>NW_027361921.1:11917500-12517500 GCF_039654945.1 Dendrobates tinctorius
ACCTTTTATTATGGTCCTTTTTACTGTAATTAATATATTGCGTCCACGTGAATGCAAACACCATTTCTGTTTGAGGTTATATTGATTTATATTACATCTAATTTGTCCTTATGGTACATGCCCTTGTCACCATATCCTTGTGTCCATTTTATGCAAATACAATAATACATGTAGGGTTTATTATTTTATTTATTATGTTCTGGTACCGAGTGGGTGCGCATGTGCGGCTTGTGTTCCGGGAGAATGCAGCGTGAGGGCGTCTGTGTCCGGCACGCAGGGTCCTCTGACCCGGCAGTGTTTGGTCACATGACGCTTGTCGCGCTGTGTCTTCCGGCTTGTTCAGGCGGCGCATGCGCCATGTCACGCTCGCCCCAGATGATTTATGCTATATATACCTCATACTCCAGTTTCGTATCACTCCCTGTCGAAGGATATATATTTGTGAAATGCGCATCGGGGCGTGTTTGTGGCACATCACTTCTGTTATTCACGGCAGGTATTTGTGATTTTTTTAGCACTATTTCAGGATTAGTGGGTAGTTCATTATTTTAGGTCTACGCCACTTATCCTCTGCTGTACCTTTGTTTTGGCACCAATTATATGCTATTCATATGGAGTGATATCCTATTACTAATCTATTAAATTATTTATTTGGTCACTTTTTGTTATTTACCTGGTCTGAATTATATGCCTTATATATTATAATTTACAGTATATGTGCCACCATGACTTTAATCTATTTTATATAGGGCTATCTGGCCATGTAGTCTATTGGTGGTGCTTCATTTTATATTTTATATATTAGCAGTTTGTGTGCCTTTAAATTGTATTTTATTTCTGCACATATGTATTTTTTCTGATGTTGTTCCATTTTATGCCATTATTAATCAAGGCTATTTTAGTGATGAATTTGCCGTTTTTTTATTTCATTTATTTTTATTACTGAGCCTGCCTTTTATTTATATACCCCATTCCTAGTAGTTTTTCTTTTGTACTAAGCAGGAATTTACAATCCCCTCTTCCCCCGTACCTGGGTGACCCCAAGGCGATTTTTCGCCCCGGATTCACCATGGACACAATTGACACAACGCGATTGTGCCGATCAGAGCAAAGATTTAGCTCCTTGCCTCTGCAATGCAGATCGATGTCACGTGCACTATTGAAGTCAAAGGGGTTAAATGCCAGAGAGCACCGATCTTGGGAGTTGCCCCAGGGTGTCAGCTCTAATATAGCGCTGAAACCTTCTATTTATCTCGCCAGTGCTTGGAGTGAGCCCACGCGATATTCACGTCGTACATGTACTGTGGATGTTATAAAGGGGTTAATGCACATGACATACAAAAAGAATATATGCACACAGATAAGGGATCACCATATAGTAATAAAATTTTATTTAGAGAGCAAAGCAAAAAGTTAAAAACACTTAAAAAGCATCCAAACAATGGACTGCCCAATATGATCCAAGAAATATAAATAACTTAATAATAAATGTTCCTAGCAGCCAAGTAGCAATGGTAAGAAAATCGATATAATATTCAACAATTCATACATAAATTCATAGGGTTAAACATACATAATCCCAGTCAAAAATCTAATTCCTAAATCTTAGTAGTGCTGGTTGAACATTTTTTATATCTTGATCACACAAAAAATATATATGTATAGATGACCCACATATTGAGCCAAATGATGAAAAATTATAGATATGCTGTGAGCACAATAAAGTGCAAATGATCTCAAAAAAATATCAAAAAATAAAAAATTAGCAAATCAAGAAAAAAACAAAATGAGGAACAACCTGGGAAAAATAGCAGGGATTGAGCAATCTATACAGTAGAGTTCAAACCCACAAGTATGGAACAGGCTGAAAAGGGGGTTAATGCACATGTTATCCAGTTTTCTTACAATCTGAAATATTTATCTTCCAGTGCACATTGGATACCTGCATTAGCAATGTAGCCTCCTTTTTTAACAGTTAGTGGTTTACCTTCTGAATTGGATTTTTTTCAGGTATATTGCATGATTAATTTGCATTATTCTCAAAAAGATCAGATAGAGTCTGTGTTGGAATTATAAATCTTATTTTGTTTTATCAAATCTGTATGGCCCTTTGTGAATTTTTACTTTTTTCCCCATAGGAGGTAGAGCAAGATGTGAAGAACTTGGAGGATTTACAAGATGAATATGACTTTAAATGTAAAACTGTACAAAGCAGAGGTAGGAGATGTGACTTTTTTGTGTACATAGCGCATAATGTTTAATTTTGTTAGGCTTATCAGTGGTGTATGTACAGTGCCTACAAGTAGTATTCAACCCCCTGCAGATTTAGCAGGTTTACACATTCGGAATTAACTTGGCATTGTGACATTTGGACTGTAGATCAGCCTGGAAGTGTGAAATGCACTGCAGCAAAAAAGAATGTTATTTCTTTGTTTAATTTTTTTTTAAATTGTGAAAAGTTTATTCAGAGGGTCATTTATTATTCAACCCCTCAAACCACCAGAATTCTGTTTGGTTCCCCTAAAGTATTAAGAAGTATTTCAGGCACAAAGAACAATGAGCTTCACATGTTTGGATTCATTATCTCTTTTTCCAGCCTTTTCTGACTATTTAAGACCCTCCCCAAACTTGTGAACAGCACTCATACATGGTCAACATGGGAAAGACAAAGGAGCATTCCAAGGCCATCAGAGACAAGATCGTGGAGGGTCACAAGGCTGGCAAGGGGTACAAATCCCTTTCCAAGGAGTTGGGCCTACCTGTCTCCACTGTTGGGAGCATCATCCGGAAGTGGTAGGCTTATGGAACTACTGTTAGCCTTCCACGGCCTGGACAGCCTTTGAAAGTTTCCTCCCGTGCCGAGGCCAGGCTTGTCCGAAGAGTCAAGGCTAACCCAAGGACAACAAGGAAGGTGCTCCGGGAAGATCTCATGGCAGTGGGGACATTGGTTTCAGTCAATACCATAAGTAACGTACTCCACCGCAATGGTCTCCGTTCCAGACAAGCCCGTAAGGTACCTTTACTTTCAAAGCGTCATGTCAAGGCTTGTCTACAGTTTGCTCATGATCACTTGGAGGACTCAGAGACAGACTGGTTCAAGGTTCTCTGGTCTGATGAGACCAAGATCGAGATCTTTGGTGCCAACCACACACGTGACGTTTGGAGGCTGGATGGCACTGCATACGACCAAAAGAATACCATCCCTACAGTCAAGCATGGTGGTGGCAGCATCATGCTGTGGGGCTGTTTCTCAGCCAAGGGGCCTGGCCATCTGGTCCGCATCCATGGGAAGATGGATAGCACGGCCTACCTGGAGATTTTGGCCAAGAACCTCCGCTCCTCCATCAAGGATCTTAAGATGGGTCGTCATTTCATCTTCCAACAAGACAACGACCTAAAGCACACAGCCAAGAAAACCAAGGCCTGGTTCAAGAGGCAAAAAATCAAGGTGTTGGAGTGGCCTAGTCAGTCTCCTGACCTTAACCCAATTGAAAACTTGTGGAAGGAGCTCAAGATTAAAGTCCACATGAGACACCCAAAGAACCTAGATAACTTGGAGAAGATCTGCAAGGAGGAGTGGGCCAAGATAACTCCAGAGACCTGTGCCGGCCTGATCAGGTCTTATAAAAGACGATTATTAGCTGTAATTGCAAACAAGGGTTATTCCACAAAATATTAAACCTAGGGGTTGAATAATAATTGACCCACTCTTTTATGTTTAAAATTTATTAAAATTTAACTGAGCAACATAACTTTTTGGTTTGTAAGATTTATGCATCTGTTAATAAATCCTGCTCTTGTGTGAAGTTTAAAGGCTCTAACTTATTTGCATCTTATCAAACCTGCTAAATCTGCAGGGGGTTGAATACTACTTGTAGGCACTGTATATGTGTGTGTATGTAAATGTATATATATATTTTCTAAGTAAATATATTTCTAATGGTGCTATGGACATGAAATTCTCACCAGTTGTGTGTAACAACCCATCCAATCCACACAGGCAAGAAAAAAATCAATATATGTCCATAAATTAAGTTATGTATAATAATGAGAAATAACACTGGTAAAAAAATTGAACAAATGAAGAAAACGGTACAGAAAGTCATGACACTGGCTGAAATATATCAGAAATTAGAAATCAATCCTGCCACTTGTTCAAAAATATCAGCTGGTTCAACTGATGACCTGTAAAAAGTTGTCTCATCACCAGTATGCTCCACAAGAAACATCTCATGATGGGTAAAACCAGTGTGCTGTCTCAAGACCTTCGCAAGCTTATTTTTGCAAAACATACTGATTGCATTTGTTACAGAAGAATTTCTAAACTGCTGAACGTTCCAGTGACTGCTGTTGGGGCCATAGTGGAATGAACATAATTTCACCATAAATCAGCCATGACCAGTTGCTGCTCGATTTTCAGATAGAGGAGTGAAAATAATTATCAGATGAGTTGCCCAAGAGCCAAGGACCAGCTATTACAGAAAGATCTTTAATCAGCAGATACAATTTTTTCAAAGAAAACAATAAGGCTGTGTTCACACGTAGCTTTTTTTTTGCGTTTTCACAGTGTTTTTAAACACTCGATTTTGCCGTGAAAACGCCCAAAAAAAAGCATCCCATGCAATCCTATGGCATTCTGCACATGCTGTGCTAATGCTGCGAATTTTTCCGAGGCAGAATTGCATCACGGAAAAATACGCAGCATGGTCATTCTTTTTGCGGAATTGCGGGAAAATCCGCACACATAGGAATGCATTGTTCTGCTTACTTTCCGCATGTGGCTGTGCACACCATGTGAAAAGTAAGCGGAACATTTGTGGATGGTACCCACGGTCTGGAGGAGAGGAGATTCTCCTCCAGGCTCTCAGTACCATATCCCTGTTAAAAATAGAATTAAAATAAAAAATCGTCATATTCTCCCCTTCCAGCGTCCCTCACACAGCGTCACCAGGCCTCAGCGATGCTCCCGGCAAGTCCCGTTCCCAGCGATGCCTTACAACATTGACCTTTGATGTCACGGTGTCGCAACACCGTAGCGGTCTCGCGAGACTGCGACGTCAAAGGTCATTGTCGCAAGGCATCCCAGGGAACGGGACTTGCCGGGAGCATCGCGAGGATCGGGAATGCTGCGTGGGACGCCGGAAGGTGAGAAAAACACGATTTTTTATTTTTTTTATTACTTTAAACTTTAGATCTTTTTACTACTGATGCTGCATAGGCAGCCTCAATAGTAAAAAGTTGGTCACACTCATCAAACACTATCTTTGACAAGTGTGACCAACCTGTCAATCAGTTTTCCAAGCGATGCTACAGATCGCTTGGAAAACGCTAGCATTCTGCAAGCTACAAATTATGCTTGCAAAATGCTAGGTTTTCCGCAGGAAATAGTCGGGAATTTAAAATGCGGATTTCTCGCATATTTCCCGTGGAATGGAATTCCGGAATTCCCGCGGAAATTTCCACGGGAATTCCACACGTGTGCACATAGCCTAAGAAATGCACTCAATCTCCGTAATCAACAAAACAAATTCGGACTTATATAATACTTTTTAGCTGAAGAAGAGACCCAGAAAAAATTAAAACAAATATTTTTATTAACATATAATTAAAATCCAATTAAAAAACAACAAAATGCCCAGTAGGAGGATATTTAAACATCGTTCCAATAATAAAGATGGAATTGTAATGATGCCCCTAAGGCAAATTTATTGCCAAATAGCAAAAAATAAATAGGCTTATCCCTCAAATATCAAAATTACTGGCACAAAAAAACAATCATCCAATATAAATATTCATTATAAATAGTATAAAAATACATCACAATAAATAAGGTTCAATTGTATTATGCCTAAAGTTTCGTATATCACCATATAACATATGCCCACATCAACATAGAAATTAATCCTGAAGAGACTACAAAAAAATAGGATAGCTAAAAGAATAGTAACTAAGGCTAGTTTAAATCCATGCAAAGAGAAGAGGTCGCACTCATCGAGATGAAAGTTTCACTGATTTATTGACATATCATGAACATGTCAAGTCGGGGGAGTGACATAAGGAGTGCAAGAAAGGCTGACAACGGCCGTTTCGCGCTACTCGAGCGCTTCACAAAAATGCAACACGGTGCGATTTTGTGCGCTCGGCGCAGCGCCAAAAGGGCGCAAGCGCCGGCAAAATCATGCCAATGCACGGTCAGCGTACCCAATGCTAAATATAGGGTACGCTGATCGCATGCAGCGTCATGCGATCCTAGGAGGAGCTGACCGGAGGGGGCGCGGCCAGGGGCGGAGCTAAGCGGCGGCCCTGCCCTGCGCCCGAGAACGCTAGTCTCAAACTAGCCTAAGTGCAATTACTTATAGTCGGGACATCAGTAATGCTGGATGGCGTGACCTCCTCCGCCACAATGCGTGTTTCGCAATAGCTTCTTCCGGGGACGTGTCAGAAGCTATTGCAAAACGCGCGTTGGGGTGGAGGAGATCACGCCATCCCGCATTACTGATGCCCTGATTATAGGTAATAAATTTGCCTTAGGGGCATCATTATAATTCTGAAAATTAGGAAGGGGAAAGGGAAATTTGTGCTCACCAAAATAGTCCTGTAAGCCGGTCGTGCCTAGGGATCAAATGGCTGACCACCATGTGTTGCAAACATGAAGAGAGAAGGAAGATCCGGCACTGGAGACTTAATAAAATCCACGATAAGTTTTATTCACATAATTTCATGATAAAACCATAAAGGGGAAAACAGACCCCCCACGCCTGACGCGTTTCGAACCTTACACCAGGTTCTTCCTCAGAGACATGAAACAAAACAGTTCACAAAATGATTATAAACATTCCTAATCAGCAGAGGGACTCCACACATGTGTATAATCAAAGAGGCAGACAACTAAGCCCTCAAATCACTGGTGGAGTCACTCCCTTGCAAGAAGAAAGAAAAAAAAAAAAAAAAAGGAAAAGACCAATACAACAATGGACAAGACATAGAATAAATAAAAACATGTGCAATACACACGTATAAATGCATAAATACATAGCAACTATCAAATGACAAACAGAAACCCCCCCCCCCAAAAAAAGAACCCCCCCCCCAAAAAAAAGAACCCCCCCCCCCAAAAAAAAAAAAAATAAAAAACAGCAAAAATCTCAGCACTCAATAGAAATACATAAGATCATTTCTATAATTTAGACCTTGCGGATATCGTGCATCAAGCGCAAGTATCCAGAAGGCTTCCCGACAGTGTAGTAAATGTTCCCAGTCACCCCTTCTGGGGGGTTTCAATACCCGTTCTATTCCCTTAACTTTAAGACTGCATAAATTACCCTTGTGTATTTCAAGGAAATGTTTGGACAAGCCAGACACATTCCTACGACTGGACATAGACTCTGGATTAGAAGCGGTGATCTCTTCAGGCTGCGTGTAGTACAGCCAATGTAATATAAACTGCACAATGTGCACTCTGCCATATACACTAAGTGTGTGGTGTTACAATTCATGTAGGTTTTAATTTTGTAGGTTTGTTGTGTACTAAAATTAACAAATCTATCTGTAATATCCATATAGCGGCACAAACCACACAATTTTTCACCACACTTATAATTGCCCAAGTAATTTAACCACGTAGGTTTAGTGCAATCAGACAAATACAATGAGGGGGACAAAAAATGACTCAAATTTTTAGCTCTCTTTGGAACACACCTATGTCCACCAGCCAATATCTGCGATAAGACTGGATCTTGATGCAGTAAGGGAAGATGTTTATTTATGATTTTAATAACACCCTTGTAATCTGAACTGAAAGCGGTAGAAAAAGTGGGAATATTTTTATTTTGATTAGTGTGTACCATGTCATTCTGCAATAAACTACTCCTAGTTTTGTAATCCACTTTCTTAATAGCCCTGTTTAACATCCAGTTCTTATAACCCCTTTTTGATAGCCTGGTGCAAATTTTACGACGCTCGGATTCATAAAGAGCGTCATTAGAGCATGATCTTTTGGCACGGATTAATTCACCCAACGGTAAATTTCGTATCACATGTGGCGGGTGACAACTATCCGCATGCAATATGGCATTACCACTGGTATCTTTTCTATATAGGGAAGTATTTATATTCCCCGTTTTGACATCTCCCATAATTTTAACATCCAGATATGTGGCACAAATGCCATGTATTTCGTGGGTGAATTTAATATTCAAAGAATTAGTCCCAATATACTCAAAAAACTTAAGCATGCCAGGAGAGGGAGATACATCACAACGATCAAACCACAATAGGATCACGTCATCAATGTATCTCCCCCACCACAATACATTGTCTAAATAGGGATTATCCATAGTATATATATATATTTGTTCTCCCAAAAGGACATATATAAGTTGGCCAGTATAGGAGAGAATTTTGACCCCATCGGGCAGCCACACACCTGAAGATAGTACTTAGTGTCAAATTTGAAAAAATTGGTGTTCAAAAGATGTTGTAACGCCATAATGATAAATTTTTTAAGATCAGAACTGAAATTACTTTCTTCAGTCAAAATGGTGGAAACAGCAGATAATGCCAAATCATGAGGTATACATGAATATAGAGCAACAACATCACATGTTATCCATGTGTGGTGAGGCCCCCATGCAACCTCCTGAAGTGCCTGCAGAAGCTGTTTGGTGTCTCTAATGTGACCTGGTGTTTTCAAAACCAAAGGTTGTAATTTTCTGTCTATCCACTCGGAGAGTTTTTCATTAACCCCTCCAATACCGGCCACTATGGGCCTGAAAGGTGGAGGAAACTCGCCTTCATGAATTTTGGGTAAGGCGTGAAATACAGGACACACTGGTTTATCCACATATAAAAAATCAGCCATGCGCTTGTCCAATACTCCCAAAGCAAGACCCTCCTGCAAAATCACAGATAAACCCTGCTGAATACAGCTTGTAGGATCATTGTTGAGAGGATGATATGTATTAATATCAGATAACATGGATACAATTTCATTGCGATATAGTAGTGAGTCTAGAATCACCACTGACCCCCCTTTGTCTGATTGGCGGACTACTATATGTTGGTTCTTACTTAGTAAATGAAGCGCATGCTGCTCAATTGCAGATAAATTCATACAAGACTGCACATCTGAATCCAACAGAGATTTAACATCACGTTCTATTGCCCTCTGGAAAGTATCCATAATGGGCACTCTAGATATCAGGGGATAAAAAGTGGGGTTAGATATCTGTACATTTGTGTCACATTGTACTGCTGTATGTTGATTTGTGTTCTCCAAACTAGACAACATGTCAAACAAAATTTGATCTCTAACAGGAGCAGCAAGTGGCAACAAATCAACATTGTTTGAACTCAAGGATGATATATCAGAAAATTGATTACCAATACCAGAATCAGGAGTAAAGAAATGTCTCTTAACTGTTAATAATCGCACGAATCGATTGACATCACATAATGTTTGAAACAAATCCCCTCTACATGTAGGAACAAAGGAAAGTCCTCTCTTCAAAACGCTCAGCTGAGCTTCACTCAGTATGGTAGCTGAAATGTTTATAACTGTAAACTCATCAGACGCAGCAATGTTACCGTTTATTTCCTCCAATGATTCACATTCCGCAGACCATATTGATGCTTTCTTCTTACGTCGACGTCCACCTCGCCTTGTTTTCTTTGATCGTTTTTTGCATGTGATGTTAAAGGTAACACCCGATTAGAGTCCATTGAACCCTCAGAAGTAGTAGGTGAATTAAAAGACGGTTCACATGAGGAAAAACTGACGTTGTTACTACGGAATGATTGATTCCTCTTGAGAATAGATCTAGGCTTATACGGAGTGAATTGTTTCCAAGCATAAACCATATTAGAGTCATAGTCCCTGCGATCACGCAGGAACTTATTTTTCTTGGACTTGGTAATGCCGCTTTCCAAATTATCAATATTAGCATGTAATCGTTCATAGCTCTTAGAAAATGTCATATGATCAGAAAATACATCCAACTTAGACTCCAAATCTTTGATGGAAGCTTCAATGTTGGTCAATTTGACAGATTCTTCCTCCACAATAAGAGACATTAGTTTCAAAGAGCATTCACTCAAAATATCATTCCACTTCTGTAGAAAGGTATCATTATAAATCACAGTCGGTACCTTTTTTAATCTCAAACCTCGCGGTATCATCTTATGACTAACGTATTTCTCAAGAGTCATTGAGTCCCACCAGGTTTTAAGGTGAGAAGTCATCTTTCTATCCAACTCAGAGAAAAGTGAATGCATGTCCATACTAATGGGTTCGAAACGCGTCAGGCGTGGGGGGGTCTGTTTTCCCCTTTATGGTTTTATCATGAAATTATGTGAATAAAACTTATCGTGGATTTTATTAAGTCTCCAGTGCCGGATCTTCCTTCTCTCTTCATGTTTGCAACACATGGTGGTCAGCCATTTGATCCCTAGGCACGACCGGCTTACAGGACTATTTTGGTGAGCACAAATTTCCCTTTCCCCTTCCTAATTTTCTAAATATACTGACTAACTGTGCTCCCATCAAGCCGCACATTTGTTAACATGCAAGCCGGGACTAAAAATATTACAGCAACTTGCTTGTTAAGAAGAAAAAAAGCTGATGAATTATTTGGCATTTCCTCTGATAATGAGGATAAGATTAGTATGGACATGCATTCACTTTTCTCTGAGTTGGAGAGAAAGATGACTTCTCACCTTAAAACCTGGTGGGACTCAGTGACTCTTGAGAAATACGTTAGTCATAAGATGATACCGCGAGGTTTGAGATTAAAAAAGGTACCGACTGTGATTTATAATGATACCTTTCTACAGAAGTGGAATGATATTTTGAGTGAATGCTCTTTGAAACTAATGTCTCTTATTGTGGAGGAAGAATCTGTCAAATTGACCAACATTGAAGCTTCCATCAAAGATTTGGAGTCTAAGTTGGATGTATTTTCTGATCATATGACATTTTCTAAGAGCTATGAACGATTACATGCTAATATTGATAATTTGGAAAGCGGCATTACCAAGTCCAAGAAAAATAAGTTCCTGCGTGATCGCAGGGACTATGACTCTAATATGGTTTATGCTTGGAAACAATTCACTCCGTATAAGCCTAGATCTATTCTCAAGAGGAATCGATCATTCCGTAGTAACAACGTCAGTTTTTCCTCATGTGAACAGTCATTTAACTCACCTACTACTTCTGAGGGTTCAATGGACTCTAATCGGGTGTTACCTTTAACATCACATGCAAAAAACGATCAGAGAAAACAAGGCGAGGTGGACGTCGACGTAAGAAGAAAGCATCAATATCGTCTGCGGAATGTGAATCATTGGAGGAAATAAACGGTAACATTGCTGCGTCTGATGAGTTTACAGTTATAAACATTTCAGCTACCATACTGAGTGAAGCTCAGCTGAGCGTTTTGAAGAGAGGACTTTCCTTTGTTCCTACATGTAGAGGGGATTTGTTTCAAACATTATGTGATGTCAATCGATTCGTGCGATTATTAACAGTTAAGAGACATTTCTTTACTCCTGATTCAGGTATTGGTAATCAATTTTCTGATATATCATCCTTGAGTTCAAACAATGTTGATTTGTTGCCACTTGCTGCTCCTGTTAGAGATCAAATTTTGTTTGACATGTTGTCTAGTTTGGAGAACACAAATCAACATACAGCAGTACAATGTGACACAAATGTACAGATATCTAACCCCACTTTTTATCCCCTGATATCTAGAGTGCCCATTATGGATACTTTCCAGAGGGCAATAGAACGTGATGTTAAATCTCTGTTGGATTCAGATGTGCAGTCTTGTATGAATTTATCTGCAATTGAGCAGCATGCGCTTCATTTACTAAGTAAGAACCAACATATAGTAGTCCGCCAATCAGACAAAGGGGGGTCAGTGGTGATTCTAGACTCACTACTGTATCGCAATGAAATTTTATCCATGTTATCTGATATTAATACATATCATCCTCTCAACAATGATCCTACAAGCTGTATTCAGCAGGGTTTATCTGTGATTTTGCAGGAGGGTCTTGCTTTGGGAGTATTGGACAAGCGCATGGCTGATTTTTTATATGTGGATAAACCAGTGTGTCCTGTATTTCACGCCTTACCCAAAATTCATAAAGGCGTGTTTCCTCCACCTTTCAGGCCCATAGTGGCCGGTATTGGAGGGGTTAATGAAAAACTCTCCGAGTGGATAGACAGAAAATTACAACCTTTGGTTTTGAAAACACCAGGTCACATTAGAGACACCAAACAGCTTCTGCAGGCACTTCAGGAGGTTGCATGGGGGCCTCACCACACATGGATAACATGTGATGTTGTTGCTCTATATTCATGTATACCTCATGATTTGGCATTATCTGCTGTTTCCACCATTTTGACTGAAGAAAGTAATTTCAGTTCTGATCTTAAAAAATTTATCATTATGGCGTTACAACATCTTTTGAACACCAATTTTTTCAAATTTGACACTAAGTACTATCTTCAGGTGTGTGGCTGCCCGATGGGGTCAAAATTCTCTCCTACTCTGGCCAACTTATATATGTCCTTTTGGGAGAACAAATATATATATACTATGGATAATCCCTATTTAGACAATGTATTGTGGTGGGGGAGATACATTGATGACGTGATCCTATTGTGGTTTGATCGTTGTGATGTATCTCCCTCTCCTGGCATGCTTAAGTTTTTTGAGTATATTGGGACTAATTCTTTGAATATTAAATTCACCCACGAAATACATGGCATTTGTGCCACATATCTGGATGTTAAAATTATGGGAGATGTCAAAACGGGGAATATAAATACTTCCCTATATAGAAAAGATACCAGTGGTAATGCCAAATTGCATGCGGATAGTTGTCACTCGCCACATGTGATACGAAATTTACCGTTGGGTGAATTAATCCGTGCCAAAAGATCATGCTCTAATGACGCTCTTTATGAGTCCGAGCGTCGAAAAATTTGCACCAGGCTATCAAAAAGGGGTTATAAGAACTGGATGTTAAACAGGGCTATTAAGAAAGTGGATAACAAAACTAGGAGTAGTTTATTGCAGAATGACATGGTACACACTAATCAAAATAAAAATATTCCCACTTTTTCTACCACTTTCAGTTCGTTATTAAAATCATAAATAAACATCTTCCCTTACTGCATCAAGATCCAGTCTTATCGCAGATATTGGCTGGTGGACATAGGTGTGTTGCAAAGAGAGCTAAAAATTTGAGTCATTTTTTGTCCCCCTCATTGTATTTGTCTGATTGCACTAAACCTACGTGGTTAAATTACTTGGGCAATTATAAGTGTGGTGAAAAATTGTGTGGTTTGTGCCGCTATATGGATATTACAGATAGATTTGTTAATTTTAGTACACAACAAACCTACAAAATTAAAACCTACATGAATTGTAACACCACACACTTAGTGTATATGGCAGAGTGCACATTGTGCAGTTTATATTACATTGGCTGTACTACACGCAGCCTGAAGAGATCACCGCTTCTAATCCAGAGTCTATGTCCAGTCGTAGGAATGTGTCTGGCTTGTCCAAACATTTCCTTGAAATACACAAGGGTAATTTATGCAGTCTTAAAGTTAAGGGAATAGAACGGGTATTGAAACCCCCCAGAGGGGGTGACTGGGAACATTTACTACACTGTCGGGAAGCCTTCTGGATACTTGCGCTTGATGCACGATATCCGCAAGGTCTAAATTATAGAAATGATCTTATGTATTTCTATTGAGTGCTGAGATTTTTGCTGTTTTTTTTTTTTTTGGGGGGGGGGGGTTTTTTTGGGTTTTTTTTTTTTTTTTTTTTCTGTTTGTCATTTGATAGTTGCTATGTATTTATGCATTTATACGTGTGTATTGCACATGTTTTTATTTATTCTATGTCTTGTCCATTGTTGTATTGGTCTTTTCCTTTTTTTTTTCTTTCTTCTTGCAAGGGAGTGACTCCACCAGTGATTTGAGGGCTTAGTTGTCTGCCTCTTTGATTATACACATGTGTGGAGTCCCTCTGCTGATTAGGAATGTTTATAATCATTTTGTGAACTGTTTTGTTTCATGTCTCTGAGGAAGAACCTGGTGTAAGGTTCGAAACGCGTCAGGCGTGGGGGGTCTGTTTTCCCCTTTATGGTTTTATCATGAAATTATGTGAATAAAACTTATCGTGGATTTTATTAAGTCTCCAGTGCCGGATCTTCCTTCTCTCTTCATATCATTATAATTCTATCTTTATTATTGGAATGACATTTATATATCCTCCTACTTGGCATTTTGTTGCTTTTTAATTGGATTTTAATTATATGTTAATAAAAATATTTGTTTTAATTTTTTCTGGGTCTTTTCTTCGGCTAAAAAGTATGATATAAGTCCGAATTTGTTTTGTTGATTCTTGCTCTGAAGTGCCAGTTGGTATATTGTGTGGACTAATTTTGATGTATTCATTGCACTCCATCTCTATTGCCTGTATACAGGCTCACCATTGCTAAAAAAAAAAAGCATGTGCAAACACGTTTACATTTTTGCTCAACAACATTTAGAGCCAGTGAAATACTGGGAGAATATAGACTGGTCAGATGAGATGAAAATTGAACTCTTTGGATGCCATGTTTGGAGGCCAGAAGGCACTGCATATCACCCCTCAAAATAGCTTACCAACAGCGAAGTTTGGAAGTAGGAACATCATGGTGTGGGGCTGTAACTTGCTGAGTACAGGTCCCACTACAAGATTGTGCCTCTTGCCATCATCATGGAGTTTTCTGATAGGTTGGTTCTGAAACATGCCCACCAGTAGTCCAGTAAAGGGCAATTTGTAGTTCTCTGACATCTCTTCTCCTGTTCCTATTCACAGAAAAGAACAGATACTTCTATGGTCCTGTTTGTCTGTCCTTGTGTAACGGCCCATGTCTTGACATCTGCTCTGTGCTCATGAGATTTCTGGGAGACAAAGCAAACCATTTTGTAATGACAGACATGGATGTGTGTGGAAACACAGGGGTCAGTGGGTGCTCCAATCCAGTGATTCGAGACCGAATGGACTAGGGATCATCCCACTGAACCCCACTCTCCTTTTACCGTGGACATAATACTACTCAGACAGCGCAGGGTGAGGGTAAAACAGTGTGGCAATAATTTATTGAACCACCAACAAATACCCAAGATGGTGCAAATTACAGACTTGCCCTTCCACTTACTTGCCGGGATTAAAGCCGCTTCCTGGGCCAATTACCCTCACCAGTGGCTCCCTTCTTTTGGCGGGCACCCACAGAGAGGAGGTAACGACAAGCTTAGAAAGCTTACCAAAAGCAGTGAGATACAGTATGTAGCCAGGTGACCTGATTGTCCCAACCTGGATTCTTAAATACATCTCTCAGGGTTCAGTGATGGTCAGTGGAGCAAATCTGTGTTCTTCCTGCTCTGTCCGTGGTCCCTTAAGCTGACATCCTGTCCCTCGTGATGGAGCCATGTTGTTCGGCCAGCTGTCTTGTAGAGTGTTCCTGGCTGTAGTTTTGTAAAGAGTCTCTGGCTCTTTGAATCTCTTGAATGTTTGGATATCTTGTTACAGAGGCCTATCACCTTTTTATAGTTCATAACTGTTGTCCTTCAAGTCATTAACCAAAGGTCAAAGGGAAGAAGTGTTGAGGTTAACCCGCATTGTTTGATTATTTATAGTTTATCCTCCAATGTATGCATGTCAACAAATTAGCTGGCCTGGACAATGTGTAATCAACATATTAACAAACATCATTGTTCAGTGACCATGCATCCTTGTCTTGGAAAGGTAACAGTACAATAAACTGTAGGAGCTTATATAAAAGGTAAATAACAATTATTCATTAATCTACAATTATCAGTTTACCGTATTTTTCTGACTATGAGACTCAACAGACCAGAAGACACACCTAGGTTTTAAATGAAGAAATTAGGAAAAAAAATTGAAGCAAAAAAATGTGGTCAATTCTGTACTTAATATCCCCTATCCTGGTATATATGGCCCCCTCATCCCTATCCTGGTATGCATGACCCCCCCCCTCATCCCTACTCTGGTATGCATGGCTCCCTTATCCCCATCCTGGTATGCATGTTCCCCTTATCCCTATCCAGGTAGGAATGATCTCCCTCATCCCTATCCTGGAAGTAATGGTCCACTTCCTCCCTATCATGGCAGGAATGATGGCCCTCATCCCTATTCTGGTATGCAGGGTGCCCCATCTCGTCCTAGTATACATGACCCCATCCCTATCCTGCTATGCGTGGCCCCATCCTTACCCTGGTATGATTGGTCCCATCCCATTCCTGGTATACATTGTCCCCCATCCTTATCCTGGTATGCATGGCCCCATCAGAAAACATTAACCCCTTTACCCCCGAGGGTGGTTTGCATGTTATTGACCGGGCCAGTTATTACAATTTTGACCAATGTCCCTTTGAGGTTATAACTCTGGAATCAACGGAGCTCTGCGATTCTGAGATTGTTTTTTGTGAGAAATCGTGCTTCATGTTAGTGGTAAAAAATTTTCTTTCTATCTTGCGTTTATTTTGTGTAAAAAAACAAAACAAAAAAAAAACACCGTAAAGTTGGTGAAAAATTGGAAGATTTTGCAATTTACAAACTTTGAGTTTTTATGCCCTTAAAACAGAGAAATATGTCACAAAAAATAGTTAATAAATAACATTTTCCACATGTCTACTTTACATCAGCACAATTTTGGAAACACTTTTTTTTGTTGGGAAGTTATAAAGGTTAACCCCTTTCTGCCATCCGACGTACTATCCCGTCCATGGGACCTGGGCTCCTATGCCCATGGACGGGATAGTACGTCGGCGCGATCAGCGGCGCCCACGTGGTGAGCGCCGCTGATCGCGGCCGGGTGTCAGCTGATTATCACAGCTGACACCCGGCACAATGTGTCAGGGGTGGTCACGGACCGCCCCCGACACGTTAACCCCTTGCACACCGCGATCAAACACGATCGCGGTGTACCGGGGGTTAAAGGGAAGCATCGGCAGGGAGGGTGCTCCCTCCGTGCTTCCCTGAGCCCCCCACGGCAGCAAAGCGCAGGCATGAGGAAGCCTTCTGCAGTGCCTGTGTCAGATCGCTGACAGCGATCTGTCACAGGACAGTGATGTCCCACCTGGGACTATTTAATAAAGTAAAAAAAAAAATAAAAAAGTGTAAAAATAATTTAAAAAAAAATCGCCAAATATATTAGAAAAAAAAAAAAATATTCCCCCAATAAATCCATTTTTTGGAAATAATAATAAAAAAAAACAGTAAAAGTACACATATTAGGTATCGCCGCGTCCGTAACGACCCGCCCTATAAAACTGTCCCATTAGTTAACCCCTTTAGCGAACCCCTTAAAAAATAAAAATAAAAAACGAAGCAAAAAATAATGATTTATTATCATACCGCCAAACAAAAAGTGTAATAACGCGCGATCAAAAAGACGCATATAAATATCCATGGTACCGCTGAAAACGTCATCTTGTCCCGCAAAAAACGAGCCGCCGAAAAAATAAAAAAGTTATAGCTCGCTGAATAAAGCGATGCAAAAATAATTATTTTTTATATAAAATAGTTTTCATTGCATAAAACCGACAAAAACATAAAAAAAGACCTAAATGAGGTATCGCTGTAACCGTACTGACCCGAAGAATAAAACCGCTTTATCAATTTTACCGCACGTGGAACGGTGTAAACGCACCCCCCCCAAAAGAAATTCATGAAACGCTGGTTTTTGTTCATTCTGCGTCCCAAAAATCGGAATAAAAAGCGATCAAAAAATTTCACGTGCCCGAAAATGGTACGAATAAAAACGTCAACTCGTCCCGCAAAAAATAAGACCTCACATGACTCGGTGGGTCAAAATACGGAAAAATTATAGCTCTCAATATGTGGTGATGCAAAAACTATTTTTACAATAAAAAGCGTCTTTTAGCGTGCGACAGCCGCCAAACATAAAAACCGCCATAAATAGTAAATCAAACCCCCCGTTATCACCCCCTTAGTTAGGGAAAAATAATAAAATAAAAAAAATGTATTTATTTCCATTTTTCCATTAGGGTTAGGGCTAGGGGTGTGTTGGGGTAGGGCTAGGGTTAGGGCTAGGGTTAGGGGCGTGTTGGGGTTTGGGTTGGAGTTAGAATTGGGGGTTTCCACTGTTTGGGCACATCAGGGGCTCTCCAAATGCAACATGGCGTCTGATCTCAATTCCAGCCAATTCTGAGTTGAAAAAGTCAAATGGTGCTCCTTCCCTTCCAAGCTCTGCTATGCGCACAAACAGTGTTTTACACCCACATGTAGGGTATCAGCCTACTCAGGACAAATTGCAAAACAATTTTTGGGGTCCAATTTCTCCTGTTACCCTTAGGAAAATAAAAAATTGGGTCAAAAATATCATTTTTGTGGAAAAAAAATGATTTTTTTATTTTCACGTCCGAGTGTTATAAACTTCTGTGAAGCACTTGGGGGTTCAAAGTGCTCACCACACATTAGATAAGTTCCGTGGGGGGTCTAGTGTCCAAAATGGGGTCACTTGTGGGGAGTTTCAATAGTTTAGGTACATCAGGGGCTCTCCAAACGCACATGACACCCGCAGACCATTCCATCAAAGTCTGCATTCCAAAACGTCACTGCTTCCCTTCCAAGCCCCGACGTGTGTACATACAGTAGTTTTCTCCCACATATGGGGTGTCAGCGTACTCAGGACAAATTGGACAACAACTTTTGGGGGTCCAATTTCTCCTGTTACCCTTGGGAAAATGAAAAAATTGGGGACTAATTGATCATGTTTCTGGAAAAAATACGATTTTTTTATTTTCATGCCCGGGCATTATAAACTTCTGTGAAGCCCTTGGGGGTTCAAAGCGCTCACCACACATCTAGATAAGTTCCTTAGGGGGTCTCGTTTCCAAAATGGGGTCATTTGTGGGGGGTTTCCACTGTTTAGGTACATTAGGGGCTCTCCAAAGGCAACATGACACCCGCAGACCATTCCATCAAAGTCTGCATTCCAAAACGTCACTACTTCCCTTCCGAGCCCCGACGTGTGCCCATACAGTAGTTTTCTCCCACATATGGGGTATCAGCATACTCAGGACAAATTGGACAACAACTTTTAAGGTCCAATTTCTCCTGGTACCCTTGGGAAAATAAAAAAATGGTGACTAAAATATCATGTTTGTGGAAAAAATACGAATTTTTTATTTTCACTCCCGGGCGTTATAAACTTCTGTGAAGCACTGGGGGGGTCAAAGTGCTCACCACACATCTAGATAAGTTCCTTAGGGGGTCTAGTTTCCAAAATGGTGTCATTTGTGGGGGGTTCCACTGTTTTGGTACATCAGGAGTTTTCCAAACGCGACATGGTGTCCGATCTCAATTCCAGCCAAAAACGTCAAATGGCACTGCTTCCCTTCCGAGCTCTGCCATGCGCCCAAATAGTGGTTTACCCCCACATGTGGGGTATCAGCGTACTCAGGACAAATTGCACAATAACTTTTAGGGTCCTGTTACCCTTGGAAAAATAAGAATTGAGGGTGAAAAGATCATTTTTGTGGAAAAAATATGATTTTTTAATTGTGTGGCTTTATGTTATAAACTTCTGTGAAGCCCATGGGGGTTCAAAGTTCTCACCACACATCTAGATAAGTTCCTTAGGGGGTCTAGTTTCCAAAATGGTGTCATTTGTGGGGGGTTTCCACTGTTTTGGTACATCAGGAGTTTTCCAAACGCGACATGGTGTCCGATCTCAATTCCAGCCAAAAACGTCAAATGGCGCTGCTTCCCTTCCGAGCTCTGCCATGCGCCCAAATAGTGGTTTACCCCCACATGTGGGGTATCAGCGTACTCAGGACAAATTGCACAATAACTTTTAGGGTCCTGTTACCCTTGGAAAAATAAGAATTGAGGGTGAAAAGATCATTTTTGTGGAAAAAATATGATTTTTTAATTGTATGGCTTTATGTTATAAACTTCTGTGAAGCCCATGGGGGTTCAAAGTTCTCACCACACATCTAGATAAGTTCCTTAGGGGGTCTAGTTTCCAAAATGGTGTCATTTGTGGGGGGTTTCCACTGTTTTGGTACATCAGGGGTTTTCCAAACGCGACATGGTGTCCGATCTCAATTCCAGCCAAAAACGTCAAATGGCGCCGCTTCCCTTCCGAGCTCTGCCATGCGCCCAAATAGTGGTTTACCCCCACATGTGGGGTATCAGCGTACTCAGGACAAATTGCACAATAACTTTTAGTGTCCTGTTACCCTTGGGAAAATAAAAATTGGGGTGAAAAGATCATTTTTGTGGAAAAAATATGATTTTTTAATTGTACCGCTGTACGTTATAAACTTCTGTAAAGCCCTTGTGGGTTCAAAGTTCTCACCACATATCTAGATAAGTTCCTTGGGGGGTCTAGTTTCCAAAATGGGGTCACTTGTAGGGGGTTTCCACTGTTTAGGTACATCAGGGACTCTCCAAACGTGACATGGCGTCCGATCTGAATTCCAGCCAATTTTGCATTGAAAAAGTCAAACGGCGCTCCTTCCATTCTGAGCTCTGCCATGCGCCGAAACAGTCGTTCCCCCCCACAAATCAGGTATCTGCGTACTCAGGACAAATTGCACAATAACTTTTGCAGTTCAATTTCTCCTGTTACCCTTGGTAAAATAAAAAAAATTGAACCTGAAGTATTTTTTTTATGAAAAAAAGTTAGATGTTCATTTTTTTTTAAATATTCAAAAAAATTCCTGTGACGCACCTAAAGGGTTAATAAACTTCTTGAATGTGGTTTTGAGCACCTTAAGGGGTGCAGTTTTTAGAATGGTGTCACTTTTGGGTATTTTCTATCATATAGATCCCTCAAAGTGGCTTCAAATGTGATGTGGTCCTAAAAATAAAATGGTGTTGTAAAAATGAGAAATCGCTGGTCAACTTTTAACCCTTATAACTTCCTAACAAAAAAAAATTTTGGTTCCAAAATTGTGCTGATGTAAAGTAAACATGTGGGAAATGTTAGTTATCAAGTTTTTTGTGTGCCGTATCTCTGTGATTTAAGGGCATAAAAATTCAAAGTTGGAAAATTGCGAAATTTTCGAAATTTTCGCCAAATTTCCGTTTTTCTCACAAATAAACGCAAGTTATTTGAATGAAATTTTACCACTAACATGAAGTACAATATGTCACGAGAAAACAATGTCAGAATCACCGGGATCCATGGAAGCGTTCCAGAGTTATGACCTCATAAAGGTACAGTGGTCAGAATTGTAAAAATTGGCCCGGTCATGAACGTGCAAACCACCCTTGGGGGTGAAGGGGTTAAAAGTTGAAAAGCGATTTCTCATTTTTACAAAATTTACAAAACCATTTTTTAGTGACCACCTCACATTTGAAGTCACTTTGAGGGGGTCTATATAACAGAAAATACCCAAAAGTGACATCATTCAAAAAACTACACCCCTCAAGCTGATCAAAACCACATTCAAGAAGTTTATTAACCCTTCAGGTGCTTCACAGGAATTAAGGGAATGTGAAAGGAAAAATGAACATTTAATTTTTTTCACTAAAATGTAACTTTAGACTTTTTTCATTTTCACAAGGGTGAACAAGGAAAAAAATACAAACACACAAAATACTAATATAAAATGTAATAATCACATTAATATAAATAAAGATATTAATATATAAAAAAGTGTGATTGAACCAATCTCCCAAGAAAAGGATGGCAGACCATCCGGTGTGTATGAAAAGATTTACTCAAGGGTGGATAAAAATAAAGAATACCACAAGATCAGAGTAGAATGTGCAGCATGAATGATGATACAATGATAAAATAATAAAGATGATAATAACAAATGGCAAAGTTTTTGTGGAAAAAATGCCTTTATTAAAATGAATTGGCACAACAATTAAGTGCATTAAAATTATATATATATATATATATATATATATATATATATATATAATCAATCATAAAAAAGAAAAAATAATAATAAAATATAAAACCACATATGCGGTATACTTATGTATACTGGAAAACCCGTTCCATAACAAAAAAGGCTGAATTAATGATACAGGTAGAGAAGTGCAAGATATCTATCCCCCTGACGAAGGAGATTTTATTTCCGAAACGCGCGTCGGGGCGCGTCACTATACTATCCACATTGCGGTCATTGGCTTACAGGTATTTTTTTTGGTTCAATAGCACACGCCTTAGGGCGTTTTTTTACTTATTTGCACAGCTGCACTTTTGGCACATTTATTAATGTATATTAATTTTTTTGTGTCACTATAATTATGCACTTCTCTACCTGTATCATTAATTCAGCCTTTTTTGTTATGGAACGGGTTTTCCAGTATACATAAGTATACCGCATATGTGGTTTTATATTTTATTATTATTTTTTCTTTTTTATGATTATATATATATATATAATTTTAATGCACTTAATTGTTGTGCCAATACATTTTAATAAAGGCATTTTTTCCACAAAAACTTTGCCATTTGTTATTATCATCTTTATTATTTTATCATTGTATCATCATTCATGCTGCACATTCTACTCTGATCTTGTGGTATTCTTTATTTTTATCCACCCTTGAGTAAATCTTTTCATTTTCACAAGGGTAAAAGGAAAAAATTAAACCCAAAATGTATAATGAAATTTCTCGTGAACATGCCAATACCCAATATATGGGGAAAAAAACACTGTTTAGGCGCATGATAGAGCTTGGAAGAGATGGAGCTCAGTTTGACTTTTTCAACACAAAATTGTCTGGAAGTGAGATTGGATGCCATGTCTCATTTGGAGAGCCCCTGATATGGAAACTCCCCACAAGTGACCCCATTTTGGAAACTAGACCCCCAAGGAACTTATCTAGATGTGTGATGAGCACCTTGAACCCCCAAGTGCTTCACAGAAGTTTATAATGTAGAACCGTGAAGATAAAAAATCATATTTTTTCCACAAAAATGATCTTTTCGCCCACATTTAGTTTCCCAAGGGTAACAAGAGAAATTGGACTCCAAAAGTTGTCCAATTTGTCCTGAGTACGCTGATACCCATTGTGTGGGAGAAAACTACTGTTTGGGCACACGTCGGGGCTCGGAAGGGAGGTTGTGACTTTTTTGAGTGCAGACTTTGATAGAATGGTCTGCGGGCGTCATGTCGCATTTGCAGAGCCCCTGATGTGCCTAAGCAGTGGCAATGCCCAGCAAGTGCCCCTTTTTTTGGAACTAATCTACTGTTTTCTTGTATGTGAATTTTATAATGTAGTGGCATACGTGAGTTGTGTAGTGTTTGTCAGGTTGTCATGCGTCAGTTGTGTAAGTCAGAAATTAATTTAGTAATGCTTGGAGGTGTGGTACAGTTTGAAGCAATCTTTCATACACAGGCCAGTTTTGTCAGGGCAGGTGTCGCATTTATAAATGGAGTCCTTGCGTATTCCTTTTTTGTAACATTCGGCACCTCTTTTGCGACCTTCCTTTTTTTCCAGTTTGAAGGACCTCCCCCGGGAAATGCTGGTCTGGTACGATGTGAGCACCTTCAGTTCCGGAAGTACTGGGTCCCGCTCCTTCCTGAGTGTAAAATTTGAACACCAATTGTTCCAGCTCTTCCATAAAAAATTCCTTTATTTTTTCACGATAAAAACATGATAATCTTCTTAGACAACATCAAGGCACACGTGAGGACGAGCTACGCATTTCAATCGCTTCTGCGATCTTTATCAAAGCTATCACACTATGAAAGTACCAGCATTAAAAAGGACCTGTCACCAATGAATTGTCAAAAAACAATCACATGATTCAAGGTCCTAAACAAGAAACATGCATATAAACAAAATCACCAATCAGCTGTCAGAAATCAATCACATGATTTAGGGTTCTGGGCAAGAAACATACATGTAATCAAAAAAGAAGAAAAAACATACAAATATAAATGTGAAAAAACATACTGTACAAAATCAATTAATTCAACTTAATAATAAAAATTACTTTGATATAGATCAATAATGAAACATGATTTAGTTTTTTCTATTCTGACCCGCAGTACATTATTATTTTTTTTTCATATTTGAGTGATTTAAATTCGCGCTCTACAATTTCTTGAAATTTAGCTATACGTTCCGATCTGGTCTTTATCGGATAATGAAAAAGGGGTTTTTGACCTTCAAATTGTCTGATTAACGATAAGACTTGGTTCAACACTATCATCCTGTAACTCCTGTAAATTCAAAAGAGAGATTTGTTCTTGGAAATTCATTCCATGGAATTCATTCACATTTGAAATGTCACTGTCAAAGATACCAAAGAGGTTTTGGATATTTTGTCCCATAAAACATGGTTGTGAGAGTATAATTGGTTGAGTTGTGATGTCACATCTTTATATATGCGTATACCTCACTTTGTTGCATTGCAAGCTTTGAATTTTCATCTTTCAAAGTACAGTAATTATACACAGGATTTAATTAATTATATTTTGAAGGTAACATCATTTTTGTTGACTCATGAATATTTTTCTTTTGACCAGGAATTTTATTTACAGTGTACAGGAGTTGCAATGGGGCTAAATTTTCACCATCTCTTGCTAATTTGATTATGTCTTTTGTGGAGTTTCAATTTTTATTTTCCACATTGAATAAATTTTCTTCTTTCATTGTTTGGTATGGCAGATACATCGATGACACCTTGATTGTTTGGAGGGGCGATGTATCTGCCATACAAGAGTTTGTGGATTACATTAACAATAATGACCAAAATATCAGATTTACTCATGTACATGATAAACAAAAAAATTCCTTTCTTGATTTAGAATTGTCAGGTAAACCCAATCAATTAGTTTCTACTAGAACTTATTCCAAACTTCTCACAGGCAATACAATCCTACATGCAAAGAGTAGCCATCCTAGACATGCAGTTAAATCCATTCCAGTGGGTGAATTTACCAGACTTACAAGAAATTCCAAAAATAATCATGATCTTGAGGATGATTTGAAAAAGTCTTTTCATAAGTTTAAGCAGAGGGGGTATCCTAATTGGATGCTCACCAGAGCGTTAAAAATAGTTTCCACTGAAAAACAGGACCATACAAACAATTTTATTAACCATCGCACTATAAGAGAAATTACAATAAACCTTTTGTATGTTTACAGTTTAGTCCACAGTTTTATCAGGTCAAAAATATTAACAAATTTTTGCCAATCTTATACAAGGATCCAATTTTAGCCTAGTTACTTGAGGAAGGTTGTAATATAGTGGCAAGGAGAGCTCCGACCCTAGGAAATATACTGTCTCCTAGTATGTTTCGCTCCAGAAATCATCAAAGCACCTGGCTAGACTGCAAAGGCAGTTTCAAATGTGGCACTACAAACTGCTGAACTTGTAAACAAATGGTTAACACTAAAACGTTTAGCAATCATGACAATGCTAATACCTTTACAATAAGGAGGTTTATCAATTGCAACACCTGTTATGTTGGGTATAAAATAGATTGCACAATTTGCAATGAGGCATATATTGGATGCACGTCCAGAAAATTAAAAACTCGGATAGGTGAACATTTAAATGATATCACAAACATTGCAGGTGGTAAGTGTAGTATATCCTCTACAGCAAAACATTTTATAGATGTACACTCAAGGGATATTGTTTCATTCAGAGTCTCTGGTCTGGAAAAAAAAAAAAAAAAAACCTTTTCGAGGAGGCGATGTTAAAAGACTGTTGCTCACCCGTGAAGCATATTGGATATTCATTCTTGGAACAAGGTTCCCTGCGGGTCAGAATAGAAAAAACGAAGTAATGTTTAATTATTGATCTATATCAAAGTAATTTTTATTAAGTTGATTAATTGATTTTGTATGTTATTCACATTTATATTTGTATGTTTTTTCTTCTTTTTTTGATTATATGTATGTGTCTTGTCCAGGACCTTAAATCATGTGATTGTTTTTTGACAGCTGATTGGTGATTTTGTTTATATGCATGTTTCCTGTTTAGGTCCTTGAATCATGTGATTGTTTTTTGACAGTTCATTGGTGACTTTTGATTATATGTATGTCTCTTGTTCAGTACCTTAAATCGTAATTGTTTTTTGACAGCTGATTGGTGACAGGTCCTTTTTAATGTTGGTACTTTCATAGTGTGCTAGCTTTGATAAAGATTGCAGCAGCGATCAAAACGCGTAGCTCGTACTCACGTGTGCCTTGATGCTGTCTAAGAAGCTTATCATGTTTTTATCGTGACAAAATAAAGGAAGAGCTGGAACAATTGGTCTTCAAATTTTACATGAATGCGTCTCATCAGGACAGCGATCCGTGCACTTTCTGAAAGATCGGTGAGCTGGCTTTTTTTCTTCTTCATACTGTCCTTCCTGAGTGCCAAATATCAGTGCCTTAATCACTACCTCCTAGGAACTGAAGGTACAACATAGCAGTCTGGCCTACACATCGTGACAGCAGGAAAGCGTTGAGCATTGCCAAAAAATTAGCAAAAACCCTGCTGTAACTAAGTAAATAAAAAGCAAAAAATGCATTTAAATAACATAGTTTTTAGTAATACTGCTTTTGATCAAAAAGAGCATAAAAGCTATCCCACCACGACAAGATAACTCTGATTGGGATAGTTCTACACAACCAGTCTGGTGTTCCACTGGTTGAGCCCAGTCCTTTTGTCTTCCCTTATTCACACACTGAGGTCAATTTTGACACATGGTAAGGTTTTTAATATTAGACAGTGTAGGACTGTCCCGATCAGAGTTACCTTGTGGTGGTGGGATTTCTTCTATGCTATTTTTGATCAGTATTATTAAAAACTCTGTTATTTAAATGTACTTTTTGCTTTTTATTTACATAGTTACAGCAGGGTTTTTGCTCATTTTTTCTCTTATAGGTTTTATGTTTTATGGCTAATGTGAACATACGTTTATGTGCAGCATGTGTACCAACTCTAGTCGAGCTCAATTTTTGTGTTATATCATTTGCACGATGTGCACGGCCAGGTTTTTGTACCACAACTTGGCCTTTCTCAAAGCACTGTACTGCTGGAGGAGTTGATAGCATAGATCAATGCCCCCCATATTTTTGTTATACCCCAGTACACAGTCTGGTTTGCTGACCTGTGCAGAGGTACCCCGTACAGTGCTGAGGTCGCTGTCATCACCGTGTATGGTGGTCAAGAAAAAGACATCCCTCTTGTCTTTGTAGTTGACAACCAGCAGGTGGTTGCTTCATTGGGCTCTGCTGTCACCCCTTCTGAGCATCTGCCCAAGTAGCGTTTTTGGGAGGTCGCTTTGATTTTTGCAGACAGTACTGGACTGCGGAACCTCGCGCAGAGAGGGTTTTGATGCTGGTATAAAAGTTATCCATGTAGAGGTGATAACATTTATCCAGCAGTGGTTGCACCAAATCCCACACAATTTTCTCACTCACTCCCAGGACAGGGGGGCATTCAGGGTGTTCTATCCGGGTGTCCTTCCTTTCATAAACTCTAAACCTGTGGGTATACCCTGAGGTACTCTCACACAGCTTATAGAGTTTAATTCCATACCTTTCCCTCTTGATGGGCATGCACTGACAAAATCTGATCCTTCCCTTTAAATTAATTAAGAACTCATTCACGCAGATGTCCCTCTGGGGCACGTACACTTCAGCAAACTTTTTGTTGACAGGTTGGATGACCAGCAGAACATTGAACAGACAGTCAAAGTTGTGGTCATCTCGTGGGAGACACTGTGCAGTATCGGTATAATGCAGGAATTTGTGGATGACCTCAAAACGTGTCCGGCCATGACTATTTGGAACTCTGGAGTATTGTATAAAACATCAACACTCCAATATTGCTGAAGTTCTGACTTCTTCAGGATCCCCATATGAAGGACCAGGCCCCAAAACTGCATAATTTCAACTGCGTCTGCAGGAGACCAGTTAGAAAATGATGAACCGGGTTTTTCTGCCAAAAATTGATGAGCATACAAATTAGTTTGGCCCACCATGAGGTTAACAAAATCCACAGAGAAAAAGACTTTGAAAAAGTCTAGTTCTGTAAGGCCGATGGTGTCAAACTTGATTCCTGGTTCTGCCACAAAATTGGGAATCAATGGCTCATAATTTTTTTTGCGCGATGTCCATACGTGGTCCATAATGGGGTCCGCTGGATCATCTTCTGGAATCGGAGGCGCTGCTTCATCTTCTGTCCTGGGACAGACGTCTGCGTGACGGTTCAGCAGGATGGGATAATGAATCTGAAAAATAAAGAAATTTGGGATCCTCTCCCTCGCTATCAGTGTCAGAAGCAAGGAATGCATATGCCTCCACTGAATAGCGTTGTTGGGCCGAACGGGACATATTTTATGAATATGGTGATTGTGTCAGAACTTTATTTTTAATTGTTTGTGTGTGAGGTAGTGCTTGGTGTAAACTTTTGTCTGAAAAGAAAAAGCTAAAAGAAAAATAGCAACCATGGAGAGAAAAATGTCAGTGAAAAGAAAAGTGTAAAACAGCAGGCACGAGCTCTGATGAGTGAACTGCGTCACTAACTAAAGCTCGGCGGCTGCTGGATATGCGCACGGAGGTGGCGCAAAGGGGGGTGAAAAAATGGAAAACAGCACGATTGTTGATCGGTGAACTGCGTTACCAGTCAATGCTCGGTGGCTGCTAAGTGTGCGCACGTAGGCGGCACAAAGGGGGATGGAGGGGGAAAGGGGGGATGGGGGTATTGGGGTTGATGAAGAGAGATCGGGCAGGGACCAAAACACTTATAGTTGTTGTCTCTCCTCTTCTGTCTTGTCTACATTCTTCTGTTCTTTGTTCTTTCTTCAGCAGCAGATTCTGTAGCGTGACTGCTCTGCAGCAATCCTCAGCTAGTGTGAGGACCTGGAGTGTGGTCAAAGACAGGTCACAGAGCGGTCATACCATTGCTGTGCCCTGTCATTATTGCGATCGATGATGATATTGATCACACCAATCAGAGCTGGCTCTGGTGATGCTGGCGTTGCCAGGCAACAGCCTAGGATCGGAGCTCATAGCTCCGATCCTAGGCAGGTCACATCCAGGGGGCACAGGCAGGTCACAGCGCGATCACACCATGGCTGTGGCCTGTGATTGACGCGATCAATGTATTCGTCAATCGCGCCAATCAGCATGTCCAGGCCATGGCTGGCGTTGAGGCACCGGCCCAGGATCAGTGCTCTTACAGCTCCGATCCTAGGCAGCTCACCGGCCAGTCACCGGCAGGGCACAGCGCTGTCACAATTGATGTGATGCAATTGGCACAATTGATGTGATCGTCGATCGCGCCAATCAGAGTAATTTCCGGCGATGCCTGGCCTAGGAACAGTGCTCGATCCTCGGCTGGGACACCAGTGTTTCAGGCAATCTGATTGCCTAAAATAATGAGAAATGCTGCGATTGACTGTTCAGAATTGAACAGCCAATCACAGCGATCATGGGTAATAAGTGTGGCGACACCCCTCAGGATGACGGCGCCATCTACCTAGAGGTAAGATGGCGCCGGAATTTTAATGCGATCACTGCGACTTCGGTCGCAGTGTCGCATTAAATATATGGCGTAAAGATCCGTCGATAGTCAAACAGGCCCAGGTCACATGGATGGATCATTATGTCAGATGTCAGAAAGGGGTTAAAAACAAACCTTACCTTCCCACGCTCCCTCGCAGCATCCTGCTCTGCTGCCAGCAGCTGCTTAATGCTTCTAAGCAGTGCATGGCAGGGACCTCATGCGCTGCTTGCAAGCCAAGGGCATCTGCAGGATTGCTCAATGCTCTGCACGCCGGGACTGTGTGCACGCAAAGCAGTGAGTATTCATTGCTCACTAGCGTGCATAGTGTCAGGTGGAGCCTTCCTGCTGCTGCCGGCGGTTACGTATGCCGATACTTAAGGAAATGAATTTTCATGGAATGGGTTGAATATTAATTTCTCTTAAATATCGGAATACGTGACCGCCGGCAGTAGCAGGAAGACTCCGGCTGACATTGTGCTTGCTAGAGAGCAATGAATGCTCTCTGCACACACAGTACCGGCGTGCAGAGCATTGACCATTCCGGCAGCTTCCTGTCAGTTTGCAAGCAGTGCATAACGTCCCTGCAATGCGCTGCTTACAAGCATTAAGCAGCTGCTTACATTGGAACAGGATGCTGAGAGGGAGCGGCGGGAAGGTAAGTGTAATGGTTTGTTTTTTTAATGTTTTCTGACAGGGCTATGCATACCAGGATGGGGATGGGAGCCAATTATACCAGGATATGGAAAGGAAGGGACCAATCGTACCAGGATTCCATTAAAGAGAAATGAATATTCACTGCCCTCCACGCCTATGGGCGTGTAATGCAGTGAATATTCATTTCTCTTTATCAGGGTGCACAGGGGTTAACCACAGCAGCTAGCTCCAGCCTCTGTCACCCGCTGCACTGCCGAAACCGCTCCTCCACCTCCCCACCATAGCAAGAGCCGATACATCCAGACTATACAACGCACCCCATTTTCCCTCCACATTTTTGGAGGAAAAAAGTGCGTCTTATAGTCCGAAAAACACAGTAAACTACAAGAAGAGTCAACATTTCAGACTCTTGAACAATTGAAGAAAGAAACACATCAATTAAAAAGTCAACATATAGATAACATTTTATGCCTCCTGACTAACTGAAAATAGACATGTGGATAAATAAGAAATTCTGTCTCGTCACATTGTGTAAATCTTGAGGATCTGTACAGCTAGAATGCACTAGAGTTACGTCTTCATGTTATCAGTGGTGACCTACGACCCTACCTGAAACTAGAGAAGAATCTATTAATTTGATTTTTCTTTTTCTGCTTGCATTTTGTGCTTTGGGAGTTTTGTATATGAAATATTCACTTTCTGTAATATGGTAGTATTAACAAGCTTTTTTCTGATATTTTATGTCAGATAAGCGTATTCATCTATTTTGCATTTGATAATAACTAACTTTTTGAGATCATCATATAAATATATTTTTCTTATAATGTTTTGGTAAGCCAGTTAACAGTTTATATTTTGTATTAATAAAAAATAAACTGGTGTAACTAATTGATAATTGACTGCAACAGAGTTAACTCACAAAACCACTTAATGCCTCTCATTTTGCATTGTTATTTTATTTAGAAAATGAACATCATGCGCAAAGTGAACGTCTTGCTCAGAATGAACTCAAGCAGGAAAAATTGGTGTTACAAAACATGTATCTTGCTATAGGTATTAAAAGGAAGGTAAGTTAATATTCATGCATACTATAAGTAGTAAAATAAATATAAGTATCTTTTTTTTTTACAGTATATGAATTCCTGTACATTACCAATCAAAAGTTTGTATATGCAGTTGCTTCTCACAAAATTAGAATGTCATCAAAAAGTTACTGTATTTTTCGGATTATAAGTCACACTTTTTTCCTCCAAATTTGGAGGGAAAATGCGGGTGCGTCTTATAATGCGGGTGTCCGGTGCTGCTGCTGCGCTGTGTCCGGCGGTGCTGTGGAGAGCTCTGAAAACATTTTGTGAAAGGCCAGAGCCCCCCGCAGTTCCGTGGTTTCGTGTACTGTGGACTCAGGGAAAATGGCCTCCGGGGGGGCGGCGCATGCACAGATGGAGATCTCGGCACCAAGATCTCAGGAGATGAGATCTCAGCGCTGAAATCTCATCTTTTGAGATCTTTGTGCCAAGATCTCCATCTGTACATGTGCCGCCCTCGGCAGCTATTTTCCCGGAGTCCACCGCACAGGAAATCATGGAACTGCGGAGGCTCTGCCCTTTCACAAAATGTCGGCACAGCCCCCCTCTGCAGCACCGCTGGACACAGCGCAGCAGCATTAGACACAGCGCAGCAGCAGCACCGGACACCCACAGCGACGCGCCACACATCGGAACACCCTGTCATCCTGGCCTGCAGCAGCACTCCACTCTTGCCTTCTCTAGCAGCGACCATGGGACCCCTCTTCACCGCTGCCACCACCTCCAGTAAGCCATAAGACGCATGGATTACAACCCCTGGCAAAAATTATGTAATCACCGGCCTTGGAGGATGTTCATTCAGTTGTTTAATTTTGTAGAAAAAATAGAATTAGACTTACCGGTAATTCGGTTTCTAGAAACCTTCCACGACAGCATAGGAGGATGTCTCCATGCCCTAATGGGGGACAGGAAGCACGAGAGGTTAAAAAGTCCCTCCCACCTCCCTCTCACCAGGGACTTATAACTGATTACCATAGCACCGGTTACCTTAGGATTCTCAAAATTTGTCTAAGAATGCAGGGAGGGAAATAGTGGTGTCGTGGAAGGTTTCTAGAAACCGAATTACCGGTAAGTCTAATTCTATTTTCTCTAGCAACCTTCCACGACAGCATAGGAGGCATAACAACCTATACTGCACTAAGGGGGGGGACAACGGCCTGAAGAACTTTTCGGCCAAAGACTAGATCCCTGTTGGACACAAGGTCTAATCTATAGTGTTTAGTAAAAGTATGTAAGGAGGACCAGGTTGCTGCCTTACAAATCTGCTCTGAAGATGCACCTGCCCTCTCAGCCCATGAAGTAGAGGTAGATCGTGTTGGATGCGCTTTGATCCCTGTAGGGGGAGTGATGTTTTGCGCCAGGTATGCTTCAGAGATAGCCTTTTTAATCCAATTGGCAATGGTGTTCTTTGCCACCTTCTCTCCTCTGTTTGGACCAGAGGTATGGATAAATAGGTTGTGGTCGATTCTATATGGTTTGGTGTACTCCAAGTAGTGGAGAATTATACGTCTTACGTCCAGCGTGTGGAACAACTCCTCTTTGATGATAGAGGCTCAAAGGGTGATTGAGTGAGTCCTGTAAGCACCACATTCAAGTCCCATGGTGGAACTGAAATTAGTTTTTTGGATGTAGCCTAGCGGCTGATGTCATGAATCTTTTTATCCACCTGTGGTTAGCCAAGTCACAATCAAACATGGAGCTTAATGCCGATACTTGTACTTTTAGTGTGCTAGGTTTTAGACCTAGTTCCAGCCCCCTCTGCAAGAAATCCAGGATACGTGAAATGTTAGGGTTGTCTGGGTCGGGCAGGTCTGGCAGACACCATGAGGAGAATCTCTTCCATATTTTATTATATATGGCAATGGTGACTGGCTTCCGAGATTTCTGGAGGGTTTTAATTACCGCCTCAGATAGCCCCTTGGTCCTCAAGATCTGGGCTTCAGAAGCCAGGCCGCTAACCTCATTCCCTGGAGGTTTGGGTGGTATAGAGGGCCCTGTAAGAGAATGTCGTCTTCTGTGGACAGGATGAATGGCCCGTCTACCCGTAGTTCTGTAACTAGAGAATACCAGCTCCTCTTTGGCCACAGCGGAGCTACTAGAATGGTTGGGGTCTGATCCTCCCGGATTTTTCTCAGGGTTGCAGCAAGGATTGGAACCGGCGGGAAGGCATATGCTAGACGGAACCTCCACTTGTGGGCGAAGGCGTCCATTCCCAGGGATCTGTCCCTGTGGTTCAGGGAGAAGTAGTCTCTCACTTGAGCATTCTCTCCTGAGGCTAGAAGGTCCACCTCCGGGAGACCCCACCTGCTGACTAGTATTCGAAAGATTCTTCCATTCAGGGTCCATTCGCCGGGCTGGATGCGTTTTCTGCTCAGGAAATCTGCCTGAAGATTGGCCGTACCTCTCAGGTGGACCGCTGTCTGGGAATGGAGGTGTCTTTCAGCCCAGCAAAATATTCGGCCTGAGAGGCCCTCCAGGTTGCTGGATCTTGTGCCGCCCTGATGCCGGAGATGTGCCACTGTTGTTACATTATCCGAGTAGACTCTGATATGTTGATCTTGGACCAGATGTCTTGCTGCCCGGAGGGCTTCCTCCACTGCCTTCAGCTCCCTGAAGTTTGAGGATCTTGCACTCATTTTCTGGCTCCATAACCCTTGGAATGGTTGTCGAGACACTACAGCTCCCCAGCCTTTTTTGCTGGCGTCTGTCGTAACCGTAATTAAGGGGATCTGGGACCAGTTGATTCCCCTGCACAGGTTTTTGCCGTCCATCCACCATGCCAGTGAGGCTTTCACTGTTCCTGGGGTCTGGACTCTTTTGTTCAGGAGGTGTGATCCCTGTTCCAGTTTCTTAAGATATGGGATTGGAGCGTTCTGGAGTGGGCCTGAGCCCAGGGCACCGACTGGATGCAGGAGGTCATTAACCCTAATATGGACATGGCTGACCTGAGGGTCGGGGACCTCTGTCCCCTGAAATCTGAGACTCTTGCCATTATAAACCTCTGATGTTCATCCGGGAGGAAGGACATCTGATTCTTTGAATCTAGTAGGATTCTTAAGAATTTTACCTCCTGAGAGTGTTGAATTTGTGATTTCTTTATATTTGGGATCCAACCCAATGATTGAAGAATGTCCAGAGTCTGGGCTACCTGGTCTTCCAGGGTCTGGTAGGAGGACCCTATTATCAGTGGGTCGTCCAGGTAAGGTACAATACATATACCCCGGCTTCTGATGTAGGACACGACTTTTGTCATAATTTTGGAAAAAACTTGGGGGCACAGGATATTCCAAAGGGAAGCACATTGTATTGAAAGTGCTTGACTTCCGGACCTTGACGAATCGCAAACCTCAGATACTTCCTGTAATAAGGATGTATGGGGATGTGGAAATAAGCATCCTTCAGATCTATGGTTGCCATGAAGTACGACGGCCCTATCAGAGGAATGGCGGTCTTTACTGACTCCATCTTGAATTTGTGGTACGCAATGTGTCGGTTGAGGCCTTTCAGATTTATTATTATTCTTGCCTCCCCTGTGGGCTTTTTTACTAGGAACAATCTGGAATAATGCCCCCTTCCTTGTTCCTCCGCAGGGACCAGAGAGATGGCTTTTGAGTGTAGAGGAAGCCGAATGCTGAATTTTAATGCTGGGATCTCCCGAGGTGGTAGGGAGGCAACTCTTATACCCCGCGGGGGGAGGATTCGAGCTCTAGCAGAAGGCACTCTCTGATCACACTGAGGACCCAGGGGCTGTTGGAGATCAACTGCCAAGCAAGAAAAAAACCTCGAAAGCCTTCCCCCGACCGGGGTCGAGTCATTGCTTTTCTTGAGGTTGCTGCTGCTGCTGGGGGACCAGGATGTTCCTGCCTCTCCCTTTAGCGTAGCTCCATCTTCCCATCTTTCTCTTTCCTCGCGGTTGGGATGACTGACTCTGGGGGGCTCGAAAAAGACGCTTTCTTGTGGTCCTCTGCTCTGGAAGCACCTTCTTTTTATCTGTGGCCTTTTCTAGAATTTCGTCTAAGGCCGGGCCGAAAACATGTTCGCCCTTGAAGGGTAAAGAGCAGAGTTTAACTTTGGATGTAACGTCCCCACTCCATGTTTTAAGCCAGAGGGCCCATCTGGCGGAATTTGACTGGACCATGGCCCTGGCAGATGCACGGATCATCTCCATTGATGCATCTGCCAGGAAACCCATAGCTCTCTGCAAGATAGGAAGGGAGTTGAAGAGGTCACTCCTTGAGGTACCACGAGAAATATGGCTCTCTAGCTCCTCAATCCATTGGAAGAGGGACCTAGAGACACAGGTGGACGCGATTCCAGATTTTAAAGTAAAGTCAGAGGTTTCCCAGGCTTTTCTTAGGAGACTTTCTGCTTTACGGTCCATCGGGTCTCTAAGCTGGGATGCATCATCGAACGGCAGAACCGTCTTTTTTACCACTCTTGCTACCTGGACATCTACCTTCGGGATGTCCCATCTAAATTCCTCTCCCTCTAGGGGAAATCTATGTCAGAGTTCTGAAGGGGCCGAGTAGCGTTTTTCTGGATACTCCCATTCCTGGGAAATCATATCTGCTACACTCCTGTGAACTGGAAACCCCGTTCGCTTAGGCCCCTCATATCCACTGAACATGCGATCCTGTGCTGTCTGCGTGACGGGTTCGTCCTCTAGGCCCATAGTGACACGTACTGCACTGACCAGCTCATCCACATATTCCGTGGAAAGGAGGTACCTTCTAGTGTCAGCTGACCTAGAGGTTCCTGGTTGTTCCCAATTCTCGGATCCTGAATTGTATGATCTTTCTGATTCTGACTCTGAATCCTCTATTTGAATCTTCCGTTTTTTAGGGGGTGGTGAACCCACCATCGGAGAGAGTGGAGGTGGTGGTGGGGGGGCAGGGCAGCTAAAGAGGTTTGAACCTGATGGGTAACCAAGCTGCGGATTTCGTCATTCAATGACGGATGCTCAGCCCTAACCACCTTATCCGTGCAAGCTTGACATAGCTTCTCCCAATTTGAGGGAAGTTTTGTGCTGCATATGGCACATTTGGCCGACTTACTAGATGTATTGGTGCTCTTATGGGCAGACTTTTCTCCCTATGGAATAAGGGGGAGAAGCATTTTGAGGACCTATGCCCTGACCGCACCATTAGGACCCCCCCCCTGGACACTTACTGTGGCTGGGGCAGCGCTGGGCTCTGCAGACGCAGGGCAGGAAGACCCGTCCATGCTAACAGGGGATTCTCATCTTACCTGTCGGCGTCTTCCGGCGGGTTAATATGAGATTAACCCCACCCTCAGCGCAGTCATCTGTTTCCCACTCCTCCTCCCTGGGTCCCGGAGCAGGCACAGCAATGCTGGCGAGCTCCACGCGCCGGCAATAGGATGGGGGCCGCCATGACAGCGCGACCTCCACATACCCCGGAAGTGACGCGCGCTGACGTCACTTCCGGTATCGCACTGCACGCAGGGGGAGGAGGAGAGACCGGATAGCTACAGGAGGCCTCCGGCCAGGGATCACTGGGCCGCTTTTCTCCCCATAGGGGAGCGCGGGAGGGCCAGGAAACGGTCCCGAATTCAGAGAAGACGGGAGCAGAAACGGAGGAGGGGAGGCGGCGCCACCGACCACCACTGCCTGGCGTTTGGCATCTTCCAGGTACGCTGCGGCAGCCGGCCACACAGTATACCAGACCTCTCCATGCCCCATGGGGAACAGGAAAGTCACTGGTGAGAGGGAGGTGGGAGGGACCTTTTAACCTCTCGTGCTTCCTGTCCCCCATTAGGGCGTGGAGACATCCTCCTATGCTGTCGTGGAAGGTTGCTAGAGAAAAAGCAGATCATAGACATGGCACAAAACTAAAGTAATTTCAAATGGCAACTTTCTGGCTTTAAGAAACACTAAAAGAAATCAAGATAAAAAAATGAAGCATGAAGTTCTCTAAAATTTCCTGGTAGGCGGCTGCGCTGACATTGGTCTTGATGAAACACAGTGGGACCTACACCAGCAGAGTACATGTCTCCCCAAACCATCACTGATTGTGAAAACTTCACACTAGAACTCAAGCAGCTTGGATTGTAACATAGTAGCATAGTTTTTAAGGTTGAAGGAAGACTTATTTCCATCTAGTTCAACCCATAGCCCAGCAGGTTAATCCAGAGGAAGGCAAAAAATCCCATGCGGCAAATACTAAGCTCCACAATTGGGGAAAAAATTTCCTTCCCGACTCCACATACGGCAATCAGACTAGTATCCTGGATCAACGCCCTATCAAGGAATCTAGTATATGTAACCTGCAATATTATACTTTTCAAGAAAGGCATCCAGTCCCTTCTTAAATTTTAGTAGGGAATCACTCATTACAACACAATACGGCAGAGAGTTCCATAGTCTCACTGCTCTTCCAGTAAAGAATCCACATCTGAGATTATGAAGAATGTAGAATGTAAGTCCGCAAGGACAGGGTCCTCTCCCCTCTGTACCAGTCTGTCATAGTAAATTTGTTTACTGTTAACAATATCTATAACTTTGTATGTAACCCCCCTTCTCATGTACTGCACCATGGAATTAATGGCGATATATAAATAAATAATAATAAATAATGATTAAACCTTCTTTCCTCCAGACTTAGAGGATGCCCCCTTGTCCCCGTCTCAGGTCTAAGAGTAAAAAGATCATTAGAAAGGTCTTTGTGCCTCTCCACTCTTTCTTCAGACTCTGGGACCTTGATTTCCAAATGTAATGCAAAATTTACTTCTGAAAACATTTTGGACAACTGAGCAACAGTACAGTTTTTTTTCTCTTTGGCCCAGGTAAGACGCTTCTGGCGTTGTCTATTGGTCATGAGTGGCTTCACACAAGGAATGCGACACTTGTATCCCTTGTCATGGATATGTCTGTTTGTGGTGGCTCTTGAAGCAATGACTCCGGCAGTAGTCCACTCCTTGTGAATTTTCCCAAAACTTTTTAATGGCATTTTCTTAACAATCCTTTTAAGGCTGCTGTTATCCCGGTTGCTTGTGCACCTTTTTGTACCACACTTTTTCCTTCCGTTCAACCTTCCTTTAATATGCTTGGATTCAGCACTATGTGATCAGCCAGTTTCTTTAGCAATGACCTTTTGTGGCTTGCCCTCCTTGTGCAGTGGGTCAATGACTGCCTTCTGGACATCTGTCAAGTCAGTAGTCTACCCCATGATTGTGGAGCCTACTGAAACAGACTGAGGGATCCTTTTTAAATGCTTTGGAAGCCTTTGCAAGTGTTTTTTGTTAATTATTCTAATTTACTGAGATAATGACTTTTGAGTTTTCATTGGCTATAAGCCATAATCAAAATCTTTTAACAGAAATCAATACTTGAAATAGTATATACAGTTGAAACCAGAAGTTTACATACACTATATAAAAAGACACATATGCATGTGTTTTCACAATATCTGACATGAAATCAGAATAAACCTTTCCCCTTCTAAGTCAATTAGGATTACAAAATTGTTAATATTTGCCGAATGCCTGAATGAGAGAGAATGTGTTAAAGCATTTTTATTGCCGTATATACTCGTGTATAAGCCGAGATTTTCAGCCCATTTTTTTGCTGAAAGTCCCCCTCTCGGCTTATACACGGGTCATATAGCTGGGGGTCGGCGGGCGAGGGGGAGCGGGGGTGTCAGAGATCATACTTACCTGTCCTGCCGCGGTCTCTGCAGCCTCACTCGCTTCTCCACTGTCTCCCTTCCTGTCTTCAGCGGTCACATGCTGCCGCTCATTACCACTCATGAATATGCGCATATTCATGAGTGGTAATAAGTGGTACCACGTGACCACTGAAGACAGGAAGGGAAGGGAGACTGGAGAAGCGAGCGAGGCTGCAGAAACCGCGGCAGGATGGGTGAGTATAGCGATATTCACCTGTCCCCCGGTCCATCGCTGCTCACCGCTGTCTCTGCTGCATCCTGTGTCAATGACGTTTAGGCAGCAGGGGGCGCTGTGACGTGATTAGGGCGTGCTGCACCCTCTGCTGGCTGAACAGTCACTGACACAAGAAGCGGCAGACAGCGGTGATGGACCCAGGAGAGGTGAGTATGGATTTTTTTTTTTTGCAGCATATGGGGGCATATTCTATGAAGCAGCATATGTATGGGGGCATAGTCTATTGAGCAGTATATGGGGGCATATTCTATGGACCAGCATAGGGGGCATATTCTATGGGGCAGCATATGGGGCATATTCTGTGGGGTAGCATATAGGGGCATATTCTATGGGGCAGCATATGGGGGCATAATATATGGGGCAGCAAATGGGGCCATATTCTATGGGGAATGTTCTATGGGGCAGGTTCTATGGGGCATATTCTATGGGGCAGCATATGGGGGGCATATTCTATGGGGCAGCATATGGGGGCATAGTCTATGGAGCAGCATATGGGGACATAATATATGGGGCAGCATATGGGGCATATTCTATGGGGCAGCATATGGGGCATATTCTATGGGGCAGCATATGGGGGGCATATTCTATGGGGCAGCATATGGGGGCATATTCTATGGGGCAGCATATGGGGGCATATTCTATGGGGCAGCATATGGGGACATATTCTATGGGGCAGCATATGGGGGCATAGTTTATGGAGCAGCATATGGGGGCATATTCTATGGGGCAGCATATGGGGGCATATTCTATGGGGCAGCATATGGGGGCATAGTTTATGGAGCAGCATATGGGGGCATAGTTTATGGAGCAGCATATGGGGGCATAGTTTATGGAGCAGTATATGGGGGCATAGTCTATGGGGCAGCATATGGGGGGCATATTCTATGGACCGGCATATGGGGGCATAGTCTATGGAGCAGTATATGGGGGCATATTCTATGGAGCAGCATATGGGGGCATAATCTATGGAGCAGCATATGGGGGCATAATCTATGGATTCCACCCTCGGCTTATGCACGGAGTCAATAAGTTTTCCCAGTTTTTTGTGGCAAAATTAGGGAGTCGGCTTATACACGAGTATATACGGTACTTACTGCAAAGTCAAAAGTTTACATACACTAAGATTACTATGCCTTTTTAGAATTCTGCACTGCCCGTATGATGATGTCATGTGTTTGGAAGCTTCTGATAGGTTTGTTGGCAACATCTGTGTTAATTAGAGACATACTTGTGGATGTATTTTAATGTACACCTGAAACACACTGCTTATTTGCGTAGCATCATGGGAAAGTCTAAATAAATCAGTCAAGATATCAGGAAGTGAATTGTGGACTTGCAGAAGTCTGGCTCATCCTTGAGTACAATTTCAAGATAACTGAAGGTGCCTTGTTCATATGTACAAACAATTATATGCTAGTACAAGCAAGATGGGATTGTCCAACCATCATACCCCTCAGGAAGGAGACAGGTTCTATGTCCTCTGGGATAAACCTGCTTTGGTCCGACATGTGCTTATCAACCCAAGGACAAAAGCAAAAGATCTGGTGAAGATGATGTCGGAAGCTTATAAGATTGTGTCAATATCCACAGTAAAACGAGTACTGTATCAGCATGGGCTGAAAGGCCACTCTGCCAGGAAGAAGCCAGTACTCCAAAATAAATATAAAAAAGCCAGATTAATGTTTGCAAACGCACACAAAACAAAGACCTTAACTTTTGTAAACATGTTCTGTGGCATAACAGTTCAGGATGGAATTAAGTCTAATACTGCACTACAGTACTTAGACATCACTCATTGCGGTCATCAGCTCTTCCATACCCTTCACTGTAACCCAACATCACCATCCACAGAATACACAGACTTCATCTTTCAGGATCTTTTTTGGTCTTTCTTAATTTAGGTTTTTGCTCTGCAGTCATGTTGTTGCCAATCTTAAGGTATCCGCCTTTCCTAAAGTCATCTTACTAGAGAGACTCTGGAATGGCCTCACCCTCAAAGTCCATAGGTCAGCCTACCTCACTATCCTGTATACACCCCTCCCATTGCCAGACTTTCCGTTCTTCTCCGGCAGCTTTCTTCTGCAGGGTTGTGAATGGCACAACTGCCGTGTGTCACAATCTGTAGCTGAACCTCATTACATGGTTTCTTTGAGCCCCTCTTCTTTTTGGGGTACGATCAATCATGACTTTCAGCAAACTCTTCTCCTTTGATTTTGATTGAAGTTTTAATCGTTGATGAAGTTCTTACATGGATGGATACCCACATGTTTACAAGGCTAGTCAGAATTTCTTGAGTAGGGAGTGATGTCACAACGCCTAAGTTGACTGCGGAAGGGAACATCGTCTAACACTAACTGACATTCAATCTACCCCTTATGAACTTTCATTGCTAGGGTTAAAGTGGCAAATACCTTACAAAAAAGGGGACCTGGCCCTGGGGGTCTTTATTCTTTTCCTCATTCACACAAAATTGTTAGGAACGGCGGAACGCACTAAATAAAAATAATAATAAAGTGCGTTCGCCGCTCGGGGTCCACCGTGCAGTAGTTGTTACAACAGCTGCTGAGTAATGGCAGACGAGCAATATGCGATATAATGCGCACGGGTTCAACTTCACCCGAAGTGCGCAGAGCGGGCTTTGTTCACACACAGAGACGCCACAACAAAAACATGCAAAAGACTGAGCCTGTTAGAGTCACAGGCCTCAGGTAAATGCACACATGGTATAAGGTCACAGGAGCAGGAACTAAGAGGGACTGCGTCCATCTAGACTTACCATGTGTGCAGCGTCGCTACTGCAAACGCCAAGAAGGGCTGCAACTGCAGCGTGGCGCAGGACACTGCCGCTGGACGACACAGCTACAAAGCAGGTGCTATGTTGGACGCTAGCGCAGAGGTGCGGTGTGCACAGTGGCCTAAGGCTTGACACAGGCTGGCGCAGACTACTGAACTAATTCCCTAACCACATGCGTAATATCCGAGGGAAGGGGTTTCATAATAAGTCAGTCACCAGAACATACATCCGTCACCATTCACACATAGCAGTATAGTCTATAATAGCGCATGGCGGAACGGCCATGCGTGCTTTTTATAGCAGCCGGGACCTTCCGGAAGCTTCCAGATCTCCGAGATGGACCAATGAGATCTGGAGCAGGACCTGAGCACATGACTCCCGATCTCCAATGGGAAATCGTCCCATGAGCATGCTCAGTAGGAGGACAGAAGGACTTAGCCCCTGGAGAGATTTGCTGCAAGGCAATCTCCTCTGTGTTAGATAAAGAGCAAGAGACCGCAGAATGTAAGGGTCCGGATTCCTGCAGAGCAGACGCAGGAACCTGACTCCTAACAAAAATACATAGACTGCAGAGACCCGCTTGTCTCAAACAGTGCCTTCCCCTCTCCCACCAGTCCCGTAATGAAAACACAGATAGTCCTAGGTGGGTTGAAACAGATCAGTCACAGTTTATTGAATACGTAAGCAGAGAAAGGCAATTACATTGCTCAACGGGCTCATTGCTGAAGGCCCTGTCTGCATCCGACAAGCAAGCCGGCCAATGAGCGGTTACGAACCTTTTCCCCTCTCTACAACTTCCGCCACGGAGGATGATGTGTATAACCTACACAGGACTCTGACCCCCACCCATCGGCTTTAGGACCTGTTCGACTCTGTCCTGCAAGCCGGACAAAAATATGTCAAGACAAATGTCCGTAAGGTGAACTGCATCTGGTCTCAAATGTGCCGAATTATCTCCTTCCAGCTGTTGGTGGCGAACCACAATGCCGCATCTTCCCCTCACAAATTTCGCCATCCGCGCATTGATCTTTCTTCTTGATCACTCTATGGCTTTTGTGTCCCTTGCTCCTTGCCAAACGTCTCGTGGTACTATCTCCGACCACACCAATTTCATCTTTGGTAAAGACAGGTAAAATGCTCTATGTCTGTTTATATAACTGTACAGAGCTCCGCTCTTTTTTGTTTGCCCAAATCATTGCCACCAGTGTGTAACACTAATATCACCGGCCCCTTGGCCCTCTTAGCGATGTTAACTAGTTCTGGGAAAATCTGTTGCCATTGGTGACCTCTAACCCCAGGAAGCCTAGATTTTTTCCTCCCGGCCAAAGCTTGGCCCTTTTTGCTGCCCAATAGACATATGAATGTCCCAAAACACAGACTGCGGGCTTACATATGCCTGTAAGAAACAAGATATGTTGCTTTAGCAAATCAGGTCTTATGTATGTGGCGAAACATGCGGATTTCCAACTACCTATTCTCTGCACTTCGGCCTCTGATACTCCTGCCCTAGCTGCTTCAGTGGCTGCCCCGATTCAGAAAGAAAGTGTCCCATACTCTTTCGTATTAGTGCCGTTTTTTTCAAGCACTGCTTAAAAATTACCTCAAAACTGATACTTGATAAGAGGGGACCTGTCTGAATGTGAGAGAAAAAAATCTGCTTGTGTGTCTTATTACCGTGTAGCGTTTGACTATTTTTAGAGGGCAAACTGGGCCAGCTGATAGGTAAACTAGGACCCACGTGCCCCTATCGGCGGGATCGCACTTATATTTCCGCACTCGAATGCACAGAGCATCGCTGCATATGACTATGTCCTCATTGATCAAACCGCCTTCCAACGCTGTTTTTGACTGTGGCAACAACTTGCTAATGTTCAGTGCGCCGAAAAAAGCGATAACGAAGGCTGCTGATATGAGAATCGCCTTGTCTTGAGACTTGCATACCGATGGGGATATTGAAATAATGTCATGCAATAATCTAAGTGAAATGGGGGCGACGACATTCCTGACTCGATTTAAGCATTTTCCAGACTTTAATAGCTTGTTTGAGGAAAAAGTGCTTAGTAACGTCAGCCCACCCCATTAGTTGAAAGAAAAAGACTATTCCCCATAAATGCCGTTGTGCTGATGTACCCGACGCCCCTCTTTCTTTGAGCTGAATCAAGAATTCCGTAGACACCTTACATCTTGCTCGGTCGCACTTATTGATGAGCCTACCCTGAATTAGAGCGCACCACTCTTCCCACGCCTTACTGTAGACCTACCAAGTAGCCGGTGTAATGGAGGCGCATATTAATGGCATCAATGATTTGCCACTTTGTCCCATAGAAATGGAGGACACTGGATACCCGCTGGTTGTGCACAGGGGAGAAGGTCTCTGAAGGACTGCCAATCAGAAGATAAGTGAGTTAACAAGATTATCGTCTATGTCGGTCGTTAATTTGGCACGACACCAGATGTTGTGTTTCAGGCACAGTAGTGCTAGCCGGCATAAGAACACGAGTAAGGGGTGGGGATGCAAAAGACATATGGTTTCAGCTATTTGCTGTTCCTAGATTTTTTGTTAGAAATCGAAAGTTTGTGTTTTCCAACTGAGTACCCCATAGTTCCACTGATGATACTATTGTGAAAATTTCCAACAGGGCTGGGTCACGTCCCCAGCTTGCTGTGACCCATAGCTCTGGCCAGCTGCTTTTGCACCATTGGTTTTTATATTGCTGCAAAACCCTCTCTAATATGTCCACCTACTATGAACCCTAGTTCCTTGCTTGTTATCTCTTTTGCCATGAGGCAGGAATAGCCTTTGTAGAACTGTAGAAATGTTTTCCAGACAAGTAAGTCTGCCTTCAAGGAGCACGTGATCCTAATTCTATGGCCAGGCTGGGAAATGCCCTTTATTGGCAACGATAATCGGCGAGAGAAGGCACTTCCGACCGGTATTACGTGGCTGGCGAATGTCAGCAGACGCAGTAAGGACTGCATCTGTTGAAGGGTGTTTTCTGTATTTTCTCAGCTGGTAAGTGAAAGACCATTGACTTGGTGTCTATTTCGATGCCAAGGAAAGGCAATACATTACATCGCCCAACTGTCTTTTCAGGTGATAGCGGTACGCCGAAATGCTGTGATATAAATTTACATTTTTCGAGAAGGAAGGAGCAGAATTTTGCATTTTTGGGGCCGACAAACAAAAAATCGTCGAGGTAGTGAATCGGTGAATTGCTGCCTGTTTCATAATGAACTACCCAGTCTAGAAATATACTGAATAGCTCAAAATAGTGGCACAAAATGGAACATCCCATCGGCAGGCAAATATAAAATAATAGTCCTGGTACAACTTGCAACCTAATAGCTGGAAGCAGTCAGGGTGCACGGGTAGAAGGTGGAATGCCGACTCTGTCAGATTTAGCTAGCAGGCCTCCGGGCCCAGCTGCACGGACTAATTCTATGGCCTTGTTGAAAGACGCGTATGTGGCGCAAGCTTCCCCTGGAGGGATAGTGTCGTTAACTGATTCACCTTTTGGGTGTGACAGGTGATGAATTTTCCGGGTTCTTTTTAGGAATAATGCCTAACAGCGAAATCCTGATATTTTGGTACGGCAACGATTGAAAGGGGCTTGCCATTCTTCCTAATTCAACCAATTTTTTTGGTCCAATATTTCGGGGAATTTGTGAGCGGATATTGGGTTATTGGCCAAGGTTGATTTTCTACAGAATTTAAAGGGGATAAAAAAATCCATATTTAAAGCCGTAGTGTAATTGTCTTGCTGCTTTTTTATTGAGATAGAGGTTTAACCACGGGCCCATCGCGGTTACGTTCACCGGGGTTTTGCCTAGTAGGCGCTCTGTTTGCCTGACAAGTACACCTTGCTGCTGGGTGTCCCCCCCCTCCCCCCCCCCTCCCCCCCGCAAACTGAGAAGTCATGTCAATATATACATGCCACGTGGAACCGACAGTTTCCCTTTTTAAATAGCCAGCAGGCCCCGGGTTTTCGTGCGACCACTGAGTGTTGACCTGCAGCTGCAGAGTAGTTAGTGGTCGTAGATGAAAAGGGGGGCTGCTTCTGTGACAGCATGAGTCGCAGCCACACATCTGTCGCTTTAACTCTACAGCCTAGATTGGGCTGTATGGCTAGCCGCCTGCTGAACAACTCGTCATACTTACGCCAGGCGGAACCGCGATAAGATTTATACGAATTATACATCAGGTCCTGATATTTATATAATTCGGAGCATCGTTCCGGATGCTTTTGTCCCATAATACAGCGTAGGACTGCAAAGGCCTGTAGCCAGTTATTCATCATTTGTGCTATTTTTGGTCTGTTTCTATCGTATTGCCGTTCGCTTGTACGTCTTTCCTTATCTACCGTCTATTGGTCTGCCGATAATAAAGACCGTATGTCAACGTAGTCATTATTCCATGTTTTCTGTCTATTCTCTTCATCCATGTGTGCACCTATTGGACTAATTCAGCAGAAAAACACTGTTAGGGTTGCGGATCGCACTAAATATAAAATATAAGGACGTGCGATCGCAACCCGGGGTCCACCGTGCAGAGATGGAAAACTGCTGCTCAGTAATGGCGGAGTACTAACAAAACACTGGCAGGTTAACCGCTGACCCGGTGTGTACGGGAGCGAACTCTGTTGCTTCACAGAGCCGCTGTAGCAAATGACGGAGCCTGTTAACGTCAGAGGACTCGGCGGAGTGAGTGCTAGTGTAACGTCACAGGACGCTGCCCCAAGACACGGGGTCAGCGCCCCTCTAGACCTACTTACGCACGGCACCGCTACTGTGGTGCCAGGAGTATACCCTTAAGGTATGCTGTGCCCTGTTAACTGTCACAGGGTGCAACAGACAGCTGCTTACCGCACAGAGTAAGTACAGCACCACACTGGTGGATGCCACTAACCAGCCTCAACTTAGATCTGGAAAGCGCACTAACTGCGCACGGCGCTGCTCTGACGGACGCTGTGGTAATGCGGTACCGAGGTGCCGTGTGCTGAATGGCACCCTCAGGTGCTGATACATAAATGGAGCTGAGAGCACTGCGGCGCTAGGCAGTGCCAGTACTTGTTGTTGACTCAAAGACCCTAAACCCTAGCAACATGCGTATCAAAGGGAAGGGGTTTCATAATAAGTCAATCAGCGTTTCACAAGCATCAATCAACACACACACCTCTACCAAATACTGTGTATACTAGCGCATGGCCAAGCGGCCATGCGAACCTTTTATAGCAGCGTCCTTCAGGGACCATCCTGATGGTCCAATCCGAGCTGGAGAAGGACCTGAGAATGTGACCTCCGATCTCCAATGAGAGATCGTCCCACGGGCATGTTCAGTGGACTGAAAGGAGGACTTAGTCCCTGGAGTAGCTCGCTGCTGACCAGCATGCGTTGCTATAGCTGGACCAGAGGTGGCAGCAGCAACGAAACCCACAGTGCTAGTCTGAGCAGAGCGCCGGGATCGATGAGTCTGCTGAGCAGAGTCCTCTGTGGCAGGAGAGGAATGAGAGACCGCCGAAGGCAAGGCTCGGGATTCCTGCTGTGCAGCACCAGGAACCCGATGCCTAACAAACGAGTCTTTGCGTAAGCTCGCTAACTCAAACGCCGTCGTGTTGTTGGTTGACACACGTGGGCAAGTCAAGTGTTGAAGTAGCGCCTTAATAGCTGAGGGTAGTTTGTTGTGTCATGTGTAAGCTTGGTGTTCGTTGGTTTCGATACACTCACTGCTGTCTGACGCGGGCCAGGTGACTCCAGAATATGGAGGAACTCCGGCTCCCACTATACCGATGGTTCTGGTTCGGTGCTTGGAGTGGCCGGAGGCCCTAGGAGATGGGGATGGGTCTCCCTGGCTGGCAGCCAGTGATAGAGCACATGATGGCTGACCTCTGTCATGTGCCCGTGCCTGAGTGACTCCCGTTGGTGTTAATCTGGTTGGATTGGCTGGAGGCCCTGAGTGGGGATGGTTCACTCCGGCTGGCAGCCAATGATGGATCACTTGACTGCTGGCGTCTGTCGTGTGCTTTAGCCTGCCTATCTTGACTCTCAGATGCGTTGGACCACTCTGATGTGGATGGCAAATGCCATCTAGAGGACTGAGATCTGTGGGAGCTCCTATGTGAGCTGGGTCTGCGGTGGTAGCGTGATTAACATTTTTTAGAGGGTGTGGTGTAGTGACCACTGTGTCCGCTAGGGGGGGCGCTGTGTGGATGTCCTAGGGGAGAGGATGAATGGCAGAAGTCTGAAGGACCGTTATGTATCTCAAGGTGGGTGGCCTTGAGATGGAGACTTATGTGTGTATTTATCAGCAGTGATACTGCTGAGGTGCTGTTTCAATGTGTCAGGGAGAAGTCTCCAGGTAGCTGGGGGAGACAGGTGGACCCAGGGGTGTGTCTAAAAATGCTGGTAGTAAAAGACTAATATAAGTGTGTGAAGGACCTGTGATGAGGTCATAGTCATGTGACCTGGTGGGCATGGCTACGGACCATATAAGGTGGCCAGGGTAGGTCATATGGAGTGGAATGGCTGGAACTGGTTGGTCTGTTGTGGAAGGTCCCGCTGAGAGATGGGGCTTCCTGCCTGACAGCACGTGAATGCTGTGTTTAATGGCTGCAAGTGTCTGACAGTTCCCAGGGAGAGGGAATGAACGTCTGCAGTATGGATGAAGTAGCCATGAGGTAAAACCCTGACGGGGTGAGAACTGTGAGGCTAGAAAGCCTGCACAATGTACATTGCATAACCTGTGTGAGTACAGGGATAACAGAGGGAAGCTCTGTCATGGACACTATGCTGTGTATATGAACTTAATGCTGCTGCTGTGGGTTTATGACGCCTGAATAAACCACATGGATTGTTATGGTTTTATGGAAAACCCGTGCCGGATGTGATTTATTGGCTGCCAAGCGAGTGTCCCCCACCTTGAATGACAGCGCTACCTTACATGGGATAGTGAGAATGGTGATTGGAATCGTCTGAGGAGGAGTGGGAGGTCCAGCAGCATCTATGCCTGGACCCGATGCTATGGGGTGGGCCTTTGCTGGCAGTGTTGCGCTGTGCAACATGTGAGGTGGTACTACGTTATCATAGTCAATATTTTGGGCCTTGTATGGGAGGGCAGGGGTTAATGGACATTATTTATCAGCTTCTGTTTGGGCGGTCAATGGGGGTGTTGGTGCATCAATGATGATTGGTGTGATTACATTGAGTATTATTGCAGGCTTGTTGCTGCTGTAAAGCATGCAGATCTGTCGGGTTGGGCCGATCAGTGCGCTCTGCCGTAGCACTGTTGGACTTCATTCCTGTCTCTGCGTCCAGGGGTCAGCCGAAGGGGAAAGAGAAAGAAAATGCTCCCGAGCACTTGAATTTAACCCAAGTAGGTGTGGCCCGACGCCTCTTCAATCCCATTGGTCAGTTGGGCGTCCCAATTAGTGCATCACCTGGGGAGTGGTGGAATGGGGGGAATTGAGCACTAAACAGTATTTCCTTCTAACTTTACCCATATGGGGGCTCCGCAGTCAGAGGCACGTTCCTTATTTAGTACCGTGCCTGCCAGACTTTGAAGAGAGTATATAAACATTGTTTATGTCATGATCCAGACCGGGGTTGGAGTCCTGTTTTTCCTTTCTCCTGGTCTGGTCATGTAGGGGTTAACCTTTCTCAGCCTCAGTCTGGGTTCAGCTTTGCTATTTATCGCCACTGCTTCCTGCAGGCAATGTCAGTTATAGTTTTTCTGCCTATGGCTGCTGTAGCTGACTGACTGATCCTGCTATGTTTGCTATCTGATCCTGTGTCTCTGTTTTCCCCTGTTCATGTCCTGACTCAGTGTTTCCCTTTAGTGTACTGACTCACTGGTTTTGACTTGGCTTGTATCTGGACCTGCTTCTGTCTTTTGTCTTCTGTCTTATCTGCTTCCTACCATTGCTGATTCCCTGGCTTGTCTCTGACTGAGTTTGCTTATTCCTTTGGTAATGGACTACAGTCGAGGATTTGACCCGGCTTGTTTGACTATTCTACTGCCACCCGTGGCAGTCACTTCTGCACTGCAGGCCAACTCTCTTTAGGTGCAGTCCTGCTTCCACTCTACTGCCATCTTGGGGACACCAAAAGAGAACCAATCCAAATTTATGGTCAAAAATATTTAAAAAAAATAGATAAAAAGTTCAAATGCAATAATATATTTATATAAAAACTACCTTTATTTAGACAGTGGTAAACGATAGCACTGAAACAGAATGTGACCGTACTTGGATTATATATATATATATATATATATATATATATATATACACATAAATATGTAATAAATAAAATAAAATCAGTGGATATATATATATATATATATATATATATATATATATATATACACACACACACACAGTATATTACTAAATCTTGATACAATCCATCGGAGAAAAAAATAGAAAAAAGTAAAGAGAAAAAATTAACATGGTTGTATATTTGTAGTTCTATTTAAATGTATATCACGTCTATAAATGCTCATTGACTAGCCAAAGGTGTAAAACATAAAGAAATATATGATAAAAAAATAATAATAAATACTAATATATAGGGCTGAAAAGCCAATATTAACTCAGTGAGAGTACCGTATATACTCTAGTATAAGCCGACCCGAGTATAAGCTGAGGCTTCTAATTTTGCCCCTCCCAGTATGCATGCATGCATGGCTTGGCTCCCCTGTCCCATCCTTCTATGTATGGCTCAGTTCCCTGTCCTCCCCCATGCTCCTCCATGTTCCTCAGTGCTCCCCCCGTCCAGCTCCGTGCTACCCCTGTCCTCTTCCCGTCCTCCTCTGTGCTCCCCCCATCCTCTATGCTCCCCCAATCCTCTGTGCTCCCCCATCCTCCCCCATCCTCCTCTGTGCTCCCCCATCCTGCCCCGTCCTCCTCCCTGCTCCCCCCATTTATATTCACCCTCCTGTGGCAACGCTGAATGTCGTCTGCATCCTCCGTTGTCCCAGCGCTGACAGCTTCTTCCTGCACAGAGAGGTCACGTGGTACCGCTCATTAAGGTCATGAATATGGACGCCACGCCTATAGAAGTGGATTCACATCCATATTCATGATCTTAATGAGCGGTACCATGTGACCGCTCCATGCAGGAAGAAGCTGTCAGCGCTGGGACAGCGGAGGATGCGCTGGACGTTCAGCGTTGCCACAGGAGGGTGAGTATGACGTCCCAGCCACCTGCTCCTGCTGCCGCTCCCCCTCCCCCGCTGGTTTCTGCAGAATGACTCGTGTATAAGCCGAGGGGGCAAAAAGTGCTGAAAATCTCGGCTGATACACGAGTGTATACAGTAAGTGAAAAAATGCTAGAGTAACATAAAATAATAAAAATAGCTGCTAAGTGGGGCAATATATAAAAAAATGGATATTTAAGTGAAGTAGTATATCAAATAATAGCTGAAGAGCCCGGCGCTGCCCGTGCATAGTAACTAACTGTGGTTAGTTATAACAAATTATAATTATCCTCCATCCCATAGTCCCGTGCCCATATACCCATCATACATATCCACGATCCCATAGGCCCGTGCCCATATACCCATCATACATATCCTCCATCCCATAGTCGAGTGCCCATATACCCATCACACATCCTCCATCCCATAGTCCCATGCCCATATACCCATCACACATCCTCCATCCCATAGTCCCATGCCCATATACCCATCACACATCCTTCATCCCATAGTCGAGTGCCCATATACCCATCACACGTCCGCCATCCCATAGTCCCGTGCCCATATACCCATCATACATATCCTCCATCCCATAGTCCCGTGCCCTTATACCCGTCATACATATTCTCCATCCCATAGTCCAGTGCCCATATACCCATCACACATCCTCCATCCCATGGTCAACCATTATGACATCATAAATGAGCGGCGGGGCTTGCAACCTATGACGACATCAGCGTTGCCATGGCAACCATTATGACATCATGAGGGGCAGGGCTTGACACGCACACACTGTTTCCCCAGTATGTAGATAGGGGCATTATAACATCATAATGAGGGGCGGGGCTTGACGCACACACACTTTTTCCCCAGTATGTAGACAGGGGCAAAATTGTTTGGTGAATTGGAACGCGCGGGGTTAAAATTTCGCCTCACAACATAGCTTACGACGCTCTCGGGGTCCAGACGTGTGACTGTGCCAAATTTTGTAGTTGTAGCTGCGACGGTGCGGATGCCTATCCCGGACACACACGTACACACACACTGTAGTGAAACCTCCACCAGGGGGAGCTGGTGAGGGAAGAGGAGAGGTTACACACTAAGAGCAGCAACCCTGAGCAACAGCACAGGTGCCACAGGTAACGAGAGAGAATAGTTAGACGAACCAAGTCAGAAACTAGCAGGAGCAGACGTACCAGAAGGAGCAGCAATACACGTAGTCAAAATACCAAGCCGAGAGTCAGAAAGCCAGAACATGTGCACGGGGTCCAAAACGTGAGACGAAATACGTGGTCGGGGTACAAGCCGGGGAGTCAGATGCCAGAGAGGGAACGTAACAGCAGAGACGAATACCAAGAGACTGGGTCAGAAATCAGTCCGGGTCATACACGTGAATATCAGTCAAAGGCAGGAGGATCACCAAGGTACAAGGGTCAGAGGCTCTAAACTGGAAGCTTGAGCTATCACTAACACTGGTCAGCAGGCTGTGAGAGACTGAAATAGCCCAGCTAGCTCCAGAACGAGGCTGAGGAGATTAACTCCCGCATGACCAGTCCGGAGTGAAGACAGCAGAAAATAAACTCCAGACTGGACCATGACACACACACTTGAGCTTTCTATATTAGATAAGGTGCAACAGTGCAAGGAACAATTGAGCATAGATGAGGGTATATACCTTTAAGGTCCGCCGGTCCAAGCACAGCACACACCCTGACGCAAGTTTCGGATATAATTTTTCGACACACCCTGACGAAGGATTATATCTGAAACGCGCATCGGGGTGAAAAGCCAATATTAACACAGTGCGAGTAAGTGAAAAAACGCTAGAGTGACATAAAATAGCTGCTAAGTGGGGCAATATATCTAGTGGGGCAGCTATTTTTATTATTTTATGTCACTAGCGTTTTTTCACTTACTCGCACTGTGTTATTATTGGCTTTTCAGCCCTATATATATTATTATTATTTATTATTATTATTTTATCATTATGTATTTCTTTATGTTTTACACCTTTAAATGGTCAATGAGCATTTATAGACGTGATATACATTTAAATAGAACTACATATGTACAACTATTTTAATAATTTTTTCTATTTATTTTTTGTATCAAGATTTAGTAAAATATACGGCATATGTATTTTTTTGGTCCGCTGATTTTTTTATTTAATATACATTTATTTATGTTTGTGTGTGTGTGTATATATATATATATATATATATATATATATATATATATATATATATATATATATAATCCAAGTACGGGCACATTCTTTTCCAGTGCTGTCGTTTACCACAATCTAAATAAAGGTAATTTTTAAATAAATATATTATTGCATTGCACTTTTTATTTATTTCTTTAAATATTTTTGACCATAAATTCGGATTGGTTCTCTTTTGGTGTCCCCATTTTATTCGAATGGTGTACCATTCTTCCATTTAGCTACTATGTATCACTTCTATTAATTGTATATATGAATATTTTTAATGATATTTATAGATTTTATTTGTGATATATAGGTATTGCTATATTCTGGTTGGTTTGGTACTTATACTTCCATCTTGTAGAGCCTGCACCTACCTGCATTGTAGCAGCATGCTAGTTTATTACCAAGTATGTCTTGTCGGCCTCTTTAGAGTAAAAAGTAAAAAATAATGAAGAACGTAATTAAAAGAAAGCTAGAAAAAAGTGGCACTGCCTTCGTGAATCTAGCATTTCCCCCTTTAGAAAAAGGTCCAATATCTAAGAATTTTTTTTTATAAAAAGAGAAAGATAATTACATGTTTCTAGTGGTCTTGTGTCCCCCCCATGCAGGCAGTACAGCTGCGCCTGCAGGAGGGAATGAGTGGACTGGGCCAGGGCTGATTCGGAAATATTCAGAAGGTAATCAGATTTTTTTGTAGTAAAAAAGCAGATCACAGACATGGCACACAACTAAAGTCATTTCAAATGGCAACTTTCTGGTTTTAAGAAACACTAAAAGAAATCAAGAACAAAAAATGTGGTAGTCAGTAATTGTTACTTTTTTAGACCAAGCAAAGGGTAAAAATTATGGAGTCGCTCAATTCTGTGGGAAAAAATTATGGAATCACCCTGTAAATTTTCATTCCCAAAACTAACACCTGCATCAAAGTACATCTGCTCGTTAGTCTGCATCTAAAAAGGAGTGAGCACACCTTGGAGAGCTGTTGCACCAAGTGGACTGACATGAATCATGGCTCCAACACGAGAGATGTCAATTGAAACAAAGGAGATTATCAAACTATTAAAAGAGGGTAAATCATCACCCAATGTTGCAAAAGATGTTGGTTGTTCACAGTCAGCTGTGTATAAAATCTGGACCAAATGCAAACAGCATAGGAAGGTTGTTAACCCCTTTCTGACATCCGACGTACTATCCCGTCCACGGTACCTGATTATCACAGCTGACACCCAGGACTATGTGTCACGGGCGGTCATGGACCGCCCCCCGGCACATTAACCCCTGGCACACTGCGATCAAACATGATCGCAGTGTACCGGGGGATTAGGGAAGAATCGCGCAGAGAGGGGGCTCCCTGCGCGCTTCCCTAAGACCCTCAGAGCAGCGAGATGTGCTCATGCTGCTCCGAGGGTCTCCTCCCTGCAGCCCCCTGGATCCAATTTGGCCGCGGGGGCATTCAGGGTCCTGCAGGGAGGCGGCTTTCTCGCCGCCTGGTGAGAGCAGGCGCTGAGAAAGCCTCTAGCAGTGACTGCAGATCGCAGATCTGACACACAGCTGTGCAAGGTGTCAGATCAGTGATCTGACACTTTATTGTAATGTCCCACATTGGGACATTAAAATAAAGTGAAAAAAAAAAAACTGTAAAAACAATTTATAAAAAAATCCTAAATAATAAAAAAAAATTCGCTAATAAATTTTTTTTATGTAAATCAAAAAATCCAAAAACAATAAAAATACACATATTTAGTATCGCCGTGTCAGAAACGACCCGCCCTATAAGTGTCCCACTAGCTAACCCCTTTAGTGAACCCCTTAAAAAAAACTATGCAAAAAACAATGCTTTATCACCATACCACTGAACAAAAAGTGCGATAACATGCGATCAAAAAGACACATATAAATAAACATGGTACCGTTGAAAACGACATCTTGTCCCGCAAAAAATGAGCCGCCATACAGCGTCATCAGCAGAAAAATAAAAAAGTTATAACTCGCAGAATAAAGCGATGCAAAAATAATTATTTTTTATATAAAATTGTTTTTATTGCAAAAAAGCGCCAAAACATAAAAAGAGACATAAATGAGGTATCGCTGTAACCGTACTGACCCAAAGAATAAAAGGGCTTTATCAATTTTACCACACGCGGAACGGTGTAAACGCACCCCCAAAAAGAAATTCATGAAACGCTGGTTTTTGTTCATTCTGCGTCCCAAAAATCGGAATAAAAAGCGATCAAAAAATGTCACGTGCCCGAAAATGGTACCAATAAATATGTCAACTCGTCCCGCAAACAATAAGACCTCACATGACTCAGTGGGTCAAAATACGGAAAAATTATAGCTCTCAATATGTGGTGATGCAAAAACGATTTTTACAATTGCGTCTTTTAGCGTGTGACAGCTGCCAAACATAAAAACCGCCATAAATAGTAAATCAACCCCCCTTTATCACCCCCTTAGTTAGGGAAAAATAATAAAATAAAAAAAATGTATTTATTTCCATTTTCCCATTAGAGTTAGGGATAGGTTTAGGGTTAGGGCTGAGATTAGGGTTAGGGGTGTGTTGGGGGTCAGGGTTGTAGTTAGAATTGGGGGGTTCCCACTGTTTACGCTCATCAGGGGCTCTCCAAATGCAACATGGCGTCTGATCTCAATTCCAGCCAATTCTGCTTTGAAAAGTCAAACGGTGCTCCTTCCCTTCCAATCTCTGCCATGCGCCCAAACAGTGGTTTACTCCCACATATGGGGTATCAGCCTACTCAGGACAAATTGCACAACAACTTTTGGGGTCCAATTTCTCCTGTTCCCCTTGGGAAAATAAAAAATTGGGGGCAAAATTATCATTTTTGTGGAAAAAAATATGATTTTTTTATTTTTATGGCTCTACGTTATAAACTTCTGTGAAGCACTTGGGGGTTCAAAGTGGTCACCACACATCTAGATAAGTTCCATGGGGGTTCTAGTTTCCAAAATGGGGTCACTTGTGGGGGGTTTCCACAGTTTAGGCACATCAGGGGCACTCCAAAGGCAACATGACACTCGCAGACCATTCTATCAAAGTCTGCATTCCAAAACGTCACTACTTCCCTTCCGAGCCCCGACGTGTGCCCATACAGTAGTTTTCTCCCACATATGGGATATCAGCGTGCTCAGGACAAACTGGACAACAACTTTTGGGGGCCATCTTCTCCTGTTACCCTTGGGAAAATAGAAAATTGGGGACTAAAAGATCATGTTTGTGGAAAAAATATGATTTTTTTATTTTCACTCCCGGGCGTTATAAACTTCTGTGAAGGACTTGGGGGTTCAAAGTGCTCACCACACATCTAGATAAGTTCCATGGGGGGTCTAGTTTCCAAAATTGTGTCATTTGTGGGGGGGTTTCCACTGGTTAGGCACATCAGGGGCTTTCCAAACACGGCATGGCGATCTCAATTCCAGCCAAAAAGTCAAATGGCGCTGCTTCCCTTCCGAGCTCTGCCATGCACCCAAATAGTCGTTTACCCCACATATGGGGTATCAGCGTATTCGAAACAAATTGCACAATAACGTTTGGGGTCCTGTTACCCTTGGGAAAATAAAAATTAGGGGTGAAAAGATCATTTGTGTGGAAAAAATAGGATTTTTTTAATTGTACGACTGTACGTTATAAACTTCTGTGAAGCCCTTGGAGGTTTAAAGTTCTCACCACATACCTAGATAAGTTCCTTGGAGGTTCTAGTTTCCAAAATGGGGTCACTTTTGGGGGTTTCTACTCTTTAGGCACATCAGGGGTTCTCCAAACGTGACATGGCGTCCGATTTGAATTCCAGCCAATTTTGTGTTGAAAAAAGTCAAACGGCGCTCCTTCCCTTTTGAGCTCTGCCATGCACCGAAACAATGGTTTCCCCCCCACATATCAGGTATCAGCTTTAGGGATTCAACTCGCTCAGGAGCCACGGGAGTCAATCAGGAGGCACGTTCCTTTTAAAAGTTCACAGGGTTTATTGCTCCATAACCCATAAACCAGCACATAACATAAGGAATAGCCTTTACCTCAGGCGAAAGCAAGTACAAGTGTCCATTGTTTCAGGCCCAGTCCTGGAGCCTCAACAAACACATGAGGCTTATCCGTCCTCACATACAGCCAATGTCCACAGGCCTCACTGGGTCAGCAACCTCAGCATGTGGTCTTCAGGAAGGTAGCCCACCTTCCTCCACATAGGCCTGCCGGGACCTTCCACATGGCCCAATCAGATCCATGTGCTCTCTCATGTGACCTAATCTGGTTACCTTATATGGTCCGTAGCCACACCCACTGGGTCACATGGCTATGACTTCATCACAGGTCCTTCAAGCATTTAAGGCGTTCTAGACACCGCCCCTAGGTGGGTTTGTAGGTAGCTCTCGCTGACAGTGTAACAACAGTTCAGCAGTGCCTCTGCTGATCAACCCACATATTCCAGCTTCCATCCCAAGGCCACCTACCTTGGGATACATAACGGTCATTCAGCATCCTATACCCATTACCATAATGGATATGCCTGTAGGCCCATCCTGGGACACCCACACAGCGCCCCCTAGCGGACATAGTGGTCACTACACCACATACTCCCCCCTCTGTTCAAACTTGTGGGGTTGAACACATGACATCACCCTGGGATCTCGAGGCCGGGCACCCATGTCACCTTGCCCTACAAGTCGAGAGGACCATCTCCGTCTGTTTCGGTAGTCATACTGCATCATATTTACGTTAGGCCTCCCCCGCCCCAAGCGGTCAGTATCTCGGCCTTGGGCTTTGGCCTTCCCGTCAACGTCAGCGTGACCAGACACTCTTTAGTCTCCACAGCGTACTCAGGACAAATTGCACAATAACTTTTGCAGTCCAATTTCTCCTGTTACCCTTGGTAAAATAAAAAAAATTGGACCTGAAGTAATTTAAATGTTCATTTTTTTTTTGAAACATTAAAAAAATTCATGTGAAGCACCTGAAGGGTTAATAAGCTTCTTGAATGTGGTTTTGAGCACCTAGAGGGGTGCAGTTTTTAGAATGGTATCACATTTGGTTATTCTCTATCATATAGACCCCTCAAAGTGACTTCAAATGTGATGTGGTCCTTAAAAAAAAATGTTATTGTAAAATGAGAAATTGCTGGTCAACTTTTAACCCCTTAAGCCCCAAGGGTGGTTTGCATGTTCATGACCGGGCCAATTTTTACAATTCTGACCACTGTCCCTTTATGAGGTAATAACTCTGAAACGCTTCCATGGATCCCGGTGATTCTGACATTGTTTTCTCGTGACATATTGTACTTCATGTTAGTGGTAAAATTTCATTTAAATAACTTGCGTTTATTTGTGAAAAAAACGGAAATTTGGCGAATATTTTGAAAATTTCGCAATTTTCCAACTTTGAATTTTTATGCCCTTAAATCACAGAGATACGGCACACAAAAAACTTGATAGGTAACATTTCCCACATGTTTACTTTACATCAGCACAATTTTGGAACCCAAATTTTTTTTGTTAGGAAGTTATAAGGGTTAAAAATTGACCAGCGATTTCTCATTTTTGCAACACCATTTTATTTTTACGGACCACATCACATTTGATTCAACTTTGAGGGGTCTATATGATAGAAAATACCAAAAAGTGACACCATTCTAAAAACTGCACCCCTTAAGGTGCTCAAAACCACATTCAAAAAGTTTATTAACCCTTTAGGTGTGTCACAGGAAGTTTTTTAATATTTAAAAAAAAATGAACATTTAACTTTTTTTCACAAAAAAAAATACTTCAGGTTCAATTTTTTTTATTTTACCAAGGGTGAACCACTGTTTCGGCGCATGGCTGAGCTCAGAAGGGAAGGAGCGCCGTTTGACTTTTTCAATGCAAAATTGGCTGGAATTCAGATCGGACGCCATGTCACGTTTGGAGAGTCCCTGATGTACCTAAACAGTGGAAACCCCCACAAGTGACCCCAGTTTGGAAGCTAGACCCCCCAAGGAACTTTTCTAGATATGTGGTGAGAACTTTGAACCCCCAAGGGCTTCACAGAAGTTTATAACATACAGCCGTACAATTAAAAAATCATATTTTTTCCACAAAAATTATCTTTTCACCCTCAATTCTTATTTTTCCAAGGGTAACAGGACCCTAAAAGTTATTGTGCAATTTGTCCTGAGTACGTTGATTCCCCATATGTGGGGGTAGACCACTATTTGGGCGCATGGCAGAGTTCGGAAGGGAAGCAGCGCCATTTGACGTTTTTGGCTGGAATTGAGATCGGACACCATGTTGCGTTTGGAGAGCCCCTGATGTACCAAAACAGTGGAAACCCCCCACAAATGACACCATTTTGGAAACTAGACCCCCCAAGGAACTTATCTAGATGTGTGATGAGCACTTTGACCCCTCCAGTGCTTCACAGAAGTTTATAACGCCCGGGCGTGAAAATAAAAAAATCACATTTTTTCCACAAACATGATCTTTTAGTCACCATTTTTTTTTATTTTCCCAAGGGTACCAGGAGGAATTGGACCCCAAAAGTTGTTGTCCAATTTGTCCTGAGTACGCTGATACCCCATATGTGGGAGAAAGCTACTGTATGGGCACACGTCGGGTCTCGGAAGGGAAGTAGTGACGTTTTGGAATGCAGACTTTGATGGAATGGTCTGCGGGTGTCATGTTGCTTTTGGAGAGCCCCTGATGTACCTAAATAGTGGAAACCCCCCACAAGTGACCCCATTTTGGAAACTAGACCCCCTAAGGAACTTATCTAGTTGTGTGGTGAGCACTTTGAAACCCCCAGTGCTTCACAGAAGTTTATAACGGCCGGGCGTGAAAATAAAAAAATCTTATTTTTTCCACAAGAATATTTTTGCCCCCAATTTTTTATTTTCCTAAGGGTAACAGGAGAAATTGGACCCCAAAAGTTGTTTTGCAATGTCCTGAGTAGGCTGATACCCCATATGTGGGGGTAAAACACTGTTTGGGTGCATGGCAGAGCTTGGAAGGGAAGGACCACCATTTGACTTTTTCAACTCAGAATTGGCTGGAATTGATATCAGATGCCATGTTGCATTTGGAGAGCACCTGATGTGCCCAAACAGTGGAAACCCCCAATTCTAACTCCAACCCTAACCCCAACACACCCCTAACCCTAATCTCAGCCCTAACCCTAGCCCTAGCCCTGGCCCTAACCCTAACGGGAAAATGGAAATAAATACATTTTCTTTTAATTTTATTATTTTTCCCTAACTAAGGGTGTGATAACGGGGGGTTTGATTTATTATTTATAGCGGTTTTCATGTTTGGCAGCTGTCACACGTTAGAAGACGCTTTTTATTGTAAAAATAGTTTTTGCATCACCACATATTGAGAGCTATAATTTTTCCGTATTTTGACCCACCGAGTCATGTGAGGTCTTATTTTTTGCGGGACGAGTTGACGTTTTTATTGGTGCCATTTTCGGGCACGTGACATTTTTTGATCGCTTTTTATTCCGATTTTTGGGACACGGAATGAACAAAAACCAGCGTTTCATGAATTTCTTTTGGGGGAGTGCGTTAACACCATTCCGCGTGCGATAAAATTGATAAAGCCCTTTTATTCTTCGGGTCAGTACGGTTACAGCGATACCTCATTTAGGTCGTTTTTTTATGTTTTGTCGGTTTTATGCAATGAAAACTACTTTATATAAAAAATAATTATTTTTGCATCGCTTTACTCTGCGAGCTATAACTTTTTTATTTTTTCGCTGATGATGGTGTATGGCGGCTCAAGATGACGTTTTCAGCTGTACCATGGATATTTATATGCGTCTTTTTGATTGCGCGTTATTGCACTTTCGGCGGTATGATAATAAATCATTATTTTTTGCTTCGTTTTTTATTTTTTTTAAGGGGTTCGCTAAAGGAGTTAACTAATGGGACAGTTTTATAGGGCAGGTCATTACGGACGCGGCGATACTAAATATGTGTACTTTTATTGTTTGTTTTTTTTATTTCCAAAAAATGAATTTATTGGGGGAATATTTTTTTTTTTTCTAATTTATTTGGCGATTTTTAAAAAATTATTTTAACACTTTTTTTTTTTTTTTAACTTTATTGCATTGTCCCAGGTGGGACATCACTGTCCTGTGACAGATCGCTGATCTGTCACATCACAGATCACTGTGACTGATCAGCGATCTGTCACAGGCAGTGCAGCAGGCTTCCTCGTGCCTGCGCTTTGCAGGCACTGAGGAAGCATGCTCCCTGCAGGCCCCCGAAGGTCCCCGTCGCCATCTTGGATTAAGGGGCCTGCAGGGAAGGAGCCCCCCGCAGCAGCGCTGCACATTGCGCTGCCGTGGGGGGCTCAGGGAAGCACGGAGGGAGCCCCCTTCCTGCCGATGCTTCCCTTTAACCCCCGGTACACCGCGATCGTGTTTGATCGCGGTGTGCAAGGGGTTTATGTGTCGGGGCGGTCCGTGACCGCCCCTGACACATTGTGCCGGGTGTCAGCTGTGATAATCAGCTGACCACCCAGCCGCGATCAGCGGCGCTCACCACGTGGGCGCCGCTGATCGCTATGACGTACTATCCCGTCCCTGGGAATTAAGTCCCAGGGCACATGGACGGGATAGTACGTCATATGGGATTAAGGGGTTAACCCTTATAACGTCCTAGAAAAAAATTTTGGTTCCAAAATTGTGCTGACGTAAAGTAAACATGTGGGAAATGTTAGTTATTATGTTTTTTTGTGTGCCATAGCTCTGTGATTTAAGGGCATAAAAATTCAAAGTTGGAAAATTGCGAAATTTTCAAAATTGTCGCCAAATTTCTTTCTTTCCCACAAATAAACGCAAGTTATATGAATGAAATTTTACCACTATCATGAAGTACAATATGTCTCGAGAAAACAATGTCAGAATCACCGAGATCCATGGAAGCGTTCCAGCGTTATTACCTCATAAAAGGACAGTGGTGAGAATGGTAAAAATTGGCCCGGGCATTAATGTGCAAGCCACAATTGGGGGTAAAGGGTTTAAAGGCAAACATACTGGTAGACCAAGGAAGACATCAAAGCATCAAGACCGGAAACTTAAAGCAATATGTCTACAAAACAGGAAATGCACAAGACAAATGAGTCACGTCGCCGTTGGACTCTGTGGCTGGCGCTCCTGCCTCGGATGCTGGGAGGTGCCGGATTGTCACGTCGCCATTGGACTCGATTTCTGGTGCTCCTGCTTCTGTCGCTGGGAGGCGCCGGACTGTTACTTCGCCGTTGGACTCGGTGGCTGGTGTTCCTCCCTCAGCTGCTGGGAGGCGCTGGACACCTTCGACTGGTGGTGCCGGTGATAGGAGAGCTATATCCTCATATGGTCCCGCTCCTTTGACGCATGCCCCTGTTGTTGGGCATCGCCGTGTTTCTCCTGTGGATGATGGTGGGTACAGGGAAGTGGTCCCTGCACGGGCGTCTGGTGGGCGCAGGCTTCGCTCTTCTGTCAGAGGTGAAGTGGTTGGTGCATGGCCACCTGGCCTGGTTCTGGGGGCGTTCCAGATTAGGTCATCAGGCTGAGAGCCTGTAAGAGGTAGCTGTGTCCTTCAAGTCTTTGGAGCCTGTCCTGAAGGCCGCCAGATATAGTCTTGGTGTCCCCAGTGATCTAGTGTTTAACTACTATTTAACTACTATTTTGACTCTGACCTTAGCCTGGATTTTTTGACCCTTCTACAGCCTGCTGATTTTGTACCTCTGCTGCTCACCCGGTTTTTGACTCTGACCTTCGCCTGGATTTTTGACCCTTCTACAGTCTGCTGATTTTGTACCTCTGCTGCTCGCCCAGATTTTGACTTTGACTCCTGACTACGCTTTCGGTCCCGTTGATTAGTCCCTTCCTGGCGACCTTCCTGCTCCGGTCCGCTGCTCTCATAGGCAGCTACCCCTTGGGCTCCGCTGTAATTCCAGATCCCTGTATGGGGGTAAAGGGTTTCGGGGTTTCTCGGGGTGCTGTCTTACTTGTAGCTCAGATTCGCAACAGATGGACATCACAAAATGAGGAACGAATGGGAGGAAACTGGAGTCAACTTCTGTGGCCGAACTGTAAGAAAGCGCCTAAAGGAAATGGGATTTACATACAGAAAAGTTAAACGAAAGCCATCATTAACACCTAAACAGAAAAAACAAGGTTACAATGGGCTGAGGAAAACCAATCGTGGACTGTGGATGACTGGATGAAAATCATATTCAGTGATGAATCACGAATCTGCATTGGGCAAGGTGATGATTCTGGAACTTTTGTTTGGTGCCATTTCAATGAGATTTATAAAGATGACTGCCTGAAGAGAACATGCAATTTTCCACAGTCATTGATGATATGGGGCTGCATGTAGGGTAAAGGCACTGGGGAGATGGCTGTCATTACATCTTCAATAAATGCACAAGTTTATGTTGATATTTTGGACACTTTTCTTATCCCATCAATTGAAAGGATGTTTGGGGATGATGAAATCATTTTTCAAGATGATAATGCATTCTGCCATAGAGCAGAAACTGTGAAAACATTCCCATAATAATAATAATAATAATCTTATATAGCGCCAACATATTCCGCAGTGCTTTACAGTATAACAGTTTCAAAACACAAGTCATAAGTAACAACGTTAACAATACAATAATTAACGCAAAATAAGACGACCCTGCTCGTGAGAGCTTACATTCTACAATGAGGTGGGGGAGATACAAAGTACAGGTGTGTATTTACAATGGTGTATTTACAATGATGGTCCAGCCATCTTGAGGGAGTGAGGGATGGATGGAGATAGTGAATGGGCTACACATGCACACTTACACATAGAATGACTGATTAGTGAACGTGATAGGCCGCTCTGAACAAATGTGTTTTGAGGGAGCACCTGAAACTATGCAAATTGTGGGTAGTCCTAATTTCTTGGGGTAAAGCATGCCAGAGGATTGGCGCAGCGCGGGAGGAGTCTAGGAGTCGGGAGTGGGAGGTACGGATTAGTGCAGAGGTTAGTCAAAAGTCGTTTGCAGAGCGCAGTGGTCGGTTAGGCCGATAGACAGAAATGAGGGAGGAGATGTAGGGGGGTGCTGCACTGTGGAGAACTTTGTGGGTGAGAACAAGTACTTTGAATTGGATCCTATAATGAATGGGCAGCCAATGTAAGGACTGGCGAAGAGCGGACGTGTCCGAGTACCGATTAGCCAGATAGATGACCCTGGCTGCTGCATTAAGTATGGACTGGAGAGGGGATAGTCGAGTAACGGGGAGGCCAGTTAATAGAGCGTTGCAGTATTCCAGGCGGGAGTGAATCAATGCTACAGTGAGGGTTTTTGTTGTTTCCATGGTGAGAAAAGGGGGGATTTTAGAGATGTTCTTTAGGTGTAAGTGGCAAGAGATTGTATATGGGATGTCAAGGAGAGATTGGTGTCAAACATAACACCCAGACAGCGCGCCTGCTGCCGGGGTGTTATTGTGGCACCCATCCTTTAAAAAAGACACATAAGGTCAATGTCATGGCCTGCAAATAGTCCGGATCTCAATCCAATTGAAAATCTTTGGTGAAAGTTGAAGAAAATGGTCCATGACAAGGCTTTCAACCGCCAAAGCTGATCTGGGAACAGCAATCAGAGAAAGTTGGAGCCACATTGATGAAGAGTACTGTTTAACACTCATTAAGGCTAGTTTCACATTAGCGTTTACGGCCACAGCGTCGGGCTGCGCATGACCGCCGCTAAGCCCCGCCCCCTGCCGCGCCTCTGCCGGTAGCTCCACCTACGGCGCATGACGCTGCATGCGTCCTGCGTCCCCTATCTTTAGCACTGGGGATGCAGGCCGAGCACAGGTATGCGTTTGGCGGCGCATGTGTCCTTTTGACGGTGCGCCGACCAGCGCCAAACGCAACCTGTAGCAATTTGGTGCGCTCGGCGCACCGTCAAAAGGACGCATGCGCCGCCAAACGCATACCTGCGCTTGGCCTGCGTCCCCAGTGCTAAAGATAGGGGACGCATGCAGCATCATGCGCCCGTAGGCGGAGCTACCGGCAGAGGCGCGGCAGGGGGCAGGGCTTAGCGGCGGCCGTGCGCAGCCCGACGCTGCGGCCATAAACGCTAATGTGAAACTAGCCTAAGTCCATGCCTCAGAGACTGCAAGCTGTTATAAAAGCCAGAGGTGGTGCAACAAAATACTAGTGATGTGTTGGAGTGTTTTTTTGTTTGTTTTTCATGATTCCATAATTTTTTCCCATAGAACTGAGTGGCTCCATAATTTTTCCTCTCTGTTTGGTCTAAAAAAGTGACCATTACTGACTACCACATTTTTTGTTCTTGATTTCTTGTAGTGCTTCTTAAAGCCAGAAAGTTGCCTTTTGAAATGACTTTAGTTTTGCGCCATGTCTGTGATCTGGTTTTTTACTGCAAAATTAAACAACTGAATGAACATCCTCCATGGCCGGTGATTCCATAATTTTTGCCAGGTGTTGTAGTTGAAGAACAGTTTGGGATTAGTTTTACTCTCCTTAGCAATGTGCTTCTCTGTTTCCTTTTTGGCAGCTTTAATTAGTTTTTTAGATAAAGTATTTTTCTCTCTATAGTTTTGTAGAGCTTCAACAGTGCCATCCTCCTTTAGTAGTTTAAATGCTTTCTTTTTACTGTTAATTACCCCTCTTACTTCTTTGTTTAGCCACATTGGGTTTTTCCTATTTCTTGACCTTTTATTCCCACAAGGTATAAACCGCTTACAGTGCCTATTTAGGATGTTCTTAAACATTTCCCATTTATTACCTGTATTCTTATTTCTGAAGACACTGTCCCAGTCAACCAGATTAAGGGCATCTCTAAGCTGGTCAAACTTTGTGACTCCCTGACAAGTCCCCCTAGCGAAAGACAAGGAAACTGTACAATATTGTGGTCGCTGTTTCCTAGATGCCCGACAACCTGCAGATTTGTTATTCTGTCAGGTCTATTAGATAGTATTAGGTCTAAAAGTGCTGCTCCTCTGTTTGAATTCTGAACCAATTGTGAAAGATCATTTTTCTTTGTCATTAGCAGAAACCTGTTGCCTTTATGGGTTTCGCAGGTCTCTGTTTCCCAGGGGGGTATTTATGGAGCATCTTATGGGGCAGCATTAATCCTTGTCCAGCAGCATATGGGGGGTATTTATGGAGCATCTTATGGGGAAGCATTAACTCTTGTGCAGCAGCATATGGGGGGTATTTATGGAGCATCTTCTTGGACCAGCATTAACCCTTGTGCAGAATCATATAGGGGGGTTTTATCTATGGAGCATGTTCTTGGACCACCATTAACCCTAGGCTTATACACGAGTCAATATGTTTTCCCAGTTTTTTTGTGGCAAAATTAGGGGGGTCGGCTTATACACGGGTCGGCTTATACACGAGTCTATACGGTGTGTGTGTGTATATATATATATATATATATATATATATATATATTGTGAGAATCATGTGGGAATAGTGGATGATGGCAGGTATATCTCGCCCATATACCTTTCCTATGTGGCCTAGTCTGGTCAGTATCGCACCTGGTTACTAATGAATAATGTCAGGCGGATATAAAAGGATGCCAGGTGGTTGTGTGAGTGTCTCAGCCTGGGGACACAGAGAGCCTGTCTGTGTGAGAGACACATGTGAGTGAAGCAGTGCCCACTGCAACTGTGGTTTGGCTGGACGGGAGAAGCCCGCCAGTTGGTAGTTAGGTTGTACTTTGTTTAGTTAGTGCCAGACAGGCAAGGATTTGTTTTATGTTTTTTTTCTTTATGCATTGCTTTCACCTTTAATAAACCTGACCCAGTGTCAGTTATACCTGGACACCGGCTGTGCGCCTGAGTTTCATGCTGAACGCACGTGACCTTTGACCCCAGCAAAGGCGATCCCGGAGTGTTTTATCACAATATATATATATATATATATATATATACTGTATATATATATACATTTTGTATATACTTGGGCCAGGGCCGACTCCCGGTTTACATGGGCCCAGGCAAAAGACTCTCAGTGGGCCCCTTTGACACATACAACAATTCATGATGCACAGCTATGGCAAGAAATATAGATATAGAACTATGCCAAATATTTCACATACTTCTTACATTACATGAGTGATATCTATTGTGAATTCTGCAATGGCTCAGAAACCGGACAGTATAGTCCTCCATACAGTATTATTGGCACCACATAGTGCTCCATACTGATTAATGAGACACATGTATTGGTCCATGCAGTATAATAAGCCCCATATATTGCTCCACAAGCAGAAAAAAGACAGTCCGCACTACTGCACCACCTATGCCAAAGCACCCGTCTCCAGGATCACTCACGCTGTAGCCAACTGTGCCTGGGCCCTTGTGTTTCAACCCAGAAAAAATATCAATAGCCCATGAAAAAAATAAAAAAATGAGGGTGGCACTCGCCGTCCCATAAAATCCAGTTTATTGAAACAGTGTAAAACATCCTCTAGGACCCGTAGAAGCGCAGTTGCGCGAAACTGGCATCGTCCATTGCACACCACATGTGACTCCCCTACCGAGGTTGTTTCAATAATCTGGACTTTATCGGATGATGAGTGCCACCCTCATTTTTTTCTTTTTTGCCTGGACCATATATTGCTCCATACATTATGAGCCCCATATAATGCTCCATACAGTATGAGCCCCATGCATTGCTCCATACAGTATAAAGATCCCCATACATTGCTCTATACAGTATAATGAGCCCCATATAATGCTCCATACAGTATAAGCCACACATTGCTTCATACATAATGAGCCAAATATAATGATCCATGCAAAATAGGCCCATATAATGCTCCATACAGTTTATGATGGACCCCATATATTGCTCCATACAGAACAGGCCCCATATAATTCTCCATACAAAATAGGCCATATATAATACTCTTTACAGTTTATGATAGGTCCCATATATTGCTCCATACAGAATAGGCCCCATATAATGCTCCATACATTATATGATGGGCTCCATATGATGCTCCATAAACTGTATAATGGGCCCCATAAGATGCTCCACGTCAGAGTCAGAAGATGTCGAAGACGCTGCAGTGCAGAAATCGGGAGAGGTAAGCATCGCAAGTATTGGGGCCCTTAGCAAGCGGAGGGGTGAACCCACTCCCGAGTACTGGCACAGACACCAGGCCCCCATAGTTCGTCGGTGTCCCGGATGGAGTAGCCCTCCTGCCTGCCTGCTCAGGGCCCCAGCACTTGCCTGTGTGCTGACGCTGGCCCTGACTTTGGCTAACATGCAAATATATACATATATAGATATATACAGATATATATCTATCTATATATCTATCTATCTGTATCTTTCTAAATTTATCTATCTATATAGTGGTGTAATGACCACTGTGTCCACCAAGGGGTGCTGTGTGGTTGTCCCAAGAGAGAGGATGAGGGGCAGAATATGGAAGGACCGTTATGTATCTCAAGGTGGGTGGCCTTGAGATGGAGACTGATGCGTGTGTTGAGCAGCAGTGATGCTGCTACTGTGCTGTGTCAATGTGTCAGGGAGACGTCTCCAGGTAACTAGGGAGACGGGTGGCCCTAGTTACCTACAAACCCACCCAGGGGATGTGTTTATAACACTATGTAGAGTGTGTGTGATTGTGTGAAGGACCTGTGATGAGGTCATAGCCATGTGACCCGGTGGGCGTGGCTACGGACCATATAAGGTGGCCAGGGTAGGTCACATGGGTGAATGCAGGGACCTGGTTGGTCCAGAGCGGAAGGTCCCGCTAGGAGAGGTGTCTCTTGGCTCACAGCATGTGAAGTGGCTGTGAGCAATGGCGATGTGTGCCTGAGAGTTAGCTGGAGGGAATGAACGTGTGCGGGATGGTGAAGCCGCATGAGGAACCCTGACGTGGGGGAGATAACTCTGAGGCTGAAGAGCCTGCGCAATGGACATTTGCATAACCTGTGTGAGTACAGGATAACCAGAGTGAAGCTCTGTAATGGACGCTAAGCTGTTGTCTATTGCTGCTGTGGGTTTATGATGGAGGAATAAACCGCATGGACTATGTTATGGTTTTATGAAAACCCGGTGCCGGATGTGTTTTATTTGCTGCCAAGCGAGTGATCCCCTAACTGAATGACAGCACTACCTCACAATATGTGTGTATATATATATATATATATATATATATATATATATATATATATGTATTTTGGGGCTCTTCCCTCTACACACAGTAATAGTAAGGACAGTAAATAGCAACTTCATGTCATGAATGGACAATGACCTTGATATCATTCAAATATTTCAGGGACAAATGAGCTGAAAAGAGACAAAGAAGGGAGTAATTTTGGTACACGCAAGATACAGCTCATAGTGCCCTCAAAATGTTTTAATCTATCAAAATGAATTGATTACGTTTGTACTAACACAAATATAATATTTTTCTTAATTTAACTAGGAAATTGTTCATAAAATTGGAGAAGTCCTCAATATCACAGGTCATATCCAGAGCTCCCTTATTAGCGAAGAACTGGTTGAATGGAAACGTAGACAACAAATAGCTTGCATTGGAGGGCCTCCAAATGCTTGCCTTGATCAGCTCCAGAGCTGGTAAGTAATCTACATTTTGCTGCCGACCACCAATGTGCAGTTGTCTCCCAGGCATGCTCAGATGAGGAAAGGCAGGACTTAGTCCCAAGAGCGTCTGCTCGCTGCTGACTAATGCTGGATGCTATAGCTGAACCTGGGGTGGTAGCAGCAACCAGAGGCATATCAGTAGCCTAAGCGAGACACTTGGACCGATATCTCTGCTGAGCAGGAACCTCTGTGGCTGCGGAAGAATGGGAGACTGCAGAAGACTGGGCTTGAGATTCCCCCTGTACAGTGGCTAGAACTCGACGCCTAACACTGACTCATAAAAATTAACAAGGGCTGGATTGGTCCAGACTTCTCTACACCACCGAATGGTAGCAGCGGAACATAGACTCAAATATTTAGCCATAATCCTGTAGTTTTTTCAAAATTACATTTCACTAACTATAATTATTGATTGGCCTTTTCATTTCTTCTTGATTTATTGCAAGATGGATAATCAGTCAAAAAATCTGAATTCTTCATCATCAAATCTTTTTTCTGTCAGTAGAATGAGAGACTTGGCCAAAAGCTATGCACACTTTATAACTGACTCTACATTTAATGCCATCTACCCTTGTTATTTCATAGTACAATTGATTTTCTTCGGGCAGACTTCTGTATATGATTTTTTTATTTTTTTTTTAGAATGACACTAGAAAAATTAGATGTATTACAAACTTTGCTCCAGTTTCTACCCAATTGTTGCTTATCGTTTTTTTGTACCTTTTTTTTTTTTTACAATTTTAAAGGATATTTTATAATTTTATGTAGTTTCAAATGACAAATCTTTTGATGTGCAGAAGCATTTTTGTTTCTATTCTTCTTAAAACAACACACTACTAGTGACTAGGAGCTAACAACCTGCTGTAGTCATCCTGGTCTTTGGTTTCCAGCTTTAATTTTAGCCAAACTAGCATAATATGTTGTATAGGTATTGTCCATATAATCAAGTGCCTTACAGCAAAATAAAAATGAACAGTCTTAAACTTTATTCAACTTAGGTACCTTTGGTTGGTTAATTTTAATCTCTTTAAATATTGTATTATGTGGGGTTTCAGGTTCACCTCCATTGCTAAAAGCCTGCAACAAATACGTCAGCAGCTGAAGAAATTGGAGGAGTTGGAGCAGAAGCTTATATGTGATGGTGAAGACCCAATTACAAAAAACAAGCAAGCCTTTCAAGAGCGCACGCACAATTTATTTAGGCAGCTGATACAAAGGTATGTTATTTTAACCCCTCATCTCTGAACCCAGTTTTGTCCTTCCTGACAGCCTCATTTTTCAAATCTGACATGTATCACTTTATCACTTTATATGGTAGCAAGTTTGGAATTAGGTCGACAAGTTTGCATTAATTTATACAAAGATTGTAAACTTGGTAAAAAAAAAAATAAAAATTAGCAGTTTTCAAACTTTGACTTTTTATGCCGTTACAACAGTCATTCCACACAAAATAAATAACATTTCTCATATGCCTAATTTATGTCAGCATCAGGTATGAAATGCTCTTTTTTTACCATATTGGAGGGGTTAGAAGTTTAGCAGTAGTTTTCATTTTTTTCAGCAAAATTTGCAAAAGTACTGTAAAAAATTTTTATAGACCTATTCAGTTTTGTTGAGACTTTGAGGTGTCTGTGTGTCTGAAAATCCCCAAAAGTGAAATAATTTTATCGCCTTTACGACCTTAGATGTATTCATGTTTCCAGGTTTCCTGGTACTTACTGACCTTGGACGTGTTGATGCGTCATGGCATTCGCCCACGCACAGAGGTTGTGCATGCGATTGCTGCTGGGTGTCAGCTGATTCTGACAGCTGTGGTGCAGCAAAGGGTGTAGTGCTGGATATGGGAGATACATTTCTCCCAGCAGGATAAAGTTTGGCCAGGATTTTCCCTAAAGTCAAGGACCTGCGATGATGTCACGTTATCATCCCATGTGATGTGTACCTCACCTGTGGGAGGGGTTATGGGCTATGTAATGGAGGTTGGTGTTTGGCACATGGTGAGTGTGTGTGGAAGATATTAGAAACTTGGCTGGAGTTAGTTTGAATTTGTTTTTGCTGGACTACTTGTGCTACAAAGCTTTAGCAGCAAGACTCAAAACAACCCTGGGAATGGCACCTAGCGGACGCCGCTGACCTGGCAGCCGCTTAGTTAAGCCTGTCCTGTGCAAGGGTGAGTCTGAGACCAGTGGTTTTCCAAGCTGGAGTATATTTGTGTTTTTCTTTACTTTCTGTTAACCTGCTGTTTAAAGTGACATTAAACCACTGTAGTTGGACTCTAAACCTGTGTGTTGCTGTGGCCCTGCCATTGCCTACCAGAGCAAATCCCTAGACAGCTGACACCCGACTCTCAGCACCAGGAGCCGTGCCTGCACCACTCCCGGCACTTTAACCCCTGTGACAGAGTCACTGGCATAGTATGTGAAGGTAGATACGTGTCACAGCGCCTACTGCGGTCAGTGATGTAAAACCAAAGTGTGTTTGCCTCCAGCATGCTAAGTGCTGAGAGGGTTAATAGTTATATTTGGGCTGGTTATAATGGACCTCCATAGAGAGGGTAGGTGGAGGTCCACCATATCTCCACATGCAGAGTCCTGACAGGATGTGTGTGAGGTCAAGGTCATGTGACCATCACATGGGTGTTAAATACCTGGCCATGAGAGTCAGTGGGTGTTGTGTATTGGGAGAGCTGGAACTCCCACTTAGCTCCTAGAGGAGCGAAAGGACTTTGTGGGATAAATGCAGGTGAACCCTGCAGAGAATGGACTTCTATGAACTGTGTTTTGTTTATTTTACCGTTATGCCAGCAAGGCTCTGTTTATTTTGCTGAGCCCTGCTAAGGTTTATGCTATACACAATAAACCAGCAGGTGATTCTATACCAGAACGGTTCTTGTGTCTACATGAGGAAACAGCTAAGTATGTCAACCACTCACAGCCCCTAAATGCTGTGATCGCAGCATTTAGCAAGCAGGGAGAGGAAAGAAAGCCCCTTTGCCCTTGGATTGGCGCCCCTACGACATCATCACAGGGGGTCCAATCGTTGCCATGGTGACCCGATGCACAGTACATGATCTAACTAACTTGTGTCTGCAGCACTGACAGGTTATGCATTGCTATACCTTATAACTGGCAAAAAGTGAAAGTCCCATAGTTGGACTAAGTAAAAAAGAAAGCCAAAAAAGAGAGCTACAAGGAAGTTCAAGATAATTCAATATTTTTATTTACTGTATATTCATATATAGAGCCTCCCCTGGACAAAACTAGTGCGAAACGTGAGTCGGGGTGCCTGCCGTCTTCAGGTATATTTATTTAACCCATTATTAGCACTAACATGGACTTCTATTATCGGGCAGCTACAGCATTTCCTAGCACTTTATGTCTCTCTTGCATCAGCCACTTTATTTGCATGTGCACTTTATAGTAGTAATAGCTGATATGCTGTGATTTGCTGGAATTTTCTTTGCATATTTAATTGGCATTTACCTTTTTATAATTGAAAAAAATCTTTTGCCCTTTTTGATAAATTGGTTCGTGTGCAATATACACTATGTATACATGATACCTTGAATTTTTATGTGGCTTCATTTGTATTTTGTCCCCACTTATAACTTCTTTGCACTTATGCTCTATATATGAATATAAATAAAAATATTGAATTATCTTTGGTAAAAAACTTCCTTGTAGCTCTCTTTTTCGGTTTTGTATTGATTTTGGAAGTACCATTTTTTAGGCATTGATCTTGTATCTGATCTTAAGTAAAAAAGAAAAATGAATAAAAAAAAGTTTGTCAAAAATATTGTTTTAAAAATCACAAAATAATAAAAGAAAAATTATATGTTGTACCCTTAAATAAATATTATAAAAAAAAAATAAGTACATTTGGTATCGCAACATCTGGAACGACTCAACCTATAAAACTGTCCACTAGATACCGTATATACTCAAGTATAAGTCGATCAGAGTATAAGCCGACTCCCCTAATTTTGCCTCAAAAATCTGGGAAAACTTATTGACTCGAGTATAAGCCTAGGGTGGGAATTGCCGAAGATACTGGTAAATTTCTAAAATAAAAATAGATAAGAATAAAAGTAATGCTGCACAGTGAATAATGGTGGCCCAAATACCATAATGCTGCACAACATATGCCCCCATAAATGCTGCACGGTGAATAATGGTGGCCCAAATACCATAATGCTGCACAACATATGCCCCCATAAATGCTGCACGGTGAATAATGGTGGCCCAAATACCATAATGCTGCACAACATATGCCCCCATAACTGCTGCACGGTGAATAATGGTGGCCCAAATACCATAATGCTGCACAACATATGACCCCATAAATGCTGCACAGTGAATAATTGTGGCCCAAATACCATAATGCTGCACAACATATGCCCCCATAAATGCTGCACAGTGAATAATGGTGGCCCAAATACCATAATGCTGCACAACATATGCCCCCATAAATGCTGCACAGTGAATAATGGTGGCCCAAATACCATAATGCTGCACAACATATGCCCCCATAAATGCTGCACAGTGAATAATGGTGGCCCAAATACCATAATGCTGCACAACATATGCCCCCATAAATGCTGCACGGTGAATAATGGTGGCCCAAATACCATAATGCTGCACAACATATGCCCCCATAAATGCTGCACAGTGAATAATGGTGGCCCAAATACCATAATGCTGCACAACATATGCCCCCATAACTGCTGCACGGTGAATAATGGTGGCCCAAATACCATAATGCTGCACAACATATGACCCCATAAATGCTGCACAGTGAATAATTGTGGCCCAAATACCATAATGCTGCACAACATATGCCCCCATAAATGCTGCACAGTGAATAATGGTGGCCCAAATACCATAATGCTGCACAACATATGCCCCCATAAATGCTGCACAGTGAATAATGGTGGCCCAAATACCATAATGCTGCACAACATATGCCCCCATAAATGCTGCACAGTGAATAATGGTGGCCCAAATACCATAATGCTGCACAACATATGCCCCCATAAATGCTGCACAGTGAATAATGGTGGCCCAAATACCATAATGCTGCACAACATATGCCCCCATAAATGCTGCACAGTGAATAATGGTGGCCCAAATACCATAATGCTGCACAACATATGCCCCCATAAATGCTGCACAGTGAATAATGGTGGCCCAAATACCATAATGCTGCACAACATATGCCCCCATAAATGCTGCACAGTGAATAATGGTGGCCCAAATACCATAATGCTGCACAACATATGCCCCCCATAAATGCTGCACAGTGAATAATGGTGGCCCAAATACCATAATGCTGCACAACATATACCCCCATAAATGCTGCACAGTGAATAATGGTGGCCCAAATACCATAGTGCTGCATAACATATGCCCCCATAAATGCTGCACATTGAATAATGGTGGCCCAAATACCATAATGCTGCACAACATATGCCCCCATAAATGCTGCACAGTGAATAATGGTGGCCCAAATACCATAATGCTGCACAACATATGCCCCCATAAATGCTGCACAGTGAATAATGGTGGCCCAAATACCATAATGCTGCACAACATATGCCCCCATAAATGCTGCACAATGAATAATGGTGGCCCAAATACCATAATGCTGCACAACATATGCCCCCATAAATGCTGCACAGTGAATAATGGTGGCCCAAATACCATAATGCTGCACAACATATGCCCCCATAAATGCTGCACAGTGAATAATGGTGGCCCAAATACCATAATGCTGCACAACATATGCCCCCATAACTGCTGCACGGTGAATAATGGTGGCCCAAATACCATAGTGCTGCACAACATATGCCCCCATAAATGCTGCACAGTGAATAATGGTGGCCCAAATACCATAATGCTGCACAACATATGCCCCCATAAATGCTGCACAGTGAATAATGGTGGCCCAAATACCATAATGCTGCACAACATATGCCCCCATAACTGCTGCACAGTGAATAATGGTGGCCCAAATACCATAATGCTGCAAAACATTTTCCCCCATAAATGCTGCACAGTGAATAATGGTGGCCCAAATACCATAATGCTGTACAACATATGCCCCCATAAATGCTGCACAGTGAATAATGGTGGCCCAAATACCATAATGCTGCACAACATATGCCCCCATAAATGCTGCACAGTGAATAATGGTGGCCCAAATACCATAATGCTGCACAACATATGCCCCCATAACTGCTGCACAGTGAATAATGGTGGCCCAAATACCATAATGCTGCACAACATATGCCCCCATAAATGCTGCACAGTGAATAATGGTGGCCCAAATACCATAATGCTGCACAACATATGCCCCCATAACTGCTGCACGGTGAATAATGGTGGCCCAAATACCATAATGCTGCACAACATATGCCCCCATAAATGCTGCACAGTGAATAATGGTGGCCCAAATACCATAATGCTGCACAACATATGCCCCCATAACTGCTGCACAGTGAATAATGTTGGCCCAAATACCATAATGCTGCACAACATATGCCCCCATAAATGCTGCACGGTGAATAATGGTGGCCCAAATACCATAATGCTGCACGACATATGCCCCCATAAATGCTGCACGGTGAATAATGGTGGCCCAAATACCATAATGCTGCACAACATATGCCCCCATAACTGCTGCACGGTGAATAATGGTGGCCCAAATACCATAATGCTGCACAACATATGACCCCATAAATGCTGCACGGTGAATAATGGTGGCCCAAATACCATAATGCTGCACAACATATGCCCCCATAAATGCTGCACGGTGAATAATGGTGGCCCAAATACCATAATGCTGCACAACATATGCCCCCATAAATGCTGCACGGTGAATAATGGTGGCCCAAATACCATAATGCTGCACAACATATGCCCCCATAAATGCTGCACGGTGAATAATGGTGGCCCAAATACCATAATGCTGCACAACATATGCCCCCATAACTGCTGCACGGTGAATAATGGTGGCCCAAATACCATAATGCTGCACAACATATGACCCCATAAATGCTGCACGGTGAATAATGGTGGCCCAAATACCATAATGCTGCACAACATATGCCCCCATAAATGCTGCACGGTGAATAATGGTGGCCCAAATACCATAATGCTGCACAACATATGCCCCCATAAATGCTGCACAGTGAATAATGGTGGCCCAAATACCATAATGCTGCACAACATATGCCCCCATAAATGCTGCACAGTGAATAATGGTGGCCCAAATACCATAATGCTGCACAACATATGCCCCCATAAATGCTGCACAGTGAATAATGGTGGCCCAAATACCATAATGCTGCACAACATATGCCCCCATAAATGCTGCACAGTGAATAATGGTGGCCCAAATACCATAATGCTGCACAACATATGCCCCCATAACTGCTGCACGGTGAATAATGGTGGCCCAAATACCATAATGCTGCACAACATATGCCCCCATAACTGCTGCACGGTGAATAATGGTGGCCCAAATACCATAATGCTGCACAACATATGACCCCATAAATGCTGCACGGTGAATAATGGTGGCCCAAATACCATAATGCTGCACAACATATGCCCCCATAACTGCTGCACGGTGAATAATGGTGGCCCAAATACCATAATGCTGCACAACATATGACCCCATAAATGCTGCACGGTGAATAATGGTGGCCCAAATACCATAATGCTGCACAACATATGCCCCCATAAATGCTGCACGGTGAATAATGGTGGCCCAAATACCATAATGCTGCACAACATATGCCCCCATAAATGCTGCACAGTGAATAATGGTGGCCCAAATACCATAATGCTGCACAACATATGCCCCCATAAATGCTGCACAGTGAATAATGGTGGCCCAAATACCATAATGCTGCACAACATATGCCCCCATAAATGCTGCACAGTGAATAATGGTGGCCCAAATACCATAATGCTGCACAACATATGCCCCCATAAATGCTGCACAGTGAATAATGGTGGCCCAAATACCATAATGCTGCACAACAGGTATGCCCCCATAAATGCTGCACAGTGAATAATGGTGGCCCAAATACCATAATGCTGCACAACATATGCCCCCATAACTGCTGCACAGTGAATAATGGTGGCCCAAATACCATAATGCTGCACAACATATGCCCCCATAACTGCTGCACAGTGAATAATGGTGGCCCAAATACCATAATGCTGCACAACATATGCCCCCATAAATGCTGCACAGTGAATAATGGTGGCCCAAATACCATAATGCTGCACAACATATGCCCCCATAACTGCTGCACAGTGAATAATGGTGGCCCAAATACCATAATGCTGCACAACATATGCCCCCATAAATGCTGCACAGTGAATAATTGTGGCCCAAATACCATAATGATGCACAACATATGCCCCCATAAATGCTGCACAGTGAATAATGGTGGCCCAAATACCGGTACCGTAATGCTGCACAACATATGCCCCCATAAATGCTGCACAGTGAGTACCGTAATAGTGGCCCCAATGCATGATAATTTATTGGCCAAGTGATAGGATTACCGGTAATCCTATCATGTTGCTGCTGCCCCTGCTGGAAATAAAAAAAAAAAAAAAAACACTATATACCGTACTCACCTCCGTTGCTGACTGCTGCTCCTGAGCGTTGCCGACTCTTCAGTGACTCAGGCAGAGGGCGCGTGCTATCCACGTCATCGCGCCCCCTGTACGTCACTGCCAGAAGACGGAAGGCGGGAGAGAGCTGCGCGCAGCGACTTGTAACGCCGCCGCGGCCCTATCATCACCCACCGCCGCCGTGACCCTGACACATACCGGGGACCGTGGGGATGACGGGGACCAGGTAAGTTTGAACCATGACCCGAATATAAGTCGAGGGGGGTCTTTTTCAGCCCAAAAAGGGGGCTGAAAAACTCGACTTATATTCGAGTATATACGGTAACCCCTTTAGTGAACACCATAAAAAAAATGAGGCAAAATACGATGCTTTATCATACCGCCGAACAAAAAGTGGAATAAAGCGCGATAAAAAAACAAATGTACAGTAGGTACAGAAAGTATTCAGACCCCTTTAAATATGTCTTGCACTGAGGAGAAATAAAGAACTTGGCACTTAACTTATGATGTAATTTAATGCAACCAAAATAAAACGTTTCGGCCAGTCACAGCCTTCATCAGTTACTATGAATAAGAGAAAGAATATAATATACATATGAATCCTGTAACGAATGGAAGCGGAGGCACAGGGGGTGAAGTTCACATTCGTTATTTATTGCAATGTTTGTGGAACCTCAGGACCGCGGTCCGGGGGGGGCTCCGAAGGGGGCGTGACTAAGTGAGCCCCAGACACCCGTAGTAAGTCCCCTCGAACAGGGTCAGAATGGAATGTCTGGGGAACACCTGTGCTACCTCCAGTTAGACCCCAGACATGTGGCAGCTGTCCCAATGGGACAGATGAATAAACAGGGTTAACAAATGATGGAGTTGACCAACCGACGGGTTCCAGGTACATGGGTATCAGCTGGCACAGGCGTTGTCCAGTGGTTCGGATGGCTGAGTGGCGGAGCGGGACAGAACTGGTGTAGACTGTATAGATGTCATCTTGGACAGCCGAGTAGCAGGTAACAGTCTGCGGAAACAAACAGTATAAGAGGAATTCTTGGCAGAACACTGCAGGGGTGCAAGTACAACAGGCAGAGGATCTGGAAGCTAGCAACAGAAGATACTTGTTGCCCCAGCACCCTCCCTATGGCAGAGGGGCTAGAAATGGTAAATACTAACACGCCATTGGTCAGAAGTATTTTTTCAAAAATGCGCGCTGTCTCTTTAGGAGACCGGGAGCACGTGCGCCATAATAAGCTCTCTACCCGGGGACCTGTTGGCCGCACGCCAGGAAGCAGGGAAAAGAGAGGAAGCAGAAGCTGCAGCAGGATGGCGTGGGGCCGTCACAGAGAGTGAGTCCCGGCGGGGACTCCGCAGAGGAGCAGAGGCTGCAGCAGGACGGCATGGGGCCGGTACAGAGTGGGACCCCGCAGAGGTATGGGACCAGGACCTGGTGTAACAAATCCATAGAGATACAAAAATTGTGCATAACTATTGCAAAAAGGAAAAACTAAATAAAGAATATACAAAAGCCAAATACATGGGGCAATGGTCATCTTATAAAAAATTTTTTTAAATGGTTTTAGCAGAAGACAATCAATATAAAGCGCAAGGAAAAAGCATTATTTATGGAGGTCAGTGTTCACATAGACTGAGAAAGAAGACAAAGGAAACCTACCAGACTGCAGTACAGTGCTGGATGTCAGATCAAAAGAGAGGTGTTAAGAGGTTTTACCACATCTGTTGTGAAAAAAATGAATAAGGTATTGGTTATGAGGAAATGAATAGAACACAACCATAGATTAATTGAGGAAGATAATAAAAATGGGTCTACCACTATAAGTGCGGTGCAGGCAGTGCAGCTCTGGTCAGAACGCCAATGCTGTAATGCAGAGGCGTAGCTAAGGATTTGGTTCAGGGGGGGGGGAAACTTCTGAGTGGGCCCCTAACCAGAGAACCTCAGCAGATGACCACGCTGTTTGCAAAAATTATATATATGTATATATATATATATATATATATATACAGTGGGGAAAAAAAGTATTTAGTCAGTCAGCAATAGTGCAAGTTCCACCACTTAAAAAGATGAGAGGCGTCTGTAATTTACATCATAGGTAGACCTCAACTATGGGAGACAAACTGAGAAAAAAAAATCCAGAAAATCACATTGTCTGGTTTTTTTTCATTTTATTTGCATATTATGGTGGAAAATAAGTATTTGGTCAGAAACAAGCAATCAAGATTTCTGGCTCTCACAGACCTGTAACTTCTTCTTTAAGAGTCTCCTCTTTCCTCCACTCATTACCTGTAGTAATGGCACCTGTTTAAACTTGTTATCAGTATAAAAAGACACCTGTGCACACCCTCAAACAGTCTGACTCCAAACTCCACTATGGTGAAGACCAAAGAGCTGTCAAAGGACACCAGAAACAAAATTGTAGCCCTGCACCAGGCTGGGAAGACTGAATCTGCAATAGCCAACCAGCTTGGAGTGAAGAAATCAACTGTGGGAGCAATAATTAGAAAATGGAAGACATACAAGACCACTGATAATCTCCCTCGATCTGGTGCTCCACGCAAAATCCCACCCCGTGGGGTCAGAATGATCACAAGAACGGTGAGCAAAAATCCCAGAACCACGCGCGGGGGGACCTAGTGAATGAACTGCAGAGAGCTGGGACCAATGTAACAAGGCCTACCATAAGTAACACACTACGCCACCATGAACTCAGATCCTGCAGTGCCAGACGTGTCCCACTGCTTAAGCCTGTACATGTCCGGGCCCGTCTGAAGTTTGCTAGAGAGCATTTGGATGATCCAGAGGAGTTTTGGGAGAATGTCCTATGGTCTGATGAAACCAAACTGGATCTGTTTGGTAGAAACACAACTTGTCGTGTTTGGAGGAAAAAGAATACTGAGTTGCATCCATCAAACACCATACCTACTGTAAAGCATGGTTGTGGAAACATCATGCTTTGGGGCTGTTTCTCTGCAAAGGGGCCAGGACGACTGATCCAGGTACATGAAAGAATGAATGGGGCCATGTATCGTGAGATTTTGAGTGCAAACCTCCTTCCATCAGCAAGGGCATTGAAGATGAAACGTGGCTGGGTCTTTCAACATGACAATGATCCAAAGCACACCGCCAGGGCAACGAAGGAGTGGCTTCGTAAGAAGCATTTCAAGGTCCTGGAGTGGCCTAGCCTGTCTCCAGATCTCAACCCTATAGAAAACCTTTGGAGGGAGTTGAAAGTCCGTGTTGCCAAGCGAAAAGCCAAAAACATCACTGCTCTAGAGGAGATCTGCATGGAGGAATGGGCCAACATACCAACAACAGTGTGTGGCAACCTTGTGAAGACTTACAGAAAACGTTTGACCTCTGTCATTGCCAACAAAGGATATATCACAAAGTATTGAGATGAAATTTTGTTTCTGACCAAATACTTATTTTCCACCATAATATGCAAATAAAATGAAAAAAAAACAGACAATGTGATTTTCTGGATTTTTTTTTCTCAGTTTGTCTCCCATAGTTGAGGTCTACCTATGATGTAAATTACAGACGCCTCTCATCTTTATAAGTGGTGGAACTTGCACTATTGCTGACTGACTAAATACTTTTTTTCCCCACTGTATATATATATATATATATATATATATATATATATATATATATATATATATATATATATATATATTTGACCAGTATTGATATTACCTCCATATGGTCAGTGGTAAATAATACCAGTCCTACAGAACATATAATAGATTTCAGCAGAGTTACAGATAGTGACTTACCGCTGATGTTCTTTCTGATGGAATTGTTCACTTTTCCCATCTTTTCCATTTGGCCCAGACCGACGTGACAACGTCTCCAGCCAGGACTCGGCTGCAGAGATCACAACAAAGACATGTTTTACTTCTCATTTTCAGCGCTGTCACCAATTGGACTATTCTCAACCTGCACAAACTCCTCATTCTGCTGAAACCCCAATACTGAGCCGCTGCTCTGTTTGTGTCCCTATTACTGCAGCTGATACCCCATTGCTGAGCCGCTGCTGCTGTACATGTCTCTATTACTGCACCTGATACCCCAATACTGAGCCGCTGCTGCCGTATGTGTCCCTATTACTGCACCTGATACCCCAATGCTGAGCCGCTGCTGCCGTATGTGTCCCTATTACTACACCTGATACCCCAATACTGAGCCACTGTTGCCGTATGTGTCCCTATTACTGCACCTGATACCCCAATACTGAGCCACTGCTGCTGTATGTGTCCCTATTACTGCACCTGATACCCCAATAGTGAGCCACTGCTTCTGTATGTGTCCCTATTACTGCATCTATTGTGTGGTTCTGTGTGCCCTGTAAATTCTAAAGCATCCCTCTATAATATAGTAATGCCAGGTGCAAGTGCCCTAGAAAACAGCGCCCACATTTTACCCCCTAGAATGTAATAATGCCCTCTCTGTGCCCCTTTGACAGTCACAGTAACCTGAGTTCCCCTATAACAATAAGTGCCCACTTTACATTTAGTAATGTCCCAAGTCTCCCCCTGTACAGCTCCTCTATACACAGTATAATGCCCTCTCACTGTATATATACTGACCCCTTAATATCCCCAAACTATTTAATGGCTCCACCACTGTATGATGGCTCTGTCACTACAATCCCCACACTGTATGATGGCCCCCTAGATAGCCTCCATATAATATAGTATAATACACCATAGTCCTCAATATAGTATAATGCACTCCCCATAGGCAGCCTCTGTACTATAATGCACCCCCCATAGGCAGCCTCTATATTATAATGCACCCCTATAGGCAGCCTCTGTATTATAATGCACCCCCATAGGCAGCCTCTGTATTATAGTGCATTCCCATAGGCAGCTTCTGTATTATAATGCACCCCCCATTAAAATAATAATAAATCCAGTACTCACCTCTTCCTCTCGGTTCCTGCGCTGCTCACTGCTCCCGCTGATCTCATGACAGAGGGCGCCGGGCAGTGACGTCAGTGCGCCCGCTGTCAGATGCTGACGGGGATGATGGGAGAAGGAGCGCTCGCTCCTTCTCTCATCAATGCAGTCAGTAGTATTTGCTAGTTGCCGATACAGCTGACCCTGCGATGTCGGGCGGGGGGGGCCCATACCACCAAAGAGTTTGTATGTTCTCCCCGTGTTTGTGTGGGTTTCCGCCAAGTTCTCCAGTCTCCTCCCACACTCCAAAGACATACTGATAGGGAATCTAGACTGTGAGCCCCAACGTGGACAGAGATGATAATGTCTGTAAAGCACTGTGGGGCTATACAAGAGTGAAAAATACTGTATATAACACTGTGCAGTGTATGGGCACAAAACCATCAGTGAGAAGGCGTCTGTCCTCCAACTGCATTTATGCTGCTGGGACCCCAACAGAGGTTTTGGGGTCCAAAACTACACTGGTCAAATTAGGCTTTATTCACATGGCAACATTTATTTTTTCACTGAAATTATACTCTGATGCTATTCACGTCAGCTGTTTTTGCTATTGGCTTAATATAAAGAGAAAAAAACACCTCAAGGTCAGTCCAATTTGAATTGAGTTGTCTCACTCCATAGGCCACGGCAGTAATCTGTGGTAACAGGACAGGAGCCGGAGCACCATCTCTTACCTGATGGCTTCCGAGGCTCTTCATTTCATTAGCTATAGCTAGCCAGCATGATGTCATCACTGTGGGTCAGGTAATCAAAAGCGCCGCGGCGGATGCCGTCCGGTAAAAGGCGGTGCTTCGGTCCAGTGGTTACGGATTACTGACATGGCTGATGGAATAGGACATATAAATCTGGTTGCCAGGGGAAACCTCCAGCTTCTCTTACATTCTTAGGTTCCTTGACAGCTGTTATTGATATGAGGGCGACACTCACTCCCTCCATGGCCGTGATGCCACCCCTGGCTACAGGTCGGCACCGGGGGGCAGGTTTCTGTGCGCAGCTGGTCTCAGTGTGAGGGCAGCCAGCACTGAAGGGGTTAGCCGGCTCACACACATGTGGCCATGGTGGCCCGCTCCTCCTTACCTCAGGATGGCTTCTGCTCATGGCCTCCCGTAGCCGCTGCAGGGTGACCGGCGCTGGTGGAAGGTGAAGGCCCGATGCAGGGCTGTCATGGTGAGCAGCAGCTCGTCCTCCTCCTAGCCCCCCCTGGCTGGGGCTCTATGGCCGCCGGCAGCAGCAGCAGACGGTACAGGCGGCTGGCCACGTCTCAGTTCTCCCAGCTGAGCAGATCAGCGCCAGGTAGACTATGAGGCGGGAGCTGAAGACTGGATCCTCGAGGTCAGCTGACTATGCGATGATGGACGGGGGGCCCCACTGCTGGCACTGGGCCCCCCACCGCCTGCTCAGGGACCCATAGCGGCTGGGCGGCAGATCAGGGAGATCAATTCTCCCTGCTCTGCTGCAGTTACAGTAGGGTAGCTCCGGGTGGGCCCCCTCAGAGCACAGGGCCCGGGGCCACCGCCCCCTCTGCCCCCCCGGTAGCTACGCTACTGCTGTAATGCCTCCTAATCGGAGAGACATATAGTTAAGCGTGATATAATGGAGTGCTGGCAGTGAAATCCTGAGAATGGTGCTGACCTTCCGAATGTAGGGATCAGATGTGTGTTCATCCAGCTGGAGCAGTTGGTCCCCTAAGCTGACGTCCTGTAGAGTCACTTGGAACAGAGGCAAAGTCTCCTTATATAGTTCACAACTGTCCTTCAATATATCATTCACATGTCATGGGGAAGAAGTGATGATGTTAGTGTCATAGATGTGTCAGAGGCTGGAGACTGTTGCACTGCATCTGTCTGCAGAAGGTCTCAGCAGTTTACTTTGCAGACTTCTGCCTTGTCCTTTTGACACTAGGACCCAGTGATCACCTCCCCTGGCTCTAATGGTCACACCAGAATCTGAGTGTTTATATCTCCCAACTTGCTGTTTGGAGTTGCGGGTGATATTTTCTGTTTGCACTTCCCTGTTGAGGCTTGGACCTGCAGCAGTCGGATAGCGTCTTCTTTGGAGTTTGGAGGACGTTGGTGTTTCTCTCTGAGTCTGCTGAAGCTAAGTGTTCCATTGTTTTGTGCATCCTGTGTTTAGCGGTGGTGGGGATTGACCAGCGCACATCCTGCCCTTCCCATGCAGGGCTTGTCGCTATGGTCATGTAGGGATTAGATATCCTGCTTAGCGATAGGTGCAGAACCTATATAGGGACTATAGGGCAGACAGGGTGACGTTAGATCTGTCTAGGGGGTCTCCACTCCCCACTTCTCTAGTGTTTGGTTCCCTTTTCCTTATCCTTTCGTGATCCACTTAGCCTTTCCTACACATTCCGTGACATTATCACCCGCCGCTCATGTTTGTAAAAGGAAAAAACTGACATGTATTTTTTTTTGTGTGTTTTTTTCTGTGTGGGTTTTTTTTTCTTTTGCTGGGTTCATGTATCCCATTGCTGTGCTGGCAGGGCAGCTACAGAGGTTGTCACTGGAGGTGACTGATCTTCGTTCTGAGGTTCAGCAGCAGCGGCTGTAGGCTCCTATTGTGGGGGATTCTGAAGGCAGGCGGGTCCAGTTTGAACCCAAAATTGCCCTCCCAAACAGGTTTACTGGGGATAGGGGTACATTTTTTGTGTTTAAATAGGCATGCAAATTGTACTGTGGCAGAGGGAACCTCAGTCCTGGGCGTTTTCTCTACCACAGGAATCTGTCTGTGGAAGAGTTTTTCAGGGCCCTAGCCCTTATCTATGATAATCCTGACCGTATTTCCTTGGCTGAATCCAGGCTGCGTTGCATTCAGCAAGGAAATTGTTCGGTAGAAACATATAGCTCTGAATTCCGCAGGTGTTTAACTGGCGCCAAATGGAATGATCCGGATCTCAGAAGCCAATTCCTAGAGGGCCTCACTGAAAGGTTAAAGAACGCATTAGTAGTGTATGAAACTCCAGTGTCTTTGGAGGCTGCCATTTCCTTGGCTATTTGGGTGGATAGACGCCTGAGAAATAGATAGATAAGGCCAACTGCTTCTGAGCTCACTTTCTGGGACAAGATCCTGATGTTGGAGGAAAGGTCTGGGGATGAACCTATACTTGTGGAGATAAAGAAACCCATGCAGTTGAGAGGGGCATTCCCATTGCATGTTTCCCTCGACATTTCCAAGAAAAAGGGTGTATTTTTTTTTGTGGGAGGAAGGGACCTTTTATTAGGGCATGTCCTGCAATCTCAAAGCAAAAAGAGACTCGATTAACCCTTGGGAGCCTTGAGCTTGATAATCAAGGGGTGTCTTCGTCTTCAACCTGCAATTCTCATTTTGTCCTGACAGCAGAGGTGGTGTAATAGAGCAGGTCTGAAAAAAATTCTGTGTTCATGGACAGTGGAGCTGGGAGTCAATTGTGGATCCTGAGTTTGCTAGAACTCATGGTTTTGTCTGCTCTAACTTAGCTAAAAAATAGCACTGGTATGTCCACTGTTTGATTCAGCAAATTGGACTAAAATATTACTTTTATTCAAATTGCAATAAAAACACGTTTCATATAAAGTGCAAGGTGCTCAAAAAATAGATAACAAAAGAAAAAGCTGGTGATAAACAAAGTATTGATCCACACAACCAAATTATAATGCCTGTCTTAAAACCCAGATCAGGTCAGAAAACAGATCCAACACTGATTTCTTAGGTAATATTGCTACAATTCATATACTAGGTCTGTGTAGACCGTGCATTATAGCACCACACAAACCAGGTGATGTCTAGTACTCAGATATCTGTAGCGTAATTAGCTTATAGGCACGTATGAATTAGTCACAGAGCAAGGAGGCAGAGCTAATAAATTTTATAGTTTATTCCCAAACGATGGGCAGTGTTTACAGAAGATAAAAAGGTTTTACAATAAGACAATACAAGTATGTACAATGCAAATACAAATAAAAGGGGTTTAAAAAGCAGAAATAAAACTTACATATTGCTTAGATCATTTCAGGCAGAACCATGCTGGGGGGTGGAGCCAGACATCATAGTTCATGGATAAGGTCTTGTGGCCCAGCTCCTAAGCAGCAACTACCTAGGGGGGACTCAGTTGCAGACTTATAAGTCTGGGTTTGTGACATCACCAAAGGGGCTGTCTGGTGATGGTCCTTCCCTATGCTCTTACAGTTATAATCTGGCTGATAAACTTATCATAACCATAATTTGCAGAGAGTACCTCGTATAGAAATGCACATGGTATCATCTTTTCCAGCCTGTCGCTGGCATTCATTCAAGACCAAACTCTAACTAGTTATTCCATACCATTCAGGAGAAATCCATTTCTCCGATTCTGTTGGCGCTGGAACCGTGAAAACATGGGCTATGACACTTGGTCGGCGCACATCCCAGATATGTCAGTTTTTACTTTTTCTGTCGCTGACGGAGCCAGAGCTATGGCCTCTTTAATATTTCCCACACTTGCATCCACACACATGGCTTAGACAAAGAAAATTCCTTTCGGAAGAGAGGGGGGAAGAGCAGGAAGGATTGAGTGTAGTGTTACAAGCTGTGAAGCTGCAGGCAGAGGCTGCAATGTGTGACAAGCTAAGGAAAGGAAGGGGAGGCAAGCCCACACACTGACATAGCATAGTTCAGTGTGTAAGTAGAAGATTCTGCAATGTGATAATCCAGGGAATCTTGCATCATATTTTACATTACCATTACACTGTCGTTGAAAATATTAGATCTTTGTCCACTTCATGGTATCGTATTCATTGCATAGCATATTACTTGGTTCACTCAGTAGCAATTATATGGGAGTCCTGAGTGAACCAAGTAATATGCTATGCAATGAACACGATACCATGAGGTGGACACAGATCTAATATTTTGAACCACAGTATCTAATACTAGACACCTCTGGAATATAGTAACTTTGGTATACTGTGTCACTGACTTTGGCCTAGTGGGTATATTGCAATATCTGAGTACTAGACATCACCTGGTTTGTGTGGAGCTATAATGCACGGTCTACACATGAATTGTAGCAATATTACCTAAGGCATCAGTGTTGGATCCGTTTTTTCTGACCTGATCTAGGTTTTAAGACAGGCATTGCAATTTGGTTGTATGGATCAATACTTTTGTTTTTCACCAGCTTTTTCTTTGGTTATCTATTTTTTGAGCAATGTGATAAAACACTCCGGGATCGCCTTTGCTGGGGTCAAAGGTCACGTGCGTTCAGCATGAAACTCAGGCGCAGAGCTGGGATTCGTGTATAACTGACCCTGGGTCAGGTTTATTAACGGTGAAAGCAATGCAAAAGGAAATAAAACATAAAACAAATCCTTGCCTGTCCGGCACTAACTAAACAATGGACAACCTAACTACCAACTGGCGGGCTTCTCCCGTCCAGCCAAACCACAGTTGCAGTGGGCACTGCTTCCACTCACGTGCGTCTCTCACACAGACAGGATCTCTGTGTTCCCAGGCTGAGACACTCACACAACCACCTGGCATCCTTTTATATCCACCTCCCATTATTCATTAGCAAGCAGGTGCGATACTGACCAGACTAGGCCACATAGGAAAGGAATCTGGCGAGATATACCTGCCCTCATCCACTATTCTCACATATTCCCCCCCTCTGCTCAGACCACTCCAGTCGAGCAATGACACCCGCCAAACAGTGCACTCGGGACAGGGCATCTGCGTTTCCCATCTGTACTCCTGGGCGGTGCTCCACTGTAAAAGTGTAGGCCTGCAGGGCAAGGAACCACCGGGTCACCCGGCTATTCCGTTCCTTGTTCAAGTGCATCCACTTGAGAGGGGCATGGTCAGTGATCAGCCTGAACTTTCGGCCCACCAGGTAATATTTGAGGGCCTCTAGAGCCCACTTAATGGCGAGGCACTCTTTTTCTATGACTGCATACCTTTGCTCGTGTTTATTCAGCTTCCTGCTGAGATAGAGGACTGGTTGTTCCACTCCGTCCCTCACTTGTGAGAGTACGGCCCCGATACCGGTATCAGAGGCATCCGTTTGTACCACAAACTCGCTGCGGAAGTCCGGAGTCACCAGTACGGGCTGAGAGCAAAGTGCCCGTTTTAGGCTATGGAAGGCTTCATCAGCCGCTAAACTCCATTTAATCATGACGGAGTCTTTCCCTTTTGTAAGATCCGTCAGGGGGGTAGCGATGGCTGCAAAATTGGGTATGAACCGGCGATAATAACCGGCGATCCCCAGGAAGGCTTGCACCTGCTTCTTGTTGACAGGTTGTGGCCAGTCCTGAACCACCTGAATCTTATCAACCTGGGGTTTAACAACACCCCTCCCAATTACATACCCCAAATACCAGGCTTCTTCTAGCCCGATGTGACATTTCTTGGGGTTCGCGGTTAGACCTGCCTCCCACAGGTCGTCAATCACAGCTTGTACTTTTTGGAGATGAGTCTCCCAGTCCATGCTGTAAATGACAATGTCGTCCAAATAGGCCGAAGCGTACTGCCTATGTGGCCTCAGGACTCGATCCATCAGTCTCTGGAAGGTCGCCGGTGCCCCGTGCAGTTCAAACGGCATATACACATACTGAAATAGACCTTCCGGCGTAGCAAATGCCATCTTTTCTCTGGCAGCCTCCGCCAGAGGGATCTACCAATACCCCTTTGTTAGGTCTAGGGTCGTAATATACCGGGCTTTTCCTAACCGATCTATTAACTCGTCGACCCGGGGCATAGGGTAGGCATCAAATTTTGAGACCGCATTCAGTTTCCTGAAGTCATTGCAGAACCGGATGGTGCCGTCCGGTTTAGGAATTAGCACAATCGGGCTGGACCACGCACTGTGCGATTCCTCAATGACTCCTAACTCTAACATTGCCTTCACTTCTCGGGAAACGGCTTCACGGCGTGCTTCCGGGATTCGGTAGGGCTTTACGTGAACTGTGACACCAGGTTCCGTTAAGATGTCATGTTTCATTAGCATAGTCTGCCCGGGTTTTTCTGAGAAAAACTTTTGGTTGTGAAGTAGAAACTGCCTGACCTCAGTCTTTTGCCGCTCCGAGAGAGTCTCTGCAACCCGTACCTCTGGTACGGTATGCGAGCAGACGGGACGGGCCAGCTCCGCTGACAAGGCAGACCGATCTTTCCAGGGTTTTATCAGATTTACATGATAAATCTGTTCAGGTTCAGTTTACCTGCCTGGTATACTTTGTAGTTTACTTCACCAACTCTTTCCTTTAATCTCATAGGGGCCCTGCCATTTTGCCAGGAACTTACTGTCCACCGTGGGGACCAGGATCAACACCCTAGCTCCGGGTGCAAACGTACGGATCTTGGCGCCCCTATCATAGATTCTTTTTTGGGCTCCTTGAGCCTGCATCATGTGTTCTTTGACGATAGGCATAACGGCTGCAATACGGCCCTGCATCTGTGTGACGTGATCTATCACCGTTTTAAACGGAGTGACCTGACCCTCCCAGGTTTCTTTTGCAACGTCTAACAGTCCGCGAGGACGTCGGGCATACAATAACTCGAAAGGCGAGAATCCCGTGGAAGACTGGGGTACTTCCCTGATGGCAAAAAGCAAATACGGAAGTAAATAGTCCCAGTTCTTCCCATCCTTGTCCTTCACCTTTCTCAGCATCTGCTTCAGAGTTTTATTGAACCGTTCGTCCAACCCGTCTGTTTGAGGGTGATACACGGATGTGCGTAACGGTTCGATTTGTAACAATCGGCAGAGCTCCTTCATTACCCTGGACATAAAGGGGGTCCCCTGGTCGGTGAGTATCTGTTTTGGTATACCGACCCGACTAAACACATGCACCAGTTCCTTGGCAATCGTCTTGGTGGCCGTGTTACGCAAAGGGATGGCCTCCGGGTAACGAGTGGCATAATCCAAGATGACCAGGATATGTTGGTGTCCACGTGCAGACCGTGGAAGGGGCCCAACTAAATCCATCCCAATCCTATCAAATGGGACTTCAATAATACGTAGGGGTACCAAAGGGCTACAGAACCGGGGCTTAGGTGCAGAGGCTTGGCAGTCAGGACAAGACTCGCAATATACACGAATATCGTGATGCATGCCTGGCCAAACAAAACAGTGTAATATCCTTTCGGTGGTTTTCTGGACTCCCAGGTGACCTCCCATCACATGTCCGTGGGCCAGGTCCAGCACCTGCCGCCGGTAGGGTTTTGGCACGACTAATAGTTGCACCGTATCTTCGCCCTTTTTCTCATGGCGGGTGATAATGAGGAGACCGGGGAAGAGGAGGAGGCCAACAGCCGTCCACCTCCCCGTTTGCCGGATTTAGAAGTTCAGAAAGATGACTTCCAAAGCGAGCAAATAAAGGATCCTACCCTTTCTCAGGCTAGGACAAATGTAAAAGTGATAAATGGGGTACCCGTAGAACCTGGCTCTAGGCTGGCATATCCTTACATGGTTCTGGAGAATGATTTACTCTATCAGATAGAGAACTGAAAACGGGAACTGCAGGTCATTTCCCGCAGACTCTTCCCCAGAGTCTTCCGGGGAGACCTCTTCCAGGGGTTCGGGACCCACACGCTCCCTGGGAGAAGAATCATGTACACCATTACCCGAGGGCATCAACTGATTCTCCCACAATTGCCAGAAGTGGGGAAAATCCCGGCCCAGGATAACATCATGCAATAACGCCGGGACGAGTCCCACTTTATGTTGCACAGACCCATAGGAAGTAGTAATGCATATGACCGTGGTGAGGTACGAACAGGTGTCTCCATGCACACACGTTACAGAAAATTTGTCTGATGGTCCAGTCGGGGCTGACACCAGACTGGCCTTCACCAGAGTCACCACACTTCCCGAGTCTAACAATGCCACCACATTTTTGCCATCAACAGTTAAATCACACAAGTGTTTTTCCACATCCTTTTGACCGGCATTCACACTCACTACCCGTGCAACCATAGACATGCGGTTTTTAGAGTCTGTGACGTCGCACTGCATGGGTTCAGTAGTGACCGGACAGTTCGCAGCAATATGTCCCATCTCTTGGCAGCGGAAACACCTAACGGGCCCCTTGCTTAGACCATAGTTCGTTACTCTCGGCCTCGCAGTGCGGGCAGTCCCGTTTTCCTCCCCCACTGTCTTAGGGATTTTTCCATCTCCCCTACTCCCTGGAACAGTCTTACCGGTTCCACGTGGAGATGATGAAGAACGAGGTGGGGTAGCGTTGTCTCGGAGTCCTTCCGCCACGCAGTAACGTTCAACCAGATCCACCAGTTGATCTGCCGTCGTAGGATTTCCATGGCTTACCCACTTCCTCAGGGCTGGCGGTAGAGCTCTCAGGTATTTGTCCATGACGACTCTCTGGATTATCTCTGGCACTGTCAACACCTCGGGTTGTAGCCACTTCTTCGTCACGTGGATCAGGTCGAACATCTGGGACCGCGGTGGTTTATCCGGCTGATAAGTCCATTGATGCACTCTCTGTGCACGGACAGCGGTCGTCACTCCCAGCCGGGCCAAGATCTCGGCTTTCAGTTTGTCAAAGTCCTGCGCGGCTTCAGGCTCTAAGTCATAATAAGCCTTTTGGGCCTCACCGGAAAGAAACGGGGCAATCAGGCCGGCCCATCGTGCCTTCGGCCATTTTTCTCTCACCGCCGTCCGTTCAAACGTGGTCAGGTATGCCTCGACGTCATCTTCGGTCGTCATTTTCTGCCAGTACCGTCTCACGTGAATCACTCTCGACTCGGCTTCCAGGTTAACCTCATGTAGGCTTGCCAGGCGCTGCGCCACCTGCTGGAAAAGCGAATGATCGGTAGCTGTCATGTCCACCAACTCCTTCAGCTGGGCCATCATCACCCGATTAGCTTCTTGCTGGACGGCGGTGGACTGTACCAGCGCTTTCACCACTTCCTCCATGCTCATGCTTGCAACGTGATGCCCGCGTTCTCCACCACAATGTGATAAAACACTCCGGGATCGCCTTTGCTGGGGTCAAAGGTCACGTGCGTTCAGCATGAAACTCAGGCGCAGAGCTGGGATTCGTGTATAACTGACCCTGGGTCAGGTTTATTAACGGTGAAAGCAATGCAAAAGGAAATAAAACATAAAACAAATCCTTGCCTGTCCGGCACTAACTAAACAATGGACAACCTAACTACCAACTGGCGGGCTTCTCCCGTCCAGCCAAACCACAGTTGCAGTGGGCACTGCTTCCACTCACGTGTGTCTCTCACACAGACAGGCTCTCTGTGTTCCCAGGCTGAGACACACAACTACCTGGCATCCTTTTATATCCACCTCCCATTATTCATTAGCAAGCAGGTGCGATACTGACCAGACTAGGCCACATAGGAAAGGAATCTGGGCGAGATATACCTGCCCTCATCCACTATTCCCACATGATTCTCACAGCATCTAACAGCTAAACCTATTCCTATTTGTGCCATCGACTCAGCACCACTTGCACAGAGAACACTGACACAAATTGTTCATAACATAGGACTGAAGGTGGGGTCTGTTAATTATGAAGTAATCCCTTGTTATGTCGTAAAGGGTCTCCACGCTCCAATGGTTCTGGGTTTGCCCTGGTTGGTGAAGCATAATCTAACTGTCGATTGGCAATCCAAAGAGATTGTGAAGTAGGGAGATCACTGTCATGGTAACTGCCTAAACCTTTCCCCTTTTGCTGTATCTACAGGGTCCTAACCAGCATTTTTGTCATGCTTGGAGGACCCTTCCCCAATTTTGCAGAAGGGGGTAGGAATCTCGGCCTTGAATACTGACCTGGAGGCTGACGTGTTGGAGGCTCAGGGGGATACCCCTTCCTCCTGCTCTTCGAGGAGGTCATTTGTTCCATCTAAGTAATTAGAGAATTTCATAACTCTGTACTTGCTGGCAACCCAGGTGGTAAGGCAAACGCAGACCTCCTTTCTCATTGCTTTTGGTAGCTGGGGTTGCATCAGGATGTGGTTGAACAAGTGTCTACCTGCAATGTTTGCACACGTTCTAAAGTACCCAATACCCATCCATCTGGTCCTGTTTTGCCACTACCTGTTCCAGACAGGGTCTGAAAAGACTGTCAGTAAACGCGTGCCAGGTCCGGACCTGAATGTGAATGACTTTGTGTGGTGGTTGTGTTCTAGAAATTTCAGTTTGAGGGTTCCTTCCTGGAAGTTGGGACCTGGTTTCATTGGTCCCTATAGGATAACCGCTGTCATTGTTCCAGCAGCGTTTCATCTTGAGCTACCTCAGGCTCTTAATATGTACAACGTTTTTCACAGGATTTGTGAAATCCTTTGAGCCCTCACCCCTACCGCCTCCCCAAATATTGGTTGATGGTAACCTCGAGTTTCAAATTTTGAGGATTGTAGATTTTCGCCTCCGACATTCTTTACAATACTTGGTGCATTGGAGGGATTATAGTCTAGAGGTGAACACCTCCAGGCTGGTTCGTTCATTCCACATCTCTTATCCTCAGAAACCTGGTCTTGTGTGTCCGGGGAGCCACTTGTAGAAGGGGGGTACTGTCACGGAGGTGTCAGAGGCTACAGACCATTGCACTTCATCTGTGTGCAGAAGGTCTACGCAGTTTGCTTTGCAGACTTCTGCCTGGTACTTCTGACGCTAGGACCCAGTGGCCACCTCCTCCAGCTCTGATGGTCACAAATGCATCTGGCTGTTTATAACGCCCAACTTGCTGTTGGGAGTTGCGGGTGATATTTTCTATTTGCACTTCCCTATTGAGGCTTGGACCTGCAGCAGTCGGCTAGCGTCTTCTTTGGCGTTTGGAGGACTTTGGTGTTTCTCTCTGAGTCTACTGAAGCTAAGTGTTCCCTTGTTTTGTGTATCTTAGCTCTCTTTAGCGGTAGTGGGGATTGACCAGCCCAATCATGTCCTTCTCGGTGCAGTGCTTATCGCCATGGTCAATCAGCTATTGGGTCTCCTGCTCGGATATGGATGCGGAACCTATATAGGGACGATAGGGCAGACAGGGTGACGTTAGATCTGTCTAGGGATCTCCACTCCCCCCTTCCATAGTGTTTGGTTCTTTTTTCCCTTATCCCTTTGTGTTGCCCTTAGCCTTTCCTACATGTTGCGTGACAGTAAACCTGCATTGTTTGATTATTTATATTTTATCCTTCAATGTTTGCAAGTCAACAAACCTGGTATAATGTGTAATCAACATATCAGCAAACATCATTGTTCAGTGACTCTGCATCGCTATTTTGCAAAGATAACTGTACAATAAGCTGTAGGAGCTGATATACCTGGTAAATAAAAACTATTCATCAATTTACAAAAATCCAACCTACCAGATGAGTCACCATTCAGACTCTTGACTAACCGAAGAAACACATAACTTCAGTAGTCAATAATTCAGACAATAGGCTATGCTTCTGGGCCCATGGAATTTACATCTGTTACAATTAATAAGAAATGCTGTGTTGTTACATTACTCCTTTTCTTAATTAGCCCCAAAGACTGGTGGATCCTTGGATCCTCTAGTGGGTCTCTATTGACAAGGCTTCCAGATGTGATAGGCTTCCGTCATCCTTCTTCACTTGTTGGGACACTCCATTGGCATTTCCAAGATCTGTTCTTGAAGAATTTTGGTCAATTATGACCATGTATTCCTTGCCGTAGAGGTAGGGCTGCCAATTTTTAGGGCCCAGAATATGGCCAAGCATACTTTTTCTATAGTGGCGTATAGCCTCTCCCGGTCCAACAGCTTTCAGGAGACATAGATTATTAATTATTCCTGACCATCGTCCCCCACTTGACTAAGCACTGCTTTCAATCTGGTATCTGATGCGTCTCCTTGGACAATGAACCGGTGGTGGAACTTGAGAGCAGTCAGGACTGGGCTTTGGGCTAGCTGGACTTGCATCTGGAGGAATGCGGAGTCGCATTCTGGGATCTAGATGAGATTGCGGGCATATTGTTTGGTGTTAAGGTCAATGAGGGACTTCGCTATTGTGCGGTAATTGGGGATAAAGTTTTGATAATAGTTTGCGGTTTCTAGGACCTGTTTTTGGCTGGCTGGGCAAGGCCACTGGGTAATGGCTTTTACTTTTGCAGGTTAGGGTTGAATGTATGCACCACACGATGTCCTAGGTATAGTACCTCGGCCATCCCCATCTGGCAATTGTCGGGTCGGATGGCAACCTGGGCTTTTGCTACTATCTGCAGCACTTGGGACTCGTGCTGAAGATGCAATTGCCAGGTGTCGCTGAAGATAGCGATGTCATCCAGGTAGGCGTGGGCATACCCCTGACATCCCTTTAGTAACTGGTCCACCATCCTATGGAAGGTAGCCGAGGCATTCGTCATGCCAAATGGCTTGCTGATAAATTCATACACGCCAAAAGGGGTGATGAATGCAGACTTTTCTTGAGCCTTTTTTGTGAGTGGGATCTGCCAGTATCCCTTGCTCAGATCGAGGGTAGTTATGAACCAAGAGCCGCTTAATCTGTCTAGTAGTTCATCCACGCAAGGCCTGTTATTAGGTGTCTGTAACAGTGAATTCATTGATTAGCCTATAGTTCACACAGAAGCAAATACTCTTTTCTTTCTTGGGCACCAACTCTAAACTGGCTGCCCATGGGCTATGGGAAGAAACTGTGACCCCGTATTCAACATGTCCTCCATGTACTTTACCATTGCTAATCCTGGAGATGTCACCTGGTTGGTGGGTTGTCTGAGTGGAGTGGCTCCCTCTGTGTTGACATGATGCTGGACCAGGGTGTTCAACTTGACCGACTCGTGAACAGGGGGCTATATTTTCCTAGCAGTTTTGTTAGCTGCTGCTTCTGTGATGGACCAAGCTGTTGCCCCAACAAGACATCAGTTACCCCATTCCCATTTTGGATTCCACCAATAAGTCTGGAATCTGGGTAATATCTAGGTCATCTAAAGGGGGACAAGAAATTGCAAATTTGGTAACTTCCCTTTCTTCATAAGCATTTAGCCTGTTGACATGATAGGTCCGTTCCCGTACACCTGCTCAATCCAAGGCCACAGTGTAGTTAGTCTCCTCACATTTCCTGGCAATGGTGAATGGATCCACCCACATGGCTTGCAGCTTGTTTTTGCGTACTGGTACTGGTACTAGAACCTTCTGTCCACAGGTACATTTTTGGAGTCTGGAAGCATGGTTGTAACACTGTTGTTGTCTGTCCTGAGCTACTCCTAAATTTCAATGTACTAAGGCCATGAGGTACCTCAAATTTTTCCGAAACTTTTGGACTTACTCCAAAATGGAAACCTCCTCTGTGAGAAAAGTGCCATCTCAACTCACTAGTAATAGCTCCAATGGCCCCTCTTACTTTTCGAATGTACAGCAGTTCAAAAAGAAAGAACCCCTGGGGTACTTCCTCAGAGGCGAACAGGAGCTGCTGCTGGTTTTTCTCCCGGTTTTCCCCCTTGGACTCCACATACCGACTAATGCGCTGCTTTAGCATTCCGTTGAAATGCTCACACAGCCTGATAGTTTTGGGGTGGTATGCATGCGGTAGACCCCTTGTTTCTCCGAGAGGGTCTGAACCAGCTCGCTTTTGAACTGGGTCCCCTGGTCAGTCAATACCTCCTATAGAAACCCCACTCAACTAAAAATGTACAGCAGAGCTTGAGCCACGTGCTTCAGATCTATGGATGACAGGACAACGGTCTTGGGGTAGAGGGTGGCAATGTTGACAGGGAGAGGCTGAACCTCTTTCCGGTGTGGCTGGGAACAGCTCAAGGGCCCACTAAATCGATTGCAACCTTCTGGGAACAGTTAACCTATCAAGGGCATAGATTTGATTGGAGCACATCAGGGTGCTCCCCCCATCCGTTAACAAACTGGACAAGAGGCTTGGTATTTCCATACCTCTTGAGCGACCCTTGGCCCAAAAAAATATATGCAGCAGTCGGGCCTGGGTCTTTTTGATCCCCATGTGCCCAACTTCAGGGACTTCATGAGCCAAGCCCAGGAATTGGGGTCAGTATTGCTGTGGGGTACCACTAGCTAATGGACACGGGTCCAGGGTTTTTCTGGACAGGATGCAGGGTTTTCTCGAAATAACAGTCCATTCTCCCATCTCTACACCTCCCCCTGATTTCTTTCCCCAGGTTGAGTAGCCATACGGCAGGCATGCTCTATTGTGGGGTCCATGAGTTGGGCTTCCCTAAATTCCTTGCAGTCTGTCTCCTACCAGTCAATGGCCACAGTCTGGTCAGGTTTACTCACTGCCGTCATCTCAGAGGAGAAGGATGAAGGCTGGAAGTGTGTATTATCTTACCCAAGAAGAGGTGCTAAATAAGATTAAAATAGATAAATCTCCGGGTCCGGATAGCATACACCCACGAGTATGAAGAGATCTAAGTAATGTAATAGACAAGCCATGATTTCTTATATTTAGGGATTCTATAGCGACGGGGTCTGTTCCACAGGACTGGTGCAGAGCAAATGTGGTACCAATATTCAAAAAGGGCTCTTAAAGTGAACCTGGAAATTATAGGCCAGTAAGTTTAACCTCTATTTTTGGTAAAATATTTTAAGGGTTTCTGAGGGATGTTATTCAGGATTATCTCAATGAGAATAACTGTTTAACTCCATAACAGCATGGGTTTATGAGGAATCGCTCCTGTCAAACCAATCTAATCAGTTTTTATGAAGAGGTAAGCTATAGACTGGCCAAGGTGAGTCATTGGATGTGGTATATCTTGATTTTTCCAAAGCGTTTGATACCGTGCCGCACAAGAAGTTGGTACACACAATGAGAATTCTGGGTCTGGGGGAAAATGTGTGTCAATGAGTAAATAAATGGCTTAGGGTACCGTTACACTTAGCGATGCACCAGCGATCCCGACAACGATATGGGTCGCTGGTGCATCGCTAAGTGGTCGCTAGTGAGCTGCCACACAGGCAGATCTCACCAGTGACATAGCAGGGGTCGGGGGTCGCTACTTACCTGTCAGACGCGGCGATCCTGACGTCCTCCCGCCCGCGTCCACGCTCGTCGCTCGTCGGTGCCACAGGAAGCCCAGCAGGAAGCGCCCGACGAGATGGTCCAGGACGTTCTCGCGCGACCAGCGATGAGCAGCGGGGGAGCCGGTCGGAGGTATCAGACATAGCGATATCGCTAGCAATATCGCTGCTACGTTTCAGCGATATTGCTAGCGATATCGCTATGTGTAACGGGGGCTTAAGTGATAGAAAGCAGAGGGTGGTTATAAATGGTGTATTCTCTAACTGGGTCACTGTGACCAGTGGGGTACCGCAGAGGTCGGTGTTGAGACCTATTCTTTTCAACATATTAATGATCTGGTAGAATGTTTACAAAGTAAAATATCGATATTTGCAGATGATACAAAACTATGTAAAGTAGTCAATACAAAAGAAGATAGCATTCTGCTACAGATGGATGTGGATAAGTTGGAAACTTGGGCCAAAAGCTGGCAGATGCAGTTTAACATTGATAAATGTAAGGTTATACACATGGGAAGAAGGAATCAATATCACCATTACACATTGAACAGGAAACAACTGGGTAAATCTGACATGGAAAAGGACTTGGGGATCCTAGTTAATTATAAACTTACCTGAAGCAGCCAGTGCCAGGTAGAGGCTGCCAAGGCAAACAGGATCATGGCGTGCATTAAAAGAGGTCTGGATACACATGATGAGAGCATTATATTGCCTCTGTACAAATCCCTGGTTAGACTTTACATGGTGTACTGTGTACAGTTTTACTCAGGAAGGATATAATGGAACTAGAGCGGGTACAAAGGAGGGCAACAAAATTAATAAAGGGGATGTGGGAACTACAGTACCCAGAGAGATTAGCAAAATTAGAATTTTTTAGTCTAGAAAAAAAGAAGACTGAGGGGCGATCTAATAACCTTGTATAAGTATATAAGGGGACAATACAAATATCTCTTCGAGGATCTGTTTATACCAAGGAATGTGACGGTCACAAGGGGGCATTCTCTGCGTCTGGAGGAGAGAAGGTTTTTCCACCAACATAGAAGAGGATTTTTTACTGTTAGGGCAGTGAGAATCTGGAATTCCTTGCCTGAGGAGGTGGTGATGACGAACTCAGTCGAGGGGTTCTAGAGAGGCCTGGATGTCTTCCTGAAGCATAACAATCTTGAATCTTACTGTGATTAGGTTCTCTAGAAGGACGTAGATCTGGGGATTTATTCTGATGGAATATAGCTGAACTGGATAGAAAAATGTCTTTTTTCGACCTTCCTAACTATGTTACTATAGTTCCTTTGGGATAAATATTTAGGCTTACTGTGCGCTGCTGAGACCAGGATAAAGTCACCACATGAGAATCTTTTTAACTCTTTATTCCCAACGTGTTTCAAAGTGAAAAGCCACTTCTTCAGGGGATGACTATATGTCATCCCCTGAAGAAGTGGCTTTTCACTTTGAAACGCGTTGGGAATAAAGAGTTAAAAAGATTCTCATGTGGTGACTTTATCCTGGTCTCAGCAGCGCACAGTAAGCCTAAATATTTATCCCAAAGGAACTATATTGGCGGTCACGGTTGTGAACCTCGGGCGTGCAGCAGGCTGACATTGATTTACATGCGTTTGTTCGTTCGTGGAAAGGTGAGTAGATTCCATTTGAATTTATTCTATCTTCCACCCAGATAAGACCCTATTGCGCTCTTTCCTTTTCAGTTTTAACTATGTTACTATGAAAGGCAGCGTAACATAACTATTTTACTATCCTCGGGAGGGCTGGCAGAAGGATCATCTTCAGGGTTGTTGTTTGGCTTGATTGCAGGTGATGATTGTGACAAATTTAGTTGGACAGCCCTGGTCGCAGGTTGTTCCCCAAAAAAACAGGTATAGGTAGGCCAGTTTTGAGTCCCTCTTCGACCTCTCCCTGGTCGGTACCCCAGTCCATCTGTACACATACTAGAGGGATGTCTGAGTGTTGATCTCCAGCCAGGTTGATGGTCACTTGGCGGCCCTGTAAATAGTGTTCTGGTGGGACCCGGTCCACCATCAAATAATTACCGTATATACTCGTGTATAAGCCGCCCCCCCCCCCCCCCCCTAATTTTGCCACAAAAAAACTGGGAAAACTTATTGACTCGTGTACAAGCCTAGAGTGGAAAATGCAGCAGCTACTGGTAAATTTCAAAGATAAAAATAGATACCAATAAAAGTAAAATTAATTGAGACATCAGTAGGTTAAATGTTTTTGAATATCCATATTGAATCAGGAGCCCCATATAATGCTCCATACAGTTCATGATGGCCCCATAAGATGCTCCATACAAAATACACCCCATATAATGCTGCACAAAGGTTAATAATGCCCCCACAAGATGCTCCATAGAATAATATGCCCCATATAATGCTCCATAAAGGTTATGGCTCCATAAGATGCTACATAGTTTATGCCCCCATAAGATGCTCCATAGGATGCTCTATAGATTATGCCACCATAAGATGCTCCATAGACTATGCGCCCATATACTGCTCCATAGGATATGCCCCCATATGCTGACCCATAGGATATGCCCCCATATGCTGCCCCATAGAATACGCCCCCATATGCTGCCCCCCATAAAATGCTCCATATATTATGGCCCCATATGCTGCAAAAAAAATACCATACTCACCTCTCCTGCTCAGGACCTCACCTGTCTGGGGGCCATCGCTGCTCACCACTGTTTGCCATGTCGTCTGTCAGTGACGTTCAGGCAGCAGAGGGCAGGGCGCGCACTAGCCACGTCACGGCTCCCCCTGCTGCCTAAGCATCACAGACAGAGGATGCAGCAGACAGCGGTGAGCAGCGATGGACACCCCGGACAGGTGAATATCGCTATACTTACCTCCCCTGGCGCGGTCTCTGCAGCAGCAGCACCGCTTCTCCACGGTCTCCCTTCCTGCCTTCAGCGGTCACATGGTACCGCTCATTACACTCATGAAATTTGCACATATTCATGAGTGTAATGAGCGGTACCATGTGACCGCTGAAGGCAGGAAGGGAGACCGTGGAGTAGCAGGGGGCTGCAGAGACTGCGCCAGGGGAGGTATGATCTCTGACACCCCCGCTCCCCCTCCCTTGCCTACCCCCAGGTATATGACTCGTGTATAAGCAGAGAGGGCGACTTTCAGCCCCAAAAAATGGGCTGAAAATCTTGGCTTATACACGAGTATATACGGTACTGCCCTTACTGGTGTATGGGGCCCGGTGAGCAGAGCCCTCCATGTTTTGCTCACTGGGCCCCAGGGGCAGGAGGATTCTGCCAGTGCAGTAACTGAACCTGCATCCGTGATGCAGATTCAGTTAAAATCTATTGCTGTGCGGTCCCGCACGGCAATAGTTAATAGCCGCCAGCCAATCACAGGCTGGCAGCTGATGTCAGCGTGCATGTTGCCGGCGTATGAAGTCATTGTCATTCACCACGCGGCCGCGCTTGAAATGACTGGAGGAGATGTCACCTCTGGACCGTGGCCTGGTAAGGAGAAAGTGTGTTTTTTTTATTGAAAGCGGCAAGCCACAATATGTTTGGGCGGCAGGATAGAGACACATGGACTATGTGTCTCCATCCTGCCGCATCTATCTCCATCCTGCCCTATGATTCTGCACCGTGTGACATGGTGCAGATTGATGGAGGCTGATGGGGCAGGATGGAGACGGATGGGGCAGGAACATGGGGCAGGATGGAGACAGATGGGGAAGGAACATGGGACAGAATGGAGACTCATGAGGCAAGTTGGAGACTGATGGCAGGATGGAGACACATTGTGCAAGATCATTGGGCAGGATGGAGACAAATGGTGCAGCAACATGGGGCAGGATGGAGACAGATGAGACAGGATGGAAACAGAATAGGGCAGGATGCAGGCACATGGGCAGAATGGAGACACATGGTGCTAGATCATGGGGCAGAATGGAGACAGATGGGGCAGGATCATTGAACAGATGGAGCAGACTAATTAGACAGAGCAGAATCATGGGACAAATGGGGCAGAATAATGGGGTAGGATGGGACCTCACATGGGGCAGAATGGTGACACTTGAGGGCAGCATGGGGGGTGCTAGTACTGTACATGGTGACACTATGTCGCCTAAGTAATGTGCTCTGCAAGCTGTGCTCTAGATAACTTATTTCCTGCAGAGATGCATCCTGACTGAACGAAGTGATGGCAGTCTGTGCTGGATGAAGATGAAAAGCGAAGATGAAGGACTTCATCTAGAGAGGTCACTGGTGAGTCAGTGTATTACATGTACACTGTAGCGGAGATGAATTCCTTGGTGAGTAACTAACATGGGAATATGGTCCAGTGCTGGCAGTAGGGGTACTGGAACTACCAAAACTGATTCCATAACACAAGTCCTTTCCCCACTTGAGGTTCCAGGTCTCAGTGCAACCACCAACTCCTGGATTCGGGCTGCTGGGGACTGGATTGATTCCAGACATCATTTTTTTTAATCAGATAGTTTTTATTAAAAGTTTTAGAAATGACAGGCATGTACAACTTACAACATGTTGTCAAACATTCCCTTCCCCCATAACACCCCCCTCCCTTTGTCCGATGGCATATGGACTGGTACATAGCGAATAAACCCAATTCCATCACACGACCATATCATATGGGAAATGACGATTAACAATTAACAACCGACAGGAGACCACCCCCAGGGCCCACTCATTAATCTAGGAGATTCGAGGCAGCCAGGCCGGGAACCCTCAACCATCCCTCCCATATTTTCCCGAAAATATGCGGCACACCCCTCCTGAGGTACACAAACTTTTCCCTATATAATATTTGGTTCAATCTATTAATGTATTCTTTTCTTGAGGGGATTTTGGCAGAAATCCAGTGATAAGCCATCAGCTTTCGGGCCACAAATAGCATTCTGGCCACAGCAATTTTAAGGTATTGATCCCCTCCCACCTCATCAACATAACCCAAAACACAAATCGTGGGGTCCCTGGGAATATCCTGTCCCGTGACCAAGTGTACAAGGCCAAGGACCACGATCCAGAATATTTGCAGGCAAGAGCATGTCCACATCATATGTAAAATGTCCGCATTGTCCATCGTGCACCTGGGGCACCTCGAATCCAACCGCAACCCTCTACTGAATAACCATTCGGGAGACCTGTATGTCCTATAGAGGATATATAGCTGAGACAGGCGGCCAGGCTCACTAAGAGATAATCTGGGAATCATCTGTAGAATCGAGTCCCACTGTTCCGCTGATATCGTACCCAGCTGTTGTTCCCACTTTGTCAGTGCGCCAATAGGATGCCTTGACAGGACCTGTCCAAGTAAGCCACCATACACCATTGAAATCAGTCCCCTGGTGGACCCCTGCATACCAAGCCTATGGATAATGACGTCGTGGTGTATGGTTAGGTCAACTTTTTTGCTCTGCACCATGTACGCGTGACTCAGCTGCAAATATTGATAAAACATAGAACGTTGGAGGGGAAATTCCCGTCCCAATTGCTCGAAAGTTTTAAAAACCCCTCCCTCCACCAGCTGCGACACCCACCATACGCCAATCCGCCTCCATTGAGCAAAGCCTCTGAGCGTTTTCATGCATGGCAAATGCTGATTGTCCCATATGGGGGAGTACTTTGTAAGACCGCGTATTCCTCTCAGCTGCCTCAGCTTATCCCATACCCTAACCATTAGAAGCACCGTAGGGAACTTGAGTGCAAGGGATCGAAATCTACCCGACTCCAGACTCGACACCAGTGATCCCCGCCCCACTAGGAATTGAAGGATCTTCTGACCTCCCACCAAATCCACCAACTCGCCCTCCATTCCTCCCGCTACATGCTGGCATTGGGAAGACAGAAAATAAAGCCATGGGTTGGGCAACGCAAGTCCCCCCTCATCTTTAGGTTTTTGCAAGTGTTCAAGTTTAATTCTCGCGCCTTGTTTCAGCCAGATGAGCTCTCTAAAAATCATATTAATTTTATGAAACCTGTTCTGGGGAAGCCAGACAGGGGAGTTATGGAGGACATATAAGATTTGCGGCATAACTACCATCTTCAACAGATTCACTCTTCCCACAACAGAGAGGTGTAACTTTGCCCAGGCCTTAACCTTCTGTTTGATCCTGTCCAACAGCGGAACAAGATTTAGGCTCTCATAGTCTGTCAGCTTATTGGATATTCTTATGCCCAAATATTGGAGGGACGTTGCAACCGGCACACCTACCACACTGCAGGAGCTTGAGTCCAGTGGGAGGAGCGCAGACTTCTCCCAATTAATAACCAGACCCGAGACCTCCCCAAACGCCCCAAGAAGTGTCATCGTGTTTTGTAATGATCTGTCCGCGTCCGCTAAAAATAACCACAGGTCATCCGCATATAGTGCTACCTTCTCCTCATGCTCCCCATGATTCCAGACATCATTGCTCTAGCAATTGCTCTGAGTCCATCTCAGCTAAGTTTTCATCCTCCTCCATGATGTTCTGGTCATCTCAATGGACCAGTTCCTTTATTCTGCTGGCTCAAAACAGCATGAACAAGCGATCATCCCACTGAACACCCGATATCCTTTTACCGTGGGCATAATATTACTAAAACAACATAGGGTGAGGGTAAAACAGTGTTGCAATACTTTACGGAACCACAAAACAGGCAAATAACCCAATGAACAGTCACAGCAAAATACCCAAGATGGTGCAAAATTACCTCACTGGGATTATAGCAGCTGCGATTACACCCAGCAGTGGCACCTCACTTTTAGTGGGCACCCACAGAGAGGAGGTAACGACAAGCTTGGGAAGCGAACCAAAAGCAGAGTTGTATGTGGCCAGGTGACCCGATTATTCTTCAAGATGTCCCTGAGGGTTCAACAATGGACAATGGAGCAGATCTGTGTTCATCCAGCTGGGGCCATGGTCCCCTAAGCTGACATCCTGCATCCTTTCAAGCCATCATTCACAGATCAAGGAGAAGGGGTGATGAGGTTAACCCGCATTGTTTCAATTCAATGTTTGCAAGTCAACAAACTACATTTGCCAATAGCACTCCGTCCCTCCCGAGTCTTGCAGTATGACTTAGTATTGTTAAACAGGAGTCATCCTGGAGCGCAGAATTTTCTATAATACTTTGCGGACCCCATATACAAAGCTCCTAAGAGCTGAATCCTCCCTCAAGTCACCCCATTTTGGAAATTATACTCTTTGGGAATTTTTAAAGCAATTTGTTTCAATTGCGTAAGTGGCCAATTTTTTTGTCTGTAACTTTATATTTGTACACTTAGCAGGGCTAGAAAGGGAAGAATTGCTATTTGACTTTCATTTTGGTCATTTGGCAGTAATACTTTGGGCCCAACTCACAGAGCCTCCCAAATCTAGGAACAGCAGAGAAACCCCAAAGTGCCCACATCTTAGAAAATACACTCCTCAGTGAATTCATCCACCGGTACAATTGTGACACTGTGATAGTCTTCGGTAAGGAAGGAGGCCTCAAACTGTCCCTGGAACTGGGACCCTAACTATCCCTTAAATCCCTCTTAAAGGTAGAGAGACCCAAGTCTCCGACCTTAGCATGCTCCTGTTAATATGTTAATGTATTAACAGGTAAGACAAACCAGGATAGCAAAAAGCAACTTGTATACAAAGACACTCACAAAAGATAGAGAGGAATAAAGGGAAGGAAAGTCAAGTACAAACAAATTGGGAACATGATAATGGAGAAAGCATGAACACCAAAACAGCATGGAACAATCTCCAACAGCAGGTCAGGAGATGGAGCTGCATGTCACTAACCAGCATAGAAGAAGGAGTCGCTTACCTCTTCAGTGCCAAAGGAAACAAAGTCTATTTAATATGAGTAACAAAACACACAGGTTAAATGGAAGACCTGCAATTCATGTTAAGCTTGACTAACCCCAGATTTCTCATGGGGACATGATAGACTCGTGACAGTATCCCCCCCTCTACAAAGGACGGGGTCTATCCGGATGGGCCAAATCAAAGGACCGTATCAACCTACGGGCATTAACCTCAGATGCCAGCACCCACATCCTCTCTTCAGGAGCTTTCCCTACCAGTGCATCAGGTACTGTACAAAGCAGCGAACCTTACGGGAATCAACAATTTTCGGCACCTGAAAATCTAAATTGCCATCAATATAACCAGTGGCGGTGGTAAATGTGACAGTACCACAAGCACAACACATTTTTTAAGCTAAGACTTGTGGAAAGCATTATGGATATTGAGAGTTGGATGAAGCTTGAGAAAAAAAGCTTACAGGGTTGATTACGATGACCACATTTATAAGGGCTGGGAGAATCATGTGGGAATAGTGGATGAGGGCAGGTATATCTCGCCCAGATACCTTTCCTATGTGGCCTAGTCTGGTCAGTATATCACCTGGTTACTAATGAATAATGGGAGGCGGATATAAAAGGATGCCAGGTGGTTGTGTGAGGGTCTCAGCCTGGGGGCACAGAGAGCCTGTCTGTGTGAGAGACACACATGAGTGAAAGCAGTGCCCACGGTAACTGTGGTTTGGCTGGACGGGAGAAGCCCGCCAGTTGGTAGTTAGGTTGTACCCTGTTTAGTTAGTGCCGGACAGGCAAGGATTTGTTTTATGTTTTCATTTCCTTTATTCATTGCTTTCATCTTTAATAAACCTGACCCAGTGTCAGTTATACCCAGACCCCGGCTGTGCGCCTGAGTTTCATGCTGAACGCACATGACCTTTGACCCCAGCAAAGGCGATCCCGGAGTGTTTTATCACAGGGCCAATAAAACTAGGATCTAATTTTAAAGGAGCTTTCAGTTTAATATTTTTGGTGGACAACCATACTAAATTATTCTCCCCAGGTCCGGTCCTGACAATCATTTCTCATCAGCCATACGTTTGTATTTGTCCACCATGATTGTTACATTGTTTTGAATCCATTTCTACACAGATGAGAGCGATGACAAAAATTGTTCCTTCCCATGGAAGCCCCAGAGACTCATATTTACTGAAGGGACAGAATTATGAATGGAAGTCATATGCACCATAAAATAGCGACTTACCAGTGGTCTTGCTACGACGATTGTTTAAAGCATGTTCAGCCAGTAGTTAAGAATGGGCAAGAATTTCAGTCTCTTGATGTACAAAACTGATAGAGACATACCCCAAGCGACTTGCAGGTGTAATCGCAGCAAAAGATGGTGCAACAAAGTATTAAGTTAAAGGGGCCGAATAATATTGCACGCCCCACTTTTCAGTTTTTGCATTTCCACAAAAATTTAAAATAACCAATAAATTTCGTTCAACTTCACAATTGTGTTCCACTTGTTGTTGATTCTTCACCAAAAATTTACATTTGGTGTCTTTATGTTTGAAGCATGATATGTGGGAAAAGTTTGAAAAGTTCCAGGGGGCCGAATACTTTCGCAAGGCACTGTATGTTGACTACACATTATACCATGCCATGCAGTTTATTGCCTCGCAGACATTGCAATATTAAAATATATATAATCAAACAATGCTTGAAATCAACAGTTGTGAGCTGTATAAGTGGGATATGCCTCTTTAATAGGTTATCCAAACATCCAAGAGATCCAGAGATCCAAAGAACCAGAGACAAAACCACATTCAGGAACACTCTACAAGGCTCCTGCCAGAGCATTATGGCTCCATCACGAGGGACACAGATATGACATTCTACAGGATGCCAGCTTAGGGAACCACGACCCCAGCTAAAAAAATACTAATCTGCTTCATTGACTATTACTGAACCCATGGATTTGTTTGAGAAACCAGAATTGGGACTCAACGGTCACTTGGCTCCATGGAGATGTTCGGAGAAGCCAGGTTGTAACCATTCAGTCATCTGGCCTTGTAAATCAATGGACTCTCAGCTTCCTAAGCTTGTTACCTCCTCTCTGTGCGTGCCCCAGGTAGGGGTAGTCGGTCCTGGAAGCTCTGAAGTCACAGCTGCTCTTATCCCGGCAAGTCAGCGGAAGAGTGAGATGCTGTCAACTACACAGTAACAATTTTCTCCCCCCTTATGTGATTAGTTTTTGGTGCAGATGTGAAGCCGTATTCTTAATGTGCTTTTTGTAGTACAGAATAGCTTTGATTCTACACTTAAAGTGAAATTTGGCTCCATCAAAATGGCGCCGGCGGTGCTTGCCCAGTAGCAACTATCGGAATGCGCCATTTTGATGAAGGTAATTGTTTTTACACCCCACTATAGTATAGGAATAAAGCATAAATGCATATAGCCCTTTTAGGTATGTTTCATGCTACAGCGCAGGTGCCGCTGCCGGTGCCATTTTGATGAAGTTTAATTTTTTTTGTTACACCACAATAAAATATTCAGTATGTAAAATAGGGGACAGGTCACTGAACGATCAGTGACCTGCCATATGCTCATAAGGATGAATGTGTAGAGCACCACATAAAGCCTTGCCCACAGGCCGCCCTGGAGCACGAGAATCTCATTAACTAAAATCTGCATCTAAAGATTAAACAACCAATACATATTATACATATTTCTATATAATAAATACACAGGAATATAGATGCAAACAAGAACAAAATAAAAGCAAATAAGCAACATTTGAAGGCATAAAAGATATAGTCAGAATATAGAGTAGAAAGGGCTAAGAATGAAAAAGAGGAAGAAAAAATAAGGTTAAAGAAGTTGTCCAGTACAATAACTTTTTTTTTCATAAATCTTGCTCTTATGTGCCACTCAAAACATCCACTGTGTTTATTTTAGCAATATTGCCTTTTATCATGCTCTAGCAGCGCATTTTCAGTGCTGGCTCCAGCTCTCATGGGGTTAATCGACAACTTCCTTTCTCCTGACTTACTGTGCTCTAATACTACAAGTTCCATGATGCATTGCACTGGCCTGTAAGCCAGCACCTAGCACACCCACTACAAAACACACCCAAACCCCTCCCTCCTCTATTTTCAAGCTGAAGCATCTTATTTTCCCCCCAAAAAAATTTGTGATGTAATTTCTGATCCAGCGTCCTCTTTTACATTTGTCCAATCCACACTCCATTACACACACAGATAGATGATAATAGATCTATAGATAGATGATAGATAGATACATAGATAGATATATGGATAGATATATCTATGTATCTATAGATACAGTGCCTTGCGAAAGTATTCAGCCCCATGGAACTTTTCAACCATTTCCCACATATCATGCTTCAAACATAAAGATACCAATTGTAAATTTTTGGTGAAGAATCAACAACAAGTGGGACACAATTGTGAAGTTGAATGAAATGTATTGGTTATTTTAAATTTTTGTGGAAATTCAAAAACTTAAAAGTGGGGTGTGCAATATTATTCGGCCCCTTTACTTTCATTGCAGCAAACTCACTCCAGAAGTTCATTGAGGATCTCTGAATGATCCAATGTTGTCCTAAATGACTAATGACGATAAATATAATCCACCTGTGTGTAATCAAGTCTCCGTATAAATGCACCTGCTCTGTGATAGTCTCAGGGTTCTGTTTGAAGCACAGAGAGCATCATAAAGACCAATGAACACAACAGGCAGGTCCGTGATACTGTTGTGAAGAAGTTTAAAGCCGGATTTGGATACAAAATGATTTCCAAAACTTTAAACATCCCACGGAGCACTGTGCAATGGAAGGAGTATCATCATGCTGCAAATCTACCAAGACCCGGCCGTCCCTCTAAACTTTCATCTCAAACAAAGAGAAGACTGATCAGAGATGCAGCCAAGAGGCCCATGATCACTCTGGATGAACTGCATAGATCTACAGCTGAGGTTGGACAGTCTGTCCATAGGACAACAATCAGTCATACACTGCACAAATTTTGCCTTTATGGAAGAGTGGCAAGAAAAAAGCCATTTATCAAAGATATCATTAAAAAGTGTCATTTAAAGTTTGCAACAAGCCACCTGGGAGATGCGCCAAACATGTGGAAAAAGGTGCTCTGGTCAGATGAAACCAAAATCGAACATTCTGGCAACAATGCCAAACGATAGGTTTGGCGTAAAGGCAACACAGCTCATCACCCTGAACACACCATCCCCACTGTCAAACATGGTGGTTGCAGCATCATGGTTTGGGCCTGCTTTTCTTCAGCAAGAACAGAGAAGATGGTTAAAATTGATGGGAAGATGGATGTCGCCAAATACAGGACCATACTTGAAAACCTGTTGGAGTCTTCAAAAGACCTGAGACTGAGACGGAGATTTGTCTTCCTACAAGACAATGATCCCAAACATAAAGCTAAATCTACAATGGAATGGGGTCACAAATAAACGTATCCAGGTGTTAGAATGGCCAAGTCAAAGTCCAGACCTGAATCCAGTCAAGAATCTGTGGAAAGAGCTGAAAACTGCTGTTCACAAATGATCTCCATCAAACCTCACTGAGCTCGATATGTTTGCCAAGGAAGAAAGGGCAAGAATTTCAGTCTCTCGATGTACAAAACTGATAGAAACATACCCCAAGCGACTTGCAGCTGTAATCGCAGCAAAAGGTGGCGCAACAAAGTATTAAGTTACAACACAAAAAGAACCACATATCGACCATAAGTCCCAGGATTGAAATAAATATTTTATTAATATAACAGGATTATAATTAATGAAGTCAAGCATCAATTTATGAGATAAAAATTCTTTTGTATATGCTGAAAAAAAGGGGCAGTACTATCCAAATAAAAGGGCATACTGATGTAACCTATGGTGCTAAAAAATATGCAATTCGTAAGCAATAAAAAACATATTCGTGTGCAGTGCATTAAAAAATAAACAGCAGCGATGTGAATCATATATAAATAATGTGCATCATGAGAAAATTTTTTAGATGTAAATAAGGTTCACCATAAAACATTTAAAATAAAGTGCAGTGCAAGTGCGTAAAGAACCAGTTGGTGACATTACAGATAATGCTGAGAGACACTAAAAGGTGTCAATATGTGAATTGCTTGTTATTGTAAGGTGACATTAAGCCTTGTAAATAATGGAGAGGCGTCAATAAGACGCCTATCCATTATTAATCTTATATTAATAAAGGGTTAAAAAACCACACATAAGAATAAAGTAGTTTAATGAAATAAAAGACAACACTATCTTCATATTTTTATTTCACGCCCAGATCAATGCAACTATGGTCCAATCCTTATGATCTTTGGCAAACTTCAGCCTGGCTCTCCTTTGCTTCTCATTGATGAAAGGCATTTTCTAGCTTTACATGACTTGAGCCCTGCCTCCAGGAGCCTGTTACAAAGTGTTCTGGCCCTGCACTTCACCACAGCTGCCATTTTCGTTCCTTTTGTAGGTCAATTGATGGCATCCTGCGGTTGCTGAGTGACATTCGAATAAGATGATGGTCATCCCATTAAGTGGAGAGTTATTTTCGCCATCTGCTGCTCTGTAGCTTTGTTGTCCCCAATATCTGCTGCTTGACCTTGTGGTAATGTACTGCTGTCTTAGAAATTTTAAGGATGGAGGCAACATGATGCTTGCTGTATCCCTCTGCTAGTAAAACCAGAATTGAGCCCTTCTTTTCCTCACTCAAGACTTTTCTTTTCAACTCCTACGGCATGGCTAAAAGTTATTTTTTCATTCCTATTACTTTTGGGATATTACTTGCACTTGTTTTGCCATACAGCTTGTCCTATTGCAATAGGATTGTGAACACCAAAGCAGGGGTTTTTATTCTTTCCTTCATTAAATAAGATTTGGTTCAGGTGGTCACCTAATGAGAAGCACATTAAGTAGAATGAGGTGTCCTCTAGTTGGAATTCAACTGACACTGGAATGGAATTGCTGTCAGACATGTAGAGAAGCTGATTTCTATAAAATTGTGCAGTGGTCTCTTAATTTTTGCCAGAGCTGTATAATTTAATTTATGCACTGAACTGAGAGAATCAGCCTCCCAATGAGGATTAGCTATGGCAACAATGAAAACGTCGGAGAGGTGAGTATATAAGTCGGGAGAACAGCTGAAATGTGATGGGACAGTCCTGCCGAATCTGGGACGGTTGGAAGCTATCCTGATCCGTCCGACCTGTACATGAGCTGCTTATCTACCCCGTTTGAACTTGCACCTGAGGACCTGCATCTACGATCCCATATTGTGGCCGTCCCGTGTTCCTGTTTCTTGTGAGGGTCAGCGGGCATGCATCTAGAGTGCACCAAGTCTAACCCCAGTATCAGGGGCTCTAGCGAAGAGTCAGGTATTCGCTTAGTTATGCTCTTCTCGTAACTGTTATGCACAGTGGTTCCACAACAACGTGCATAACAGTTTGCTAAAGCCATGGAACCTGCTGACTCTTATAATCCTCCAGTCTCGGACCTGTACCATGAGATGGCCTGTCAAAGATCAGCAAGACAAGATCCTATTCTACCTGAGGACTGTTAACACCCGTCTGGACTCTCTGTCATCAGCCACCGCATCTTCTCTGGTTCAAGAGATACAGAAAGAGAATTGGAGTATTAAATCCACCAGAGAATATAAATAAAATCAAAAGGATCTTTATTAATCTCACATAGAGGAGATATCAAAACCACATAAAGACAATAATTATGACATCACAGAGTAATTTGTGCAGGGATACAGGTGCAGCAAAAAAATGTGTAGCAGTGCACAGCAATCCAAATGGGATAGTAGTAAACACAATATATCGAAAGAAAACTGACAGTGCTTTTCACTATTGTATATAATCATACATCATGAAACCGCTGGTCACCAGTGCAGTCAGAAATGAAAGGCCCCAAAGTAACTTGTTCCAGCATTATAGCAATCATGACCCCATAATGACCACACATGCAATCACAGCGTTCAAGATTTCTTACCCATGGATGCTCTGCACGCTACTCAGCAAGCCCCTATGCGCGTTTTGCGTAGGCGTCATCAGGGGGCTGAGATCATCTTCTCTGGTTCAAGCAGCAGCAATCTTTGCAGTGACCATTCAGTCTGAAAGTCATGCTTCTAGCTCTAGACCTCGTCTGTCTGCGCCACCACATTTTGATTCAGATCTGAATCAGTGCTGAGGTTTTATTAACCAGTGCTCGCTACACTTTAATCTGTTTCCCCACCAGTTTCCCTCTGATCGGGTCAAGGTAGCCTTTTTATATTGGAGGAGAGGCCATGGCATGGATCAATCGTTTGTGGGAAAAAGGAGATGTGATAATCTCAGACCTGCAAATTTTCCTGGAGGCGTTCCACAACCTCTAATCTGGCCGAGTTACTTCTGCTGCCTCATCCTTCCTCAGACTACATGAGACCAGTTTGTCTATAGGCCAATACTCAGTTTATTTTTGCACCCTGTCTTCTGATTTTGGCTGGAACAAAAAGGCACTGGTTGCCGCCCTTTTGGGTGGGATTGTCCGAAAGGATAAAAGATGAGCTAGCAGGCCGAAACATTCCTATTATATTGAATGACCTAGTTTCACTGACCATCCAATTTGACCTCCCATTCCAGGAGCGCACCTGAAAGATTGTGCGGGTGAGAAAACTGCTCTGCCTTGCTCCATTCTTCCAAAGGCCGCTTCTTTCTCAGCCTGCCATATGTACAGCATCTCTTGAACCTATGCTAGTCAACAACATGGGTCTAGTTGAGCAACGGCAGGAGATCTGAGTCAAGGGCTTGTCCTTCTGTCGTGGAGAAACCGGTTGCCTCATTCACGCTTATCCCAAGAAATCTGAAAAATTGCAAGCCTAGAGCTGGTTGGAGAGGCTACCCTGGGCTAGAACAATTCCTCTCTGCCATTGATTCTGACCATATCTGTCATTCATGAAGGTTCCCAATTCAGTGAGACAGTGTATCTAGATTCCGGTGCAGCAGGGAACTTTATACAGCAAGCAGTGGTAGATCGCAACCACATTCCTCCTCAAGCACTCAGAGTTCCATTGCTGGTGGCATCAGTCGACTGGAAGCCCCTAACGGAAGTCATTCAGCTGGTCACCGAGTAAGTAGAGCTACTTATAAGAGTGCTGCACACTGGGAGGATTGCCTTCTACGTGCTTCCTATCCTATCTCACCTGCTTTTTCTCGGACTTTCATGGCTCGGAATACAGATTGCAGACAGTGTCTTTCCTTTTCTGTCCTTTTTAGTTAGCCGGGCCCCATCGTTTGCTCAGCCTATTTTCCTGCCTTTGTTTGTATTTTCATCTTGTTTCACCCTCAATACATGTGGGGGGCTGTCTTTCCTTTGGGGTCTGCTCTGGTGCAGTTAGTTTTCCTCTTTTCCTGCTTTAGGCTTATGTAGTTCTCCGGTTGTGACGAGGCGTCTAGGACCACCGTAGGAACGCTCCACGACTGCTGCTAGTTGTGCGGTTAAGATCAGGGATCTGCAATCTGCATAGTTACCAACTTCTCTGGTTTTCTGAGACTTAGCTTGTTGTTTTTTTTCCTCTACACTTTCCCATTCATAACAATCACTATATTCCTAATGTATTGCAAGGACCTGTGGTGAGGTCACAATCACGTGACCAGTCAGCTGCTGGGTTCGTGGGTGTGGCTAAACCCTTATAATGTAGACTGCTCCTGAAACAGAGAGTTGTATGTGGGGAGGACTAAGCCTCCCTTGTGTGCTGAGGTCTGAGCCTGAAGTAATGGACATTTGTGTTCTCTTTTGCCTAAGCTAAAGGCTATTTCTTTTGTGACGTGCTGCTTTATGGGTTTATGATGCAAATAAACCTCATGAACTTTAAAGGAACCTGCCTCATGATTGTCTCCCGCTGCAACTCAGCTAGTAGAATTCCTACAATTGGTGGAGAATACGGGCAATGTTCCCAGTAGAGACTTGAGACAGTTGCTGCATGTCCTGGGTAAAGTTTTCAGTGAGGCAGCAAGCTCTACCTGGGATAATGGAGGACCTGCTGAAACACCTGGTCCAGTCCCAGGCACAGCAACAGGAGACCAACAGGCTGTTGTTACAGCAGATCCAGCAAGAGCAACGGCAGCAGTTCCAGCAGAGCCAGCAGGAGCAACGGCAGCAGATGCAGCTTCTGGCAACCGCAATAAGATGCACATTACAAAAAATGACCCCTGAGGATGATGTTGAGACCTTCCTGATGGTATTTGAGAGGGTGGCTGAGAGGGAAAAACTTCAGCCAGAGCAGTGGGCAGAGGTACTGGCCCCATACCTGACGGGGGAGCCCCAGAAGGCGTACTATGACTTGACTGTACAAGACGCCAAGGAGTATCCCAAACTAAAAGCGGAAATTCTCACACATTTGGGGGTGACAATAACTATCAGGGCACAGCGAGTTCACCGCTATCAGCGGGACAAACCGCCGCGCTCCCAAATGTTCGACCTGTTGCACCTGGTCCAGAAATGTCTGCAGCCGGAGTCGTCTTCCCCTGCACAGATGGTAGAGCGAATGGTGATGGATCGGTTTGTGCATTCCCTGCCGAGACCCCTACAGACTTGGGTTTCCCAGGGTGATCCCCAGAATGCCGATGAACTGGTCAGACTGGTCGAGAGATAGCAGGGGATGGAAGGCTCCTTGGGGAAGCAGCCCATTCCGTATTGGGGGTCCCAAAAGGGGGCGGAGTCCCAAAAAGGGGTGGGCCATCCAAGGTCAAAAGGGGTGGGGAGGTGGTGCCCGAGGTCCCCACGAGTGATATTATTTGCTGGAAGTGCCACGGGCCAGGACATATAGCTGCCCGTTCTTCCCAGACCACCGAACAGATGGACTGCAGCATGGGACGCCATAGTTCATACTATGCATATCCAGCTTGCAGTGTCAACTCGCCACCTAACAAGGGGCTACAAGCGTGTCTCGTGAAGGTGAACGGTCGAGCAGTAATGGCACTGCTAGACTCCTGGAGCTTGGTGACCCTTGTATGGGCCAGTTTTCCTCTCAACCTACTCCCGCGTAAAAATGTTGGCGTTCGGTGCATACATGGCAATGCAAAAGACTACCGTATGGCCAGGGTGAACATTGAAACGGCGCATGGCACCGAGTCCCATGAAGTTGGCATCGTTCAGGACTTGTTGCATCCTATAATTATAGGCCGGGATTTCTGTCTGTTTTGGGATCTGTGGGGTAAGGGTTCTGAGATTGCTAGCAAGAACAGGGAACCAATGAACCCTAATAAGGTATCGCCACCATCAGAAGTAGACAGGTTTCCTTTATGTGTCCTTTTAGGGGATGAGGAGGAAGGGTCCCCTGTATCTGACATTCCGGAGTTAGGGGTGGCCGGTGAGAATTTTGGGACTGCCCAATATAGGGACCCAACACTTAGAGAAGCCTTCAACAATGTCACCGTCATTAATGGGGTTGCACAAGAGCCGGGAGCGGACACAAAGTTTCCCTATTTGATGATGAGTGGGGAGTTGTTATACCGGGTCACGAAAATAAGGGAGAAGTTGGTAGAACAGTTATTAGTACAGGGCCCCTATAGACAGAAAGTGTTGGACTTGGCCCATTCACACATCTTGGGGAGACACCTGGGGGTTGAAAAAACATAGGAGCGGGTTATGCAGAGGTTCTATTGGCGTGTAAGTCAACGCGAGATAGGAAACTATTGCAGGTCCTGCCCGACATATCAGTTAACTGCCCCCACATCTCACTTCTGGAACCCCCTTGTGCCATTGCCCATTGTTGAGGTGCCATTTGAGAGAATTGCCATGGACTTGGTCCCTTAGTTAAATCAGCTCGGGGCCATCAGTATATATTAGACATCCTGGACTATGCCACATGCTATCCTTAGGTAATTCCCCTGAGAAACTCCTCCGCGAAGAGTATAGCCCGTGAGCTGGTCCATGTGTTTTCCCGGACGGGTTTGCCGAAGGAGATCCTGACCAACCAGGTAACACCTTTCATGAGCAAGGTGATGAGGGAGTTGTGCAAGGTTCTGCAGATATCTCAGTTGAGGACTTAAGTGTACCATCCGCAGTCAGATGGCCTTGTTGAGAGATTTAACAAAACACTGAAGAGCATGCTAAGAAAAGCCATAGAGAAAGACAGTAGAGACTGGGATTATCTCTTACCGTATCTGCTGTTTTCTATCTGTGAAGTTCCCCAGGCTTCCACGGGGTTCTCGCCCTTCGAGCTTCTGTATGGCCAACATCCGTCTCCTAGATATAGCCAAGGAAACCTGGGAAGCCGAAGTCACGCCCCACAGAAGCATCATTGAGCATGTGGCCCTGATGCAGCAGAGGATTGCAAAGGTGATGCCCATTGCAAGAACATCTCCGCCAGGCACAAGAGACTCAGGCCAGGGTCTACAGCCAGTCGGCAAGAGTGAGGCAGTTCAGTCCGGGAGACCGAGTTCTCGTGCTAATTCCGACAGTGGAGAGTAAGTTCTTGGCCAAGTGGCAAGGGCCGTATGAGGTAATGGAGAAGCTTGGTGAGGTAAATTATAAAATTCACCGACCAGGAAGACGAAAACCATACCAGGTTTACCATGTCAACCTCCTCAAGCCGTGGCAAGATAGAGAGCCAGCGGTAACTCCGTGTTTACTGGGCAACCTAGAAGGTGAGGTTGGAGCGGTTACCATAGCGGAAACGCTATAGAAGGCCCAGAAACAACAGTTCCGGGAGTTGCTCTAGAGAAACCGGGACTTGTTTTCAGAATTGCCGGGATGCACGAAGGTCGTCGAGCACAAAGTTCTGACCGAGCCACATGTGCGGGTGAAAGTGAAGCCTTATCGAATTCCTGAGGCCCGTCGAAAAGTAATCTCCAAGGAGGTGCAGTGTATGTTGAAGCTCAGGGTCATTGAGGAATCCAAGAGCGGCTGGTCGAGCCCGATTGTCCTGGTCCCAAAACCTGATGGTGAATGGAGGTTCTGCAACGATTATCAGAAGCTGAATGAGGTCTCCAAGTTCGAAGCATATCCCATGCCACACGTTGATGAGCTCATCGAGAGACTTGGACCGGCCAGGTACATAACCACCTTGGATTTGACAAAGGGATATTGGCAGATCCCCATGCCACAGGAAGCCAAGGAGAAGACTGCATTTTCTACACTACATGGGTGCTTCAAGTATGTCCCGTTTGGCCTGCAGGGTGCTCCGATAACCTTCCAGAGGGCTATGGATAGAATTCTTGCACCTCATAAGCTATACGCTGCCACGTACTTGGATGATATTGTTATTTTTACCCCGGACTGGGAGACTCATCTGGACAAGGTCCAAGCAGTGTTTGATGCTCTAAGGGAGGGAGGGTTTATGATAAACCCAAAGAAGTTTGCCTTGGGGAAAGAAACCAAGTACCTTGGATATGTAGTGGGGCGTGGCGAGATCAAACCCCAAATCAATAAAGTGGAGGCAATTCAAACATGGCCGAGACCTCTGTCCAAAAATCATGTTAAATCCTTCCTGGAGATCATAGGATGTTACAGAAGGTTCATCTCAAACTTTGCCATGATGGCTGCGCCTCTAACTGATCTTCTAAAGGGGACAAAGTCAGTAATGATCAGTGTTATGAATGGGCACCGAGGAGGATAGCAGGCCCAAGCTAAGCCACAGAAAACCAGAGAGTTTGGTAACTAAGCAGATGCAGGCCCCTGATCCTGTCCACAACAAGCAGTAGCCGTGGAGCGTACCTACGATGATCCTAGATGCCTCGGCACAGCCGGAGAGCTAACTAAGCCTAAAGCAAGAAAGGGGAAATCTAAACTGCCCCGGAGCAGACCCCAAAGGAATAGATAGCCCCCAAACATATATTGCCGGTGAGACAAGATGAAAACACAAACGCAGGCAGAAAAATAGACTGAGCAAACGATGGGGTCCACACTGACTAGACAGGACAGGAAAGGAAAGACACTTGTCTGCAATCACGCAAAAAGCCCTGCAAAAAGTCCAACACGTCTGATGCACAAAAACACTGAAGTTGCACGACTTCGCCCCCGCTATATCAGCACTCTGGTATATTCTGAAAGCAAAGCAAAAAGAGACCAATATAACAGGGGACAAAACAAACTGGCACATGCAGTAACACATGGGCGGTGATTCAGCACAGCCCCAGCCAGAGCTGGCTGACCCGCACAAAGCAGAGATGAAACCAGATCAAATGTAAACAGAATAAATGAACCACTTAGCTGAACATACAGGGAAAGAGCAGGAGACATCAGACCTCAGAAGGAACAGGAAGAAAATCACCAGCAGGGATAGAGGGAGTCAGCTGTCTTAAATCCCAATCAGAAACTCCAGATCTCCAATCGTCTTCCTCATTATCAGGTGGTAAGCCTCTGTCAATCAGATCAGCTCCACTACCTCCAGTAACCACCAGGGAGAGTCCAGAAAGAGAGCTCTCAACCCCTCTGATAATCTGACCAGCTCCACTACCTTCAGTAATCACCAGAGGGAAGCCAGAGAGAGAATTCACAACAGTACCCCCCTTGAGGAGGGGTCACTGAACCCTCATCCACGCCACCAGGCCTGTCAGGATGGGCCCGGTGAAAAGCACGAACCAATGTTTCGGCATGAATGTCATAAGCAGAGACCCAAGAATTATCCTCCTGGCCATAACCCTTCCATTTGACCAAGTACTGGAGTCTCCTTCTTGCCAAACGAGAATCCAATATTTTCTCTACCTCATACTCCAAATTACCTTTAACCAATACAGGGTCAGGAGGTGCCACCATGGGAATTACTGGCTCTACAAACCTCTTCAACAAGGATTTATGGAACATGTTATGAATCTTAAACGTAACTGGAAGAGCCAAACGGAAAGAAACGGGATTAAGGATTTCCAAAATCTTATAAGGTCCAATGAATCTTGGCTTGAATTTTGGAGACGCAACCTTCATAGGAATATTCTTTGAAGACAACCAAACCATATCACCCACTTTAAACCGAGGACCAATGGTCCTATGCCGGTTGGAAAACCGTTGGGCTTTTTCCTGAGAGTGGGACAACTTATCCACCACTTGCTCCCAAATCTGCTGCATTCTCTCTACCACAGAATCCACACTTGGGCAGGCCGAAGATACCACCTGCCCTGAAGAAAATCGAGGATGAATCCCAAAATTACAGAAAAAGGGCGACATCAAAGTGGCAGAACTAGCCCTATTGTTTAGCGCAAATTCGGCCAAGGGCAAAAATGAGACCCAGTCATCCTGATCAGCAGATATGAAACATCTCAAATAGGATTCCAAAGTCTGGTTTGTTTTCTCAATCTGCCCATTGATCTGAGGATGAAATGCAGAGGAGCAAGAAAACTGAATTCCCAGTTTGGAGCAAAAAAACTCTCCAAAATCTGGAAACAAACTGGACTCCTCTGTCCGACAAAATGTTCTCAGGAATCCCGTGCAACCGAACCACCTGTTGTAAAAACAAGGGCACCAACTCAGAAGAAGATGGCAACTTTGGGAGTGAAAAAAGATGGACCATCTTAGAAAATCTATCACAGATCACACAGATAACAGTCATTCTCTGACAGACAGGAAGATCAGAAATAAAATCCACTGAGATATGAGTCCATGGCCTCCTGGGCACCGGCAGGGGCATCAACAACCCACTAGAACGAGAACAGGGCTTGGACCGAGAACAAGTCCCACAGGACTGCACAAAATTCCTGACATCACAAGATAAGGCAGGCCACCAAAAAGACAGACTCACCAAATCTCTGGTACCAAAAATACCCGGATGACCAGCCAACGCGGAGCAATGAATTTCAGACATTACTCTTTTCCTCCACTGGTCAGGGATATACAATTTTCCCATAGGGCAACATTCAGGTTTGTCGTCCTGAAATTCCTCCAGGGCACATCTCAAATCTGGTGAGATGGCAGAAAGAACTACACCCTAATTTAGAATGGTAGTAGGCTTGGTCACATTAAGAGAATCCGCAAAGAAGCTCCTAGAAAGGGCATCCGCCTTAACATTCTTAGTGCCCAGAAGAAAAGAGACCACAGAATTAAAACACGTGAAAAACAAGGCCCACCTAGTCTGCCTAGGATTCAAGATAAATTAAATTCTTGTGGTGAGTGAGGACCACAACTTGATGTCTAGCTCTCTCCAACCAATGTCTCCACTCTTCAAATGCCCATTTCATGGCCAACAATTCCCGATTCCCCACGTCATAGTTATGTTCAGATGGAGAGAATTTTCGAGAAAAGAAGGCACAGGGATTCATCTTAGAAGTCACCGGATCTCTTTGGGACAAAACGGCTCCTGCACCAATCTCAGAAGCATCTACCTCCACCTGAAATGGGAGTGAGGCATCAGGTTGCCGTAGAACCGGAGCAGAAGTGAATCTCCGCTTAAGCTCCTGAAATGCCGAGACTGCCTCTGGAGACCAATTCACCACATCGACGCCCTTTTTGGTCAAATCAGTCAGTGGTTTAACAATACCAGAAAAATTACTGATAAATTTCGGTAGAAATTAGCAAAACCCAAAAACTTCTGGAGAGTCTTCAAAGAAGTGGGCTGAACCCAATCATAAATGGCCTGTATCTTTGCCGGGTCCATTTCAATAGCAGACAGGGACAAAATGAATCCCAAAAATTAAATCCTCTGTACACCAAACAGGCACTTTGATCCCTTAACATACAGAGAATTTTCCCTCAAAATCCAGAACACAGTCTGGACATTTTCCACATGAGAATCCCTTTCACTGGAAAAGATCAAAATATCCAGATGAATGATCAAAAACATCCACAAAGTCTCGGAAAATATTGTTCATAGAAGACTGGAAGACAGAAGGGGCATTAGTGAGCCCAAAAGGCATCACCAGGTACTCAAAATGTCCCTCCGGAGTATTAAACGCCGTCTTCCATTCATTCCCGTGCTTGATGCGAGTAAGATTATACACCCCCCCGAGGTCAAGCTTGGTAAACCAACAGGCACTTTTAACTCTGGAAAATAAATCAGTAATCAGAGGTAATGGGTACTGATATTTAACAGTGATTTTGTTAAGGGAACGATAGTCGATACATGGCCTTAATGAACCATCTTTCTTGGCCGGAAAAATAACCCCAGAAAAAAAACAGCACCTAAAGGTGAAGAGGATGGTCTAATATGACCCTTCTCCAATGAGTCCTTGATTTAAGATCGCATAGCATCATGTTCAGGTACCGATAAGTTGAAAAGCCGACCCTTGGGAAATTTACACCAGGGCATTAACTCAATTGCACAATCATAACTCCTACGAGGAGGCAAAGACGCAGACTTACTCTCGCTGAATACATCAGAAAAATCAGCCAAATAGTCAGGAATATCATGAGACTGGGTAGAGGTGGAGAAAACAGGAGTGTCACTAAGAACACATTGACAACCCCAACTCAACACAAAGATTTCCAATCTAAAACAGGATTATGAATTTGCAACCAAGGGAAACTCAGAGCAATAGTATCATGCAAAATGTGCAACACCAAAAATGTGCAATTTTCTTGGTGGTCTGGGGCGACCCGCATTATCACCTGGGTCCAAAACTGGGGTTTATTCTCAACCAAAGAGTAGCATCAATACCCCTCAAAGGGATAGGAGTCTGCAGGGGTATCATGGGAAAACCACAACCTTTAGCAAAGTCTAAATCCATCAGATTCAAAGCTGCTCCTGAATCAACAAAAGCCTTAGCGGAAAATGTAGACAAGGAGCAGATCAGGGTAATCGCCAAAAGGACCTTAGGCTGTACACTGCCCACCGCAAATGTGTGAGCAAAACGCTTTCCTCCTTTAGGACAGACAGCAATAGTATGAGAGGCGTCCCCGCAGAAAAAACACAACTTATTACGCCTTCTTAACTCCTGACGCTGCACCCTAGACAAAACGCTATCACATTGCATGGGTTCAGAAGTTCGTTCGAAAGGCGGCAACGCCTCTCGTGTAGTTTTACGTTCACGTAAACGCCGATCAATTTGAATGGCCAATGACATAGTCGTCAAGACCAGAGGGAAGAGGAAATCCCACCATAACATCTTTTACGGTTTCCGCCAAACCTTTCCTAAAGAGAGCTGCTAGGGCATCGTCATTCCATTTAGTAAGGACCCCCCACTTTCGGAATTTTTGACAATATAACTGCAGAATCCTGACCCTGATTCAATGCCAATAAAGTTTTCTCAGCTTGATCGATAGCATTAGGTTCATCATACAACAACCCCAAGGCTTGAAAAAACGCGTCCACATTAGCCAGAATAGGATCTACGTGTGACAAAGAAAAGGCCCAATCCTGGAGATCGCCACGTAGCAGGGAGATGACAATTTTAACCTACTACATAGGGCTCCCTGATTAGTTAGGTTTCAAAGCAAAAAATAGTTTACAATTATTCTTAAAATTCAAAAATTTAGACCAATCCCCAGAAAACATCAGGAGTAGGGATTTTTGGTTCAACAGCAGATGATTGAGCGAGATATGCAGAAATTCCCCGCACTTCAGCAGCGAGCTGCTCAACACGATCAGACAATTACTTAGTCTCCATTTAGACAAAAAATATCCTCATACAGCCCCAGAAAAAAAGAGGAAAAAATAAAAAAAAAACTCTGCCACTTTTTTTTTTTTTAATTCTTTGCTTCTTTAGAGTACCCTAGAGTCTACAGTTAGGCTGGTGATTCTGTTATGAATGGGCACCGACGAGGATAGCCGGCCCAAGCTAAGCCACAGAAAACCAGAGAGGTTGGTAACTTAGGCCTGTTTCACACTTACGTTTTTTGACGTCAGTTTCAATCCGTCAAAATGGCGGAAAACGGATCCGTCACCAACGTGTGCTACCGGACCGTTCTTTTGGCGGATCCGCGGAAGTCGTAATTTTAAAGGAACCGCAGCCTGGAAAAGGAGAGAGAGAGAGATATTTTTGATGATCCTGGAACGGCATTTCTGGGTTAAAAATGATCCCGAGCAAAGCTTCCGGGCACGCGCACACCAAAACAGCGGACCGTCAAAAAAAACAAAACGTTCCAGACTCCGTCTCATCCGCCCGGGAGACGGTCAAATTTTGCCGGATCCGTCAAAAAGCAGGTGTGACGGACGGCCGTCAGTCAAGATCCGCCACTAATGTAAGTCTATGGGGGAAAAAATGGATCCGCCCCTTTTTTGGCGGCTCCGTTTTTTCCCCCGAAAATTGGTGTATTTTGAATGACGTCAACAAACTGAAGTGTGAAACAGGCCTAAGCAGATGCAGGCCCCTGATCCTGTCCAAACACCTAGCAGTAGCCGTGGAGCGTGCCTGCGATGATCCTAGACGCCTCGGCACAGCTGGAGAGCTAACTAAGCCTAAAGCAAGAAAGGGGAAATCTAAACTGCCCCTGATCAGACCCAAAGGAATAGATAGCCCCCAAACATATATTGTTGATGAGACAAGATGAAAGCACAAACGCAGGCAGAAAAATAGACTGAGCAAATGATGGGGCCCACATTGACTAGACAGGACAGGAAAGGAAAGACACTGTCTGCAATCACGCAAAAAACCCTGCAAAAAGTCCAACACGTCTGATGCACAAAAACACTGAAGTCGCACAACTTCTCCCCCACGATATCAGCACTCTGGTATATTCTGAAAGCAAAGCAAAAAGAGACCAATATAACAGGGGACGAAACAAACTGGCACAAGCAGTAACATATGGGCGGTGGTTCAGCACAGCCCCAGCCGGAGCTGGCTGACCCGCACAAAGCAGAGATAAACAAAACCAGATCAAATGCAAACAGAATAACAAATTAACTACTTAGCTGAATATGCAGGGAAAGAGCAGGAGACATCAGACCTCAGAAGGAACAGGAAGAAAATCACCAGCAGGGATAGAGGGAGTCAGCTGTCTTAAATCCCAATCAGAAACCCCAGATCTCCAATCGTCTTTCTCATTATCAGGTGGCAAGCCTCCATCAATCAGATCAGCTCCACTACCTCCAGTAACCACCAGAGGGAGTCCAGAAAGAGAACTCGCAACCCCTCTGTCAATCTGACCAGCTCCACTACCTTCAGTAATCACCAGAAGGAAGCCAGAGAGAGAATTCACAACAGATCAGATGGTCCGGAGAGGCAGAGTCAGCCTTCCAAGAGTTGAAAGGAGCTCTGTGTTAGCAACCCATTCTGGTGGCCCCGGACTTTAAACATGAATTTATCCTTCAGACAGATGCCTCAGATGTCGGGGTAGGTGCAGTCCTTTCCCAGGAGATACATGGGGAGGAGCATCCTGTTCTCTACTTGAGTAGGAAGTTGTTGTCATGATCTGAAGTGATCTGACAGTTTTAAAAGCACAGAGTGAACTTTTTTCCTTTTGGCAGGTTGCCAAGGTGACTTGACTGTCCCCGGTGGTGGTTAGTGGTATCGCACCTTAGGTTTTCAGTTTAATGTTCTCTGTAATTATGATTCAGGTGTGGGGCTCTATAAATGAGTCTCAGGGTGTGTAATCACTGGTGGTGATACTGACTCATTCATTCATTCATTTATTCTGAGTTTGTGAGAGCCTGGTGGAAGGATGGAGCTGAGGAGGAGTCCTGCGCAGCTTAGCCAGGGGGCACGTGTGTCAGCTATGGTGTCTGGACGAAGGGCTGGCATGGCGTGGTGGGGTCGCAGTGATGGTGTCAGCAGGAAGTGTCTGCATGGACTGGTGGAGTGGCGACTATGGAGAGTGGCACTCACCATGTGGGACTTGGCTGCTGAGCTGGACTCAAGCATGCTTGACTTCGTGGCAGAAGCTGAACTCATCCTTGGGACTCTGTTACTAAGCAGCAGCAACTGGTGGTGGATTCTGCTCCAAGGCTGCACTTTGGTGAAGGATCCTGTTTATGGTGATGGATCCGGGTGGAGGAGAAGACGCACGCAGGTGGAGGGCTCTGTTGCAGGAGCATAAGCACAGAGCATAAAGCTAAGTGGTGTCCCCCTGTATTGTCTCTTTTCCTCATGTGTGTTGTTAGTGCAGTGGTGGGATTAGTTTCCGCACCGACCAATTCCCTAGTGAGGGTTTAGGGTCAGGGCGAGCAAGGGCTTTGAGGTACGCGTGCGGAGCCCGGTGCGGAACCGGCATAGGGAACGTTAGGAGTGCAGGGACACTGGCTCAGGGGAGCTCTGGAGGTCTCCACTTCCCTTTTCCCTATCGCAGGGCCAACCATTGTTAATGTTTCCCAGGTCCCCCTTATTATTTAAATCCGCCAGACAGGAGGCGGGGTTTCCAGAATTTATATTAACGTGTAATACCTAAATTCGCCAGGTGGAGGCGGTGTATCCATCTGCACGTATTATTATTTAAATTCGCCACTGGAGGCGTTGTATCCAGGGTCACGTGTGTTATGGGTTCGCCTTGCGGTAACATCTGCGTCCAGACACGCGTGACCATGACCTTATCACCAGCCCATGCAGTTTTGTTTTTTTTTGGTTCTCTGAGCAGCTTTTGGCCATGTGGAGTCCTGTGAGCAATTGTCAGGGTCTAGGGCCTTTGGCCATGTGGTGACCTGTGAGCAATTGTCAGGGTCTAGGGCCTTTGGCCATGTGGTGACCTGTGAGCAGTTGCTGCTGGGCTTCACTGAGGTGACTGGGAGCGGCATGGAGTGTTTAAGCCGCTGCAGCAGCAGTTATCTGGGTCTGGGGCCTCTGCTGAGAAAAAAAAAAAAAAATGTCGGCTGTGATCTGGCTAAAAGCCCCTAGAGTCGCTGCTGGGGAGTGGGACTTGCTCATGCACGCGGGCGTACCCAGGCAGGTGGGAGGAATGGTGCCCCACGGAGCTGCTTGGTATTCCCCGAGGTGAAGGGGTACGTTCCAGTGATGAGCAGACTGGTGTAGAGTCCGCGGGGCTCACGCCAAATCTTTAATGCCGCCCCCTCCTGGTCGTGTGGAGGTGACCAGCGAGTGTATGTTCCTCCATATCTGGGCCCTTCTCCTCCTGGTGTGAGCGGCAGGTTTGCTGCGGGGGGAGTAGGGACAAATCTTACCCCTCGCTATTAACCAACCCTGAGAGGCGGAGACCTCATGGTGAAAGGGTTGGAGGGTGGTGTCCCTTGGTGAATAGCGGGGGTGTGAGTGTGGTGACAGCAGGGGGACGCCTCTGTTGTCGAGTCCAGAATGAGTTCACCAAAATATGACAAACGAATGTGTGCAATAAACGTTCAGGTCCGGACCTGTGTGTGAACGAGCATGTATGGTGGCCACCAAAAAACATCTGGTGGAAGTGTGTTGTGGAGTCTGATCAGCTCATAGCAAACATATACATACATAACCTCGTTCCCCAGGTCGGTACTGTGGAGATGAGTGGTGCCTCCAGAACGAACATCATTGCCAATTCCAGCGGTGCGTTTGTCATTAACCTGAAGTGTCAGGTAGTGGTGGGGTGAACTCAGGATCTGGGCGTCCCCGCTGTAGGTGTTTCCCTAATGAGGAGTGGTCTTGAGGGTCCAGAGGCCCCTCATTAAGGGGGGTACTGTCATGATCTGAAGTGATCTGACAGTTTTAAAAGCACAGAGTGAACTTTTTTTCCTTTTGGCAGGTTGCCAAGGTGACTTGACTGTCCCCGGTGGTGGTTAGTGGTATCGCACCTTAGGTTTTCAGTTTAATGTTCTCTGTAATTATGATTCAGGTGTGGGGCTCTATAAATGAGTATCAGGGTGTGTAGTAACTGGTGGTGATACTGATTCATTCATTCATTCATTTATTCTGAGTTTGTGAGAGCCTGGTGGAAGGATGGAGCTGAGGAGGAGTCCTGCGCAGCTTAGCCAGGGGGGACGTGTGTCAGCTATGGTGTCTGGACGAAGGGCTGGCATGGCGTGGTGGGGTCGCAGTGATGGTGTCGGCAGGAAGTGTCTGCATGGACTGGTGGAGTGGCGACTATGGAGAGTGGCACTCACCATGTGGGACTTGGCTGCTGAGCTGGACTCAAGCATGCTTGACTTCGTGGCAGAAGCTGAACTCATCCTTGGGACTCTGTTACTAAGCAGCAGCAACTGGTGGTGGACTCTGCTCCAAGGCTGCACTTTGGTGAAGGATCCTGTTTATGGTGATGGATCCGGGTGGAGGAGAAGACGCACGCAGGTGGAGGGCTCTGTTGCAGGAGCATAAGCACAGAGCATAAAGCTAAGTGGTGTCCCCCTGTATTGTCTCTTTTCCTCATGTGTGTTGTTAGTGCAGTGGTGGGATTAGTTTCCGCACCGACCAATTCCCTAGTGAGGGTTTAGGGTCAGGGCGAGCAAGGGCTTTGAGGTACGCGTGCGGCGCCCGGTGCGGAACCGGCATAGGGAACGTTAGGAGTGCAGGGACACTGGCTCAGAGGAGCTCAGGAGGTCTCCACTTCCCTTTTCCCTATCGCAGGGCCCACCATTGTTAATGTTTCCCAGGTCCCCCTTATTATTTAAATCCGCCAGACAGGAGGCGGGGTTTCCAGAATTTATATTAACGTGTAATACCTAAATTCGCCAGGTGGAGGCGGTGTATCCATCTGCACGTATTATTATTTAAATTCGCCACTGGAGGCGTTGTATCCAGGGTCACGTGTGTTATGGGTTCGCCTTGCGGTAACATCTGCGTCCAGACACGCGTGACCATGACAGTTGTCTTGTGAAAAAAATTACTCAGTTGTAGAGGAGTGTTTGGCCATAAAATGGGCAGTGGACACCTTAAGGTATTACCTGGTGGGACGGAAGTTTAGGCTAATATCCGACCATGCCCCACTCAGATGGATGAAAGAAACAAAGGGTAAGAATGCTGGAGTCACCCGCTGGTTCTTAGCCCTGCAAGACTTCAGCTTCCATGTAGAACATAGGGTCGGGAAGCTACATGGTAATGCCAATGCCCTCTCAATAATCCCTTGTCTAATAGGTGAAAGTGCCAAGCCCCACGGCTTTAGGCAGAGGGGGGAGGTATGTGGCATGGCTAAGGGTTGTATAGTTGATGGGAGGTATGTGTCTCAGAGACGGCTTGTCTCTGTAATGTTGTGTAAGCCCTATTTAATATCACTATATTCCTAATATATTGCAAGGACCTGTGGTGATGTCACAATCACGTGACCAGTCAGCTGCTGGGTTCGTGGGTGTGGCTATACCATTATAATGTAGACTGCTTCTGAAACAGAGAGTTGTATGTGGGGAGGACTAAGCCTCCCGTGTGTGCTGAGGCTCCAGGTCTGAGCCTGAAGTAACGGACATTTGTGTTCTCTTTTGCCTAAGCTAAAGGCTATTTCTTTTGTGATGTGCTGCTTTATGGGTTTATGATGCAAATAAACCTCATGAACTTTAAAGGAACCTGCCTCATGATTGTCTCCTGCTGTACCTGAGCGAGTAGAATACCTACATTCCACATAGACTGTGTGACTGCCCCATAGACCTGCTTCCGAGATCCTCATCTCTTCAAGTTCGTATTTGCCCTTTGTCTCAAGGTGAGACTCTAGCCATGTTAGATTTTTGTCAAGGAGAATTTTGGTAGGAATTTAATTTGAAAATCCTTTTGTCCAGATGGAGCCAGCTTTTTCTTTGTTAAGAAAAAAAAAAATGAGACCCTCCAACCTTGCATCTATTTAGGGGATTCATCCATATCACACTGAAGAACAAGTACCCGTTGCAGTTGATTCCGGAGTAGTTTGACCACCTCAGAAGTGCTAGGATCTTTACCAAATTGGTTCTGCGTAGTGCAATCTTATCTAGATTCATAAGGGAGATGAATGGAAGACTGCTTTCAACACCCGGAATCGTCATTATGAATACCGGGTTATGCTGTTCGGACTCGGCAATTTCGGTCTTCCAAGAGTTTGACAACGATGTCTTTTGAGACCTTCTCTACACTTGTGTCGTGGTCTACTAGTTTGGACACCCAGTAGTTGTGCTTTACAGAAGAATCATAAAGGATGCTGATACAGGCAGCTAAGTACTTATTCACCATCTTTCAAAACTTTACCCTTCTTGTCAAACTACCCCTCACATCAGGGCTTGGGCGCTGGGAGGGTCTAATGAAACTATCCCAGACCTTTTATAGTGTTCCCGCCTCTGTTGAACTTGGTGTGTGTCTCCTTCTCTCTTCCTTTGTTACCCATGTACCTATGAGCTCTGCTGTCAGTGTTGTCAGATGGGAATTTTTGTACTAACGTTTTAACTAGAGCCTTCTGGTATTGCACCTTCCACAGGAAGGAGAGATGGAAAGTTCTTGTAGCATGGGTTGAAAAGGGTGATTTCACAACACAGCTGTCGTATGACCTGGGACCAGGGGCTCCTTCCCTATCCTTAACACCAGCTGGCCCTGCTCCCTGGGATACTTCATATGGCGAAGATGCTGGGGCCTCCGACATTGTCTTATCTCATAAGTTAGCCCTCCGTCTGTTCTCTTCCCCACCCAGGGAAGAGGGGGACTACTGTGCACCATAGTACACCGACCCGACAAACAAGGGTTAACTGAGAACTCCAGGCATACAAAATATTAAATCACAAATAACAGAGAAATGCATCGGGGTGTAAAGGTAGGGAAATAAACCAAAATAGAGAAGGATAAGGAATTACCACATGTACAAACCAAGCAACAGAAGTCAATATTCACCGCACATTCTCTTGAATATATATGCAAAAACTGTTTATTAACTAGACTTTAGTGGAAATAAAGCAAATGACACAATGGCAAAAAGTGACCAAAATTAAATGATGTTTCAATCCTCCCGGATCTTAATCGGAGAGCGTCTTTAACCCCTTCCTGACATCCGACGTACTATCCCATCCATGGGACCCGGGCCCCTATGCCCATGGACGGGATAGTACGTCTACCGCGATCAGCGGCGCCCACGTGGTGAGCGCCGCTGATCGCGGCCGGGTGTCAGCTGATTATCACAGCTGACACCCGGCACTATGTGTCAGGGGCGGTCACGGACCGCCCCCGACATGTTAACCCCTTGCACACCGCGATCAAACATGATCGCGGTGTACCGGGAGTTAAAGGGAAGCATCGGCAGGGAGGGGGCTCCCTCCGTGCTTCCCTGAGCCCCCCACGGCAGCGCAATGTGCAGCGCTGCTGCGGGGGGCTCTTTTCCTCCAGGCCACCGAATCCAAGATGGCGACGGGGGCCTTCGGGGGCCTGGAGGAAGCTGGCTTCCTCAGTGCCTGCAAAGCGCAGGCAAGAGGAAGTCTTCAATGCCTGTGACAGATTGCTGATCTGTGATGTGACAGATCAGCGATCTGTCACAGGACAGTGATGTCCCACCTGGGACTATGTAATAAAGTAAAAAAAAAAATAAAAAAAGTGTAAAAATAATTTTAAAAAAATCGCCAAATAAATTAGTAAAAAAAAAAAAAATATTCCCCAATAAATTCATTTTTTTAAAATAAAAAAAACCCAAAATAAAAGTACACATATTAGGTATCGCCGCGTCCGTAACGACCCGCCCTATAAAACTGTCCCATTAGTTAACCCCTTAAAAAATAAAAATAAAAAACGAAGCAAAAAATAATGATTATCATATCGCCAAACAAAAAGTGTAATAACGCGCGATCAAAAAGACGCATATAAATATCCATGGTACCGCTGAAAACGTCATCTTGTCCCGCAAAAAACTAGCCGCCACACAGGATCATCAGCGAAAAAATAAAAAAGTTATAGCTCGCAGAATAAATCGATGCAAAAATAATTATTTTTTATATAAAATAGTTTTCATTGCATAAAACCGACAAAACATAAAAAAAGGCCTAAATGAGGTATCGCTGTAACCGTACTGACCCGAAGAATAAAACCGCTTTATCAATTTTACCGCACGCGGAACGGTGTAAACGCACTCCCCCAAAAGAAATTCATGAAACGCTGGTTTTTGTTCATTCTGCGTCCCAAAAATCGGAATAAAAAGCGATCAAAAAATGTCACGTGCCCGAAAATGGTACCAATAAAAACGTCAACTCGTCCCGCAAAAAATAAGACCTCACATGACTCGGTGGGTCAAAATACGGAAAAATTATAGCTCTCAATATGTGGTGATGCAAAAACTATTTTTACAATAAAAAGCGTCTTTTAGCTTGTGACAGCTGCCAAATATAAAAACCGCCGTAAATCAAACCCCCCGTTATCACCCCCTTAGTTAGAGAAAAATAAATAATAAAATTAAAAAAATGTATTTATTTCCATTTTTCCATTAGGGTTAGGGCTAGGGTTAGGGTTAGTGCTAGGGTTAGGGCTTGGGTTAGGGCTAGGGTTAGGGCTGAGATTAGGGTTAGGGGTGTGTTGGGGTTCGGGTTGGAGTTAGAATTGGGGGTTTCCACTGTTTGGGCACATCAGGGGCTCTCCAAATGCAACATGGCGTCTGATCTCAATTCCAGCCAATTCTGAGTTGAAAAAGTCATATGGTGCTCCTTCCCTTCCAAGCTCTGCCATGCGCCCAAACAGTGTTTTACCCCCACATGTAGGGTATCAGCCTACTCAGGACAAATTGCAAAACAATTTTTGGGGTCCAATTTCTCCTGTTACCCTTAGGAAAATAAAAAATTGGGGGCAAAAATATCATTTTTGTGGAAAAAAATGATTTTTTTATTTTCACGTCCGAGCGTTATAAACTTCTGTGAAGCACTTGGGGGTTCAAAGTGCTCACCACACATCTAGATAAGTTCCGTGGGGGGGTCTAGTGTCCAAAATGGGGTCACTTGTTGGGAGTTTCAATAGTTTAGGTACATCAGGGGCTCTCCAAACGCACATGACACCCGCAGACCATTCCATCAAAGTCTGCATTCCAAAATGGCACTGCTTCCCTTCCGAGCCCCGACGTGTGTCCATACAGTAGTTTTCTCCCACATATGGGGTGTCAGCGTACTCATGAGAAATTGGACAACAACTTTTGTGGTCCAATTTCTCCTGTTACCCTTGGGAAAATGAAAAAATTGGGGACTAATTGATCATGTTTGTGGAAAAAATACGATTTTTTTTATTTTCATGCCCGGGCATTATAAACTTCTGTGAAGCCCTTGGGGGTTCAAAGTGCTCACCACACATCTAGATAAGTTCCTTAGGGGTTCTCGTTTCCAAAATGGGGTCATTTGTGGGTGTTTCCACTGTTTAGGTACATTAGGGGCTCTCCAAAGGCAACATGACACCCGCAGACCATTCCATCAAAGTCTGCATTCCAAAACGTCACTACTTCCCTTCCGAGCCCTGACGTGTGTCCATACAGTAGTTTTCTCCCACATATGGGGTGTCAGCGTACTCAGGACAAATTGGACAACAACTTTTGGGGTTCAATTTCTCCTGTTACCCTTGGGAAAATGAAAAAATTGGGGACTAATTGATCATGTTTGTGGAAAAAATACGATTTTTTTATTTTCATGCCCTGGCATTATAAACTTCTGTGAAGCCCTTGGGGGTTCAAAGTGCTCACCTCACATCTAGATAAGTTCCTTAGGGGGTCTAGTTTTCAAAATGGGGTCATTTGTGGGGGGTTTCCACTGTTTAGGTACATTAGGGGCTCTCCAAAGGCAACATGACACCCGCAGACCATTCCATCAATGTCTGCATTCCAAAACGTCACTACTTCCCTTCCGATCCCCGACGTGTTCCCATACAGTAGTTTTCTCCCACATATGGGGTATCAGCATACTCAGGACAAATTGGACAACAACTTTTGGGGTCCAATTTCTCCTGTTGCCCTCGGGAAAATAAAAAAAATGGTGACTAAAAGATCATGTTTGTGGAAAAAATACGAATTTTTTATTTTCACGCCCGGGCGTTATAAACTTCTGTGAAGCACTGGGGGGTTCAAAGTGCTCACCACACATCTAGATAAGTTTCTTGGGGGGTCTAGTTTACAAAATGGTGTCATTTGTGGGGGGTTTCCACTGTTTAGGTACATCAGGGGTTTTCCAATCGCGACATGGTGTCCGATCTCAATTCCAGCCAAAAACGTCAAATGGCACTGCTTCCCTTCCGAGCTCTGCCATGCGCCCAAATAGTGGTTTACCCCCACATGTGGGGTATCAGCGTACTCAGGACAAATTGCACAATAACTTTTAGGGTGCTGTTACCCTTGGAAAAATAAGAATTGAGGTTGAAAAGATCATTTTTGTGGAAAAAATATGATTTTTTAATTGTACGGCTTTATGTTATAAACTTCTGTGAAGCCCTTGGGGGTTCAAAGTTCTCACCACACATCTAGATAAGTTCCTTAGGGGGTCTAGTTTCCAAAATGGTGTCATTTGTGGGGGGTTTCCACTGTTTTGGTACATCAGGGGTTTTCCAATCGCGACATGATGTCCGATCTCAACTCCAGCCAAAAACGTCAAATGGCACTGCTTCCCTTCCGAGCTCTGCCATGCGCCAAAATAGTGGTTTACCCCCACATGTGGGGTATCAGCATACTCAGGACAAATTGCACAATAACTTTTAGGGTCCTGTTACTCTTGGGAAAATAAAAATTGGGGTGAAAAGATCATTTTTGTGGAAAAAATATGATTTTTTAATTGTACCGCTGTACGTTATAAACTTCTGTAAAGCCCTTGTGGGTTCAAAGTTCTCACCACATATCTAGATAAGTTCCTTGGGGGGTCTAGTTTCCAAAATGGGGTCACTTGTAGGGGGTTTCCACTGTTTAGGTACATCAGGGACTCTCCAAACGTGACATGGCGTCCGATCTGAATTCCAGCCAATTTTGCATTGAAAAAGTCAAACGGCGCTCCTTCCATTCTGAGCTCTGCCATGCGCCGAAACAGTCGTTCCCCCCCACAAAACAGGTATCAGCGTACTTAGGACAAATTGCACAATAACTTTTGCAGTCCAATTTCTCCTGTTACCCTTGGTAAAATAAAAAAAATTGAACCTGAAGTATTTTTTGTGAAAAAAAGTTAGATGTTCATTTTTTTTTAAATATTCAAAAAAATTCCTGTGACGCACCTAAAGGGTTAATAAACTTCTTGAATGTGGTTTTGAGCACCTTAAGGGGTGCAGTTTTTAGAATGGTGTCACTTTTGGGTATTTTCTATCATATAGACCCCTCAAAGTGGCTTCAAATGTGATGTGGTCCTAAAAATAAAATGGTGTTGTAAAAATGAGAAATCGCTGGTCAACTTTTAACCCTTATAACTTCCTAACAAAAAAAAATTTTGGTTCCAAAATTGTGCTGATGTAAAGTAAACATGTGGGAAATGTTAGTTATCAAGTTTTTTGTGTGCCGTATCTCTGTAATTTAAGGGCATAAAAAATCAAAGTTGGAAAATTGCGAAATTTTCAAAATTTTTGCCAAATTTCCGTTTTTTTCACAAATAAACGCAAGTTATTTGAATGAAATTTTACCACTAACATGAAGTACAATATGTCACGAGAAAACAATGTCAGAATCACCGGGATCCATAGAAGCGTTCCAGAGTTATGACCTCATAAAGGTACAGTGGTCAGAATTGTAAAAATTGGCCCGGTCATGAACGTGCAAACCACCCTTGGGGGTGAAGGGGTTAAGATAAGAATGACATAAATCAATATTATACGAGAACATAAAGGTTGTACAAAAATAAAAAAAGACAATTCATAATGTCCAAAAATAAATAAATCATGTTGCGACCATAGGTGTAACAGGAAAATCAAATATACAAAGAACATAATTTAATAAAACAAATATTGCTTTCCCAGTACAAGCTGTACAAGAAAAGAGGATGGGAGCAGATTATAAGGGTATTAGGATCAAAGAGCTGAAAGACTAGTTCCTTAGAGAAAATTAAACAAAGAAAGAAAGTGGCGTTTACCTTGATCCAACGTTATGGACTTATAAAGAGTGTGCGAGCAGAGGAGTCCCAGAGGGATATATAGGTGCTGCAAGGAATGATGGAGTTAGTTATAATATATTTGAAAAGTACCAGTAATAATAAAAGGCATAGAGGAAATGCAGATATACAGTACCTGCTGGGTGAGGCCAGATGCCTAGCAGGGGGAAGAATATCTCAATCAATGAGGAACCTGTAATTGGTTAGAGTATAATATAAGCTTATGACCATAGGGTGTGGAAGCAGGCTACCGCTTCTGGTGACTGGTCCGGGTTACCTTATTGCCTGCTATAGATAGGCGGCTTTCCCATGCCTAGCTGCTGAATGCTGGCGTGCTCAGCGAATGTAGGTGAGAGTCTTTAATTTTGGCGGTCACCGCCCGAGTGGAAATGCGTCATCCGGTCCGGAAGTGATGTTACATGACCGGGTGATAGTGACCGCGCATGCATGGTGGCAGTTAGGGAAGCCCTGGCCCTGCTTGGAGATGAGATATGCGCAGTGCGCACGCGCTAGGATTGTATAGGTACAATGTAGTTTAGTATATTTGTCGCTTTTACATTGTGTCATTTGTTTTATTTCCACTATTGTCTAGTTAATAAACATTTTTTGCATATATATTCAAGGAGTGTGCGGTGAATATTAACTTCTGGTTTTAGGGACTTCTGCAATCCGTTACACCAGCACCTCGCAACCTTAGACAGAGTGCACACTAGCTTAACCTTTCATCAAACCAAGCAGCAGTCACTAATAACTCCTTCAACTCTGTTTCTTATACCTACTCCTTTCCCTTTGTTAGCCACGCAGTCATAAAGCTCGCTCTGACAAGGATTAGTAACAGAGCCCAGATTATAAAGGGAAAATTAGTGGGTAACCAAGCACAGCTGGGATCACAGGGATTTCCAACATGGCCGATTACCCCCTGTTCTACCAGAAGAAATAAACGCATTTAAATTGAAGAAGTGCTTCTTCTCAGCGCCGGAGTAGGAGAAATCAGATGCTGTGGTCTTCTGGCTCCACACTGTCGCGGTAACCCCATGACACGTGAACAACAAGTAATCAGTGCTCGTCAAAATTCATATAGCGCAAAGGTCACGGAAAGGTAGCGGGACATAAAGTCATACCTCTGTCCTGCATCTCGAACTGGTCCAAATACAAAGCTTCCTTTTTAATTATGAGCAGCAAAAATAAAAAAAATTACACAAAGAAAATGGGAGACGTTTATTAGCATCCTGTATAGGACCTGTGCACAAAATATACCATATGGGAATAAACATGCGAGAAATAGGAGGAAACCGCTATGGCTAAATAGAGCTGTAAGGGGTGCAATAAGTGACAAAAATAAAGCATTTAGAGAATTAAAGCAAGTAGGTAGTGATGAGGCATTAACTAAATACAGAAGATTAAATAAATTCTGTAAAAAGGAAATCAATACAGCAAAGATTGAGACAGAGAGACTCATTGCCAGAGAAAGTAAAAATAATCCCAAAATATTCTTTAACTACATAAATAGTAAGAAAATAAAAAATGATAGTGTTGGTCCCCTTAAAAATAGTTTGGGTGAAATGGTGGATGAGGATGAGGAAAAAGCCAATATGCTAAATGACTTTTTTTCAACAGTATTTACACAAGAAAATCCCATGACGGATAACATGATAAAGGATAAAAATTCTCCACTAAATGTCACCTGCTTAACCCAGCAGGCAGTACGGTGGCAGCTAAAAATCACTAAAATTGACAAATCCCCCGGCCCGGATGGGATACACCACCGAGTACTGCAGGAATTAAGCACAGTCACAGATAGACCATTGCTTTTAATCTTTAACCCCTTCCTGACATCCGACGTACTATCCCGTCCATGGGACCCGGGCCCCTATGCCCATGGACGGGATAGTACGTCTACCGCGATCAGCGGCGCCTACATGGTGAGCGCCGCTGATCGCGGCCGGGTGTCAGCTGATTATCACAACTGACACCCGGCACAATGTGTCAGGGGCGGTCACGGACCGCCCCCGACACGTTAACCCCTTGCACACCGCGATCAAACATGATCGCGGTGTACCGGGGGTTAAAGGGAAGCATCGGCAGGGAGGGGGCTCCCTCCGTGCTTCCCTGAGCCCCCCACGGCAGCGCAATGTGCAGCGCTGCTGCGGGGGCCTCCTTTCCTGCAGGCCCCCGAATCCAAGATGGCGACGGGGGCCTGCAGGAAGCTGGCTTCCTCAGTGCCTGCAAAGCGCAGGCATGATGAAGCCTTCTGCACTGCCTGTGACAGATTGCTGATCTGTCACAGTGATCTGTGATGTCACAGATCAGCGATCTATCACAGGACAGTGATGTCCCACCTGGGACTATGTAATAAAGTTAAAAAAAATAAAAAAGAGTGTTAAAATAATTTTAAAAAAATCACCAAATAAATTAGAAAAAAAAAAAATATTCCCCCAATAAATCCATTTTTTGGAAATAAAAAAAAAACAATAAAAGTACACATATTAGGTATCACCGCGTCCGTAACGACCCGCCCTATAAAACTGTCCCATTAGTTAACCCCTTTAGCGAACCCCTTAAAAAATAAAAATAAAAACGAAGCAAAAAATAATGATTTATTATCATACCGCCAAACAAAAAGTGCAATAACGCGCGATCAAAAAGACGCATATAAATATCCATGGTACCGCAAAAAAACGAGCCGCCACACAGCATCATCAGCGAAAAAATAAAAAAGTTATAGCTCGCTGAATAAAGCGATGCAAAAATAATTATTTTTTATATAAAATATAGTTTTCATTGCATAAAACCGACAAAACATAAAAAAACGACCTAAATGAGGTATCGCTGTAACCGTTCTGACCCAAAGAATAAAACCGCTTTATCAATTTTACCGCACGCGGAACGCTGTAAACGCACCCCCCCAAAAGAAATTCATGAAACGCTGGTTTTTGTTCATTCTGCGTGACAAAAATCGGAATAAAAAGCGATCAAAAAATGTCACGTGCCCGAAAATGGTACCAATAAAAACGTCAACTTGTCCCGCAAAAAATAAGACCTCACATGACTCGGTGGGTCAAAATATGGAAAAATTATAGCTCTCAATATGTGGTGATGCAAAAACTATTTTTACAATAAAAAGCGTCTTTTAGCGTGTGACAGCTGCCAAACATAAAAACCGCCATAAATAGTAAATCAAACCCCCCGTTATCACCCCCGTTAGGGAAAAATAATAAAAAAAAAATGTATTTATTTCCATTTTTCCATTAGGGTTAGGGTTAGGGCTAGGTTCAGGGCTAGGGCTAGGGTTAGGGTTAGGGCTGAGATTAGGGTATAGGGGTGTTTTGGGGTTCGGGTTGGAGTTAGAATTGGGGGTTTCCACTGTTTGGGCACATCAGGGGCTCTCCAAATGCAACATGACGTCTGATCTCAATTCCAGCCAATTCTGAGTTGAAAAAGTCAAATGGTGCTCCTTCCCTTCCAAGCTCTGCCATGCGCCCAAACAGTGTTTTACCCCCACATGTAGGGTATCAGCCTACTCAGGACAAATTGCAAAACAATTTTTGGGGTCCAATTTCTCCTGTTACCCTTAGGAAAATAAAAAATTGGGGGCAAAAATATCATTTTTGTGGAAAAAAAATGATTTTTTTATTTTCACGTCCGAGCGTTACAAACTTCTGTGAAGCACATGGGGGTTCAAAGTGCTCACCACACATCTAGATAAGTTCCGTGGGGGGTCTAGTGTCCAAAATGGGGTCACTTGTGGGGAGTTTCAATAGTTTAGGTACATCAGGGGCTCTCCAAACGCACATGACACCCGCAGACCATTCCATCAAAGTCTGCATTCCAAAACGTCACTACTTCCCTTCCGAGCCCCGACCTGTGTCCATACAGTAGTTTTCTCCCACATATGGGGTGTCAGCGTACTCATGACAAATTGGACAACAACTTTTGGGGTCCAATTTCTCCTGTTACCCTTGGGAAAATGAAAAAATTGGGGACTAATTGATCATGTTTGTGGAAAAAATACGATTTTTTTATTTTCATGCCCGGGCATTATAAACTTCTGTGAAGCCCTTGGGGGTTCAAAGTTCTCACCACACATCTAGATAAGTTCCTTAGGGGGTCTCGTTTCCAAAATGGGGTCATTTGTGGGGGTTTCCACTGTTTAGGTACATTAGGGGCTCTCCAAAGGCAACATGACACCCGCAGACCATTCCATCAAAGTCTGCATTCCAAAACGTCACTACTTCCCTTCCGAGCCCCGACGTGTGCCTATACAGTAGTTTTCTCCCACATATGGGGTATCAGAATACTCAGAACAAATTGGACAACAACTTTTGGGGTCCAATTTCTCCTGGTACCCTTGGGAAAATAAAAATAATGGTGACTAAAAGATCATGTTTGTGGAAAAAATACCAATTTTTTATTTTCACGTCCGGGCGTTATAAACTTCTGTGAAGCACTGGGGGGTTCAAAGTTCTCACCACACATCTAGATAAGTTCCTTAGCGGGTCTAGTTTCCAAAATGGTGTCATTTGTGGGGGGTTTCCACTGTTTTGGTACATCAGGGGTTTTCCAATCGCGACATGATGTCCGATCTCAATTCCAGCCAAAAACGTCAAATGGTGCTGCTTCCCTTCCGAGCTCTGCCATGCGCCCAAATAGTGGTTTACCCCCACATGTGGGGTATCAGAGTACTCAGGACAAATTGCACAATAACTTTTAGGGTCCTGTTACCATTGGGAAAATAAAAATTGGGGTGTAAAGATAATTTTTGTGGAAAAAATATGATTTTTTAATTGTACCGCTGTACGTTATAAACTTCTGTAAAGCCCTTGTGGGTTCAAAGTTCTCACCACATGTCTAGATAAGTTCCTTGGGGGGTCTAGTTTCCAAAATGGGGTCACTTGTAGGGGGTTTCCACTGTTTAGGTACATCAGGGACTCTCCAAACATGACATGGCGTCCGATCTGAATTCCAGCCAATTTTGCATTGAAAAAGTCAAACGGCGCTCCTTCCATTCTGAGCTCTGCAATGCGCCGAAACAGTGGTTCCCCCCCACATATCAGGTATCAGCGTACTCAGGACAAATTGCACAATAACTTTTGCAGTCCAATTTCTCCTGTTACCCTTGGTAAAATAAAAAAAATTGAACCTGAAGTATTTTTTTTGTGAAAAAAAGTTAAATGTTCATTTTTTTTTTAAATATTCAAAAAAATTCCTGTGACGCACCTAAAGGGTTAATAAACTTCTTGAATGTGGTTTTGAGCACCTTAAGGGGTGCAGTTTTTAGAATGGTGTCACTTTTGGGTATTTTCTATCATATAGACCCCTCAAAGTGGCTTCAAATGTGATGTGGTCCGTAAAAATAAAATGGTGTTGTAAAAATGAGAAATCCCTGGTCAACTTTTAACCCTTATAACTTCCTAACAAAAAAAATTTTGGTTCCAAAATTGTGCTGATGTAAAGTAAACATGTGGGAGATGTTAGTTATCAAATTTTTTGTGAGCCGTATCTCTATGATTTAAGGGCATAAAAATTCAAAGTTGGAAAATTGCAAAATTTTCAAAATTTTCGCCAAATTTCCGTTTTTCTCAGAAATAAACGCAAGTTATTTGAATGAAATTTTATCACTATCATGAAGTACAATATGTCACGAGAAAACAATGTCAGAATCACCGGGATCCATGGAAGCGTTCCAGAGTTATGACCTCATAAAGGTTCAGCGGTCAGAATTGTAAAAATTGGCCCGGTCATGAACGTGCAAACCACCCTTGGGGGTGAAGGGGTTAAAGATTCCATAATAACAGGGTCTGTACCACAGGACTGGCGTATAGCAAATGTGGTGCCAATATTCAAAAAGGGGACAAAAACTGAACTTGGAAATTATAGGCCAGTAAGTTTAACTGTTATGAATGAGTCACCGTAGGAGGCAAAAACAGAAATGCTAGCTAAGTCCAGAAAACCAGAGAAGTTGGCAGCTATCGGATTGCAGACCCCTGAACCTATCAACAACAACTAGCAGTAGCCGTGGGGGGTTCCTACGATGCCCTAGACCCCTCGATCACAGCCGGAGAACTGCCTAGCCTAAAGACAGAAAGGGAAATCTAAACTGCCTCAGAGCAGACCCCAAAGCAATAGGCAGCCCCCAACATATAATGATGGTGAAGCAAGAAGAAAAAACACTAACACAGATAGAAAGACTGAGCAAATGATGGGGCCCAAGCTAACTAGATAGGACAGGATAGGAAAGCTGCTGTCTGCAATCCGCGAAAAACCCTATAAAAATAAGAGCCAACAGACTGACAGGGAAAAAGGCCCTGAAGACGCTAGGCTTCAAAAAGACTATGTCAGTACTCAGGTATTTTCTGAAGACAGAGCAAACCGACAAAAAAAGAATTCAGCTTACCCCAGCAGGGAATGGCAGAATCCAGAAAAGCAAGGCAAACTAAAACCAAAACACAAATGCAAAAAGGCAAAGCAGAAAACTTAGCTTTTGAGGAGCAGGAATCCGACTGGTCTCCTAGAATTCCCCAGAGAAATCACCAGCGAGGCAGAACGGTGTCGGCTGCCTTATATCCAGTCAGAGATCCCCGTCGCCCAGTCATCCTCTCCCAGCTCAGGTGCTTGGTAATCAGCCTCACTACCTTCCTTCACCAGAAGAGGGAGTTCATCAGATCTCAATGGTGAAGGGGAAAATGAACTCATAACATTTAACCTTAACTGGGTAAAATCCTGGAGGGTTTTCTAAGAGATACTATACTGGAGTATCTGGAGAAGAATAACCTCATGACCCAATATCAACATGGGTTTACAAGGGACCGTTCCTGTCAGACTAATCTAATAAGCTTTTATGAAGAGGTAAGTTCCGGACTGGACCAAGGGAATGCAGTGGACGTGGTGTACATGGACTTTTCAAAAGCTTTTGATACGGTGCCACACAAAAGGTTGATACATAAAATGAGAACAATGGGGATGGGGGAAAATATGTGTAGGTGGGTTAAGAGCTGGCTCAGGGATTGGAAACAAAGGGTGGTTATTAATGGAGCACACTCGGACTGGGTCACGGCTAGCAGTGGAGTACCACAGGGGTCAGTTTTGGGCCCGCTTCTTTTTAACATATTTATTAATGACCTCGTAGGGGGCATAGAGAGTAGAATTTCAATATTTGCAGATGACACTAAACTCTGCAGGGTAATCAATACAGAGGAGGACAATTTTATATTTCAGGAGGATTTATGTAAACTAGAAGCTTGGGCTGATAAATGGCAAATGAGCTTTAATGGGGATAAATGTAAGGTCATGCACTTGGGTAGAACGAACAAGATGTATAATGTGCTTAATTGTAAAACACAGGGCAAAACTGTCACTGAAAAAGACCTGGGTGTATGGGTGGACGACAAACTCACATTTAGTGGCCAGTGTCAGGCAGCTGCTGCAAAGGCAACTAAAATGTTGGGATGCATTAAAAGATGCATAGATGCTCATGAGGAGAACATAATTTTACCTCTATATAAGTCACTAGTGCGACCACACTTAGAATACAGTGTACAGTTCTGGTCTCCGGTGTATAAGAAAGACATAGCTGAACTGGAGCGGGTGCAGAGAAGAGCGACCAAGGTTATTAGGGAACTAGGGGGTCTGCAATACCAACACAGGTTATTAGACTTGGGGTTATTTAGTTTGGAGAATCGAAGGCTTAGGGGTGATCTTATTACAATGTATAAATATATGCGGGGACAATACAAAGACCTTTCTAGTGATCTTTTTACTCTTAGACCTGTGACGGGGACAAGGGGCATCCTCTACGTCTGGAGGAAAGAAGGTTTAAGCATACTAGCAGACGCGGATTCTTTACTGTAAGAGCAGTGAGACTATGGAACTCTCTGCCATATGATGTTGTAATGAGTGATTCCCTACTAAAATTTAAGAAGGGACTGGATTCCTTTCTTGAAAAGTATAATATTACACGGTATATACACTAGTTTCCTTAATATTGCGTTAATCCAGGGAGCTACTCTGATTGCCGTATGTGAAGTCGGGAAGGAATTTTTTTCCCCAATGTGAAGCTTACTGTTTGCCACATGGGTTTTTTTTTTACCTTCCTCTGGATCAACATGTTAGGGCAGGTTAGGATAGGATATGGGTTGAACTAGATGGACTTAAAGTCTCCCTTCAACCTTAATAACTATGTTACTATGTAAGTGTTTGAGTAAACACAGAAGTGGGATGCTATCCTGATTATGGCGTTATCGACACTCACCATCTTGGTTGATTCCTTAAAGTTCTGTAGAACCTCACAGATTTCAGACATCTATGCCCACTCGTCGGTTGTTATTTGCGGAGGCTGACCGGTATACCGACATGCATGTTGCAGCTGGTATTCAACTACTGCCCTCTGCAGCTTACATAACCTTGTCAACATTTGTAATGTGGAGTTCCAGCACATCATGACAACCGGATCACCAGACCTAGGAAACTTGCTGATCATGCTCAGTGCATGATGAGCAAGTTTGTCTGTCAGTGCAGAGCTGATTGTTTCTACAGCATATGGAAGAATGCTGTACAAGCGGATCAGCCTGCAAAAAATGATTGTCCCATAGTGGGACAAAGTAAAAAAGTAAAAAAAAAAAAGTAAAAAAATATGTATTTTTAAATAATTGTAAAAATATTTTTTCAAGCATCAAAAGTAATAAAAAAAAATTAAAAATATTGTATCTCTAAATATTTGAATGAAAAAAAAAATTTAAGTTCACATATTTAATATCTCCGCGTCTCCTACGACCCGACCTATAAAAATGTCTTACTAGTTAACCCCTTTATTGAGCACCATAAAAAAATATAAAAGCAAGGCAAAAAAAATGCTTTATCATCATACAGCCTAACAAAAAGTGGAATAAAACGCAATCAAAATGACAAATATGTAAATAAACATGATACAGCTGAAAACGTAGTCTTGTCCCGCAAAAAATAAGCCACCGTACAGTTCCATCAGCAGAAATATAAAAAAGTTAGAGCTCTCAGAATAAAGCACTGCAAAAATAGTTATTTTTTCTATAAAATAGATTTTATTCTATAAAAGCGCCAAAACATAACAAAACGATATAAATAAGGTATTGCTGTAATCATACTGACCCGACGAATAAAACTGCCTTATCAATTTTACCACACACAGAAGGGCATAAACCCCCACACCCAAAACAAATTCCTATGTCCCAGAAATTGGAATAGAAAGTGATTTAAAAATGACATGTCCCCGAAAATGGTACCAATAAAAACATCAACACTTCCTGCAAGAAGTAAGAACTCAGATGACTCAGTGGGCCAAAATATGGAAAAATTATAGCTCTCAAAATGTGGTGATGCAAAAACTATTTTTTTGCCATAAAAATTGTCTTTTAGTGTGTGACAGCTGCCAAACAGAAAAACCTGATATAACTCTGGTATCGCTGTAATCTGACCGATCAAAATAATTAAGTCACCTAATCACTTATACCGCATGAGGTACGGCGTAAAAAATAAATAAAACCAATTCTTTACATGCTGTTGAATTTTTCATTCTGCTTCCCAAAGATTGCAGTAAGGCTTGGCGCACATTTATCTTGCACTTTGCATTGAGCTCTTACATCGGGGTTTTTGTGTAAATCTCTGAAATATGTGATTCAGACATAACCTCTGTCGAAAGATTCCCTATAATGAGGCAGATGGAGGCACTGTGGATGCTGTTTGACCTGTGATCTGGCGGGGTCTATCGTTTTAGGATTGCATAAAAGTGCTGACGACCACAGTTTTGTTCACTTCTGAAAAAAAGGACACAGCTGGACAGAGGCCAGATGGAGTCCAGAGTAACTCTGCTGCCTCATTATAGTGAATGGATTGCAATTTTCACTCGGCAACGTTCATTGCTGCTTGTTTTTGGAAAATACCCAAGGAGTCAAAATCGTCACTATACTTGTAGATAAATTCCCCAAGGGATATAATTTCCAAAATGGGGTCACTTGAGGGGGGATTCTGTTCTTCTAGCAATTAGGGGCTCTGTATATGGAGTGCACAAACTGTTCTCAGAAAATCTGCGCTTCAGGAGGCAAATAGCGCTCTGGTCCTCTCGAGTCTCTCCATATGGCTAAGTAGCCACATATGGGGTATTGCAACTTTCGGTAGAAATTGTGGGACTTATTTTGGTGCCATTTTTACTAATTTCTTCTGTGAAAATGTAAAATCTGGGGCTAAAACAAAATTTTGGTGGTAAAAATGTAGTTATTTTTTCTTCACTGCCCAATTGTATAAAATTCTGTGACACACCCATGTGCCAATATGATCACTGCACCCCTAGATGAATTCATTGAGAGATTTAGCTTGCAAAATGGCATCACTTTTGGGTGATTCTGCTGTTCTATCACCTCATGGGCTCTCGCAGTGGGTCATGTCACCTGCAAACCATAATAGTAAAATGTGGAGCTCCTTGCCTTCTGAGCTTTGCACTGTGCCTGAAAAATATTTCCCGATTACATGTAGCGTATTTGCGCACTCAGGAAAAAATGGACCTCAGTTTGTTGTAAAAAAAAATTCCTATTAGCCCTTACAAAAAGTAAAAACTTGGGGCTAAAACAGCATTTTATTGGTAAAAATGTAATTTTGTTTTCTTTCTTCACTGCTCAGTGAAACCCGTCTGTCCCACCTAAGGTGTAAATTCCCAGAAAACAGGAACCGCACTAATTGAAAACTGCATAAAAACATGTATTTTATTATTCAATTAAAAATCAAACAAAAAACAAACTGATGAAACCTCCGTTGTGGAACACAAAAAGAGGCTATATACTCCTATAAACAATGAATAATAGTGCAAAACTGGAGATCCAAAAATGTGTTTCCAATTAGAAATCACTAACCGCTGATATTATAGTTACGGTAACATGTTGTAAAATAGCCTAACATGGAAAAAATTGCATGTAGCCCGACAATATGTCATAGCTAAAGGGCTATGTCCAGCAAGGCATCCCATTAAATTAATATAAATCAGAGCATTCATAAATATAAATGAAATGTCTCTCCAAATCTCTGAGACTGCTGTGTAATTATCCTTGCATTAACAAGGAAGCAAGGGGCCCGACAAAAATCATAGCCTACGAACACCGCTTACAACAAGCGTGTGACAACTAGGTAGCAACATAGCCAGCGATCGGAGAGATGCACAATGGATGTATTAATAACTTACATGAATAGGGTATATGCCGCGTGTCCCTCACCCCACAATGGGTGATTTTTGTCGACTTTAAATGTTATGTGGTCCCTCAAAAAATGGTGTTGTAAAAATGACAAATCACTGGTCAACTTTTAACTCATAACTTCCTAACGAAAAAAATTTAAGTTCCAAAATTGTGCTGATGTAAAGTAAACATGTGGAAAATGTTTTCTTATTGAGTATTTTGTGTGAGATTTAAGGGCATGAAAATGAAAAGTTGGAATTGTGAAGTTTTCAACATTTTTCCAAATTTCTGTTTTTTTTTTCCACGAATAAACAGAAGTCATATCAAAGAAATGTTACCACCATCATAAAGTACAATATGCCACGAAAAAAACATTCTCAGAATCACCAGGATTCATTAAAGCGTTCCAGAGTTACTACCTCATAAAGAGACAGCGGTCAGAATGAACTTTAGAACTCTGTATTTTGACCTTTATCTAGGCACTAAGGTTTTTGTGTATAATTTCATGGATTGCACTTGTAATTGTGTCATGTAAGAGCGTGAAACGTGCTCTCTTTCTTGCCCTGATCTACTTATGTACTAAATTGGAACTTGTACTATAGTGCTAAACCTTTTAAGGCTTTGGCTCTTGCATATTCATTATTATTTTTTTTTCATAAATGAAGTACCAAAGCCAATGTTTTTATTTTTCGCCTCATATATCAGTGCATTCAAGTTAGATGAGTTACAATTTTCAATGCCATTATGTTGTGCTTTATGTAACTTATTACCGTATATATTATTTTGTTTCACTACAGCTCTTTCGTGGTTGAGAGGCAGCCCTGTATGCCAACGCACCCACAGCGACCCTTGGTTTTAAAGACTGGCGTTCAGTTCACCGTGAAATTAAGGTATGGAATATTTCTCAAATTTAAAATCTACATTTTGTAGTTATTTCCATTAGATGTTTATGGAACTCACAACAGGTACTTTTTGGTCTGTTTTCTTAAAAAATGTATAGATTTGTAATGAATATCCCAATCTTTTATGAAATGACATTGGCAACAGAGATCTACCCATTATAAGTGTTTTTTTATGAGTTTCATTATGAATTTAATTTACAGGGAACCCTGTTACTTGATTTATACTACCCAAACCATGGATACCCAACCATCATACCGCCGAACAAAAAGTGCAATAACACGCGATCAAAAAGATGGATATAAATAAATATGGTAACGCTGAAAACGTCATCTTGTCCCGCAAAAAACGAACCGTCATCAGCTAAAAAATAAAGTTATAGCTCGCAGAATAAAGTGATGCAAAAATATATTTTTTTTATATAAAATTGTTTTTATTGTATAAAAGCGCCAAAACATAAAAAAAAGCTATAAATGAGGCATCGCTGTCATCGTACTAACCCGAAGAATAAAACTGCTTTATCAATTTTACCACACACGGAACGGTGTAAACGCCCCCCCCCCCAAAAGAAATTCATGAAATGCTGGTTTTTGTTCATTTTGCGTCCTGGAAATCGGAATAAAAAGCGATCAAAAAAAGCCATGTGCCCAAAAATGGTACCAATAAAAACATCAACTCATCCCACAAAAAATAAGACCTCACATAACTGTGGGTCAAAATATGGAAAAATTATAGCTCTCAAATGTGGTGATGCAAAAACAAATTTTTGCAATAAAAAGCGTCTTTTAGCGTGTGACAGCTGCCAAACATATAAACTTACTATAAATAGTAAATCAACCCCCCCCTTTATCACCCCCTTAGTTAGGGAAAAATAATAAAATTAAAAAAATTTATTTCCATTTTCCCATTAGGGTTAGGGCTAGGGTTAGGATTAGGGTTAGGGGTGTGTTGGGGTTAGGGTTGGAGTGGGGGATTTCCACTGTTCAGGCACATTAGTGGCTCTCCAAAGGCGACATGGCGTCTTATCTCAATTCCAGCCAATTGTGCGTTGAAAAATTCAAACTGTGCTCCTCCCCTTTCAAGCTCTGCCATGCGCCCAGACAGTGGTTTACCCCACATATGGGGTATCAGCCTACTCAGGACAAATTGTACAACAACTTTTGGGTCTAATTTCTCCTGTTACCCTTGGGAAAATAAAAAATTGAGGGCAAAAAGATAATCTTTGTGGAAAAAAAATTTGATGGTTGGAGCTGCAGGACAGTGAAGCAGCTAGCTGGGTGACAGTTAGAAGGCAGGGTAGAGGGAAGAGCACCAGGGAGGCTAGTCCTGATCTGGCACAACCCAATAAGTTTGCTAAGTTGGCAGATGAGGGGAGTGTTAGTGCAGGAGTAGCACTGCTGCAGCAAGGCATGTCCTCTGAAAGCTGGAGGAGTGTCTGCTTCAGTAAGGAGGGAAATAGGAGAGCAGGGCAGGCAGACAGGTTCTGGTAGTGGGAGACTCCATTATTAGGGGAACAGATAGGGCAATCTGTCACAAAGACAGGGATCGTCGAACGGTGTGCTGCCTACCTGGCGCTCGAGTCCGACACATCGCTGATCGGGTTGACAGATTACTGGAAGGGGCTGGTGAGGATCCAGCGGTCATGGTGCACATTGGCACAAATAACAAAGTTAGAGGTAGGTGGAAGGTCCTTAAAGATGATTTCAGGGAATTAGGCTGTAAGCTTAAAGCAAGGACCTCCAAGGTGGTATTTTCGGAAATACTTCCTGTACCACGTGCCACGCCAGAGAGGCAACGGGAGATTAGGGAGGTTAATAAGTGGCTCAGAAATTGGTGTAGGAAGGAGGGGTTTGGGTTCCTGCAGAACTGGGCCGACTTCTCAGTTGGCTATAGGTTCTACGCTAGGGACGGGCTGCACCTCAATGGGGAGGGTGCAGCTGTGCTGCGGGAGAAAATGGCTAGAAGGTTGGAGGAGTGTTTAAACTAGGGACAGGGGGAGGGTATTCCTTTTATAGGAGGGGAAGGCAGTGCAGATAGAGACCTGGGCACAAATAATGACATTGGCGGTGGGGGTGGCATGGGGGGTGGGGTTAGAACAGTTAATAATTTAAGAAAGAATAGAGGTACAGAGAGATACATAAAGTGCATGTATACTAATGCCAGAAGCCTCGCCAACAAAATGGAGGAATTGGAGTTAATGTTGTTGAAACATAATTATGACATGGTGGGGATATCTGAGACATGGCTGGACTAGAGCCATGACTCGTCGGTTATTTTACAGGGCTATAGTCTGTTCAGAAATGACCGTACAAATAAGCGAGGGGGAAGCGTGTGTTTATATGTAAAATCATCCTTAAAACCCATCCTGCGTGATAATATATATGAATCTAATGAAAATGTAGAGTCCCTGTGGGTAGAGATAAGGGGAGGGGGGAAAAATAATAAATTACTGATAGGGGTTTGTTATAAGTCTCCAAAAATGATGGAAGCAACAGAGAATATCCTCATAAAGCAAATAGATGAAGCTGCGACTCAAGGAGAAGTCATTATTATGGGGGACTTCAACTACCCTGAAATACATTGGGGAATCGAAACCTGCAGTTCCAGCAAAGGTAATAGGTTTTTGACAACTATGAGAGACCATTACCTTTCACAACTGGTTCAGGACCCAACAAGAGGGGGGGGGCACTGCTAGACCTAATATTAACCAACAGGCCAGACCGCATATCAAATGTAAGGGTTGAGGGTCACTTGGGTAATAGTGATCACAAATTAATAAGTTTTCATGTATCCTTTAATAATATGTGTAGTAGAGGGGTTACAAGGACACTAAACTTCAGGAAGGCAAATTTCCAACGGATGAGAGATGATCTTGGTGCAATTAACTGGGAAGATATCCTGAGACATAAAAATACACAAAGAAAATGGGAGACGTTTATTAGCATCATGAATAGGACCTGTGCACAATATATACCGTATGGGAATAAACATGCTAGAAATAGGAGGAAACCACTATGGCTAAATAGAGCTGTAAGGGGTGCAATAAGAGATAAAAATAAAGCATTTAGAGAATTAAAGCAAGTAGGTAGTGATGAGGCATTAAATAAATACAGAAAATTAAATAAATTCTGTAAAAAGCAAATCAAACAGCAAAGATTGAGACAGAGAGACTCATTGCCAGAGAAAGAAAAAATAATCCCAAAATATTCTTTAACTACATAAATAGTGAGAAACTAAAAAATGATAGTGTTGGCCCCCTTAAAAATAGTCTGGGTGAAATGGTGGATGAGGATGAGGAAAAAGCCAATATGCTAAAAATGACTTTTTTTCAACAGTATTTGCACAAGAAAATCCCATGACAGATAACATGATCAGGGATAAAAATTCTCCATTAAATGTCACCTGCTTAACCCAGCAGGAAGTACGGCGGCGTCTAAAAATCACTAAAATTGACAAATCCCCGGGCCCGGATGGGATACACCCCCGAGTACTGCAGGAATTAAGCACAGTCATAGATAGACCGTTATTTTTAATCTTTAAAGATTCCATAATAACAAGGTCTGTACCACAGGACTGGCGTATAGCAAATGTGGTGCCAATATTCAAAAAGGAGACAAAAACTGAACTTGGAAATTATAGGCCAGTAAGTTTAACCTTAACTGTGGGTAAAATCCTGGAGGGTTTTCTAAGAGATACTATACTGGAGTTTCTGGAGAAGAATAACCTTATGACCCAATATCAACATGGGTTTACAAGGGACCGTTCCTGTCAGACTAATCTGATAAGCTTTTATGAGGAGGTAAGTTCCGGACTGGACCAAGGGAATGCAGTGGATGTGGTGTACATGGACTTTTCAAAAGCTTTTGATACGGTGCCACACAAAAGGTTGATACATAAAATGAGAACAATGGGGATAGGGGAAAATATGTGTAGGTGGGTTAAGAGCTGGTTCAGGGATAGGAAACAAAGGGTGGTTATTAATGGAGCACACTCGGACTGGGTCACGGTTAGCAGTGGGGTACCACAGGGGTCAGTTTTGGGCCAGCTTCTTTTTAACATATTTATTAATGACCTTGTAGGGGGCATAAAGAGTAGAATTTCAATATTTGCAGATGACACTAAACTCTGCAGGGTAATCAATGCAGAGGAGGACAATTTTATATTACAGGAGGATTTATGTAAACTAGAAGCTTGGGCTGATAAATGGCAAATGAGCTTTAATGGGGATAAATGTAAGGTCATGCACTTGGGTAGAACGAACAAGATGTAAAATTATGTTCTTAATTGTAAAACACTGGGCAAAACAGTCACTGAAAAAGACCTGGGTGTATGGGTGGATAACAAACTCACAATTAGTGGCCAGTGTCAGGCAGCTGCTGCCAAGGCAAATAAAATAATGGGATGCATTAAAAGAGGCATAGATGCTCATGAGGAGAACATAATTTTACCTCTATATAAGTCACTAGTGCGAACACACTTAGAATACTGTGTACAGTTCTGGTCTCCGGTGTATAAGAAAGACATAGCTGAACTGGAGCGGGTGCAGAGAAGAGCGAACAAGGTTATTAGGGAACTAGGGGGTCTGCAATACCAAGACAGGTTTTTACACTTGGGGTTATTTAGTTTGGGGAATCGAAGACTTAGGGGTGATCTTATTACAATGTATAAATATATGCGGGGACAATACCAAGACCTTTCTAATGATCTTTTTACTCTTAGACCTGTGACGGGGACAAGGGGGCATCCTCTACGTGTGGAGGAAAAAAGGTTTAAGCATACTCACAGACGCGGATTCTTTAGTGTAAGAGCAGTGAGACTATGGAACTCTCTGCCATATGAAGGAATTTCTTTCCCCAATGTGAAGCTTACTGTTTGCCACATGGGTTTTTTTTTTGCCATCCTCTGGATCAACATGTTAGGGCAAGTTAGGATAGGATTGGGTTGAACTAGATGGACTTAAAGTCTCCCTTCAACCTTAATAACTATGTTACTATGTTACTATCATTTTTTTATTTCTATGGCTCTATGCTATACACTTCTGTGAAGCCCTTGGGGGTTCAAAGTGCTCTACAAACATCTAGATAAGTTCCTTGTGGGGTCTATTTTCCAAAATGGGGTCACTTGTGGGGGTTTTCCACTTTTGAGGCACATCAGGGGCTCTCCAAACGTGACATTACACCCGCAGACCATTCCATCAAAGCCTGCTTTCCAAAACGTCACTACTTCCCTTCCGAGCCCTGACATGTGCCCAAACAGTAGGATACTTTCACATATGGGGTATCAGCGAACTCAGGACAAATTGGACAACAACTTTGGGGTCCAATTTCTCCTGTTACCCTTGGGAAAATAAAAAAATTGGGGAGTAAAAGATCATGTTTGTGTAAAAAATATTTTTTTATTTTCATGCCCGGGCGTTATAAACTTGTGTGAAGCACTTAGGGGTTAAAAGTGCTCACTACAATTCTAGATAACTTCCTTGGGGGGGTCTAGTTTCCAAAATTGGGTCACTTGTCTGGGGTTTCCACTGTTCAGGCACATCAGGGGCTCTCCAAATGCGACATGGCGTCCGATCTCAATTCCAGCCAATTTTGCGTTGAAAAAGTCAAACAGCGCTCCTCCCTTCTGAGCTCTGCCATGCGCCCAAACTGTGGTACTCAGAACAAATTGCACAATAACGTCTGGGGTCCTGTTTCCCTTGGGAAAATAAATATCTGGGGTAAAAATTTCATTTTTGTGGAAAAAAATTATTATTTTTTTAATTTTACGGCTGTACGTTATAAACTTCTGTGAAGCCCTTGGGGGTTCAAAGTTCTCACCACACATCTAGATAAGTTCCTTGGGGGTCTAGTTTCCAAAATGGTGTCATTTGTGAGGGGGATTTCCACTGTTTAAGCACATCAGGGGGTCTCCAAACGTGACATGGCATCCAGTCAATTCTCCGTTGAAAAAGTCAAATGGCGCTCATTCCCTTCCGAGCTCTGCCATGCCCAAACAGTAGTTTACCCCCACATATGGGGTATCAGTGTACTCAGGACAAATTGCACAATAACTTTTGGGGTCCTGTTTCCCTTGGGAAAATAAAAATTGGAGGTGAAAAGATCATTTTTTGGAAAAAATGATTTTTTAAATTTTACGGCTGTACATTATAAACGTCTGTGAAGCCCTTGGGGGATCAAAGTTCTCACCACACATCTAAATAAGTTCCTTGGGGGTATAGTTTCCAAAATGAGGTCACTTGTGGGGGGGTTTCCACTCTTTAGGCACATCAGGGGCTCTCCAAACGCAACATGGCATCCGATCTCAATTCCAGCCAGTTTTGCGTTGAAAAAGTTAAACGGCGCTCCTTCCCTTCCGAGCTCTGCTATGCGCCCAAACATTGGTTCCCTCCACATATCAGGTATCATCGTACTCAGGACAAATTGCACAATAACTTTTGCGGTCCAATTTCTCCTGTTACCCTTGGTAAAATAAAAAAAAAATTGGACCTGAAGTAATTTTTTTGTGAAAAAAAGTTAAATGTTCATTTTTTTTAAACATTCAAAAAATTCCTGTGAAGCACCTGAAGGGTTAATAAACTTCTTGAATGTAGTTTTGAGCACCTTGAGGGGTGCAGTTTGTATAATGGTCTCACTTTTGGGTATTTTATATCATATAGACCCCTCAATGTGACTTCAAATGTGATGTGGTCCCTAAAAAAATGGTGTTGTAAAAATGAGAAATCGCTGGTCAACTTTTAACTCTTATAACTTCGAAATTGCTGGTCAACTTTTAACCCTTATAACTTCCTAACAAAAAAATGTTGTTCCAAAATTGTGCTGATGTAAAGTAAACATGTGGGAAATGTTACTTATTAAGTACTTTGTGTGCCATATCTCTGTGATTTAAGGGCATGAAAATTCCAAGTTGGAAAATTGTGATATTTTCAAAATTTTCGCTAAATTTCTGTTTTTTTTCACAAATATACGCAAGTTATGTCAAAGAAATTTTACCACTAACATGAAGTACAATATGTCACGAGAAAACAATGTCAGAATCACCAGGATCCATTGAAGTATTCCAGATTTATTACTTCATAAAGGGACAGTGGTCAGAATTATAAAAATTGGCCGGTCATTAACATGCAAACCACCCTTTGGGGTATAGGGGTTAATATCTTGTTAGTCACGTTACCAGACCCCAGACTCGAATCATGGGCTGGGCGGCCGAACGTGAGTACCTGTGATATTATCTCATTGACCGTCTAAGATCGGAACCAGGGCAGTTGCTCGGTGTTAATATGTCACCCCTCTACACTGTTCTGACAGCCCCTGTGCAGTTTGGTATCATTATGACTAGACACTAGACACACCTTCTAGCTTGGTTGGACAATATACACAAATACATAGAAAATCAGGGAATATTCAAACAATCAAAAGAGTAAAGCAGAGAGACAAAGCAGATAAGGCAGACAAGTAAGGAAATCGTGCCCAGCGTGGGTTTTTGGTGCTAGGACTTATCAGTCACTATGCCCGAGCCTGACAGCTGACTGACCTTTATCTCAGCATGGAGACACTAGAGGGTTATAGGTAAGATAAATGATTTTCTTACCTAGTAGGAGGTGCACTCTCCACCCTCGAAGGGTCTGTTCTAAGATTGGAGGTCGTGTTTGCGGCTGGTCATCTCCTAACTTTCATCCTAGCCCCATGTTTGGGCGCAAAATGTTAGCGCATGCAAGATGTATGTTTTGTCATCTTAATGGTCTGCTGCCAAATTGTATATGAGAGGTTTATGGCCGGAGAAGTCAGAGGACAAATGCAAGGAGTTGTGTCTCCAATGATTTCTGATTTTATTGGCCAAAGATGCACAGTATTTATAGAGAGAAATAAGGTACTTTGCACACATTACCTTATTGCCTTTATCTAATAATTACCGTATTACAAGTCATTGATTACCGTTGCCCACATGTCTTTATCTTTATTACTATAAGGATCATTACTCTAATGGTTAATCAATTAGGTTGGGCTGACATCTGTCTTTGCACGCAGCATATTGATCTTTGGTTTATATGAGGGGTGTGGGGACTGATAATAACTTCATAGTACAGTTACCTTTAGTATTATTCATTCTTGATAAGCGCAATGGATTATACAATGACCTGAAAGTCTATTTGAATGTTTCTGTAATTTGGTGACAGGAGTGAATCAGAGCACATGAAAATACATGATTTAATGCCTATTCAGCAAAGTGTCTATTTTGAATATCTTCATAATCAAATATCAAATTCAGTTAACACCTGGGTGCGCTGCTCCTTCTTATATTCAAATGTATTTCTGTCTTTTAGGCGCAAATACATTTAAACACTGTGGTGTCGGACAGGAGCAGCGCTAGTAAGTACCAGCTCTGATGTGCAACAGAGTGATGAGATCACAACATTGCTGACGTCATCACACTGCTGCCGACACCGATGCTCTGGGGGTAGAAACGATGCTGCCATTGGTAAGCGCTCCATCAAGGAACTGAATTTTGAATGCCTTATTTTTGTGAATGAGGTGAGTAGCGGGTTATTGTTACTGTGAGGGCATAAAATGAGGGTGACGTTTTTGAAAGGGGGCATAGTTTTTAAAGCCGTGGTGGTCGGAGGTACTTTATTCAGAGGGGCTTTATGCAGGAGATATTTTACAGAGGTGCAATGTGTATATGTGGGGGGGGGGTGATATTTTGCAGAGCGTTCGTGTTGGGGGATATTTTGGAGAGACACAGTATGGGGGGTATATTTTGCAGATAGGCAGTACCGGGGGGATATTTTGCAGAGGGGCAATGGGGAGGGAGATAAATTGCAGCGGGGCAGCATGCAGGGAATATTTTGCATAAGTGCAGTCCGTTGGGATATTTTGCACAGGCACAGTGTGCAGGAGACTTTTTGCAGAGGAGCTGTATGTGAGGAAATTTTTGCAGAGAGGCAATGTGGGGGGATATTTTGGAGAAGTATAATGTGGGGGGATATTTTTGCATGAAGCACAAGCAATTATTTATTCATGTTGGCAGTATGGGAGATATCTTTATTTGTGGGGTAGAATATTGATACTTAGATTAAAAATATCGTGAATCACTGCTGAAGTTCTGCGGAGACTAGCTCTGGGCATGAACTCTTTTCATGGTGCCTGTTATACATGGAGACAAGCAGTGATGGGAACAACTTTAATCAGAGAAGATGTCAAATTTAAGGTACTTGGATGTAATTGTTTATTTGTGATACTGACTTTGTCTCATCAGTACTATGGTTACTGTATGTTCTACAGTCTGCTGACATTTAGCAACTTCCAGTATCCATTGTTAAAGACACACTGGGAGTTGTAGGTTCATGCAAGACAGTTGTACATGGGGCTGATCTGAATTGCAAGTGATTGCTGTACTATGCTCAGGGATTTATTCATGCACTAAATGTGGTTCTGGCTCCACATTCATGTGCTGATGGTGGTTCTGATCTTGTGCACATGTAACAATCCAAAATTTGCAACATGACTATGTTCAAACTTAAAAATCCTCAAAATGAAAAGTAAATGAGCAAAATCTCTTCAGATCCTCCTCAAATACTCAAAATTTGGTTCTGATGATGTATTGATGTAAGTACCGCTCTACATTTTTTGCGGCCCTTGGGATTGGTTTAGTATGGCATAGTGGCCCTTGGACCAAAAGTGTTGTACACCCCTGCCTAGTCCCTGCTCCTGGAGCTTCAGGATAATGCTGTTATGTGGTACAGTATTAAATGCCTTTGTGAAGTCCAGATAAATCACATCAGCCGCATTGCCAACATCCAGAGTTGCACTTACCTCCTCATAGAAGTCTCCTTTATGTTGGTTAGTCACGACCTGTCTTTCATGAATCCTTGCTGGTTGTCAGTTACTTTATTATTCTCTGCAATATATTTCTGCAGGTTATTGTCACAATTTCTACATTGACTGTGACCAAGAAGCCCTCCTGGTATTTGACCCCTGACTGCCATGTTTCATGACTTGCCTGTGACTCAGTGTCACAGTCATCTCTTATAAGGCCTTCAAAAACTATGCACACCACTGATGACAGACTTACCGGATGATAGTTGCTTGGATGTTGACATTAATGAAAAGTGTACTTCGCAAAGGAGGGGTAAGACTAGAAGATGGAATAACAGATAATAATATATTTTAGCCTTTGTATTGGATCCATTTTTATACCTACTCCAAAACAGTGAAAAAAAAAAAGCAATGTATATAGAAATGTAATTTTATTAAGTCATAATATTAAAATATAAGAAACGATTAAAACCACATGAGGGTGGTTGTAAACCCTATTATAAAATGTAGGGATACCACTTACACAGCAAAATTAATGAAGGGCATAGTGACTAAATATCATAATAAGAAAAACACTTCCATAAAGATAGCCAATTATATGTAAAAAGTGTAAAAAAAATATCATAAACATTAACATAATAAAATATACACAAAGAGAAAGGAAGTGAGAAAGAATTATATATACCAGTAGTCAGAACCCTGTGAATCCAACGTACGTTTCGCCTTGTGGCTTTCTCAAGATACTCCTGTGCAAGTGGTATGCCTACATTTTGTCTCTTGGTTTCCCTCCACCCTCAAGTGGTTTTAATTGTTTCTTATATCTTAATATTATGACTTAATAAAATTACATTTTTATATATTTCTTTGAAATGATTTAGTCACTGTTTTGGAGTAGGTATATAGATTTTGATTTAGTGAGTATCCATACTTATGCAGGAAGTACTGGTGAATAGAGTTGAGCGAAATAAGTCGGCCAGATTCATAAGTCACCGCCTTATGGCAAAGTCGGGTTTCGCCGACCGAAATTCGACCACAGCGTGAAGTTGGCCATGCGGTCGGCAAAACGAGCGCCAAAGTCGGATTTCCCAGAATGCTTGCAAGTGACTTTTTTCAGCCACTGAGCAAGGACGTACACTGTGGGCCATGAGATGACATATGCAGCGTCCGGGGAGAGAGAGAGAGAGATTTTGCGCACTTTAAAAAAGCGGTCCAGCATATAGGTGTGTTTACTGTCCTCTACTCCCTGCCGACTTTGCTTTCCCATTGACTTGCATTGGGTTTCGTATTTCAGTCGGACCCCCGACTTTTCCCTATAGTCGGACGATTTCGTTGTACTCGACTTTTGAGAAAGTCGGGTTTCATGAAACCCGACTCGACCCTAAAAAAGGCAAAGTCGCTCATCTCTACTGGTGAATTTTTCACCTTTTGTTGTTATTTTATTAAATCCATTCGGTTACATTGAATGATGCTCTAGAATTTATTTGATAATTGTTTATATTTACTTTTTTTTTGTACATGATCTACGGAATGTTCCATATTATATTGCTCAGGAAACGTAAAGGCTTTGGAATATAGGAGTATTGTATTGTTTCTTTTTACTTTTTTCACTCTTTGTTCTGTTTTCTAGTACCGCATTTCTTGTTTTTAGGGAGAGATGTAATGATGGGGTTTAAGAGATGCCCAGTGATTTAATAGATGAGTGGAAACAGGGTTTTCAGTATTAGATGGTTGTTTGGTTTTGTAAGTGTTTTTGTTTGGTGGTTTATACAAAACGAATTGTGAATCTGTTGACCATGTGTAGTTGTTTGTGTATAATATGTAATATATTTTGCTTTAATTATTCATCACCGTTGGATATTTGTATTTACCTTTACTCACTTTGTGTTACTTAGTATATGGATAACCACTGGCCATCGTTGAGCAACATCAAATTGGAAATTATAACATATCTGTTAAATCCAACAATTGAATGTTTATGTATAATTTTTATTGGCAATAAACATATGGAAACAACAAAAAAAGCAATTTTAAAAGTGCTTAAAACCACACAATTTTTTTTCGCATGTATACTGTTATTGGCTTCTAATAATGTCAGAGCTCCCAAATGGTCTAGACCAGGGGTGGTCAATTAATTTTCTCCCAACATGAGTTACTGTGACTGTTGTGGAGGACCCGAACCAAAAGGCTGAAATTGCCTTACAAAATTGAAGTTGTTTTCCTTGTTCTGCTTGTAGATTACAGCGGATGGACTCGGGAGATGAAGGAGCTTAGAATAATATTTTTATTGGGCGGTTACAAGGTCTACGCGTTTTAAGACATCCATCTTCTTCAGGATGTAACCTGTTATGATTGAGTCACCGTAGGAGGCAAAAACAGAAATGCTAGCTAAGTCCAGAAAACCAGAGAAGTTGGCAGCTATCGGATTGCAGACCCCTGAACCTATCAACACAACTAGCAGTAGCCGTGGGGGGTTCCTACGATGCCCTAGACCCTTCGATCACAGCCGGAGAATTAAATAGGCCTAAAAACAGAAAGGGGAAATCTAAACTGCCCCAGAGCAGACCCCAAAGCAATAGGCAGCCCCCAACATATAATGACGGTGAAGCAAGATGAAAATACTAACACAGACAGAAAGATAGACTGAGCAAAGACGGGGCCCAAGCTAACTAGATAGAAAAGGACAGGAAGGCTGCTGTCTGCAATCCGTGAAAAACCCTATGAAAATAAGAGCCAACAGACTGACAGTGAAAAAGGCCCTGAAGACGCTAGGCTTCAAAAAAGCTATGTCAGTACTCAGGAATATTCTGAAGACAGAGCTACAGGCAAAAGGAGATTCAGCTCACCCCAGCAGGGAATGGCAGAAAACAGAAAAGCAAGGAAAACAAAAAAAACAAAACAAAAATGCTAACAGGCAAAACAGAAAACTTAGCTTTAGAGGAGCAGGAATCAGACTGGTGTCCTAGAAGTCCACAGAGAAATCACCCGCAGGGCAGAAGGGCGTCGGCAGCCTTATATCCAGTCCGTGACTCCACTCAGCCAGTCATCCTCATTAGGCTCAGGTGCCTGATAATCAGGCTCATTACCTTCCTTTACCAGAATAGGGAGTTCACCAGACCTCAGTGACGAAGGGGAAAATGAACTCACAACAGTACCTCCCCCTTGAGGAGGGGTCACCGAACCCTCAACCACGCCACCAGGGCGATCAGGGTGAGCCCGATGAAATGCACGCACCAATCTTTTGGCATGAATATCAGAGGCAGAGACCCAGGAATTATCCTCCTGACCATAACCCTTCCACTTAACCAAATACTGGAGTCTCCGTCTAGCCAGACGGGAATCCAGTATTTTCTCTACCTCATATTCCATGTTACCTTCAACCAATACAGGGTCTGGAGGTGCTACCCCAGGAACAACTGGTTCAACAAACCTCTTCAACAAGGACTTATGGAACACATTATGGATTTTAAATGTGACAGGAAGAGCCAAACGAAAAGAGACCGGATTAATAATCTCCAAAATCTTGTAAGGTCCAATAAATCTAGGCTTAAACTTAGGAGAAGCCACCTTCATAGCAATATTTTTTGATGATAACCACACCATATCACCAATCTTAAACTGGGGACCAATGGTCCTATGTCGATTGGAAAACCGCTGGGCCTTTTCCTGGGAGAGAGATAACTTATCCACCACTTGGTCCCAGATCTGGTGCATTCTCTCCACCACAGTGTCAACACCTGGGCAGGCAGAAGGCTCCACCTGCCCTGAAGAAAATCGAGGATGAAACCCAAAGTTACAAAAAAAAGGTGACATCAAAGTGGCAGAACTAGCTCTATTATTTAAAGCAAATTCGGCCAAGGGCAAAAATGAAACCCAATCATCCTGATCTGCGGAAATAAAACATCTCAAATACGACTCCAAGGTCTGGTTTGTTCTCTCTGTCTGCCGATTGGTCTGAGGGTGAAAAGCAGAGGAGAAGGACAACTGAATTCCCAGCTTGGAACAGAAAGTCCTCCAAAATCTAGACACAAACTGAACTCCTCTGTCAGATACAATGTTCTCAGGAATCCCGTGTAAGCGAACCACCTGTTGTAAAAACAGGGGCACCAACTCAGAGGAAGATGGCAACTTAGGGAGTGGTACAAGATGAACCATCGTAGAGAACCTTTCACAAATCACCCAAATAACAGTCATTCTTTGAGAGACCGGCATATCAGAGATGAAATCCATTGAAATATGGGTCCATGGCCTCCTGGGGACCGGCAAAGGCATCAACAACCCACTTGAGCGAGAACAAGATTTAGACCGGGAGCAAGTCCCACAGGACTGCACAAAATTCCTGACATCATGAGACAAGGTGGGCCACCAAAAAGAGCGACTCACCAGATCTCTAGTACCAAAAATACCTGGATGACCAGCCAATGCAGAGCAATGAACTTCAGACATCACTCTCTTCTTCCACTGGTCAGGAACATACAACTTTCCACTGGGACAACGCTCAAGTTTGTCCTCCTGGAACTCTTGCAGAGCAAGTCTCAAATCGGGCGAGATGGCAGAAAGAACTACCCCCTCGCCTAAGATGGTAGCAGGCTTGGTCACAACAGGAGAATCAGCAAAGAAACTCCTAGAGAGGGCGTCTGCCTTGACATTCTTAGTTCCAGGAAGAAAAGAGACCACAAAATCAAAACGTGTAAAAAACAAGGCCCACCTAGCCTGTCTAGGGTTCAAGCGTTTAGCCGACTCTAGGTAAATCAAATTCTTGTGGTCAGTGAGGACCACAACTTGATGTTTAGCTCCCTCCAACCAATGTCTCCACTCCTCAAATGCCCATTTCATGGCCAACAGTTCCCGATTCCCCACATCATAGTTACGTTCAGATGGAGAGAACTTTCGGGAAAAGAAAGCACAGGGATTCATTTTAGATGTTACAGGATCCTTTTGGGACAAAACAGCTCCTGCACCAATCTCAGAAGCATCCACCTCTACCTGGAACGGGAGTGAGACATCAGGTTGCCGCAAAACCGGGGCGGAGGTAAATCTTCGCTTCAGCTCCTGAAAGGAAGCAACAGCCACAGGAGACCAATTCAACACATCAGCACCCTTCTTAGTCAGATCAGTCAATGGCTTGGCAATACTAGAAAATTTTGCTATAAATTTCCGATAAAAATTAGCAAAACCCAAAAACTTCTGGAGGGCCTTCAAAGAAGTGGGCTGAACCCAATCATAAATGGCCTGTACCTTGGCCGTGTCCATTTCAATAGTTGATGGAGACAAAATAAATCCCAAAAATGAAATCCTCTGTACTCCAAAAAGGCATTTCGATCCTTTGACCTACAGGGAATTCTCCCTCAAGATCTGGAACACAGTCCGAATATGTTCCACATGAGAATCCCAATCCTTGGAGAAGATCAAAATATCATCCAGATAGATAATCAAAAATTTATCGACAAAGTCTCGGAAAATATCGTTCATGAAGCACTGGAAGACAGAAGGGGCATTAGTGAGCCCAAAAGGCATCACCAGGTACTCAAAATGTCCCTCCGGAGTATTAAAAACGCCGTCTTCCATTCATCCCCCTGCTTAATGCGGATAAGATTATACGCCCCCTGAGGTCAAGCTTGGTAAACCAGCAAGCACCTCTAACTCTAGATAATAGATCCGAAATCAGGGGTAACGGATACTGATATTTAATAGTAATTTTATTGAGGGCACGATAATCAATACAAGGCCTTAAAGAACCATCCTTTTTGGCCACAAAAAAAAACGGCACCTAAGGGTGAAGAGGATGGTCTAATATGACCCTTCTCCAACGCCTCCTTAATATAGGACCGCATAGCCTCGTGCTCGGGGTACAGATAAATTGAAGAGCCGACCCTTGGGAAATTTACACCCCGGGCTTAGTTCAATTGCACAGTCATAACTCCTATGAGGAGGCAAGGATGCAGACTCATTCTCACTAAATACATCATAAAAGTCCGCCAAATAGTCAGGAACATCATGCGACTGAGGAGAGGTGGAAAAAACCGGAGCCGCACTAAAGGCACACCGACAACCCCAACTCACCACAGACACAGATTTCCAATCCAAAACTGGATTATGAATTTGCAACCAGGGAAACCCCAGAACAACGGCATCATGCAGACCATGCAATACCAATAATCTGCAATTTTCTTGATGGTCTGGGGCGACCCGCATGACCACCTGGGTCCAAAACTGAGGTTTATTTTTAGCCAAAGGAGTAGCATCAATCCCCCTCAAAGGGATAGGCGTCTGCAGAGGTGTCATCGGAAATCCACAATGTTTAGCAAAATCCATGTCCATTAGGTTTAGCGCTGCTCCCGAATCCACAAAAGCCTTGGCAGAAAATGTGGACAGGGAGCAGATCAGAAGAAACTTAGGTTGAACACCACCAACAGAAAACGTGTGTGCAAAGCGTTTTTCTCGTTTAGGACAAACAGAAATAATATGCGAGGCATCTCCACAGAAAAAACACAGCTTATTACGCCTTCTGAACTCCTGACGTTGCGCCTTAGACAAAACTCTATCACATTGCATAGGTTCAGACGTCTGTTCAACCGGTGGCAACACCTCTCGTGCAATCCTGCGTTCACGTAAACGCCGATCAACCTGAATGGCTAAAGACATAGAATCGTCCAGACCAGAGGGAACAGGAAATCCCACCATAGTATCTTTTACGGCTTCTGACAAACCCTTCCGAAAGAGAGCAGCCAAGGCATTATCATTCCAGGTAGTAAGGACCGCCCACTTTCGGAACTTTTGACAGTACAACTCTGCAGAATCTCGACCCTGGTTCAATGCCAACAGGGTCTTTTCAGCCTGATCAATAGCATTAGGTTCGTCATACATCAACCCCAAAGCTTGAAAGAATGCGTTCACATTAGTCAGAATAGGATCATCTGGTTTCAAAGAAAATGCCCAATCCTGGGGATCGCCACGCAGCAAAGAGATGACAATTTTAACCTGCTGCGCGGAGCTCCCTTACGAGTTAGGCTTCAAGGCAAAAAATAATTTACAATTATTTTTGAAACTCAAAAATTTAGATCGATCCCCAAAAAATACATCAGGTGTAGGGATCTTTGGTTCAACAGCATGCGAACGAGCAAGGTAGGCGGAAATTCCCAGCACTTCCGCCGCGAGCTGCTCCACACGATCAGACAATTGCTTTATCTCCATTGAGAGAGAAAAAAAAAATTCCCCCTACGGCCTCAGATATAGAAAAAAGAATATACACACACCTTTTTTTTTTTTTTTTTTTTTAAACACAATTCTTTCCTGCTATTGAGTACCCTAGGATCTGCGGTATGGCGGGTGATTCTGTTATGATTGAGTCACCGTAGGAGGCAAAAACAGAAATGCTAGCTAGGTCCAGAAAACCAGAGAAGTTGGCAGCTATCGGATTGCAGACCCCTGAACCTATCAACACAACTAGCAGTAGCCGTGGGGGGTTCCTACGATGCCCTAGACCCCTCGATCACGGCCGGAGAATTAAATAGGCCTAAAGAAAGAAAGGGGAAATCTAAACTGCCCCAGAGCAGACCCCAAAGCAATAGGCAGCCCCCAACATATAATGACGGTGAAGCAAGATGAAAATACTAACACAGACAGAAAGATAGACTGAGCAAAGATGGGGCCCAAGCTAAGTAGATAGAAAAGGACAGGAAGGCTGCTGTCTGCAATCCGTAAAACACCCTATGAAAATAAGAGCCAACAGACTGACAGTGAAAAAGGCCCTGAAGACGCTAGGCTTCAAAAAAGCTATGTCAGTACTCAGGAATATTCTGAAGACAGAGCTACAGGCAAACGGAGATTCAGCTCACCCCAGCAGGGAATGGCAGAATACAGAAAAGCAAGGAAAACAAAAAACAAAACAAAAATGCTAACAGGCAAAACAGAAAACTTAGCTTTAGAGGAGCAGGAATCAGACTGGTGTCCTAGAAGTCCACAGAGAAATCACCTGCAGGGCAGAAGGGCGTCGGCAGCCTTATATCCAGTCCGTGACTCCACTCAGCCAGTCATCCTCATTAGGCTCAGGTGCCTGATAATCAGGCTCATTACCTTCCTTTACCAGAATAGGGAGTTCACCAGACCTCAGTGACGAAGGGGAAAATGAACTCACAACAGTAACCACAATGAAGATCCAATATTAGACCAATAGTTATATCTGCAGTGCTTTTGGAAAAATTAGCTAAACAGGCTCATTACATGTCAAAGTTCAGCCACAGTCCGTTATTGAATACATTTTCTTTTGTGTGTTTTATTTTGCTGTTTTCATGTTTTTCCTTCATTTTCATTGTTTGTATTCAATAACGGACTGTGACTGAACTTTGACATGTCATGTGCCTGTTTGGCGCTTTTTTTTCCAAAACTTCTTCATATATAACTGTTGATGGATCTTCAATGTGGTTATGTTCTGCGAACAGGTTGGATAGCTTTGAAACAAATAGACCTTGCAACCGTTCAATAAATCATTTCTTTTAAGCTCCGTCATCTCCTGATTCTATCCGTTGTAATCCACAAGCAGCACAAGGAAAACCACTTCAATTACATATGGCAATCTCTTGGACTGATGACCCGTCGTCTACAGCAGTGGGTATAGGCTTAAAGATTGTTGCAATTGCAACACTACCCGGTGACTGAGCACCCATTGTTTTATTGTTCTTTTTAATCAAATAAAGCCCTATTTGAGCTCTCTTTACGTCCCAATCCTTCATAGTAGGCTGAAATTAATTTTGCTTAATATTAGTAATAAAATAGTAATCATTAATTACTATTAATATAAAATAATTATATCACTTAATATTAGGTGGAATTAAATATACTGACGCCCCTCTTATTTGCCATCATCCCACACTTAGCCCCACTATATACAGTTTGAATCTACAAACAGCCCCTGAATACACAGAATGATCCCACACATATAGCCCCCATATATGCAGTAAATCGCAAACCGCACCCTCTATATACAAATCAAAGGGGCAGTGATTATTCTACCACCTATGATGAAGCGAACCATAACTAGATTAAAAATTGATGTTTATTAGAAAAATTAGTAAAATATATAAAAAAGCCACTTTTTTGATGTGTCTGACAAATGCATGATGTTTCACTTGTGCAGTGTTTGTGTGAGTGACCAGTGCTCTTAGCTCACGTCATGCAGGTCACGCAAGCAGAGCAAAATGACAAGCAAAGTGCTTGTGTGACGTGTCTGACCTTTAAAAAAAAAAAAAAAAAAAAAAGGCCCACACACCTGTAGTATTATTTTTACCCCTTACTGCCATCGGATGGTATAGTACGTCCGATGGCACTATCCCCCGCTTTGATGTGGGCTCCAGCGGCACATCAAAATGGCATAGGAGCCCCTAAAATTTTGTTAACGAGCTGTGGCAAAGCAGACGGCTGGGGGCTGATGTTTAGAGCCTGTAAGGAGGGTAATACACATGGAGCTTCCCAGCCTATTAATATCTGCTCACAGCTGAATAGTTAGCCTTTCCTCGTTATTGAAATGAGGTGTGCACTGTGCTTATGTGATGTGTCTGACATGAGTGCTGTTTGTGTGATGTGATCGCTATGCTTTTGTGATGTGAATTTTTTTGTGTTCTGAGCTCTGTGTTTTGTTGAATTGAGTGCTGAGCTTCTGTGATGTGAACACTTTGTGTGTGTGATGGGATTGTGTGACGTGTCTAGCGCTTGTGTGATGTGCTGTTTTGTCTCATATGGGTTTGTGAGACGTGAGCTCTTTGTCTAATTTATAGAAAAAAAAGATGCACACTCTGCAATAGTATACGGGTGCTGGATGGACTGGAGGATCCAAAAAGTCAATGTATAATCAGCCGCACTCACAAATTGTATAGCAAATCATCCTTCACCTTGGCGCCAATATTTAAGCCCATACAGACTCTACCCGACTACTATCAAGCGTGACACTCCATATCTACATCAGAAAGGAGGAATTCAGAAAATAAACTTGTATGTATTTTAGAACTTGACTTTTAATTAAGCCATATAAAATGCTCCATTAAGAACCAGTAATCTATTAAACAGTAGAAAAGGGAGGTCACAGACATACATGTTTTGACGGAATGTCTTAACCCCTTTACCCCCAAGGGTGGTTTGCATGTTAATGCCCGGTCCAATTTTTAGAATTCTGACCACTGTCCCTTTATGAGGTGATAACTCTGGAACGCTTCCATGGATCCCGGTGATTCTGACATTGTTTTCTCGTGTACTTCATAGTATAAGAAATTCCAGCACTCAAAAGAAGTATATGCAGAAGAAATTTATTTGTACAACAGATTCTCCCAAAATTATATGAGGTTTCGGTCTACAACTCAGACCTTCATCAGACTAGAGGTATGGAGATATATGTGAGCATGGAAAGTCCATGGAAGGCAGCCACGATAAGTAGCAATATTCTTCTTCTTGGAGGGGAGGAGAGAGATATCAAGGTCTTGGGACAAAGGGAGAAAGTCCCTGTGGGCACATAGCCAGGCGTGCACACAGCACTGGCAGGGGGGCTGGGTCGCCCCGTGGACTTTCCATGCTCACATATATCTCCATACCTCTAGTCTGATGAAGGTCTGAGTTGTAGACCGAAACGTCATATAATTTTGGGAGAATCTGTTGTACAAATAAATTTCTTCTGCATATACTTCTTTTGAGTGCTGGAATTTCCTATACTATACATTTTGAGGAGTGGTATCCTTATCCGTGCACCTTGAAGATGGAGTGACGTGTACTCTATTCTTCTTATATTGTACTTCATGTTAGTGGTAAAATTTCATTCATATAACTTGCGTTTATTTGTGAAAAAAACGGAAATTTGGCAAAAATTTTGAAAATATCGCAATTTTCCAACTTTGAATTTTTATGCTCTTAAATCACAGAGATATGGCACACAAAAAATGTAATAAGTAACATTTACCACATGTTTACTTTACATCAGCACAATTTGGGAATCAACATTTTTTTTTGTTAGGAAGTTATAAGGGTTAAAAGTTGACCAGCGATTTCTCATTTTTACAACACCATTTTATTTTTAGGGACCACATCACATTTGAAGTCACAAGTGACACCATTCTAAAAACTGCACCCCTCAAGGTACTCAAAATCATGTTCAAGAAGTTTATTAACCCTTCAGGTGCTTCACAGGAATTTTTTGAATGTTTAAAAAAATGAACATTTAACTTTTTTTCACAAAAAAAATTACTTCAGGTTCAATTTTTTTATTTTACCAAGGGTAACAGAAGAAATTAGACTGCAAAAGTTATTGTGCAATTTGCCCTGAGTACGCTGATACCTGATAAGTGGGGGGGACCACTGTTTCGGCACATGGCAGAACTTAGAAGGGAAGGAGCGCCGTTTGACTTTTTCACTGCAAAATTGGCTGGAATTCAGATCGGACGCCGTGTCACGTTTGGAGAGCTCCTCATGTGCCTAAACAGTGGAAACCCCCTACAAGTGACCCCATTTTGGAAACTAGACCCCCCCAAGAAACTTATCTAGATATGTGGTAAGCACTTTGAACCCCCAAGGGCTTCAGAGAAGTTTATAATGTACAGCCGTACAATTAAAAAAATCTTATTTTTTCCACAAAAATGATCTTTTCACCCCCAATTTTTATTTTCCCAAGGGTAACAGGACCCCAAAAGTTATTGTGCAATTTGTCCTGAGTACGCTGATACTCCACATGTGGGGGTAAACCACTATTTGGGCGCATGGCAGAGCTCGGAAGGGAAGCAGCGCCATTTGACTTTTTTGGCTGGAATTGAGATCGGACGCCATGTCGCGTTTGGAGACCCCCTGATGTGCCAAAACAGTGGAAACCCCCCAATTCTACCTCCAGCCCTAACCCCAACTCACCCCTAACCCTAATCTCAGCCCTAACCCTAATGGGAAAATGGAAATAAATACAATTTTTTTTATTTTATGATTTTTCCATAACTAAGGGGGTGATAATGGGGGGTTTGATTTACTATTTATGGTGGGTTTTTATGTTTGGCAGCGGTCATACGCTAAAAGACGCTTTTTATTGTAAAAATAGTTTTTGCATTTTTTTGCATTACCACATTTTGAGAGCTATAATTTTTCCATATTTTGACCCACCGAGTCGTGTGAGGTCTTATTTTTTGCGCAACGAGTTGACGTTTTTATTGGTACCATTTTCGGGCATGTGACATTTTTTGATCGCTTTTTATTCCGATTTTTGGGACGCAGAATGAACAAAAACTAGCATTTCATGAATTTCTTTTGGGTGGTGCGTTTACACCGTTCCGCGTGTGGTAAAATTGATAAAGCGGTTTTATTCTTCGGGTCAGTACAATTACAGCGATACCTCATTTATGTCTTTTTTTATGTTTTGGCGCTTTTATGCAATGAAAACAATTTTATATAAAAAATAATTATTTTTGCATCGCTTTATTCTGCGAGCTGTAACTTTTTTATTTTTTCGCTGATGATGCTGTGTGGCGGCTCGTTTTTTGCGGGACAAGATGACATTTTCAGCGGTACCATGGTTATTTATATTCTTTTTGATCGCACATTATTGCACTTTTTGTTCGGCAGTATGATGATAAAGCATTATTTTTTTGCTTCGTTTTTTATTTTTATTTTTTAAGGGGTTCAATAAATGGGTTAACTAGTGGGACAGTGTTATAGGGCAGGTCGTTACGGACTTGGCGATACTAAATACTTTTATTGTTTTTTTTATTTTCAAAAAATGAATTTATTAGGGAATATTTTTATTTATTTTTTTTATTACATTGTCCTGGGGGGGGACATCACTGTAATATATCAGATCGCGGATCTGACAGGTTGCACAGCACTCTGTCAGATCAGCGATGTGACAAGCGCTGCTGCAGGCTTTCTCAGAGCCTGCTATCAGCAGGCACTGAGAAAGACGCTTCCCTGCTGGCCGCTGAAGGCTCCCGCGGCCATATTGGATCTGGGGACCTGCAGGAAAGGAGGCCCCCGCAGTGGCGCTGCACATCGCGCTGCTGTGAGGGTCTCAGGGAAGCACCGAGGGAGCCCCCTCCCTGCCGATTCTTCCCTGATCCTCCGGTACACTGCGATCATGTTTGATTGCAGTGTGCCGGGGGTTAATGTGCCGGGGTGGTCCGTGACTGCCCCTGACACATAGTGCTGGGTGTCAGCTGTGATAATGAGCTGACCAACGGCCCCCCATGAGCGCCGCTGATCGCGTTAGACATACTATTCTGTCCTTGGGACTTAGGTCCCAGGTCACATGGACGGAATAGTACATCTAATGTAGGAAAGGGGTTAATCATGGTCTGACCTGGCTTCCTTCGTTCGAGGAACTCCATGCTCCACATCCTGTCAGGTGAACGGACTAACCACAGCATTTTTTTTGTTACTCCACATCTATCTTACTATTTCTGGACATAGCTAGGTTTGGAAAAGACCCTGGATGGGTCGAAACATAACTACTAATTGCTGCATCTATCATTATTGTCAAAACCGTGATGGATTAAATTTCGCATTTAATATTCTAAATAAAAATAAGGATCATTTGAAATACATTTTGTGAGTTGGCTGACTATATTTGCTTTTTGTCTAATGTCAGCTGGTGTGCCTTTTGTTCTGTGTTTGTGTGACGTCTGGTGTGCGCGCTGTGCTTATGTGACATATGCGTTGTGCTTTTGTAATGTGAGAGCTGAATATTGTATGTTGTGTCATTTTCTAATAGCAGTAGAGTATGTTTTGTTATATGATACCAGGTGTCAATTTTTTTTAAGAGTCATAGAATCTGATAAAAAGACACCTTTACCTTTTTTTTGTTACTTTTTTCTCACTTTTTTTTTTTATTTCCTTTTGTGTATAGGGGTGAAATGGAGTGTTGAGTTAATGTATTAGTTATGATTTCTGTTATTTTCACGGTTTGTTTCATTGTGCTTCTGTGAACGCAAGGCTAATATAACTTTCCTGATTCTAATGACAATCAGAATCTTGTTTTAATAATAATATACCAGTAAACTAAACTCATGTATTTAATCATCCTACCCTAATAAGAAAATATTATAATATAGTATTGATTTTAAAAGATGCACTTTAACAAGATCAGTAAAACTTTTAAATGAAGGAACAGTTTCTAATTTATATAAAATGTAATTATATTACAAATTCTTTTGCACTTTTTGTAGAGCTTGGTTTATATTTCTAATGCTGAAAATTTGTCATTCTTCATTTTTCAGTTACAAACCTAAACGACTCTTCAGAAAAAAATTAGTATGTATTGCATTACAGTGTTATTTTATTTCTTACAGGCTTTTGGTCAAACTTCCAGAGCTTAATTATCAGCTTAAAGTTAAAGCAGTATTTGATAAGTAAGTAGATGTCCGTTATTATGAGCATTGAATCTGTACAGGAAAGATGTATATCTTTGTACCGTGTTAGCCAGTAGATAGAAAAATATTCAGGATTGAGATTCCTCAGTGGTTGATATCCATGCGACACATTCATTCCAACACTGGAGTACAAATTTATGACGACCTTTGACACTCTCAGTGTTGGAATGAATGTGCCGCATGGATTTATGTCTTTTTACATCAATTAAGGAATTTCCTTTTAAAACCTTGTGGGGGCATCACAACACAGAACTAGACCCCAATCAGAGGACCATAAAACATCCGGACTCCTTATCTATGAACTGGTTCAATGCTTATATTTATGTTTCTCCCTCTCTCATATTGATAGTTCTGCTTCACGTCACTTGTCTTATCTATTGCATTTTTTCTAGGCTGTATTGTGCATAAATATGTGACTTCAGATTTTGTATTAGTCCAGCCTGATGAAGAGACCTGAGTAGTCTCGAAAGCTTGCAATGTGTTACCATCTTTTCAGTTAGCCATTAAAAGGTATCAACTACTGAGGACTCTCAATCCTGAATATGAATCTGTATAAAAGTTTAATTATTGCTTTGTCTGTTCCAACATTAAGCACAAAGAAATTTCATTACCCGCTCAATGAAGTGAATGTGAGACTTATTATTATCAAGTTTAGCAACAGTTTCTAAACAAGAATAAAAACTCATATTCACTTTACATGGAGATACTACTACATTTTTGTTTTTTTCCCCAAAATCATCCCACATGATCCAGACCCATAGACAGGCAGCCAAGGTCTTAAGGCATAGCCACAAGTGGTTCAGAACTGTACTTAAAGGTTTATTCAGAAGTCAGTTTTTCTGGTATGTGTTTTGTCGGTATTATTAATTTATTAAATGGTATATTCACCTGTTAATTTACCGTATTTTTCGCTTTATAAGACGCTCCGGATTATAAGACGCACCCCAAATTCTGAGGAGAAGAAGAAAAAAACAATTTTTAATAAAATGGTGGTGCTTCTTATAATCCATGCGTCTTATTGCTTACCGGGGTTGATGGCTGCGGTGAAGCAGGGTCCCAGGGTTGCTGCTGGAGGAGGCAGGAGTGGGGTGATACTGCAGGCCGCAGGAAGGGATGAGAGGGTGCTCCGATTTCCAGGGTGCTGCTGCCGGGTGCCTGGCAATGCTGGCTGGTGCTGTGGGTGCCTCCGGTGCCCAGCCTGGGGCTCTGCCGACATTTACCAGGTGCAGGCCGCAGGGGTGTCCGGGTGTCTCCGGTGCCCAGCCGTGTCTCCGGGTGCACAGCGGTGTCTCCGGTGCCCAGCCCGCCGAGCCCGGGGCTCTGCCGACATTTTGCGACAGGCCAGAGTCCCGGGGCGCTCTCTTGGTTCCCTCTGATAATGGACTCCGGCAATATGGCGGCCGCCGCCGGGGGCGGCGCATGCACTGATGGTGATCTCGGGACTGAGATCACGAGAGATGAGATTTCAGCGCTGAGATCTCATCTCTCGAGATCTCAGTCCCGAGATCACCATCAGCGCATGCACCGCCCCCGGCGGCGGCCGCCATATTGCCGGAGTCCATTATCACACAGAGCGAACTGAGAGAGAGCCCTGGGGCTCTGGCCTGTCGCAAAATGTCAGCAGATCCCCGGGCTCGACGGGCTGGGCACCGGAGTCACCGCTGTGCACCCAGAGACGTGGCTGGGCACCCGGAGACACCCACAGCACCGCCGGGCACCCCTGCGGCCTACACCCAGTAAGGCACGTCCGCTTTGTAAGATACACCCCCATTTTCCCCCCAAGTTTGGGGGAAAAAAAGTGCGTCTTACAAAGCGGAACATACAGTAGTTTTTTTTTTTTTTTGCAAGAAAGCAAAGACATGACCTTATTTGCAGATCGAAGACTCCTTTTTAAGTTAATAGGTCTGTGGAAAAAAGTGGGTAGCACTCGATTGCAACCTGCATGTCATTGGAGTGGTGTCTAGTTTTTCTGAGTAGTTAATTAGTGAAGCTTTGAATGTTTTCTTTCATATGATAAAAACGGATGACACTCAGATTGTAAAAACTGACACAAGAACCAAAAACAATGGACCCAGCACACTGGAGAAAAAATGCTTAGAAAAAAACTTGTGTGAATTTAGCCTAAAAAAATGTATTGTGCAAGATCTCTATGCACACAGGATCTTTGGAATTTCCAGTTGACTAACACTTTAAGGCACTTGTGAATACACCCTTATGCAATCTATTACTAATTAAAACTCTTAGGTAAAGTAATTTGGCGTGCTAGTAAAAAAGCAAAAATTAAGACCGAATATAAATCATATACTTTATAGTTTTAGAGTTATGGCTGATTATTTTGATTATATATATTTTTTTTATCCTTTAGGGATGTCAGTGAAAAAAATACAGTAAAAGGGTAAGTGATATCTGATGTTAAAGACTTTTTAATAATATCTGTTAAATTATCTTTGGTATGTGAAATATGTTGAATATTATTGGTGACGTGCCCATAAAAAAGCACTCCTCCTATAAAAATTTGTATCGTCTTAATATACACTGGGTGCAGAATTATTAGGCAAGTTGTATTTGAGAGGATTCTTTTTATTATTGAATAACAACTATGTTCTCAATCAACCCAAAAGACTCATAAATATCAAAGCTTAAGATTTTTGGAAGTTGGAGTGTTTTTTTTTTAGATTTGGCTATCTTAGGAGGATATCTGTTTTTTCAGGTAACTATTACAGTGCAGAATTATTAGGCAACTTAATAAAAAACAAATATATACCCATCTCACTTGTTTATTTTCACCAGGTAAAGCAATAGAGCAACACAAAATTTAGAAATAAATATTTCTGACATTCAAAAACAAAACAAAAAAAAAAAATCAGTGACCAATATAGCCACCTTTCTTTACGATGACACTCAAAAGCCTTCCATCCATAGATTCTGTCAGTTACTTGATCTGTTTACGATCAACATTGCGTGCAGCAGCCACCACAGCCTCCCTGACACTGTTCGGAGAGGTGTAATGTTTTCACTCCCTGTAGATCTCACATTTTATGAGGGACCACAGGTTCTCTATGGGGTTCAGATCAGGTGAACAAGGGGGCCATGTCATTATTTTTTCTTCTTTTAGACCTTTACTGGCCAGCCACGCTGTGGAGTATTTGGATGCATGTGATGGAGCATTGTCCTGCATGAAAATCATGTTTTTCTTGAACGATACCGACTTCTTCCTGTACCACTGCTTGAAGAAGGTGTCTTCCAGAAACTGCCAGTAGGTCTGGGAGTTGAGCTTTACTCCACCCTCAACCCGAAAAGGTCCCACAAGTTCATCTTTGATGATACCAGCCCATATCAATACCCCACCTCCACCTTGCTGGCGTCTGAGTCGGAGTGGAGCTCTCTGTCCTTTACTGATCCAGCCTCGGGCCCATCCATCTGGCCAATCAAGAGTCGCTCTCATTTCCTCAGTCCATAAAACCTTAGAAAAATCAGTCTTAAGATATTTCTTGGCCCAGTCTTGACATTTTATCTTATATTTCTTGTTCAAAGGTGGTCGTTTTTCAGCCTTCCTTACCTTGGCCATGTCCCTGAGTATGGCTCACCTTGAGCTTTTTGATACTCCAGTAACGTTACAGCTCTGAAATATGGTAAAACTGGTGGCAAATGGCATCTTGGCAGCTTCACGCTTGATTTTCCTCAATTCATGGGCAGTTATTTTGCGCCTTTTTTTTATCAACACGCTTCTTGCGACCCTGTTGGATATTTGCCATGAAACGCTTGATTGTTCGGTGATCACGCTTCAAATGTTTGGCAATTTCAAGACTCCTGCATCTCTCTGCAAGAGATCTCACAATTTTTGACTTTTCAGAGTCAGTCAAATTTCTCTTCTTACCCATTTTGCCAAAGGAAAGGAAGTTGCCTAATAATTAAGCACACCTTATATAGGGGTTTGATGTCATTAGATCACACCCCTCCTCATTACAGAGATGCAAATCACCTGCTTCACATAATTGGCACTTGGCTTTCAAGCCAATACAGCTTGCAGTAGGACAACATGTATAAAAAGGATGATGTGATCAAAATACTCATTTGCCTAATAATTCTGCACCCAGTGTACTGCAGTCATGATATTATACAGGACACTGTACTTACAATTGCTTATTTTGCCCTTTTACCCAGCTAATTCTTGTCTATTAGACGTATTACATCACATAATAAAAATCTTACTAGCTGAATCCTTCTAAGCTCTATGAAAAAAAGGTCCATTTTCCCTGTATGAGTCATAAGTCACTGCAAAAGTCCCAGGCAGGGGGTGGAGCGGAGCACCTGGGTCAGTAGTTGAAAAGGAGAATAATTTCTGCAGGGACAAGAAACTTCCTGTTCCTACATAGAGCAGAGAAAAGCTAAGAATTACCTGGGTAGAATGGCAAAATGAGCAATTGTAAGTACACAGTGCTATATGATGAGTGCAATATAGTAAGGGGCATAAAAACTGTGAGAGGAGTGCTTCTTTATGTTTGTTTGGATGACAAACATAAAACATAGATTTAGAGTGTTTTCACATTATGTTTAACCCTTGTTTGAGTCTCCATCAGGAACTTTCATCTGAAAAATCAAGAAACAGGGTTTAGACAGAAACCTGATGGAGCCATTAACTATCATATTTTGCACATTATAAGACGCACCCCAAATTTTGAGGAGAAAAATAGTAAAAAAAATGTTTTAATGTAATGGTGGTACTTCTTAGAAACCATGTGTCTTATTGCTTACAGAGGGTGGTGGCTGCGGTGAAGCGGGGTCTCTGGGTCCCTGCTGGAAAAGGCAAGAGTGGAGCATTGCTGCAGGCCGCAGGCTGGGATGAGGGGGTGTTCCGATGTGCGACACTGCGGGTGTTCAGTGGTGTGGGGGCTCTGCCGACATTTTGTGAAAACCCAGAGTCCCCTCACTAACAATGGTTAGCTATGCGGTAGACTCTGGGGAAAAAGGCTGCTGAGGGGGCGGTGCATGCGCAGACGGAGATCTTGACGCTGAGATCTCATCTCCCGAGATCTTGCTGCCGAGATCTCCATCTGCGCATGCCCCGGCATTCATTTTACCCGGAGTCTACCGTACAGTAAATCATGTAAGTGCAGGGGCTCTGGGCTTTCATAAAATGTTGGCAGAGCCCCTGCACCACCGAACACCCACAGCGGTGCACATCGGAACACCCCCTCATCTCAGCCTGTGGCCTGCAGCAATGCTCCACTCTTGCCTCCTCCAGCAGCAACCCTGTGACCCTGCTCCACAGCGGCCGGTATGGTGTAGCCACATTATAAGATGCACCCTCATTTTCCCCCAAAATTTAGGGGAAAAAAGTGCATCTTATAATTCAAAAAATACAGTATTTTGAGGAAGATATTGCTAGAAAAACAATTAGCGCAAATAGGGTCTTATCCCCAATGCCACGAGGGAATGAAAAAACTGGGAATTACTATCCTGGTCCAGCTGTGTGACCACAACAGTAAAACAGTTTTTGGAAATCAGCTACTGCAGAATCTCAATTGCATGCTATTAGAAGGGTAAGGGAAGTTGCGGGGTTTCAAACTGTGCTGCTGACGTTACCAGTATCTTGGATCATAGGCATTGTAGTGCAGCGGAGTTGGTGCAGTGTGACAGATAGGCAGTGACCACAGAAAGTTCAACATAAATGGTGTCTCTATTTTTAGAACTCACACATAGGAGTGATGTCCTCCAGATCGCAGCCGGGTTTCCATAAACGCAGTCCAGAACTCAAGACTTGTTGTCGAGGACAATGGCACCGCCGTGTCTTTTGGGTGCATCAGCCACCTGGAAGTCCCTGGCTCTGTGTTAGCTCTACATAGACTTGGGTTGCGCAGAGCTGCCTTCTCTACAGCTTGCAAACTCCAACACTGACATACCCAAGACAATACTGACATATTTAAATGGAATCGTGGCCATAGAGCCACTTAAAATACCCATAGTGGAGAGAGGGATTCGCCCCACTACCAAACCTGCAAATCCCTCTAAAAATAAAAACCCTTAACGGGTTTTCCTAGAAACCTGACTGAGTCACTACTTGGACCCTATCCATACTTTCTTTTACTTTGCCTTGTGACTCACAGGCATCCTGCTGTGAACACAAGGCACTTCAGTAGGTTTAGTAGGACTCTGTCCGCATCCTGGGGGACACATGTGGACCCTCGCATATGATCCTCCTCACTGCCTCACAGTATTCAGAAAAGGATCCCAGGATTGAAGAATTTTAATAGCATCTTAACAATTTCTCCTGTCAGTTCAGACTGCTAAGAAGCAAATTATGACAGTGTAAGAGTGGAGTGCCCTCATCACTGCCACTTCATGCGCCTACCAAAATTGAGGTTTAATGTCCAAGAATCTTACAAACAAAAGAAATGGTATCCTCCGGATTGCAGCTGGGAAACAAAACAGTCCACAAATGTGTGCGGTTGCCGAGGGCGACCGTACCACCGTATTACGCTACGGGGTGCCAGGAGTTCACTCCACTGGGCTCTGTGTTCCCTCACACAGGCAGAGCTTTTGCAGAGCTGTCTGCTCTACACCATCCAAACTCCAGACTGACACACCCAAACCCTTCCTGTAGGTTTTTTTTTTCCCAGCTCAACTCTGTAGCCATGGGCCACTTATAAGATCCGGTCTGGAGGTGTTGTGCATGTGTTTGTTTTTGCCTCCCAATGAGGTGAATGGTTTGACGAATATTCGACGAATTAATCGGCGAGAATATTGCAGATTTGGCGAACGTAATATGAATTGAACATTTAAATATTTGCACATCTCTTGTTAAGAACATAAAAACTTTGATGGGAGGAGTGCTTCTTTCAGTGAGGCAGCATTTCCTATATGCTGGCTTTCTTTAGCAATATACTTTCTGTTACTTTGATTGCTAATTTTAAACTGTATAGAAAGACATAAATTTTTTTATTGATGTCATAAAAGTTACATTTTGTACATTTATCAGGTTGTGGAAGCTAGTTATCATTTGTCCAATAGGACGATTTGTAAATGGTGTGCTTTATAAACCGAGCCACCTACTGCAGGTCAAAACTTGTTTTTCTTGTATGTAAAAACTTTGTCCGTTTGTTTTTTGCCTGTTCAAAGCTCAGCCCATGACAAAATCTTCTAAACTCCTGTACACGGCATCAGCAGTGACAGAAATGATAGATTAGCAAGTAATGAATGAAGACAATATTGAATCAAGTGCACTGCACTGCAGATGAGTCAATACAATCTTCAATACATTAGGAAGAGATGCTTTTATACTTGCACCATTTTTCTAACCACAACTAGAACTAGGGAGTGGCCTAGGGTTCATCTTAGAGTTTGTCACCATGTCAAAAGTGATATGCTTTTGCTTCTATTTTAATTTTGTTGCTTCCCTTATTCCTTTTTTTTTCTTTCGTTATCATTGTTTCTTTTCACAATGTGGAGATGTGGGCTTTTTTATTTAGTGCTAATTTTTATAGTCTTTACTAATGGGGCGTTTCTCACAGATTTCTCTGTTGGCCTGTCCTTAAAGGGAATCTGTCACCAATTTTTTTGCCTATAAGCTGCCGGCACCGCCATCAGTGGCTTATCTACAGCATTACAGAATGCTGTAGATAAGCTCCCGATGTAACCTGAAAGAGAAGAAAAAAGAGTTATATTATACTCACCCAGGGGTGGTCCGGAGGGAGTCGTGTCCAGTCCGGCGCCTCCCATCTTGTAACGATGACGTCCTCTTCTTTCCTACCTGTCGCAGCTCCTGTGCAGGCGCACTGCTCTGCCCTATTGAGGGCAGAGCAGAGTACTGCAGTGCGCAGGCGCTGGACCTTTTTCTTCTCTTTCAGGGTACATCGGGGGCTTATCTACAGCATTCTGTAATGCTGTAGATAAGCCCCTGATGGCGGTGCCGGCAGCTTAGAGGAAAAAAAATTGGTGACAGATTCCCTTTAAGCTAATTATTACCCTCTGAGCAACACCCCCTTGCTTTGGTAGCGACTATAAAAATTAGCTTTAAATAAAAAAGGCATATTGATTCATCAATACAGGACCACTGGTTTTGTCAAAATGACGTTAATTAGAAGGTGGCACCTTAAACCACAAAGGCTCTGTGTGCAATTTTGTGACTCACACTGAAGCTACACAGTGGTTCCATGCCAACTCAAGAACCTCTTTTCACCCTCAAAACTGAAACCAGGTCCTTTTTTTTAGCCCTGTTTTTATTATTATGCTTCTTTTTACACTACATTACCATCATATTCCGCAGCGCTTCACAGACATTATCGTCGCAGTCAATATTGGGGCTCACAATGTAAATTCCCTATAAATGTCTTTGAAGCGTGAGAGGAAACCCCGAACTATCTGGTGTAAGCTCACATGGAGAACATACAAACTCCTTGCAGATGTTGCCATTAGTAGGATTTGAACTCAGGACCCAAGCTCTGCATATCAACAGTGCTAACCACTGATCCACCATTTTATGCAGCTGTCCAATTTAGAATTGACTGCTTAACATAAACTTTGGAATGAAACTCAAATTAGGCATACATCAAACATTGGGGCATAATTACTGAACCTGCCCAATAGGTAGACAACATGAACATAGACGTGACTTTCTGAACATGTACCAAAATCATCTCTGCTTCATGCTGAATATTACACTTGGCATTTCAATGGACTAACTTTATATTATACTGATTTATTTAGTAGGCATACTTTTTAAGAAATTCTGCATGATAAAGTATGAGGTGGAAAATTTTCCATATAATTCAATCATTTTTTAATCTCTTTATTATTCTATTTTAAGGTTCCGGAAATTCAATATTTTAGGCACAAATACAAAAGTAATGAACATGGAGGAATCAACAAATGGATGCTTAGCTGCAGAATTTAGACATTTGGTGAGTTATCTTCAGGAATTTTCTAAATACTGTTAGAATATTTTCTACAATTCAGAAATTAAAGTGTATCCTGAAGTCCAAACACCTATTCATGCTTCCAGTCATTGTGAAATAATTATACTTATGCTTCTCACAGTTATACTTCTCACACTTAGGGTTTACTCACACTGTTGTATAATTCTGCTGAGTGCAATGCGAGAAAACATCGCATTGCACTCTGACCAATGTTATTGTTATGCTAGTCACTTCTCATGGCCAAGTCTTGAGTCAGAGTGGTCAAGGAGTTCAAGGTCAGAAACCAGGAGGGTATGTCATAAACAGAAGGAAGAGACAAAGTCAGGTAATGTTCCAATGTCAGAGTATCTGGAGGATAACGGTTCAGAGCTGAAGGGGTTAAACAGGCAGATGGTCAGAACGAAGTCCAAGGACAGGCAACAGATCAAGCATGCAGAACTCAAGGCACAGGAAAGCACAAACCTCAAAGGCTGAATGTATGTCTGGCAGAGTTCTGGGAGATACAGCTCAGTTAAAAAGCATAGCAATTAACTGGAATAATGAACATGGAGACAGCTGATTCCTCACAGTCTGATTGGATAGTTGAGCTGTCAATCAATGCACTGACAGCTCAGCACACCCCTGTACCAGATTGGATGGCCAAGCTGTCAATCAAAGTACCGACAGCTTCAGCACACCCCTATACCAGATTATACAGCCAAGCTGTCAGTAACTGCAACCCAGACAAACTAAGTGGTGGAACCATGTCAGTTATACAGTGATCCATTGCTCATCTGCAAGTTTTTTCCCTGTTCCGATCAGACTGAGATAAAATTGTAGCATGCTGTGATTGTCTGCAAGAATCAGATCTCACTCGCCAGTGCACATCAATGAGTGCAAGGAAAAGAATCGCACAGCATATGGACCTGGCGGGTGGCATTTTACGCGCACATTTCAAAAGAAACTTCATCAGCCAAATACAGTAAATTCACAGCCTGAACTGTCAAGCTGTGTTCACACGTGGCGTTTTAATTTGCGTTTTCGCTGCGTTTTTAAACGCGCGATTTTGCAGCGAAAACGCCAAAAAAAGCATCCCATGCAATCCTATGGCATTCTGCACATGCTGTGCTAATGCTGCATATTTTTCTGCGGCAGAATTGCATCGCGGAAAAATAGGCAGCATGTTCATTCTTTGTGCGGAATCGCGGGCAAATCTGCACACATAGGAATGCATTGTTCTGCTTACTTTATGCATGTGGCTATGCCCACCATGCGAAAAGTAAGCCGAACATTTGCGGATGATACCCACGGTCTGGAGGAGAGGAGATTCTCCTCCAGGCTCTGGGTACCATATCCCTGTTAAAAATAGAATTAAAATAAAAAATCGTCATATTCTCACCTTCCGGCGTCCGTCACTGCGTCAGCAGGCCTCAGCGATGCTCCCGGCAAGTCTTATTCCCAGGGATGCCTTGCGACAATGACCTTTGATGACGTCGCGGTCTCGCGACACCGTAGTGGTCTCGCGAGACCGCGACGTCATCAAAGGTCATTATCGCAAGGCATCCCTGGGAACGGGACTTGCCGGGAGCATCGCGAGGATCGGGAATGCTGCGTGGGACGCCGGAAGGTGAGAAAAACACAATTTTTTATTTTTTTTAAAATTTTAGCATTAGATCTTTTTACTACTGATGCCGCATAGGCAGCCTCAATAGTAAAAAGTTGGTTACACTTGTCAAACACTATGTTTGATGAGTGTAACCAACTTGTCAATCAGTTTTCCAAGTGATGCTGTAGATCGCTTGGAAAACGCTAGCATTTTGCAAGCTAATTATGCTTGCAAAACGCTAGTTTTTCCTTGGGAAATAGGCGGGAATTTAAAATGCGGATTTCACGCATATTTCCCGCGGAATGGAATTCCGGAATTCCCGCGGAAATTTCCGCGGGAATTCCACACGTGTGCACATAGCCTCAGAATAGGATAGATAGAAATATGTGAGATATATGTAATCAGTGCTTTGCATGTGTTGTTTGCTGTACTTGTATTTCGCCAATAATAAAAAAAAAATGAAAAAAATGGCGTGAGGTTCCCCTTATTTTTAATAACCAGTTAAGGGAAAGCAGACAGCTATCAGCAGGTATCATTATTGTGTGAAGGGGCCAATATCCATGGAGCTTTGCAGTCTTTTAACCCCTTTCTGACATCAGACATAATATTCCATCCATGTAACCTGGGCCAAATTGACCATGGATGGAATTTTACGTCATCATGATCGGCCATTCTCACGGGGGTCCATGCCCGACCGCCGCCACGTGTCAGCTTATTCTGATAGCTGACACCTGGCACTAGCTGCCAGCAGTGGTCACAGATCACTCCCGGCAGTTTGACCCCCGAAATACAGTGATCAAACAAGATCGCAGCATTCCAGAAGTAGGCACAGAGCTGACAGCCCCTCTGCCTTTGGATCAGAGTCCCCGCGGTGTGACGACATTCGGGTCACCAGAGCTAGGAAACTTGTTGATCATGCGCAGTGCATGATCAGCAACTATCTCTGTCAGTGCAGCGCTGACAACTTCTATGGCATGCAGATGCTGCTTCATCTGCATGCTGTAGAAGTGATCGCAAAAGAAGGAGAAAAAAGTTCCAGCACCAGGCATCTCTTCATTAAAATCTTCAATATTTTATTTTCATGTCAAGAAAAAACATCTTGCGGGGACGCAGCCCTTAACCCCTTACCTACAATGGACGTAATATTCCGTCCATGTGACCCTGGACCTAATTTCCATGGACGGAATATTACTTCACAACGATCAGCGGCGCCCACGTGGTGAGCGCCGCTGATCGCGGCCGGGTGTCAGCTGATTATCACAACTGACACACGGCACAATGTGTCAGGGGCGGTCACGGACCGCCCCCGACACGTTAACCCCTTGCACACCACGATCAAACATGATCGCGGTGTACCGGGGTTAAAGGGAAGCATCGGCAGGGAGGGGGCTCCCTCCGTGTTTCCCTGAGCCCCCCACGGCAGCGCAATGTGCAGTGCTGCTGCGGGGGGCTCCTTTCCTGCAGGTCCCCGGATCCAATATGGCGGCGAGGACCTCCGGGGGCCTTGAGGAAGCCTTCTGGACTGCCTGTGACAGATCGCTGTTCTGTCACAGTGATCTGTGATGTGACAGATCAGCGATCTGTCACAGGACAGTTATGTCCCCCCTGGGACATTGTAATAAAGTAAAAAAAAAAGTGTAAAAATAATTTTAAAAAAATCGCTAAATAAATTAAAAAAAAAAAAAAAAAAAAATATTCCCCAATAAATTCATTAAGCGAACCCCTTAAAAAATAAAAATAAAAAACCAAGCAAAAAATAATGATTTATTATCATACCGCTGAACAAAAAGTGCAATAACGCGCGATCAAAAAGACGCATATAAATATCCATGGTACCGCTGAAAACGTCATCTTGTCCCGCAAAAAACAAGCTGCCACACAGCATCATCAGCGAAAAAATAAAAAAGTTATAGCTCGCAGAATAAAGTGATGCAAAAATAATTATTTTTTATATAAAATTGTTTTCATAGCATAAAAGCGCCAAAATATAAAAAAACGACCTAAATGAGGTATCGCTGTAACCGTACTGACCCGAAGAATAAAACCGCCTTATAAATTTTACCGCACCCGAAACGGCGTAAACGCACCACCCAAAAGAAATTCATGAAACGCTGGTTTTTGTAAATTCTGCGTCCCAGAAAACAAAATAAAAAGCGATCAAAAAATGTCACGTGCCTGAAAATGGTACCAATAAAAACGTCAACTCGTCCCGCAAAAAATAAGACCTCACATGACTCGGTGGGTCAAAATATGGAAAAATTATAGCTCTCAATATGTGGTGATGCAAAACTATTTTTACAATAAAAAGTGTCTTTTAGCATGTGACAGCTGCCAAACATAAAAACCACCGTAAATAGTAAATCAAACCCCCCGTTATCACCCCCTTAGTTAGGGAAAAATAATAAAATTAAAAGAAAATGTATTTATTTCCATTTTCCCATTAGGGTTAGGGCTAGGGTTTGGGCTAGGGATAGGGTTAGGATTAGGGCTAGGATTAGGGCTTGGGTTAGGGGTGTGTTGGGGTTAGGGTTGGAGTTAGAATTAGGGGTTTCCACTGTTTGGGCACATCAGGTGCTCTCCAAATGCAACATGGCGTCTGATCTCAATTCCGGCCAATTTTGCGTTGAAAAAGTCAAATGGTGCTCCTTCCAAACTCTGCCATGTGTCCAAACAGTGTTTTACCCCCACATTTGGGGTATCAGCCTACTCAGGACAAATTGCAAAACAACTTTTGGGGTCCAGTTTCTCCTGTTACCCTTAGGAAAATAAAAAATTGGGGGCAAAAATATCATTTCTGTGGAAAAAAAAGGATTTTTTTATTTTCACGCCCGGGCGTTATAAACTTCTGTGAAGCACTTGGGGGTTCGAAGTGCTCACCACACATCTAGATAAGTTCCTTAGAGGGTCTAGTTTCCAAAATGGGGTCACTTGTGGGGAGTTTCCACTGTTTAGGTACATCAGGGGCTCTCCAAAAGCAACATGACACCCGCAGACCATTCCATCAAAGTCTGCATTCCAAAACGTCACTACTTCCCTTCCAAGCCCCGACATGTGCCCTTACAGTAGTTTTCTCCCACATATGGGGTGTCAGCGTACTCAGGACAAATTGGACAACAACTTTTGGGGTCCAATTTCTCCTTGTACCATTGGGAAAATAAAAAAGTTGGTGACTAAAAGCTCATGTTTGTGGAAAAAATACTATTTTTTTATTTTCACGCCCAGGCATTACAAACTTCTGTGAAGCACTGGGGGGTTCAAAGTTCTCACCACACATCTAGATAAGTTCCTTGGGGGGTCTAGTTTCCAAAATAGTGTCATTTGTGGGGGGTTTCTACTGTTTTGGTACATCAGGGGTTTTCCAATCGCGACATGGTGTCCGATTTCAATTCCAGCCAAAAACGTCAAATGGCGCTCCTTCCCTTCCGAGCTCTGCCTTGCGCCCAAATAGTGGTTTACCCCAACATGTGGGGTATCAGCGTATTCAGGACAAATTGCACAATAACTTTTAGGGTCCTGTTACCCTTGGTAAAATGAAAATTGGGGGTGAAAAGATAATTTTTGTGGAAAAAATATGATTTTTTAATTGTACCGCTGTACGTTATAAACTTCTGTGAAGCCCTTGTGGGTTCAAAGTTCTCACCACATATCTAGATAAGTTCCTTGTGGGGTCTAGTTTCTAAAATAGTGTTATTTGTGGGGGGTTTCTACTGTTTTGGTACATCAGGGGTTTTCCAATCGCGACATGGTGTCCGATTTCAATTCCAGCCAAAAACGTCAAATGGCGCTCCTTCCCTTCCGAGCTCTGCCTTGCGCCCAAATAGTGGTTTACCCCAACATGTGGGGTATCAGCATATTCAGGACAAATTGCACAATAACTTTTAGGGTCCTGTTACCCTTGGTAAAATGAAAATTGGGGGTGAAAAGATAATTTTTGTGGAAAAAATATGATTTTTTAATTGTACCGCTGTACGTTATAAACTTCTGTGAAGCCCTTGTGGGTTCAAAGTTCTCACCACATATCTAGATAAGTTCCTTGGGGGGTCTAGTTTCCAAAATGGGGTCACTTGTGGGGGGTTTCCACTGTTTAGGCACATCAGGGGCTCTCCAAACGCGACATGACGTCCGATCTGAATTCCAGCCACTTTTGCGTTGAAAAAGTCAAACGGCGCTCCTTCCCTTCTGAGCTCTGCCATGCGCCGAAACAGTGATCCCCCCCCACATATCGGGTATCAGCGTACTCAACACAAATTGCACAATAACTTTTGCAGTCCAATTTCTCCTGTTACCCTTGGTAAAATAAAAAAAATTGAACCTGAAGTATTTTTTTTGTGAAAAAAAGTTAAATGTTAATTTTTTTTTAAATATTCAAAAAATTCCTGTGACGCACCTAAAGGGTTAATAAACTTCTTGAATGTGGTTTTGAGCACCTTAATGGGTGCAGTTTTTAGAATGGTGTCACTTTTGGGTATTTTCTATCATATACACCCCGCAAAGTGGCTTCAAATGTGATGTGGTCCGTAAAAATAAAATGGTGTTGCAAAAATGAGAAATCGCTGGTCAATTTTTAACCCTTATAACTTCCTAACAAAAAAAAATTTTGGTTCCAAAATTGTGCTGATGTAAAGTAAACATGTGGGAAATGTTACTTATCAAGTTTTTTGTGTGCTGTATCTCTGTGATTTAAGGGCATAAAAATTCAAATTTGGAATATTGCGAAATTTTAAAAATTTTCGCCAAATTTCCGTTTTTTTCACAAATAAACGCAAGTTATTTGAATGAAATTTTACCACTAACATGAAGTACAATATGTCACAAGAAAACATTGTCAGAATCCCCGGGATCCATGGAAGCGTTTCAGAGTTATTACCTCATAAAGGGACAGTGGTCAGAATTGTAAAAATTGGCCCGGGAGTTAACGTGCAAACCACCCTTGGTAGTGAAGGGGTTAAACATCTGATGCGTTTCGAACAAAGTTCTTAGTCATAGGCATTTGAGCAATACATAAAAACATCCTTATATATCCATTCCATTAAGTAAAACCCATGTACACCTGTTACTTGACATAATTGGTTCACATTTATTTCAAAATCAAATGTGAGATAGCATACCAAAAATCATGACGCCTACAGAGATTATCGCCTCCTTCGCCACACAAAATAAGTTTGTAAAAGACATCTATACTTACTCAGTATAGCAACTCTATGTATTAGAAAAAATACAATAACCTTCAAGATGTGACATGGCGCACACAACACAGGGTGCAATGGATGTTATTGTAACAGATGCTCAGCTGTGACATATATCATACACAGGCTGTACTGGATGTTATGGGTTTTTTTATACAAAGAGGGTCCCCATGCTGTTTTTTTTAATTATTTAAATAAATAATTTAAAAAAAACGGCGTGGAGTCCTTCCAATTTTTGACAACCAGTCTTGAGAGCTGGGGGCTGGTATTCTCAGGCTGGTATGGGGCCATGGATATTGACCCCCCCCAGCCATAGCAGCCTGCAGCTGCCCAGAAAAGGCTCATCTATTAGATGCGCAAATTCTGTCGCTTTGCCTGGCTCTTCCCACTTGCCCTGTAGCGGTGGCAAGTGGGGTAATATTTGTGGGGTTAATGTCACCTTTGTATTGTCTGGTTACATCAAGCCCACGGCTTAGTAATTAATGGAGACATCTATAAGACACCCATCAATTACTAATCCTATAGTTGTATTGTAAAGACACAGCCAGAATAAAGTCCTTTATTTGAAAATAATGACACAGACTCCTTTAATAATCTTAATTAAACCATACTTACAACCATTCCTAATTCCACAGAAGCCCTTGATCTCCTGTAATAAAAGTAAAATAATAAAACAACAATTTAACATACCTGTCCGTCGTTCTGTCCCACGCAGTAATCCATGTCTAGGGGATAGTTAGTTTTCAACCTGGACGGTGCCAAGATGCGACTGTCCCGCTTGAAAACCACTGGTGAATGAGCTGCTGGAAACACAGCGTCAGTGACTGGGGGTGACGTCATAGAGGTTACTTCGGTCACTGAGCTCCCTTTCCAGCCGGTCTGAGCTGCGATGAGATCCCCGCTAGCACAGTGAGCGCTCACGGTGATAGCGGGGATCTCACCGGATCTCATTGAAGCTCAGCTTGTCTGGGAACAGAGTTCAATGATCAAAGGTAACCTATGACGTCAATATCCATGGCCCCTTACCAGCCTGAGAATACCAGCACCCAGCTGTCAGCTTTAGCAAGAGAGTTGTCAAAAATGAGGGGACCCCACACCATTTTTTTTAAATTATTTATTTAAATAATTTAAAAAAGCAGTGTGGGGACCCCTCTATTCATGATAACCAGCCTTGCTGAAGCTGAGTTGTTGTTTTTTTAAATTACCGTATTTATTTACAGTTCAGGAGCGGCAGATGAATACTCCCATCTGCCACTCCTGCTGTCACTGTTATTAGCAGCAGCAGGGGTAGGCTGATACTCTCCCCCCAATCACTAGTTTATACACTCCTCCAACCTTCTAGCCACTTTCTCCCCAGCACAGCTACACCCTCCCCATTGAGGTGCAGCCCATCCCTAGCATAGAAGCTGTAGCCAACTTTTACGCCAACAGGACGTGTGGATGTATAGTAGACTCACTAGACCACTGATGGTGCAGTGGTAGCTGTATATCCGATACACAAGAGACAGGAGAATGAGCTTCCCAAAACCAAAGATATTTATTTAAAGGAAGCTTAACAAAAGGTAGAGATGCCTGAGGGAAGAACCCTCTGGACCACTACACTGAACCACATAACGAAACACCGGGCAAGATGTACCCTATACAAGGATTCTCCCGTCGCACTCGCAACACCAGGTGGCCTAAATGCCACGATATCCGGACCAGAGGGATGACCCCTACAGACCGTATAAGCAAGACAGTGTAATACTGGCTCCATCGGTGGAAAGAATCACAGAAGCTCTGTTTAATCCCGGAAAGGCTGATCCAGCTGGCAATGATATCTGGATGGTTCTTTGAGGAAAGGCTTGGTCAGCCTGGAGTGAAAACAAGCAGAGCATTCCGAGGCAGGCAGTATTTCAGAGATTATCACCTTGGAGGTCCTTGCTTTAAACTTGCAGCCTAATTCCCTGAAATCATCTTTAAGGACCTTCTACCTACCTTTAACTTTGTCATTTGTGCCAATGTGCACCATGACCACTGGGTCCTCCCCAGCCCCTCCCAGTAATCTGTCAACCCGATCAGCGATGTGTTGGACTCGAGTGCCAGGTAAGCAGCACACTGTTCAACGATCCCTGTCTTTGTGACAGATTGCCCTATCTGTTCCCCTAATAATTGAGTCCCCCACTACTAGCACTTATCTGGCCTGCCCTGCTCTCCTATTTCCCTCCTTACTGGAGCAGGCACTCCTCTGGCTTACAGAGAACATACCTTGCCGCAGAAGTGCTACCCCTGTACTGACACCCCCCTCTTCCGCCAACTTAGCAAATTTATTGTGGTGTGCCAGATCAGGACTAGCCTCCCTGGCACTCTTCTCTCTACCCCGCTGTTATGATGAGTCACCGAAGGAGGAAAAAACAAAATACTAGCTAAGTCCAGAAAAACCAGAGAGGTTGGCAGCTATCGGATTGCAGACCCCTGAACCTATCAACAACAACTAGCAGTAGCCGTGGGGGGTTCCTACGGTGTCCTAGACCCCTCGATCACAGCCGGAGAACTACATAGCCTAAAGACAGAAAGGGGAAAAACTAAACTGCCCCAGAGCAGACCCCAAAGCAATAGGCAGCCCCCAACATATAATGACGGTAAAGCAAGATGAAAACACTAACACAGATAGAAAGATAGGTTGAGCAAATGATGGGGCCCAAGCTAACTAAATAGGACAGGATAGGAAAGCTGCTGTCTGCCATCCGCAAAAACCCTATCCAAAATGAGCCAACCGACTGATAGGAAAAACAGGCCCTGAAGTCGCTAGGCTTCAAAAGACTATATCAGCACTCAGGTATATTCTGAAGACAGAGCAAAAGATCAGAGACAAAAATGGAATTCAGCTCACCCCCGGCCGGGGATGGCAGAACTCCCAAAAAACAAGGCAAAACAAAAACAAAACTGAAGAGTACAAAGCAGAGCAGAAAAACTTAGCTTTGAGACGCAGGAATCAGACTGGTCTCCAAGAATCCAGCAGGATCACCAGCAAGGCAGAAGTGCGTCGGCAGCCTTATATCCAGTCCTCAATTCCAGCCACCCAGTCATCATCTAGCTGCCCAGGTGTTTGGTAATCAGCCTCACTACCTTCCTTCACCAGAGGAGGGAGTTCATCAGACCTCAATGGTGAAGGGAAAAATGAACTCACAACACCCCACCTTCTAACTCACCCAGCTAGCTGCCTTACTGTCCTGTAGCTCTATGCTACCATTCTCCCCCTCATCTATCCCAGTGAGCTGCTGCTCAGTGAGCAGCAGACTCCTTTCCATATTGTCTATGGATCTCAGTGTTGCCAGCTGCACCTTTAGATCCAGTAACTGGGCTTCCAAATGCACAACGTCCACACGTCTTGCACAGCAGTATGCACCTTTGACCGGCTGTTTAAGGATTGCATACATTTGGCAAGATGTATACTGGATGGCATTGTCAATAATGGAGCTCATTTCCTAATGGGGATTGCACCAGACATAAATGTTAAGTAAAAAAAAAAAGTAAAGTATTTATAAATACAAACAGCAATTTAGTAATTCCTCCCTTTTAAACTCCCTGAATCCAAAGTCACTGAATCACAAGTCACACACTTACTTCCGCTCGCACTTATGCTCTGGTCACACTCAGCTCCTTCACACATTTTTTTCCCTTTAACAGCAAACCAGCCTAAAGCTCAATGCACTTACAAAGACATTAACTCAAATTGCCGTGTTTGGACCCAAAGAACACCGTCCCCACTGTCAAGCATGGAGGTTGAAACATTATGTTTTATGGGTGTTTCTCTGCTAAGGGCGCAGGACTACTTCACCATTTCAGTGGAAGAATGGATGAAGCCATGTACCGTAAAATCCTGAGAGACAACCTCCTTCCCTCTGTCAGGACATTAAAACTGGCTCGTGGCTGGGTCTTCCAGTAAGACAATAACCCAAAACACACCAAAGTAACAAAGGAGTTGCTCAAAATGAAGCACATTAAGGTCATGGAGTGCCCTAGCCAGTCTCCAGACCTTAATCCCATTGAATACTTATGGAGGGAGTTGAAGCTCTGAGTAGCCAAGCATCAGCCTCAAAATCTTAATGATTTAGAGATGATCTGCAAAGAGGAGTGGACCAAAATTCCTCCTCCTGACATGTGTGTAAACCTCATCATCAACTGCAAATAAAGTCTGACTGCTGTGCTTGCCCACAAAATTTTTGCCACCAAGTATTAATTCTTGCTTGCCAGAGGAATCAAATACCTTATTTCTCACTGCAAAATGCAAATAAATGTATATAATTTATACAATATGATTTTCTGTATTTTATTCTTGATATTCTATCTCTCAATGTTGAGATTAACCTACCCTTAAAATTATAGACTGTTCATGTCTTTGTCAGTGGGCAAATTTACAAAATCAGCAAGGGATCAAATACTTATTTCCCCCACTGTATATATATATATATATATATATATATATATATATATATATATATATATATTGCTTACGAATTGCTTATGCATGTTATATGGATGACGCTCGTGCTACTTTTCTTGATCAACATCAAACCAAATTTTTTTATACGCTAATGTGACTCCCACCTTAAGAGAAATATAAATGTGGAATGAAGTTTTACTAAATTATTTAAACACTGCAACTAGTAAGCAAAATTGCATTTGCTAACAACTTATCATTGTTAATCAAAAGTAGTAGGGGATTTGGTGTTCCTTTGTTCGCGATTCTCATAAAGGGGATCTGTCACAAGGTTTTTGCCACCTAATCTAACAGCAGCATGATGTAGGGGTAGAGACACTGATTCCAGCTATGTATCTCTTACTGGGCTGCTTGTGGTAGTAAAGCATATTCATGAGCTCTGTATAACTCCACCCCCACCACTGACTGTAGCTTTTTGTGTATACTGTACATGAGCAGACAACTGTCAATCATTGGTGTGAACGGGTTACACAGAGCTCAGTATTCAAGAGAACTGCTAGATATTCAGCAGATAAAACTGTGATTTTATCAAAAAGACAGCAATCAGCCCAGTAAGTAATACATTGCTGGAATTGTGGTCTCTACCCCTACATCATGCTGCTCTTAGATGGTGGAGCAAAAACCTAGTAACAGATTTCTTTTAAATTTAATTATGTTGAAAGATTTGCATACTTTAGCTGTTGAATAATATCCCATTAAATGGAATCTGGATGCTAAAAAAGGTATTGGCTTTCATAGTGCTAATCTGTAGGTAAATACCATTTTTAAAATATGTGACTAGTCTCATTTGGATTTCATTTTTTTCGTGTACGAGTTCTATCCCATTTATGTCACAGTAGAACTGGTACCTATTCTAGTCTTTGAGGCTCTTCATATGTCCATGTATATTTGAGTGGTACACAAAATCATGGAGACATGTCCAATTTTGATCCACGACTCTGATCAAATTAAAATCTATGGGTCCATTAAAAATATCAGACATCCCTTAAATGCCATCTCTTAAATGTTCGTTATTCATGGACTATATGATAGGAGAAGTTTGCGAAAACTTCATTCTGCTTTTTTTGTTTTTCCTTCCGGGAAATACTGATAAAACTCCTGACCAATCTCTGATGATAAGAACAGACACACTAAACTGATGGAACTCTAACAAACCGCTTATTAAACTCTTTTGCTCAATACCTGCTTGTTCTGCACAGGTCCCATCTAGGCTGGCTCAGCCAGCGATTTCGCTGCTCAGTTTCTTGTCATTTCAACAGAGCAGCACCTTCTCTACCGGTCTGTTCTGTGGTCCGGGTGTCGATGTCATGCTGATTGACAGCCGGCTCCCCACCATTAATTAATGGGAAATGGCTTTTAATTGCAAATCCCCTCTCCCTCTCTTTCTCAGGACCTTATTCACAATTGCAAATCCCAGTAATAGTTTTTTTTAATCTTTTTTTAGAAGCGACATTGAATGTTATTCAATAGTTTTTTATGTGATTACTACGGTATGGAAGGTAACTGTTAGTAAATGTATATCTGTTATTAATTGGCTGACACTTTGGCTGACAACCAGATCTAAAAACTCAATTTGGTGCTTATGCATAGTTGAAAGTAAGACAAATCCCCTATAGATTATTACCAGTGATGATCGAGTGCTGAAATGCTCAAGTGCTCGGTTCTCGAGTTGAGCACATTGGACGCCGCTCAGACGTGCTCGACTCGGGTAGCGAGCCTAACGGCAGTGAATAGGAAACGCAAGCATTTTTCTGCAGGGTTGAGGGGTAGAATGAGAGATGGAGGTGTAGAGAAGGAATACCGGGCTTCAGTGCGCCGCTGGGGGACCCGAGCCCTCGAGCACCACGCGATACTCAGCACTGCTCGATTCATCACTAATTATTACTTGTTTTTAGATAGAATCAGGTGATATCTCCGCACCATCCCATACAAAGAATAAAACAGCAATGTACATTGTATACACGATAATATATTTTTTAGTGCGTTGATGTAAATAAAAAAGTATCCAAACACAACGATCAATAGATTGACATTCACAGGTGCCACCTTGGTATGCAAAATAATTGTTTTTCGAAATTAAATCCAAGGTCTCCCTTTTGAAGTTCTTTTGAAGTGGTGGAATAGTGGGGTCTTGATCAAGAAAAAATTCAACACATTAAAGGCCTAACTCTGATCAGTATTAGTATACAGTGAGGTCACATCCTAAGTTAATGGGGTGCTGCCATAGAACATATAGGTAATGCTGTAGAAATCATGTAAAGAAATGCTGTTGTAAATTAAACGTATTACAAATTGTGCCTCACTCAAAACCTATGTACCTTTTGAGGGTCAGTATGGCGCCCCCTAGTGATAGCATTACTGTTATCCACGTCTGTCCAGCTAGCCCTCTTCAGAGGCTGAACATCATGCACAGTTACTTCAAATGGCCATGCAGGTTAGATAGTGTGACATGCCGTTATTTGACAATTTGTAATGGCAATTTAAATAAAGTTTTGTTATTTTAGGCACTAGGTCTTTGTATGATTTTCTCTTGATTTGTGACTTGTAGGCATATATGATTTTCTGATTTAATAAATATATTTGGTCAGCACGGTGGCTCAGTGGTTAGCACTGCAGCCTTGCAGCGCTGGGGTCCTGGGTTCAAATGCCACCAAGGACAACTTCTGCAAGGAGTTTGTATGTTCTCCCCGTGTTTGCGTGGGTTTCCTCCGGGTTCTCCGGTTTCCTCCCACATTCCAAAGACATACTGAGAGGAAGTTTACATCAGACATTGACTTATAGGCGGAACTTGTGGTAAAGTTTCTTTCATTGTGCAAATTGTCTCTTCAGAGAGGAAGAGAACTAGAACTCTAGTGCCGCCAATAGTAAGTAGCGATCCTAAAAGTCAATGTCGGCCGTTTAATGAGCCTTGCCACATGACATAGGATCGACATTGACTTCTAGGATAGCTACTTCCTATAGAGTTCTAGTCCTCTTCCTCTCTGAAGAGACAATTTGTGTGAGGAGTCAGCTTCAGCTGAGTCGACTTTTCTTTAGAGTGGACCCTCTGGGTCGTGGCAACCAACCAACGAGGGCGAGCTGACCTTGTGAGGAGCCACCCTCTATACAGGGAGTGTCAGGGGCAAGACCAAGGGGGTGAGCCACCACGACTGCTGGGACTAGACGGCCGGCTCAAGGAAGACACAATATGAGTGTCTGATGACCAGGGACGTGCAGGAAACAAGACAAGACGTAAGTTCAAGGTACAGTTGTGGCCAAAAGTATTGACACCCCTGCAATTCTGTCAGATAATACTCAGTTTCTTCCTGAAAATGATTGCAATCACAAATTCTTTGGTATTATTATCTTCATTTAATTTGTCTTAAATGAAAAAACACAAAAGATAATGAAGCAAAAAGCAAAACATTGATCATTTCATACAAAACTCCAAAAATGGGCCAGACAAAAGTATTGGCACCCTCAGCCTAATACTTGGTTGCACAACCTTTAGCCAAAATAACTGGGACCAACCACTTCCGGTAACCATCAATGAGTTTCTTACAATGCTCTGCTGGAATTTTAGACCATTCTTCTTTGGCAAACTGCTCCCGGTCCCTGATATTTGAAGGGTGCCTTCTCCAAACTGCCATTTTTAGATCTCTCCACAGGTGTTCTATGGGATTCAGGTCTGGACTCATTGCTGGCCACCTTAGAAGTCTCCAGTGCTTTCTCTCAAACCATTTTCTAGTGCTTTTTGAAGTGTGTTTTGGGTCATTGTCCTGCTGGAAGACCCATGACCTCTGAGGGAGACCCAGCTTTCTCACACTGGGCCCTACATTATGCTGCAAAATTTTTTCGTAGTCTTCAGACTTCATAATGTCATGCACACGGTCAAGCAGTCCAGTGCCAGAGGCAGCAAAGCAACCCCAAAACATCAGGGAACCTCAGCCATGTTTGACTGTAGGGACCGTGTTTTTTTCTTTGAATGCCTTTTTTTCTCCTGTAAACTCTATGTTGATGCCTTTGCCCAAAAAACTCTACTTTTGTCTCATCTGACCAGAGAACATTCTTCCAAAACGTTTTAGGCTTTTTCAGGTAAGTTTTGGCAAACTCCGGCCTGGCTTTTTTATGTCTTGGGAGTAAGAAGTGGGGTCTTCCTGGGTCTCCTACCATACAGTCCCTTTTCATTCAGACCCCGACGGATAGTACGGGTTGACACTGTTGTACCCTCGGACTGCAAGGCAGCTTGAACTTGTTTGGATGTTAGTCGAGTTTCTTTATCCAACTTCCGCACAATCTTGCGTTGAAATCTCTTGTCAATTTTTCTTTTCCGTCCACATCTAGGGAGGTTAGCCACAGTGCCATGGGCTTTAAACTTCTTGATGACACTGCGCACGGTAGACACAGGAGCATTCAGGTCTTTGGAGATGGACTTGTAGCCTTGAGCTTGCTCATGCTTCCTCACAATTTGGTTTCTCAAGTCCTCAGACAGTTCTTTGGTCTTCATTCTTTTCTCAATGCTCAATGTGGTACACACAAGGACAGAGATTGAGTCAACTTTAATCCATGTCAACTGGCTGCAAGTGTGATTTAGTTATTGCCAACACCTGTTGGGTGCCACAGGTAAGTTACAGGTGCTCTGTTAATTACACAAATTAGAGAAGCATCACATGATTTTTCGAACAGTGCCAATACTTTTGTCCACCCTCTTTTTTATGTTTGGTGTGGAATTATATCCAATTTGGCTTTACATTAGAACAATTCTTTTTGTGTTTTTTCATTTAAGACAAATTAAATGAAGATAATAATACCAAAGAATTTGTGTTTGCAATCATTTTCGGGAAGAAACTGAGTATTATCTGACAGAATTGCAGGGGTGTCCATGCTTTTGGCCACAACTGTATCTTTATTAAGGACAACTTCAGGGTAACATCAGGTGCAAGATGTGATAACACAGGGAAAACACAGCAAGGTGCGTGCAAGGGCACGCCAAGGTCCATGGCATGGTACGTGCTAGATGGCATGCCTGGGTACAGGCAAAGGCACGATGACGTCGGACTGCGGACAGCAGGCAACGATCAACAGGGTCATCAGGTTCCGGACCTCTGATGGCGATCGGCAGGATCTGGGCATCCTGCAGGCAAACCGGGGTTCCAGGCAAAGTTCAAGGCAGGGTGCGTGCTAGGGACACGCCAGGGTCCAAGGCAAGGTGCAAGGCAGGGTTCAACACACTAGGCAAGGTGCGTGTATAGGAGACACGCCAGGGTTCAAGGTCCAACGTCCTGGGCGCGATAGAGGAGTCGCCAGGATTCAAGATTCAAGGTCCTGCGCGTGCTATAGGCACGCCAGGGGCACGGTACAAAGAATGGTCCTGGCCGTGCTAGGTGGCACGCCAGGGAACAAGGCTAGCAGCGGGTCCCACACGTGCTAGAGAACATGTTGGGCCTTGAAGGTCAGGACTGATGTCCTGCGCGTGCAAAGGGGCACGCCAAGGTCAGGGTTCAAGACAAAGAGCAGAGCACAGAACAAGGTACAAGCAAGACAAAGATTCATGACAGGTCATAGAACTCAGAACACGACAGAGAGACAAGGTTCAGGACAGAACAAGGATAGCAAAAGACTTGTGCAAGAGTAGCACGGAAATGCACAGTGCGAGAAACAGCGTGAGTGCAAGGGAGCACGGAAACCACGACAGGGGCACCGGCAGGCGGTACCGGCTATAGGCACAAGCAGGCGGGCACGACTAGAGGCGCACGGCTGAGGCACAGACAGACGGAAACCACAATAGCACTGGACGGCGAGCACGGCTGTGCCACACAGGCGGGCACGACTAGAGGCGGCACGGCTGAGGCACAACAGGCAGGCACGGGGCGACCAAGCACGAGCAAGAGGGCACGCAGTCACAAGGCAGGGCTAGGCAAAGGTACAGGACAGAGATGCGTGCGAGACAGCACGGCAAAGCCTGGTACGAGAGGTGCAAGAGCGCAGGAAAACCGGAGACTAGACACAGAGTTCAAGGCAAGGTCCTGCGCATGCAGAGGGCATGCCAGGGGCAGAGTTCAGGGGAGAGAGCGGAACGTAGGCAATAGCACAGAGCAGGGTACAGAGACATAGGACTAGCAGCGGAGCATAGGCTGAAAACCAGAGCCGGGTCAAGGCAGAGCCTTGAGACTAGTCAGGGAGTGTGCTAGAGAGCACCAGAGGACAGAGTCTAGCAGCGGAGCGTAGGCCGAAGCCCAGAGCCGGGTCAAGGCAGAGCCTTGAGACTAGACACGGAACACAGGACGAACAACAAGGCAAGGAAGAGCTTAGGCAAGACATAGCAAAACAGGCTAAGGCAGAGAACAGCAAAAGTACTACAAGGCAAAGCAAGGCAAGGACAAAGATGGCACGAGAGACGACACAAGACATGGCACGAGACAAGAGACAGAGTACAAGCACAGAGTGTGTGCAGAGACGCACGACAGGGCAGAGTGCAGGGGCACAGAATACAGGGAGCGACTGAGCAGACCAAGCAGCCATACAGGGAAGCAACACGATACTCAGGCCCCAACCATAGGAAGGGGCGGTCTGATATAGCACCATAGCACCTGGACTTCGGGGTCAGGACCAGGGAACGACTTCCGGTTCAGATCCTCCTGGGTCATAGAGAGTGTTGCTAGATCATACTGGCTGGACCATAGAGAAGGTCACATGATCAGGGGTTCCAGGAATACAGAGGATTGCAGAATCAGACAGTGCTGGAACATAGTAAAGGTCACATGATCAGGGGTTCCAGGAATACAGAGGATTGCATAATCAGACAGTGCTGGAACATAGGAAAGGTCACATGATCAGGGGTTCCAGGAATAAAGAGGTTGCAGAATCAGACAGTGACGGATGGTTACCTAGCAACGGCGTGCAGCCATAAGGTAAGGCGTGCATGCACACTGCTCTAGGCGTCTTGCAGCATAACAGTCATGAGGTGCGCCTGTACACACAGGCGAGACCCGCGGGGCGCCCGCAGGGACCCGGACCTGGGGACAATGAGGCATGACAATTGGGATCATGCAGCGCAAGCAGCATGACGGGCATGACAATTTGCATATTTCCCAGAGAAGCATTGCCGCTTAAAAGTCTCCTCATCTCGGCATGCTTAACATGTCACTCTCTGCAAGGACAAACATTACCCCTTTCATTGTGCAGGACAGTTAATTTGCATATATGACCTGTGTAACATTACAGGAGTCTCTAAAAGTGATTGAATGTCATGTAGAAATCCAATAATTACAAAATTATTTTATTTATTATACCATCTGTCTTTGTATGTTTCCCTACAGCAATTAAAGGAGCAAAAGAATGCAGGATGTCGAACAAACGAGGTAATGAATCAGTTTTTCTTTCTCAACTTAAAATCCATACTTTGCTATTAAACATTCTGTTATTATTTCAATCTAAATGTAATGTAGTTAATGTTTCACTTGGTCTAAAAAAACAAACAAAACAAAACCATACTGCTACCAACAAGAACCTTCACTACATACATCCAACAGTCTTGTGTAATAGAGTTGAGAAAAATAAAAGTCTGTGAATTTCTCATTGTGGTCATGGGGTTTAGTACAGAGGTGGGCAATTAACTTTTCTGTTACTGTTAACTGTTGCGGAGGTCCGAACCAATAGGCTGAAATAGATTCTGCTCAACAATAATATTAACATATTCATTTTAATAATTATTAATAATAATCTTTATTTTTATATAGCGCTAACATATTCTGCAGCGTTTGACAATTTGCACATATTATCATAGTTGTCCCCGATGGGACAATCTAAATTCCCTATCAGTAAACCGGGGTCACACTGCGTTATGGCAGTCCGTTAGACGGACTGCGTTACACCGCGGCATAACATGGTGTAGCGCAGTCCGTTAATGCTGCCATTGATCCTCACTATCGGGCGCATCGCGACGCATGCCGTAAAGCGGCATGCTTCGTGGTGTGTCGTCATTCAGTGACGGAGCCTCGGACGCGGTCTGCAGCGTCTGAGGCTCCGTCACCGCTAGCGCAGATAAATCGTTGAACGGGCTGCCTTAACGCAGTATCAACCTGGCCTAAGTCTTTGGAATGTGGGAGAAAACTGGAGAACCCGGAGGAAACCCACGCAAACATGGGGAGAACAAACAAACTCTTTTTAGAGATGTTTGAACCCAGGACTCCAGCTCTGCAAGGCTGCAGTTTTAACCACTGAGCCACCGTGCCGCCTTTTTTACATTAATATTATTGTATTACTTAATATTGAGCAAAAGTAAGTATTCTGACACCCCCTATAAACTGTATGAACCCACAAAGAGCCCCCCTATATACAGTACAAATCTACACACTGACCCATATATAACAAAAAATGTAATTTATGCTCAGCAAGTAGTTTTTCCATAAACTTTTTCTATGCGACCAACTAGCTAAACACCGAAGCAAGTCCATATCTCAGCCAATAAATAATTTGTACAACCTAATGGCAGGAATAGATGCCCATAAAAGTTGTGCAAACTAGAGCACCAGTAATAACCCCACTGAAAGCCACAGTTTATAAATTATTTGTCTCTTGACAAACCGCACCTCTCACTACATCATGAATGACGAATTTGAAGTAAGTCATTGTCAGAAGATCAACTGATGACGGCTTCGAAATAAATAGCTGTCTCCCTTGTTGTAATACTACAGCAAATCATGGAAATATTTTTCAAAGAACTTGCATCAGGTGGAAAATATTTTTTACACCCCCTCTTCTTCAAGCCTGCAAAATATCTCTCCAGTAGGAGAGGGGCCCGGATATTTTCTTTGGGCTCCCACAACTTCTCCTTAGGACCAAAGTCCTTCCAGTCCACCAAGAAAAAGGTCTTTCTCCTTACCCTTTTCGTGGCCAAAATATTTTCTACCTCAAAAACATCCTCCTCGCTGACGGGATCAGGAGTGATACCCGGGTCCATAAAAAATTAGCTCAAGATTACTGGTTTGAGGAGGGAAACGTGAAAAGAATTAGGCACACGTAATGAGGCAGGCAATTTCAACTTGTAGGAGACTGAATTAATTTATTTTAAGACCTCAAAAGAACCAATGAAACGAGGTCCCAGTTTATAAGATGGCATCTTCAAACGAATGTACCTGGAGGAGAGCGCACTTTGTCACGAGGCTGAAAAGTCGAAGCATCCAGACGTCTCCTATCGGAAAATCTCTTCATACGCTGCAACACATTCTCTTGGGCAGTCTTGGTGTCGCTCCACACCTTGGAGAAATCTTCAACAAGAGTATCTGCGCCTGGAATGCCCGAGGACCCAGAGACAGGTGTTACGAACCCCGGGTGTACCTGCTGGAAGGCAGGAGGCTCGCCGCAGTAAGGGAGACACGAGTAGAGTGGCGGAGAACTCACCAGGCAGCGAGCAGGACCTGAACCACGTGACTGAAGGGGAGTGGCCGAGGGTGGAGACAGGCGCCGGAGTGCAGTGGAGCCGGACGGCGCCGGAGAGAAGTCAAACGTGCCGAGGTGAAAACTTGGAGGTCAATGAGGTACCGGGGGTGAGACGGAAGGATAGTCAGGAGAAAGCCGAAGGTCAGGGAGCTGAACCGAGCAATGAAGTACCAAAAGAGACGCATGGAAGCGAAGTCAGAACAGACAGGCCAGAAAGTCAGAACTGAGGAAATCAAACAACGAGAGACACCAAGCAGAGAAGCTGAGAGAGTAAACAATCCAGGTCATACATGGAAAGAAGTCAAACAAACGCAGTATGCACACGCACACCAGGAGGTCAGACACACAGCCAGAATGAAAGTATAACTGACAGAGAATCCTGGTTCAGAGTGGGTATAAATATCCCTCACAGATCCAAAAGGAGGCCACATACAATTAACCCTGAGAGGGCAGGGCATGAACCCTGTTCAAACCATGACAACAAGAAGAAGGATTGCGGGTTGGAGTCCAAACACAATCTGGAAGGGAGACTTAACAGAAGACTCACTCACATGATTATTGTAGGAGAATTCTGCCCACGGTTACAACTTGACCCAGTCATTGTGATGAATATTGTTGAAGTGACGCAGGAACCCGGACATGATCTGATTGATTCTCTCCACCTGATCATTGGATTGTGGATGATACGCTGAAGAGAAATCCAACTCCATGTTCATTAGTTTACAGATCGCCCTTCAAAACCTCAAAGTGAATTGGACACCTCTATCGGACACAATGTGAAGAGGAATCCCATGGAGACGGAAAATATGTTGGATGAAGTAAAAATATGTTGGATGAAGTAGTCAGCAAGTTCAGAAGCAGAATGAAGACCAGGCAGAGGGATAAAGTGAGCCATCTTGGAAAAATGGTCCACCACAACCCAGATAACGAAGCAGCCAGAAGAGATGGGGAGGTCCATAATAAAGTCCATAGCAATGTGTTGCCAAAGGACTAAAGGGACGGGAAGCAGCAGGAGATGTCCGGATGGAAGATGCTTCACAGTTTTATTTTGGGCGCTGGAGGGACAAGCCGAGACGCATTCCAAGATGTCTTTGCTCATGGTAGGCCACCAATAGTAACGGGAAGTTGCAAAGTCTTCCTCTGCCCAGAGTGGCCCCAGCGAAGAACTCGCCTTCTGTCCGATCTACCTACCAATGTCTTACCTGGGGGAATCTGACACAGATTGACGCAATCTGCTGTCACCATTCGGGAGGGCTCAATGATGTGTTGTTGAGGTTCCTCCTTCAAGTCAGGAGGCGTAAAGGACCTGGAGAGAGCATCGGCCTTGATGTTCTTACTGGCAGGGTGAAAATGAAGAACAAAATTATATCGTTCAAAAAACAGAGACCATCTGGCTTGATGTGGATTCAACCGTTGCGCAGACTAGAGATAAGCGAGATTCTTATGAACGGCAAAAATGATGACCTGGTGAACTGCTCCCTCGAGAAGATAACGCTACTCTTTTAGGGCAAGTTGGATGGCCAGGAACTCCCTATCCCCGATGGAATAATTTCTCTCAGAAGCAGAAAAACCTTTGAGAAAAAAACGCAAGGGACCAACAGCCCCGACGAAGACTTCTGGGTGAGAACCGCTCCAGCGCCTATGGAGGAAGCATCCACATCGAGGAAGAACTTTTTGTCTGCAATCGGCCCATGGAGCACGGGCTTGGAAGAGAAGGCCTTTTTTAGGGAAGTGAACGCCTCCTCTCCCTCCGTAGTCCAATCCTTGTAATTGGCGCCTTTTCGGGCCAGAGCAGAGATGGGAGCCACTCGAGACGAGAAATGTGGCATAAATTGACAGTAATAGTTAGCGAATCCCAGGAACCGTTGAATCGCTTTAACCCCATTCGGCCGGGGCCATTTGAGGATAGAGGCCAACTTTTCAGGATCCATCTTCAGACCACTAGACGAGACAGTGTAACAGAGGAATGGCAAAGAAGGCTGCTCGAAGACACACTTCTCAAAGTTGGCGTACAGCCTGTTCTCCCGAAGTATCTGAAGAATCTGGCGGACGTTTCTCCGATGTGTGGCCAAGTCTGGAGTGTAGATCAAAATGTCATCCAAGTAGACAACAACACAAGAATACAGAAAATCCCTAAAAATATCATTCACAAACTCTTGGAAAACAGCAGGGTTATGGCTAAGCCCAAATGGCATAACCTGATATATAGTGACCATCTCAGGTGTTGAAGGCCGTCTTCCTCTCGTCTCCCTGGCATATGTGAATCAGATTGTAGGCACCCCTGAGATCCAATTTGGTGAAAATGTTGCCTCCCCGAGACTGTCAAACAATTCTGAAATAAGTGGCAATGGATATCTGTTTTTGACCGTGATCTGGTTTAAACCCCTGTAATCAATACAGGGCCGTAGAGACCCGTCCTTCTTCGTGACGAAAAAGAAACATGCGCCCGCCAGAGAAGACAACTTCTGGATGAACCCTCTAGCCAAGTTCTCCTTGATATACTCCGACATGGCTTGGGTCTCTGCCTGGGACAATGGATAGATTTGACCCCGAGGAGGGGACGTCGCTGGTAGCAGTTCAATGGGACAGTCATATGGCCTTTGGGGTGGCAACATCTCAGCTTCTTTCTTATCGAAGACGTCTGAAAATGACCAGTAAGAAGATGGTAAACCCCGCAGGGAGGATGGCGGGTCAGAACGGTGAGCTGGACGGACAGAAGCGAGACATTTGTTGAAACAAGAGTCTCCCCAGCGCAGAATCTCATCGGTCCTCCAATTCATCACAGGCTTGTCTGCTTGAAGCCAGGATAAACCTAGAAGCAAGGGGTGAGACAAACCAGGCAACACATTAAACAAATTTTCTGTGTGTGTCAGACCTACCCGAAGCTCCACTGGCTCAGTCTGGAAACGAATGGGCTCTGTCAGGGCTTTGCCATCCATGGAGGTAATCAGTACAGGGTTGTGAAGGTGCCGAACAGGAATCTGGAAACGGTCCACCACGCTTTGCTGAATTAAATTCCTAGCAGACCTGGAATCCAGATAAGCAGTCTCCGAGAAGCTGACGGTGCTGAAGGACAAGGCCACAGACATTAGCAGAGAAGAAGAGGAACGATTTTCGCCCAAGATTGCCTCTCCTACAGACCCTAGGCTCTGGAGTTTCCTGACCTCTCAAGACAGAAGCAGATCAAATGTTCGGAACTGCCACAGTAGAAACACTTCCCGTCAGAGCGGTGCACCTTCTGGCGCTGCTTCGCCAAGTCCACCCGGTCAACTTGCATGGGCTCTGAGGAAGAAGCAGAGTTATGAGAAACAATAATCCTTTGAAAACTGGGTGCTGAGTGAAAAGGTCTCCTCTCCTGCCTAGCCTCCTTGGAGCGCTATTGAAACCGAAGATCAATCCTGGTCGCCAGTGAAATCAGAAACAAAAATAGGAGAGAGGAGGGCGTGCTCCTGGTGTGATTCCTGGTGGCAAAGTGGAGGAGGTAAAGAACAAAGTATACTAACCTGCCGTAGTTATGCTGCCGGAATAACCACATTTGCAGAGCCTGTGGTGCTTATCGTGCACTATTCACTGTCCCAGCTTCCAGGTTCGGAGGTTAGCCGGTTACATGGAAAATCACGTGATGCTGATGTCACCGCAGATCCTCCATCTTTCAGGTCTTACAGGATGGTTGATAGTCTGCTAGGAACATGCTGCACAAAGCCGCTCACCCAGAAGGGTGTAAAATGCAAGGAAAGAAAAAGTGTGGCTGATTAGGGCGCTCAGACCAAGACAGACACTTGTTTTAGATAGTAAAGAAACTTCTTTACTCTCCTCACAAAGCTTTTCGGCGGTGAATCCGACTTCATCAGGTGGTGACTAGTGTAAAGCCCCCGTCACACACAGCAATCTCGCAAGCGAGATCGGCTGCTGAGTCACAAGTTTTGTGACGCAACAGCGATCTCACCAGCGATACCGCTGTGTGTGACACTTACCAGCGACTGGCCCCCCTGCCGGGTATCACTGATCGTCCTGGAATGGCCAGGACATTTTTTTGATCGCTGGTCTCCCGCTGGCCAGCACGCATCGCTGCGTGTGGCAGGCGGGAGACCAACGATCAGCGAGCTGGCGCTGGTAATTAAGGTACACATCGGCGCTTAGAAACCCGATGTGTACCTTAGTTACCAGCGCGCTGGTGCAGGGAGCTGGTAACCAAGGTACACATCTGGTTTTTAAGTGCCGCGCGCCGCTTGGAAACCCGATTTGTACCTTGGTTACCAGCTCCCTGCACCACTAATTAAGGTACACAGTGGGTAACTAAGCGACGTGCGTCACTTGTTACCCGCGTGTCGCTGGTGCTGATCGCTGGTGAAGCTGCCTGTTTGGTAGGGCCCTAACAAACAAGGGGTATTTAAAGAGAGCTAAATCAATTACCTAATTTAGACAAATTAACCCCTTCCCAGCTTGAAAGCAAATAGGTTGATAACTGCATACAATAGTTGGTTGAGAAAAGAGAAGGTTTCAATTCAGGATAATGGGGTATTAAATGGGTAGAAGTGTATTTATTACATCTAAGAAACAAAAAACAATACAAAATAAAAGGCAAATGAACATGGAAAAATTATAAAAGGTTTGTTTTTTTTTCTTCCCTTTCCGTGTTTTTGTTATTTAAAAATATTTCTGCTGATGTATCAACAAAAAAGCGGGGAAGTTAAAATTGCATATTCAAAAGCTAAGTTTTTTTTCTTCATATTTTAATTTTTTAGTAACTGTTAACCAATGGTAAAATAAGTATGACTCTCTCAAAAGTTGACAACATGGAATAAAAAAGCAAAATTATACGGTGTTGATCAGAGATCTCAGGGAATCTAAATGAAAAAAGTATCTTTTCCCTTAAACATAGGATAAAAAGCGTTGAACAATGGAAAAATCAAATTAAAAAAAAAACACATTTTCAAGATTAAGATTGAGGCCCTCAGGGTGTAAACAACCCAACTTGAAATTTCAGTAACTTTCCCTATTGATGAGTTGTCTGTACCTGTCATTTACGGTGTCAGAGATGTGGTCAATGATTGTCACCTTTAATTGTTTATGATCTTTCTGATGTTCAGTTAGGAAGTGTTTTGAAACGCTGTGTTGTAGAAACCCATTTTTTATATTTTGCCTGTGTTTATTGAGGTGTACATGTATGTCCTGAATCGTGCGGCCCACATATTGCAGGCTGCATGTGCATTCCAAAACATAAATAACGTAAGAGTATTGACCGTTCTACCTGAATTTCATCTGGAATGTATCTCGTGTTGTCCTAGAGGAAAATGTTGTAGCCCCGTTGACTAGTGCACCGCAACATAGGCACTTAGGTGCTCCATATTTGAAGCACCCAATGAAACCCATGCCCGTAGATGTGCATTGTCTGGATCTTGTAGATTGTGAGCCCTCGCGGGCAGGGTCCTCTCTCCTCCTGTACCAGTTATGATTTGTATTGTTTAAGATTATTGTACTTGTTTTTATGTATACCCCTCCTTACCTGTAAAGCGCCATGGAATAAATGGCGCTATAACAATAAATAATAATAATAATAATAATAAATTGTAGGGAAATTAGACTAGGTGCAACCAAGTTTTTTAGGGAGCGATTTTTTCTATAGATGTTACTGTAGATTTTCCTGGGAGGTGTTTTTCTAGGACTGGATCATTTTTGAGGATGAACCAATGTTTATTCAGCAGTTTTGTCAGTGTTCTGGTTGATTCATTATAAGTTGTAATCAGACTATGTTCAGCTCTGCTGGTGTTGACATTCCTTCCAGATTTATTGGCATCCATTTTTTCCAGACAAGACTCCTGGGTTTCCCTTTTAACCCTATTAAAGGCATCCTCCTAAACCTTCTTAGGGTATCCTTTATTCTTAAACCTATCTCTAAGGATTTTAGATTCCTTAAGAAAATTGGATTCAGGCTACAATTTTTGCTGATGCGCCAGCACTGTCCGTATAGCACATTTAGGATCCAACTTGGTAAGTGCCCAATATTGAAGGTGAGGTAACTATTCACATCGACTGTTTTGAAGTGGGTCGAGGTGTGCACGATTCCACCCTCACCTCTTTGAATATAAAGATCTAAGAATTGTACACCCACCTCTGATATAGTAGAGGTAAAACTGAGCCCCCCCGTGGGTTCAGGTTCAAATTATCAATGAAAAGAGATAACTCTTCAGTGGTCCTGGACCAGATTAAAAACAGATCGTCAATAAAGCGCCTATAAAAATATGTCCTGCGGTGAGAGGGGACATTTGTCTAGAAACAGTGATTCAAAGTGACCCATAAACAGGTTGGCATAACTGGACGTGAAACGAGTCCCCATTGCACAGTCCTTGATTTGTTTATAGGCCACACCTTCAAACGTGAAAACATTGTTTTTTAATGTAAAATCAATGCCATCAAGGAGGATTTTTTTCTGTTCAGTTAATATAGTAGGGTCTTGACAAATAATTATCATCAGATTTTAGACCCAAGACATGGGGTATATTTGAATAAAGAGAGCCTACATCTAAGGTACAGAACAGGTATTGGTTTTAGAGAGGCAATTTTTTTAATGATGTGTATAATCTCTAAGGTAAGAATTCAAGGTTATCACATACTTCTGCGTCTAAAGGTCGATGTAGTGGGAACGGTTTGCCGTGATTGAACTAATCCCAGAAATAATTGGGCGACCAGGCGGGTTATCAATGTTCTTATGGATTTTTTGTAAAAAAATAAAAGAAAGGAGTCTGACAGTATTGAATGTTCAAAAAACTCTTTTCTCTTTTATCTAATAAACTTGGGCGGCAGTTTGAATCCTTTCCTTGTATTCAAGGAAAATTTGAACTGATGTGTCGCACCCAAGTTTTTCATAATAGTCCCTATCCCCAAGGATTCTCAAACCTTCACGTATGTAGCAACCACTGTTCATGATAACAATACCCCCCTTTGTCTGCCCCTTCATAGTGATGTCATTATTTGTGTAGTGTAGTTATGCTTAGCTTTAGTCAAGTTATCACGCTTTTTATCTTGGGTGAAAGAGCTAAGGTCTTTCAAAATTAGCTGCTGAAAGGTTTCAACATGTGTCCCTTTATGTTGAACCGAGCAAAAATTGGAAACATTTTTGACAGGAACATGAACAAATGGATTGTCTGATTCAAGGGATTGTGTGCAATCATTATTTGACGGTGTCTCATTCGGTACAGACTTCTTTTTCTCCTCAATGAGGAAATGTCGCTTAAGTGTTATTTTACGGAAAAAATTATTAAGGTCAAGATAGAGAGCAAATGTATTAAAGGGTGCTATTGGGCAGAAGGATAAACTATGACAAATAAACCATGATAAATTTCCCCCTTTGATAATACATGGTTGGATATATTAAAAATACCAAGAGTTTTGGGGTCTTTTTCAACACTATTGTGACCCTTCAAAGATATTTCTGGTGTACAAGATGTTGTAGCTATGATAGTTACATCAATTTTGTCTTCTTCATGGATGGATCTGAAGGTGCTTGTAGGTCTGTGCTTATTTCTCCCACTTACCCTACACCCCCTAGACTTGTTTTTATTTTTGAGTGTCTGCCTGGAGCCATTTGAAAAAACTGTGGGATTTTAGTTTCCCGTAGCCTAGTATTTTTTTTCCCTTCAGTGGAAGGTTTAACGATGCTATGCACCTGTTCCACGGCTAAAGTTAAAAGTTCCTCAGAAGAGGTGACCTTTCTCTGAGGGCGTGGTGAGCTATTCAGTGTTTCAATTCTGTTAAGTGTATTATCAATGGATTGTTCTAATTGTTGGGTTTGGTCATCCTGGGGCGAGGGACTTGGATGGATTGTCAGGATAGACAAATTCATTACAGCATTATCTGAGTTGGTCAATGGTATGCTAATATTATTCAGACCAAAGTCTATTGGTATTGGGCTTGAAGAACCGTGATTACGCACAACATCAAATTCCTGATTATTGTCGAGTGGAACCAGCTTCAACCAGTTAGTCAAATCGATCTGGGTTACCATCTCGATACTTTCAACTTCAGTTACATTTGGCTGTGCCCTAGAAGTTATAGGTTTATTAATATTGTTTAGGGATTTCTTGTGATCGTCATAAATCTTCCTTTGTTTCTTATTCAAGGAAACAGGTGCCCTAATGCTAGTGTTTGTTAGATTTTGAATACTAGAAATGTTAAATTTTCCACTGATACCGCTGGGGAAGGTTAACGTGTCCCTTGTTTCTTTAGTTGATTCCTATAGGGATAGTTTTTCCCCAAGATTGACTTTAGTTTCGTTCCTATCCCTGCCTAGTTTAGAGGCTTTCCGTTTGATGGTATCATCTTCCAATTTAATTAACTTTAATTTCAAGTTGCTACCTGCTTCAGGGTAGTCCACAAGCAGGGAATATAAATCTAAAGATTCCCTGAGTGCCTTCATTTCATCTAGTGCATTCATGGCTAGAGATTTACTTTTTGAAATCAATAATTTCATCATACCAAGGGAGCAATTGAATATATGTTGGTCCCATTCTTGAGTAAAAATCTTGGGGAAAAGAGGATTTTTGATTGAGGCGCAATCCCCTGGGGATAATCCCCTCATGTATGTACTGTTGGAGAAACATGATCTATATGGTTAACAATTTCAATTTTACACATGGATTCGTAGACAAGAAAAAGTTCAAGCATACTGTATGTTTCCTGTCCTCAGTGTTTAGGTGTCCAAGTGTTCTCATGGTGGGTTTGTTAGGGGAAGTTCCCTCTTTATTGCCCAATGCTTCATTAATGAGTATGTGTCTGAGTTTCCCTGTTATTCTTATAGAACTCCATTTAAAAAGAAAAATGTGAATGGTTATATCATAAAATGAACTTTTTCGAAAATCCATAAGGACATTGATAACCCCCCTGGTCGCCCAATTATTTCTGGGATTAGTTCAATCACGGCAAACCTTGAACCTAATCTTGAATTCTTACTTTAGAGATTCTACACATCTAATTAAGTTGTTAACCCCTTCACGACCAAGCCTATTTTGACCTTAACGACCAGGCCATTTTTTGCAATTCTGAGCAGTGTCCCTTTATGAGGTAATAACTCTAGAACGCTTCAACGCATCCTAACGATTCTGAGACTGTTTTTTCATGACATATTGGGCTTCATGTTAGTGGTAAATTTAGGTCAATGTTTTTTGCGTTTATTCATGAAAAAATCAGAAATTTGGCAAAAATTTTGAAAATGGTCGCAATTTTCAAATTTTGAATTTTTATTCTGTTAAACCAGAGAGTTATGTGACACAAAATAGTTAATACATAACATTTCCCACATGTCTACTTTATATCAGCACAATTTTGGAAACAAAATTTTTTTTTGTTAGAAAGTTATAAGGGTTAAAAGTTGACCAGTGACTTCTCATTTTTACAGCAAAATTTACAAAACCATTTTTTTAGGGACCACATCACATTTGAAGTCACTTTAAGGGGTTTATATAGCAGAAAATACCCAAAAGTGACACCATTCTAAAAACTGCACCCCTCAAGCTACTCAAAACTACATTCAAGAAGATTATTAACTCTTCAGGTGCTTCACAGGAACTAAAGCAACGTGGAAGGAAAAAATGGACATTTTAATTTTTCCAACAAAAATTTTCTTTTATCATCAATTTTTTCATTTTTGCATGGGTAACAGGATAAAATGGATCCTAAAATTTGTTGGGCAATTTCTCCTGAGTACACCGATACCTCATATGTGGTCATAAACCACTGTTTGGGTGCACGGCAGGGCTCAGAAGGGAAGGAGCGCCATTTGACTTTTTGAATGGAAAATATGCTGGAATATTTAGCGGTTGCCATGTCATTTGAAGAGCCCCTGTGTTCCTAAACATTGGTGCTCCCCTACAAGTGACCCCATTTTGGAAACTAGACCCCCCAAGGAACTTATCTAGATGCATAGTGATCACTTTGAATCCCCAGGTGCTTCACAAATTGATCCGTAAAAAAAGTACTTTTTTTTCACAAAAATTTTCTTTTAGCCTCAGTTTTTTCATTTTTACATGGGCAACAGGATAAAATGGATCCTAAAATTTGTGGGGAAATTTCTCCTGAGTACACCGATGCCTCATATGTGGTGGGCGCACAGCAGGGTCCGGAAAGGAAGGAGCGCCATTTGACTTTTTGAATGGAAAATTAGCTCTAATAGTTATCGGACACCATGTCGCGTTTGGAGAGCCCCTGTGTGCCTAAACAGTGAAAAACCCCCACAAGTGACCCCATTTTGGAAACTAGACCCCTTAAGGAACTAGATGTGTATTGAGCACTTTGAACCTCCAAGTGCTTCACAAAAGTTTATAATGCAGAGCAGTGAAAATAAAAAAAACATTTTTTTTCCCTCAAAAATGATTTTTTGGCAAGCTATTTTTTATTTTCACATGGTTATCATAAAAAATTGGACCACAAAAGTTGTTGTCCAGTTTGTCCTGAGTACGCTGGTACCCCATATGTGGGGGGGGGACCACTGTTTGGGCGCATGGCAGGGCTCAGAAGGGAAGGAGCGCCATTTGACTTTTTGAAAGGAAAATTAGCTCCAATCGTTAGCGGACACCATGTCATGTTTGGAGAGCCCCTGTGTGCCTAAACTTTGGATCTCCCACACAGATGACCCCATTTTGGAAACTAGACCCCGTAAGGAACTTATCTAGATGCGTAGTGAGCACTTTGAACCCCCAGGTGCTTCACAGAATTTTAGAACGCAGAGCCGTGAAAATAAAACATTTTTTTTTCCTCAAAAAAATATTTTTTAGTCCGCAATTTTTTATTTTCACAAGGGTAACAGGATAAATTGGACCCCTAAAGTTGTTGTCCAGTTTGTCCTGAGTATGCTGGTATCCCATATGGGGGTGAAACCACTGTTTTGGCACACGTTGGGGCTCGGAAGGGAAGTAGTGATATTTTGAAATGCTGAATTTGCTGGAATCGTCTGCGTGCATCATGTTACATTTGCAGAGCCCCTGATGTACCTAAACTGTGGAAACCCCCCACAAGTGACCCAATTTTGGAAACTAGACCCCCCAAGGAACTTATCTAGATGTATGGTGAGCACCTTGAACCCCCAAGTGTTTCACAGAAGTTTATAACGCAGAGCCGTGAAAATAAAAAATCTTTTTTTTTTCCGTAAAAATAATTTTTTAGCCCCCAATTTTTTATTTTCCCAAGGGTAACAGGAGAAATGATTTTTAGCCCGCAATTTTTTTTCCACAAGGGTAACAGGATAAATTGGACCGCAAAAGTTGTTGTCCAGTTTGTCCTGAGTACGCTGGTACCCCATATGTGCGGGGGAACCATTGTTTGGGCACACGTCTGGGCTCAGAATGAAAGTAGTGACATTTGGAAATGCAGACTTTGATGGAATGGTCTGCGGTCGTCACGTTTGCAGAGCCCCTGATGTGCCTAAACAGTAGAAACCCCCCACAATTGACCCCATTTTGGAAACTAGACCCCCCAAGGAACTTATCTAGATGTCTGGTGAGCACTTTGAACCCCCAAGTGCTTCACAGAAGTTTATAACGCAGAGCAGTGAAAATAAAAATCATTTTTTTTCCGCCATAATAATTTTTTAGCCCCCAATTTTTATTTTCCCAAGGGTAACAGGAGAAATTAGACCCTCAAAGTTGTTGTGCAATTTGTCCTGAGTACGCTGATACCCCATATGTTGGGGTAAACCACTGTTTGGGCACACGGCGGGGCTTGGAAGGGAGGGAGCATCGTTTGACTTTTTGAATGCAAAATTGGCTGGAATCGATTGTGGCACCATGTCGTGTTTGGAGACCCCCTGATGTGTCTAACAGTGGAAACCCCTCAATTCTAACTCCAACCCTAACCTCAACACACCCCTAACTCCAACACACCCCTAACCCTAATCCCAACCCTAACCATAACCCTAACCACAAGCCTAACCGTAATTCCAACCCTAACCCTAATTCTAACCCTAACCTTAATTCCACCCTAACCCTAATTTCAACCCTAACCCTAATTTCAACCCTAATTCCACCCTAACCCTAATTCTGAACCTAGCCCTAACCCTAGCCCTAACCCTAGCCCTAACCCTTGCCCTAACCCTAGCCCTAACCCTAGCCCTAACCCTAATGGAAAAATTCAAATATTTTCTTTATTTTATTATTTGTGCCTACCTATGGGGATGATAGAGGGGGGGTTTATTTACTTTTTATTTCATTTTGATCACTGTGAGAGTTTATCACAGTGATCAAAATGAATGAATGGAATCTGCAGTGGCGGGCGCACTGCGCATGCGCCCGCCATTTTCCAAGATGGTAGCACCCATGATCCGGGACCGCGGGACACCAGGAGCGATAGCAGCACTAGGCAGATACCGGGGGGGGGGTGATCGGAAGCTGGGGGGAGCGGAGGAAAGGCAGGGGGAACAGATGATGACAGCGGCGATGTGCCCCCAACAGTGACCGATCGCCCCCTCCAGCCAGTGTACGGAGGGGTCAGATAACAGTCTCCAGCCATGTCTGATGCTACTGCAGCATCGGCCATGGCTGGTTTGTAATATTTCATCAATTTGGGGGGGGGGGTGAAGCCACGCCCCCTGTGGTGAAGTACAAAGCCCCCTGTATCTGCTGGTCGGGTGACCTTTCATTGACCCCGGTCACCCAACCCACAGGGGGCCTTTAAAGTCATGACACAGCATATGCGTCATTGGTCGGATTGGCACCGACTTTCATGACGCATACGCTGTGTCACTGGTCGGGAAGGGGTTAAAAGAAGTGCCCCTCCAAAACCAATACTTGTTCTGTACCTTAGATGTAGGCTCTCTTTATTCAAATATTCCCCATGTCTGAATCTGTTAATTATTATTTGCCTCAAGACCCGATTATATTAACTGAACAGAAAAAATTCCTCCTTGATGGGTTTGATTTTATATTAAAAAACAATGTTTTGACGTTTGAAAGTGTGGCCTATAAACAAATCAAAGGTTGTGCAATAGGGACGCGTTTCGCGCCCAGTTATGCCAACCTGTTTATGGGTCGCTTTGAATCACTGTTTATAGACAAATGTCCCCTCACCGCAGGACATATTATTTTTTTATAGGTGCTTTATTGATAATCTGCTTTTAATCAGGACCACTGAAGAGTTATCTCTTTTCATTGATAATTTGAACTTGAACACGCGTTGGACTCATTTTTACCTCTACTATATCAGAGGTGGGTGTACAATTCTTAGATCTTTATATTCAAAGAGGTGAGGGTGGAATCGTGCACACCTCGACCCACTTCAAAACTGTCAACGTGAATAGTTACCTCACCTCAAAGTGGGCACTTACCAAGTTGAATCCTAAATGTGCTATACGGACAGTACTGGCGCATCAGGAAAAATTGTAGCCTGGAATCCGATTTTCTTAAGGAATCTAAAATCCTTAGAGAGAGGTTTAAGAATAAAGGATACCCTAAGAAGCTTTTGGAGGATGCCTTTAATATAGTTAAAAGGGAAACCCAGAAGTCTTGTCTGGAAAAAATGGATGCCATAAATCAGGAAGGAATGTCAACACCAACAGAGCTGAACATAGTCTGATTACAACTTATAATGAATCAACCAGAACACTGACAAAACTGATCCAGTTCGAGAAAAACACCTCCCAGGAAAACCTAACATCATCTATAGAAAAAATTGCTCCCTAAAAACCTTGGTTGCACCTAGCCTAACTTCCCTACAAACCAGACAAATGACATCTACGGGCATGAGTACTACTGGGTGTTTCAAATGTGGAGCACCTAAGTGTCTGTGTTGCGGCGAACTAGTCAACAGGGCTACAACTTTTTCCTCTAGGACAACAGGAGAAACATTTCAGATGAAATTCAGGCTGAATTTTCAATACTCCTACGTTATATATGTTTTGGAATGCAGATGCAGCCCGCAATAAGTGGGTCACACGATTCAGGCCATATATGTACGCCTCAATAAACACAGGCAAAATATCAAAAAATGGGTTTCTACAGCATAGCATTTCAAAACACTTCCTAACTGAACATCAGAAAGATAATAAACACTTAAAGGTGACAATCATTGACCACATCTTTGACACCGTAAATGACAGGTACAGACAACTTATCAATAGGGACAATTATTGGATTTTCAAGATGGGGTGTTTACACCACTTGTTTTTCTTATCTTTCAGGTTACAATCGGGGGCTTATCTACAGCATTACAGAATGCTGTAGATAAGCCCCTGATGGCGGTGGCCGCATCTGATAGGGTTAAAAGTACGTGACAGATTCCCTTTAACAGTTTAGGAATTTCATAAATGTTTTTTCCAAAAATGCAGCATGTGTTAGTATGCTAAAAAAACCCTGTAAAAATAGATGACTGCCATAATATTAATTCCTTCATTAATTGTGAAACATGCCATGTGGTATATTGGATTGAAGGCACTGTTAGTGGAATTAAATATAAAGGCTGCACTAGCTGCAAATTGAGAAAAGAATTTCGGAAGACATTTACAATATAAATAACAACAATATTACGTATTCAGGATCGTCAGACATTTTTTCGAACAGCATGAGGGGAAATTGGATATCTTCAGCTTATTTTGGCATAGTAGAAAATAATAGGACACAAAAAAGAGCAAATAGGGTCTTATCCCCAGGATTGTTTCTAATTTTAATTAGAAAAAGTTAAAGAGAAAACTCAAAACGATAATTCCATGAATATACGGTATTTTATTTTATTAAGTTTTTCTTATTTTATCCTTCTTTTTATTTACATAATTCAAATAAAAGTAATTTTTAATGAATTATTTCACATTAAATATACATTTAAAGGTGAAAGTTTATCTTATTATCCTTCAGGGGATGTGCCTCCGATTGGAATGGTGGCGCAGACAATTGAGGGGGCATAGTGGGGATTGTTCTTATCCTCAAACATGTTCTTGTCCCGTCATTTCGTATAAATTTTTATTTTTTCGTTTTCAAACTCTGAAAAATGATTGAAATTTTATCAGATTGTTCATTTATTCAAATCATGATACCAACTAATCATGCATATGTTGAAAATAACCTTTTTATATGTATTACGTGTTTTGAACTTTGACATTGCGTGTCACATGTCAGAAGACTATTTGGCGCCGTTATTTGAATTCTGAATGTATAAAGTAATGCAACAGCACTGTTTGTTACATCCTTCTGTGGTAAGTCCTGAAGAAGAAGCCATGAGCTTTGAAACGCGTTGAATAAACCAGCGGAGTGTGTCACTACTACAGTATATCTGGATTCGTCATTTGTCATAGCAGCGCAGGTTTTATCCACATCTAACTTGTTTTGAAATAGAGACAGATAAAACTCTTAAACATGGTGGTAGCTGGCAACATAGATTATTTATTGGGATCATTGCATTAAACACTTAAACAGCCTAAGGGAATGAATTATAAGACAGTCACTAGATTTATTATTTATTGAAATACATTCTACACAATATCATTATAATTTTGGAATGGTATTCTCCCACAGGTATGAATGTTCATTTCTACATATATTCCCTATACGCAGTTACCCTCCCGATGTTGTATGTTTTGCATCATTGATTATTTGTCACACATGTGCTTTTTTCTTTTTAAGTTTCATTCCACTTTATCACCCATGTACTCTATGACTAAGGGCACTGCCAGAAACGCGTCAGCATGTTCTTTGCTAACATGTGGAGATTTTATTCATTTTGAATGTGAAATAAAATTTTGAAGACTTTTTTTTAGCAGAGGTGCCTTCCTCCGTTATTTAATCGTTGGTCTCCCACTGGCCAGCATGCATCGCTCATAGATACTCGCAGTTTACATTGGTAACCAGCGTGCAGCGTTGCTGATCGCTGGTCTCTCGCTGCCACGCGCAGCGATGCTCGCTGGCCAGTGGGAGACCAACGATTAAAAAATGGCCCAGGACGATCCTGTACGATCAGCGATACCCGGCAGGGGGGCCGGTTGCTGATCCATGTCACACAGCGATATCACTGGCAAAATCGCTGTGGCATCATAAAATCAGTGATCTCGCTGGCGATATCACTGTGTGACGGGGCCTTTACAAATAGAGAAAGCATTGTTTACTGAGCAGTCAAAGACCCCTCGGATCCACTGTTAGGTCAATAAGTCCTGTTTTCTATATTATAAGCATCGATGCCTTACAATGTTTTTCTTCTGGTGTACTGTATTAGCAAGTGAATGGGGTGAGCTGCCATGCTAGCCTAATGCTTCTTTTCTTTCCTTTTTAGGGACCACTTATTGTCACTGAAGAACTTCATTCTTTGAGTTTTGAGACACAGCTTTGTCAGCCTGGTTTAGTTGTGGAGCTGGAGGTACGGTATCTATAAAATTATAGCTAGCCTAGAAAGCTTGAATTATACAGTCCACATACTGAACTTGACGAGAATACAATATTTATTACATTAAATATGACACTGAAGATTGTGAGAATGTAAGATAGAATGTTTTAAAGTGATATTTTATATTTGAAAACTACAACAGCTAAATTTTAATTTTATTTGTGTGAAAAATAAATGAATTAAGGTACTGTCACACTTAGCAATGTACCAGCGATCCCAACCAGCGATATGATGCGGTCAGGATCGCTGGTACATCGCTAAGTGGTCGCTAGTGAGCTGCCACACAGGCAGATCTCACCAGCGACATCGCAGGGGACGGGGGTCGCTACTTACCTGTCACACTAGGCGATCCTGCATCCTCCCGCCCGGCTCCACGCGTCGCTCGTCGTCACAGCAGGAAGTGCCGCAGGAAGCTGACGACGAGAAACAGTCCTGAACGTTCTCACGCGATCAGTGATAATCAGCGGGGGAGCGGGTCGTAGGTAAGTATCAGACACAGCAATATCGCTAGCAATATCGCTATAACGTCACAAGTTATAGCGATATTGCTAGCGATATCGTTTAGTGTGACAGTACCTTTAGAGTAAATATATTCACCATTTTTTTTGTTGTTTTCTCATTGGCCAATTTCACACAAATCTAATACAAATAAATATCTGTACAATTATTCCTCTTGTCCCAGCCCGTTCCCAGGTCTTTTCACCAGAGCTAACGATCCATAGAAAATTTTGACACTGTAATTAGTTCCACTTCTGATTTTATCTTATGCCCTATTCACATCAAGTTTTTTCTTATTTACTATTAGTTGTACACCTGGAAAAGTGAATGAAAATCCTGAAGTCTTATGCTCACGCTGAATATTTCTGACTTGCAGATTTGGAGCAGATTAAAATCTGCAGCATGTCAATTCTCTCAGCTTTTTTTCACCCATTGACTTCAATGAAGTCAGTATAAAATGCTATAAAAATGCATGTCTAAAAATGATTGCAGATTTGCTACGTTTGCTGATTTTTTTTTGTAGCTTTTTTTTGCATGTGTTTTTAGTCAGCAGTGAATCCTATAGAGATTATTATTATCTATTTGGCCTCAGTGTCAATATGAGTGAAATGCCCCCCTGGGCATTCCTAGAACACATTCATATAGTAACTATTCTCCTGCATGCCAGGGTGCCACCGTGAATTTCAGGGCCCAAGACTGGCAAAATTTTCCGGCACCCTTGAGACTCTTCCCAGGCTCCATTATAACTCCGCCTCCACCCCTCGAAGCTTTCACATTCCTACCGCCCATTCTGGGAAAAACTCCACTTCTGCACCACGTCCTCACTAATCACACATCAACAGTTAACATTGAGCCCCATATCACATACATAACCATCATGTCATGGGGTTACTGCTACAGAGAGGAGCCAGAAGACCGCAGCGTCTGATTGCTCCTACTCCTGCACTGAAAAGAAGCACTTCACCTTCTTTTTAAATGGTGTTAATTTAATTTGACAGAACAGGGGTTAATTGGCCATGTTGGGAGCTCTGGGAGTCTGAGCTTTCAGCTGAGCTCAGTTAACCACCCCTATCCCCTTTGTAATCTGTGTCCTGATTGAAACCCATGTGAGAGCTAGCTTATGCTGCATGGCTTGGAGGAGTGTTGTTTATATGAGAAGTTTGAAGGAGTTATCTGTGACTGTTGCATGGGTTTGTAAGTGTGCTAATTCCCTTTCCTCTTCATACTTTGGTTTTTCCCCATCCTCCACTCCTCGGGGCATTTATCTGTTGTATGTGAGTGAATATTTGTATGCCTGGTATTTTCAGTTGCCCTTGTTCGTGTTGTCTTGTTTGTCTTGTTGGTGTATTGTGGTGCATGGCAGCACCCCTCTTCCCTGTGTGGGGGAAGAGAACAGACGGAGGGCTGATTGAGGAGATAAGGCAAGGGTGGAGGCCCCAGCATCTTCACATTCAGAAGTATCCCGAGGAATAAGGTGAGCTAGGGCGCCCCCTAGTGTTAGAGACAGGGAAGGAGCCCCTTGTACCGGGTCACCCGACAGCTGAATCGTGACATTAGCTGTGACTGTAATCATTTTTTGGATCCATTATCAATCCTATTACTACTCTGACAGGGCAACTGCAGCAGCTTAGTCTGGAGGTAGCAGATCTACACACTGTTGTTTTGCAGCCCCCTAATACATCTGGTGTAGGAATCATGTCTCCCAGGCAAACCGTAGTGGAGCCCAAGATCGCTTTGCCTGACAGGTTCTCTGAGGGCATGACAAGTTTAATGTTTTCAGAGAGGCCTGTAAACTGTACTTTAGGCTACGTTCTGTTTCCTCAGGTACAGAGGAGCAACGTGTGGAGATAGTTATCTCGCTCCTTCAGGGAGACTCCCAAGCATGGGCGTTTTTTCTCCTTTCTGACTCCCAGTTGCTTCAGACTGTGGAGCAATTTTTTCTTGTGCTGGGCCTCATATATGACAATCTCGATCGCGTCTCCTTGGCTGAGTCCACACTGCATTATATACAACTAGTCCCCCATAACCATATAAGGGGCACAAGAAGAGATCCCACAATGATAATAGAATTAAAAAAGTATATATTTTATTGAAAAAACATCTAAAAACAGTATAGACAAAAGCAAGATAGCCATGACAGGGGACACCGAGGTAAAATAAATAGGCTATAATATCATATAAATGTAATCATATGCAGCATAATACATCCCATGTAAAAGGCAATATAGGGATCCTACTTAGAATAATCCCCTAGCAAGGTAGCTAAAATGGACAAGCTAAAACAATGATAGATCCCCTGGTGTGTACTGCATAAATTATGCATACCTGAATATGTAAACAAAGCCCTAGTAGTGCTAACAAGTCTTGCAATGAATAGGCCCTATTGCTATGTAAAGCATCCGAATCCATTAATAAATATCAATGGAACAAATAGAAAATGCAAGGAAGGAGCTTGATAAATATCTACCTGTGGCACTGTGTCTCCTGGTGTCCCCTCACCCCGACGTGCGTTTCGCCGCCAGCTTCTTCCGGGGGCATGTCTAGATGGGGGGGTGTCCGTGTTTTTATATATCAAATGGCCAATCATAAAATAGAAAAGGTAAAGAAGGTGGGGTCCATTAGTATGATCGGTGCATAGTGCACCCGCCCACCTCCTCTATGCTCACTTCCTGCCAACGTTCAATGACACGCAAGACGCCAGGCTGCGTGTCAGTGTATGAGCGTCATAGGAAGTGGTGGAGAAGCGAGGGGATGCGCATGCACTACACCATCAGATCACCCTGGAATGAGAGAGATTCTATGAGCGACTGGTTCTAAATCGGTCACAGTGTCAGGGATGATAAAGCTATGAAGAAAAACCGATCACAGTGCCAGGTAAGATACATATCAACATACAGCTACTGTATATCTTTGGCAAGAAGAGCGGCAGGCGGAGTAGTATTGCTCTGAGTTTCTGAGGTGGGCCACGGACACTAACTGGAATTACCCCGCACTCCATAGCCTGTTCTGTGAGGGTCTTACAAGTAAGGTCAAAGGATGCTTTAGCCCTGTATGAGACGCCAGTCTCCCTTGAGGCAGCCATTTCTTTGACGTTCTGGGTTGATCGCTGTCTTCGCCAGAGATATAGGGAGACACCCCTGTATGCGGGAGGTCCATGGCCATGGAAGATCGGAGCTGATTCATCTGAGGAACCGATGTAGGTGGGTGCTGCAACTCACTCTGGAAAACTGTCTGTTGTTCATCGAAAAGGGTGACTGTGTTTTTACTGTGGTAATAAGGGCCATTTCGTTGGCACGTGCTCTTCTCCACCTCACAGTAAAACAGCCGCCGGAAAACCTAGTGGCCCGGGTTTTGGGGAGGTTAGCAACCCGGTTGTGCTCATCACCTTCGTGGGTAGGACACAATTTTTTCTGCCAGCTGAATTTCTGGGTGAGATTAAGGTAGACGTGTCTGCATTTCTGGACAGTGGGCAAGGGTTTAACTTGATCAATGCTAGATTCATCCACTCAATCCACATACTCTCTCCAGACCCATACCCATAATCGCCATTAATTCCATCCCTTTAAGATGCAGGTATTTTACTCAAGTTGTTCGAGGTTTGCATCTTCAGATGGGGGCCGTGCTCTCTGAGGTAATAGACTGCTATGGGCTAGAGCAGTGGTCCCCAACCTTTCTGTCCTTGAGAGCCACATTCAGCTTAGAGAGAGGATCATGAGCCACATTTAGCACTGAGAGGGTTGCGAGCCACATCCAGCTCCCACCCCCTCAAAGTAGTGTCAACCAAAGCCTCCATTACAGGTATAATCATAACGAAAGCTTTTCCACATAAATCACTCCAAAGAAGTACACTGAGATCCAGAGGTTGTTCCCACAATACCCCCATTCAGTATTCTCCCATCAAGGGCTCCTAATATACTGGCGCATCCAACTTCAAGAACCTTCTCTAATAAGAAGTACCATCCTCCAGCGTACCATACCTAAATCATCTCTAAACCCTAAGACAGTATATGTGTGTGAGGGAGGGCCAGGGCCGTAGTCATGGCCGAGGACACTGGGGCATCTGTGCCCTGGCCTCCCATCACATGAAAACAATGTCCATTAGTCAGCATACCTGTAACTTCAGGTCCAGCATCATCTGGATCCCTTCTGTGCCACTGAAGGCTGCCTGCAAACGTTTTCACATTAATTGAGTCACAGTCCATTTCAACTTTCAAAAGGACAATTTTACCATATTCATTTTGCAGCACATCCAAGTATTTCACAGCATTGATCACATGTTCCACAATACACATGTACTCCTCTTTCCCTGTACTTCTCCCACTGTCACACAGCACATTCCTGGGTCGGAACGTATCATACGGTTCCTTAGCATCCTACCTGGTTAGCTCTGCCATGGTTAGAAACTCCTCTGCCTGTTTCGCCCTAGACATAAGATCATCTGTTCCCGAAGTCAGTTGCCACATGGCAAGTGACCTGCCCTTCTGTACTGTCTCCTGTGGTGACACAGCATTCTCCTGATCCAATCTTACTGCATTTGGAAGTTCCCTCAGCTGTTTCGCCCCAGATCTGAGGGCATCAGCCCATGCTATAAGTTACCACATACTGGAGCCACCTGCGTCCCCGTGTTGCCACTGAGTCTGCCATAAGCTTCTGTCCCAAGCCTGCTGTGATCCTCCGCTGTTCAGGCTTGTAGCTATGGATGGCTGGGCTTCCCACTTGAACGTTACATGGTCACTGCTACATTTCTGGACACTTAAGTCTGTCCTATAATTCTGGGCACTTAAGCCCATGCAGGAGGTCTGGGCATTGTGGCCCATCTGACTCCTATCAGGAAGTCCACTCTATCTTAACTGCAGTTGACTCCTCCTAAATTAACTAGTTCCTAACTCTATGTACCTGTCTCTATTGTTTCCTAATATGCAACCCCTCTAGTGGCTGAATACATTTATCAGCATAAGGAATCATCACATCATAATTAAAGGCATTAATATACATACAGCAACACATACATTTAAATACCAAAGGAAAGGAGTGAAGCATTACACGGTCCCGGTACACCCCTTACATCTGCATCCAGATCTGCTCTTCTTTGCAGGGCTACTCACAAAATTCACCATTTTGAGATATTCTCTTCATACCTGTATGCTAGACCTGGAGCTAATGTACCAAGATGGCAGACAGTCGCGAGCCACAATAAATGGGACCGCGAGCCACATGTGGCTCCCGAGCTACAGGTTTGGGACCCCTGTGCTAGAGGGTCTGCCCTCAACTGTGGTTCTTGGACTTCCTTGGCTCTCTGCACAATCCTGTAGTAGATTGGCAGACTCAAGAAGTGGTAAAGTGATGTAAGTATTGTCAAGGACACTGCTTGTAGTAATAAAAGAGAAACCTTCGGCAAACACGTGTAATCTTGAAGCAAAAAATGGTATTTTACTAAATTAAATAGCAGTCACACTTTTCCAAGGGCATAAGAACAATTGGAACCATCATTTTGGCCTAAAATGGCCTTTGTCAAGGTTTATCTAGATAAAGCATAAGGGTATTTTTATACAGGTGGCCACAAAGAAAGTAAAATTCTAACATATATATTTCAAGTGAAAATAATCAACAGAAATATATAATATGTAATATTTGACAATATGATATAATGCATAGGGTTTTCTTGGGTTCAAGTGAATATCCACACTGTGAACAAGATAAACAGACAATTATTGGCAGAACATAGTATAAACAGGATCACTGTGTTAACCCCTTTCTGCCATATGACGTACTATCCCGTCCATGTGCCCTGGGACAGTACGTCATAGCGATTAGCGGCACTCACGTGTCAGCTGATTATCACAGCTGACACCCGGCACTATGTGTCAGGAGCGGTCACGGGACCGCCCCCGACACGTTAACCCCTGGCACACTGCGATCAAACACGATCGTAGTGTACTGGGGGTTTAGGGAAGCATCGGGAGGGAGGGGGTTCCCTCCTTGCTTCCCTGCGACCCCCGCAGCAGCGCAATGTGCAGCACCGCTGTGGGGTTCTCCTTCCCTGCAAGTCCCCGGATCCAAAATGGCGGCGGGGACTTTCGGGGGCCTGCAGGAAGCCTGCAGCACTGCCTGTGACAGATCGCTGATCTGTCACAGTGATCTGTGATGTGACAGATCAGCGATCTGTCACATGACAGTTATGTCCCGCCTGGGACATTGTAATAAAGTTAAAAAAAAAAAGTGTAAAAATAATTTCAAAAAAATCGCTAAATAAATAAAAAAAAAAATATTCCCTAATAAATTCATTTTTTGGAAATAAAAAAAAACAATAAAAGTACACATATTTAGTATTGCCGCGTCCGTAACGACCTGTCCTATAAAACTGTCCCATTAGTTAACCCCCTTAGCGAACCCCTTAAAAATTAAAAATAAAAAATAAAGTAAAAAATAATGCTTTATTATCATACCGCTGAACAAATAGTGCAATAACGCGATCAAAAAGACGCATATAAATAACCATAGTACTGCTGAAAACGTTATCTTGTCCCGCAAAAAACGAGCCACCATACAGCGTCATCAGCGAAAAAATAAAAAAGTTATAGCTCGCAGAATAAAGCAATGCAAAAATAATTTTTATATAAAATTGTTTTCCTTGCATAAAAGCACCAAAACATAAAAAAATGACATAAATGGGGGCGTGGCCTGGATCTCACACAGGGAGGACGTGTTTTATGGCAGCTCCCGCTTCCAGCCACAAATTCACCTTATTTGGCCCAGACAAAAGTGGCAAAAACGATTTTTGAAGTACCCCGGGCTTGGAGGAGAAGGTGAGGGGCGGTGGGGAGAAGAGAGGGGCTGCTGATCTCTGCCGTGACACCGGAGCGCAGAGCGGCCTCGTGGAGGGTGCTGCAGCGCTGGAGAGAGACGGGCGCCATCTTTACATACCCCTGAGCACAAGGCCTGGAAACCGGACCGCAGGAGACTCTCGATAGAGGCGTGAGACCGCGGAATAAGGAGCGGTCTCGCCCGTTGGAGTAAAAAGGCGGTGAGAGGGAGCCCCCGGTGAGCTGTCTGTGGGGCCTGTGGGGATCATTAGCGGTACGTGCGGTGGAGGAGGGTGCTGGCTCTGGGCCAGACGGGTTGTTGACGGCCCCCTACTTTCACTGAGACATTTCCCAGGGACTGAGTTGTTTTTTGAACAAGGGATATCGCTCTCCCCATATAGAGGAGCTGCTGTCAGCAGATTTATGAGCCATTGGTGAGGAGGACATTGTGTCTTTTCTGAAGCGCCACGGTGGGGAGTTGGTGTTACCTTATCCCTACCGGCTCCAACAGATCCCCACGGATGTTTCCATATATTAACCCCTCGCCCTCCAAGTTGCATGGGGCTATTTTCATATAGAAAAATGCACTACTAGACTTTTCTTGACGCACGGGTGGTAAATTAAAGGCGCGCTTCAATCAAGCAAAATGGTCAAAACTAACAAAGAGCGTGCAAAACCGTTGGCTGCAGAGGCGTATAGAAGCAAACAGGGTGAAATGGATAAATTTTTGAAAAATAAATCTGCTTCGTCTAAGCCTAATGCTAAAAGGCTCCCTGCAGAGGTTGTGGAGGAGGAGCATGTCGAGGACTCAGACTCCAGTGATGATGCTTCAGGCAGCGATGTCACTCAATCAGATTCTGGGAAGCTTTCTAGATCATTTTTTAAAAAATTATTAGCACAAGCTATAAAACCATTAGTTAATGAGATATCTGGTATGAGAGCGGACTTGCTACACATTGGTAATAGAGTGGAGTCTTTGGAGTCCTCTCAGTCCTCTATCATTAGCCACTCCAATGCCATGAGAGAGCATCTGGACTACCACAGAGCACAGCTTAACAACTCTTTTCTGGCTCTCGAGGATCAGGAAAATCGGAGTCGCAGGAAGAACATACGGATAAAAGGCTTACCTGAAAGTGTTTCCACAGAAATATTGGAAAAATCTACGAAGGAGATCTTCGCCCTCTTAATCCCACAAGAAACATGTGATCGAATTATAATAGAGAGGGTGCATAGATCACTTAGACCAAAGCCGAAACCAGCGGAACCTCCGAGGGATGTGATTTGCGGCCTATTGAGCTATTTGGATACAAATGCTATTTTGTCTGCCTCAAGAGACATTAAAAATCTTTCTTATGAGGGATCTGCTATTCATCTTTATCAGGATGTTGCGCCGTCAACCCTTGCAAAAAGAAGAGTCCTGAGGCCCCTCCTGGAGGTGTTACGCTCACGTAAAATCTTATACAAATGGCTGTTTCCGTTTGGTATATCTATACATGGAGATGGTAGGCAAATAATGGTTCGGACCCCTGAAGATTTAACCAAAGTATGGGACGCTTTTGGCATTGCCCCTATGGATATTCCTTCCTGGCTACCTCTGGACATGGATCATCGCACACCTCCCCCTGTCCATGCCTTTCCCGGAGGGCAGGGTGACTGGGTCTTGGGAAAGAAACGCTCGACTCCTAAAAGAGGGAAATCTGGAATGGAAAAGGAGATACCCCCCTGAGCTTTCTTGTGCTTCTCTCGGTTGCATTTTTCCAATACTGGAGCCAGACCTCTTGGTCCACTCGGACATGATCTATCTTATTTCAGCTTGCTAAGCTTGACATTTACTCATGTGTTGATATCATTCAATTGCCGTATAAGTTAATATGTGCCACTTGTGTGTCGGAAATGTTATTTCCTGCTCTGTTATGGGAGGTATGTTTGACCCCCTACCTCTGCTACAGGCAGGTAGTTGGTTCTTGTTATATTTCTCTTGTTTTATCTTAATAATTTTTAAGGTTTTTGTTCTTTTTTTCATCTCTTTATTTTTTTTTAATTTCGGTGGTTTGATGACAGAGGAATCTTTATTATTACTTCCTTTACCAAACTATGGGTGACAAAGTAACCTTCGCTACTATGACAGTGGCCTCGTATAATGTAAAGGGCTTACGATCCCCAAGTAAGAGAAGCCAAGTAATGAATCTTTTGCATTCAAAGAAGTCTAGTATAGCTTTCCTGCAGGAGACACATTTTAAAAAGGGGAGAGTCCCAGATATGTCTAGATCTCGCTACCCGACCTGGTATCACAGTGCGGGCGGTTCAGCGTCATGTGGAGTGAGTATTGCTATAAAGAAAAATGTTCCCTTTATTTTGAGTGATTGTTTATCGGATTCAGAAGGCAGGTAAATTATAATTAAGGGCTTTTTGGCCAACACTAAGATTACCCTATGTAATTTATATGCCCCAAATAGGAACCAGATAGGTTGGCTGTGTAAAACATTGAATGTTCTAGAACTTTTTGCTGAGGGTCTGTTGTTGGTGGGAGGGGATTTTAACGTATCTTTAAACCCAACTTTAGATACTTCAACGGGCAGGTCGGCTCTTTCTCAAAGGGCGCTGAGAAGATTACACCTTTCATTACAAAAATTGCATCTGATAGACCCTTGGAGAACACTTTTTCCTTTGGGCAGAGATTACACTTTTTATTCCCATCCGAATAATAGCTATCACAGAATTGATTACCTATTGATACAAGCAGCTAATCTCCAATTAATTAAAAAAGCTAATATAGATATCATCTCTCTCTCAGACCACGCTCCCATTTTTCTAGACATAGAGATAAAAACTTTACCACGGCCGGCTGGGTCATGGTCACTGATTGAGACACTGTTGGACTCGGATTCACACATTGAAAAACTGACAAACACTCTTGACTTCTTTTTTCAAAATAATTTGCACTCAGGCCCGCCCTTGCCTATGGTATGGGAATCACATAAAGCAGTAATGAGAGGGGAATTTATAGCCCTAGGCTCCCATTTGAAAAAAGAGCGAACAAAAAAGGTTGTGTCTATTCTACATCAAATTAGTTCCTTCGAGAGATTACATAAGAGATCTCAGGTAAATAAAACATTATCTGAACTGACAGATTTGAGAACCTCATTAAAAAACCTTTTAAACATTCAATCAGCAAAAATCTACATGAGAAGTAAGCAGAAGTTTTATCTCCATGGCAATAAAAGTAGTAAGCTTATGACATCCCTACTTAAGAAACAAAAAGAAAAAACGTTTATTAGACAACTCAGAGCTTTAGATGGCTCTTCAATTCTCGGGACTGCAGATATTGCCAGGGAGTTTAAAACCTTTTACGAAAATTTATACAATTTAAATACACCGGATAGCATGCAGGAGCCAGTCACAGCCTTGGCAAAAATAAAAGAATTCTTGACCTCACTACATCTCCCTAAAATAACTCTTGAAGGCCAGTCCTTGCTGACTGCTCCAGTTACCCCCAAAGAAATTTTAGACACTCTTTCTACTATTCCGAACGGAAAGGCACCAGGTCCAGATGGTCTTCCCATTATCTATTATAAAAAGTTTATAAAACCACTGTTGCCTCGCCTGGTGTCTCTGTTTAATTCCTGTCTAGAAGGCCAGCTCCCTCCTAGACAATCCTTAGAGGCATACATCACAGTCCTCCCTAAGGAGGGTAAAGACCCCAACCTGTGCGCTAGCTACAGACCAATATCACTGCTTAATGCAGATATTAAGATGTGGGCTAAAATATTAGCGGGCAGATTAAGTAATTTCTTACCTAAGCTAATTCATGCAGATCAAGTTGGTTTTGTAAGAGGCAGGGAAGGGAAGGATAATTCTACTAAAGTCATTCAGTCTATAATGTTTGCTAAGACTCAGGGATTACCTTTGATGCTTCTGTCGACGGATGCTGAGAAGGCTTTCGACAGAGTGAGCTGGAGGTTCATGGAACAAGTAATGATTAGGTTTGGCTTCCCCCCTCAATATATAACAGCGGTTCTCTCGCTTTATTCCCAACCGACGGCCAAGGTTAGAGTCAACGGCACCCTGTCAGATAGTTTTGGGATTAATAACGGGACTAGACAGGGTTGTCCCTTGTCGCCATCTTTGTTCATTTTAGTTGTAGAAACTTTGATACAAAGCATCAGACAAGACCAGCGTATAGAGGGGTTGTCGGTGGGTCAAGGGTCACTCAAAACTCTAGCTTTCGCGGATGATCTGCTTTTCCTTATCTCCAATCCATCCCGAGCATTCCCAATTATCCTTCAGGCCTTTCATCATTTTGGTCTCCTTTCTAATTTTAAAATTAATTTGTCAAAGTCTGAAGTGCTGAGCGTTGGTCTCCCTCACTCTCAGACCTCCCCTATTCGTACGCAGATTCCATTTTCTTGGGCTACTAGTTCTATTAGATATTTGGGAATAACGATAACTAGAGATCCCGCCAACCTATTCCAAAATAACTACATTCCCTTAATTCAAAAGGTCAAAGGCCTGATGCAGAAGTATAGCATACCCACTTTATCCTGGATGGGTCGTATTAATGTGTTTAAGGCATATATAATGCCTATTATACTATATACCATGAACATGGTTCTGATTCGGATTCCCCTGGCATTTTTTGGAACGTTAAAATCCCTTATTGGAAGATTTATTTGGAAATCTAAAAGGGCTAGGTTGCCATATAAGTTTCTCTCTCGCCCTATCTCTTCTGGAGGATTGGGGGTCCCAGACCTTCTTTTATACTATAAGGCTATTCATCTCAGTAGATGGTTAAAGGTGGTGTCCTGTGCTGGAAGAGAGGAGGGGGATAGTGTTGACTGGGCTTTATTGGGCTCGAGGGGTTTGCCGTATCTTTGGACTAGGGCTACACCGCCGGCCTCTCTTAGGTTGGATGACATAACTACAACTACGTTGCGTATTAAAAGATTGGTAATGGGAGAGTTCCCGGAAGATACCTTCCCCTCAATATTGAAACCGATCGGCTCAATTCCCTATTTGTTAGAGCTAGATTTTCAAGACCCATACAATTTATGGTCCAACCTCCCTAGAGAAACGTTGAATAGTTTTTATGGTAATAGCACCTTGCGGGAGGGATCTTGGCCACAGGGCGCGTCGACTCAACCAACAAATTTTCTTCAAAAACAACATATTAGACGTACACTTTTACAGTTTAGACGGAGATTCCCGTCTAAATCTAATTGGTCCTGGTTAGATCTTATGGTTAAACTTCCGTCCCCACGGCTAAAGATTATATCTCGCATTTACTCGCATCTCATCTCTCCGACTGTACATTCTAAACCCTCGTTTATACACTCTTGGGAAATGGTACTTAACACCACGTTTACAGAAGACCAAATATCTAGAATGCTGTCAAATGCTCGGGGTTTTTCTAGATGTGTACTTCTGCAGGAGAATTCTTATAAAATATTGACTAGGTGGCATTTAACTCCAGCTAAATTATTCCAGTTAGGCCTAGTGGATAACGATGACTGTTGGCGATGCCTCAATTCTAGAGGACATCATTCCCATATATTCTGGGACTGCCCTAGATTGCGGGTTTTTTGGGAGGGAGTTGAACTAGTTCTCAAAAAATTAAAACTAATAAAGGCTGATCTTAGAGCCACAGAGGCTCTCCTTTCATGCCCGTCTAAAGATTTTTTACCAAAAAAACATGGGCTTCTTCCACTGATGTTGAGTGTGGCGAGACAGTTGATAGCTGCCCATTGGAAAGATGTAGCTCCTCCCACGTTGGGAGAATGGTATACTAAAATAAATCAAATCTCTCGCTTAGAGGAGCTGTCTAGCTGGGAAATTTATAATCATAGAGCTTACGTGTTGACTTGGGCCCCTTGGAATAGGTATTTAGAAGACAACCCTCTTTAAGGGCATTTTAGAGTTTTTCAAGTTTAAGTTTAACTGAATTAGACGGCTTCTGTTCTGGGGCTCTTAGCCTCATTGCCTCAAACTTGATAGCCCAAATGTAATGTAGTGCGATGCATTATTTTCCAAAAGTGCACCCATTTAATAATTGTGCTCCTGTTGTCAACCACATGATGTTGATGTTAATGTTGTTGATACTGTACATGTATATGTACCCTTTTTCCCCTCCCCTTTCTTTTTATCTTTTCTTTTCTCCCCTACCTACTTCTCCCTCATCTTTTCCTTCCTTCTCGCCTTAGACCAACCCTTACTTAACATTGCGCCAACTGTACCTGAGAACTGGTGTTGTATTTAATGGTGTTGTGAAAAATTTCAAAATAAAGAATTTACAAAAAAAAAAAAAAAATGACATAAATGAGGTATCGCTGTAACCGTACTGACCCGAAGAATAAAATCGCCTTATCAATTTTACCGCACGCGGAACGGTGTAAACGCACCCCCCAAAAGAAATTCTTGAAATGCTGGTTTTTGTTCATTCTGCGTCCAAAAAATCGGAATAAAAAGCGATCAAAAAATGTCACGTGCCCGAAAATGGTACCAATAAAAACGTCAACTCGTCCCGCAATAAATAAGACCTCACATGACTCGGTGGGTCAAAATACGGAAAAATTATAGCTCTCAAAATGTGGTGATGCAAAAACTATTTTTACAATAAAAAGCGTCTTTTAGCGTATCACAGCTGCCAAAAATAAAAACCCGCCATAAATAGTAAATCAAATTAAAAAAATGTATTTATTTCCATTTTCCCAATAGGGCTGGGGTTAGGGTTAGGGTTAGGGCTAGGGCTGACATTAGGGTTAGGGGTGTGTTGGGGTTAGGGTTGGAGTTAGAATTGGGGGGTTTCCACTGTTTGGGACATCAGGTGCTCTCCAAACACATCATGGCGTCTGATCTCAATTCCAGCCAATTCTGCGTTGAAAAAGTCAAATGGTGCTCCTTCCGTTCCAAGCTCTGCCATGCACCCAAACCGTGTTTTACCCCCACATATGGTGTATCCGCCTACTCAGGACAAATTGCAAAACAACTTTTAGGGTCCAATTTCTCCTGTTACCCTTTGGAAAATAAAAAATTGGGGGCAAAAATATCATTTTTGTGGAAAAAAATATGATTTTTGTATTTTCACGCCCGGGTGTTCTAAACTTCTGTGAAGCCCTTGGGGGTTCAAAGTGCTCACCACGCATCTAGATAAGTTCCATGGTGGGTCTAGTTTCCAAAATAGGGTCAATTGTGGGGAGTTTCAACAATTTAGGCACATCAGAGGCTCTCCAAACGCGACATGACACCGGCAGACCATTCCATCAAAGTCTGCATTCCAAAACGTCACTACTTCCTTTCCAAGCTCTGACGTGTGCTCATACAGTAGTTTTCTCCAACATATGGGATATCAGCGTACTCAAGACAAATTGGACAACAACTTTTGGAGTCCCAATTTCTCCTGTTACCCTTGGGAAAATAAAAAAATTGGGGACTAAAGATCATGTTTGTGGAAAAAATAAGATTTTTTATTTTCACGCCCGGGCGTTATAAACTTCTGTGAAGCACTGGGGGGTTCAAAGTGCTCACCACACATCTAGATAAGTTCCTTAGGGGGGTCTAATTTCCAAAATGGGGTCACTTGTGGGGGGTTTTTACTGTTTAGGTACATCAGGGGCTCTCCAAAGGCAACATGACACCCGCAAACCATTCCATCAAAGTCTGTATTCCAAAACTTCACTACTTCCCTTCTGAGCCCTGACGTGTGCCTATACAGTAGTTTTCTCCCACATATAGGGTATCAGCATGCTAAGGAAAAATTGGACAAGAACTTTTGGGGTCCAACTTCTCCTGTTACCATTGGGAAAATAAAAAAATTGGGGACTAAAAGATCATATTTGTGGAAAAAATATGTTTTTTTTATTTTCATGCCCGGGCATTATAAACTTCTGTGAAGCCCTTGGGGGTTCAAAGTGCTCACCACACATCTAGATAAGTTCCTTGGGGGGTCTAGTTTCCAAAATGGTGTCATTTGTGGGGGGTTTCCACTGTTTAGGCACATCAGGGGCTTTCCAAACGTGGCATGGCGTCCAATCCCAATTCCAGCCAAAAAAGTCAAATTACGCCGTTTCTCTTCCGAGCTCTGCCATGCACCCAAATAGTGGTTTACCCCCACATATGGGGTATCAGCGTACTCAGGACAAATTGCACAATAACTTTTGGGGTCCTGTTACCCTTGGAAAAATAAAAATCGAGGGTGAAAAGATCATATTTGGGGAAAAAATATGATTTTTTAATTGTACGGCTGTACGTTATAAACTTCTATGAAGCCCTTGGGGGTTCAAAGTTCTCACCATACATCTAGAAAAGTTCCTTGGGGGGTCTAGTTTCCAAAATGGAATGCCTTATCTCATTGTTTTCCTGGGGGAGGAAATAACTGTGAACCGGTACCTATTCTACAAAAAGGGGTGGTTATAGCGTCTATATGCTCCGATTTTGAAAGAGAGGTTGTTGATACTGAGTGGGATGTCCCTGCTTCCTGTCCATTAGGTAAACTGTTTGTTCCTGTTAATCTTCATCTAAGAGTCCTTAGTGAATATCATGATTCAGTTTTGGCCAGACATCCTGGTAATAAATCCACCATTGATCTTCTTACGTGACGTTTTTGGTGGCCAGGGGTTCGAGTATGTAGCCGCCTGCAGTGTCTGTGTGCGTTCTAAGACCTCTCATACTCATCCGTTGGGGGTTCTTCAACCTTTGGAGATTCACAGTAGACCTTTTACTCACTTGTTGGTCAATTTTTTCACTGACCTACCTGTGACAGCGGGGAATACGGTTATTTTGGTGGTCGTGGATAGATTCATTAAGATGTCTCATTTTATTGCATTACCAGCTTTACTGAATCCCAAGTCATTGGTGCAAATTTTCTTTAGGGAAAATGCAAAATTACATGGGATCCTCACTGATATTGTTTCTGACTGGAGGATACAGTTTGTTTCCAAGTTTTGGAGGTTATTTTGCACCCGTCTAAAGATCCATCTGTCATTTTCTTCTGCATTTCACTCACAGTCTAATGGGCAGACTGAATGAGTTAACCAGAATCTGGAGATTTAACTTAGATGTTTGTGTCTGAGAATCAGGAGCATTGGTTTACCTACCGTATTTTTCGGATTAGAAAATGCACTTTTTTCACCCAAATTTGGGAGGAAAATGGGGGTTCTTCTAATAATGCGAATATACCTTACTGGCTACAGTGGAGCAGGGTCTCGGGGTCGCTGCTGGAGGAGGTAAGAGAGGAGTGTTGTTGCAGGCTGGGATGAGGGGGTGTTCAGATGTGCGACACTGCGGGTGTTCGGTGGTGCGGGGGCTCCGCCGACATTTTGTGAAAGCCTAGAGCCCCCGCACTTCCATGGTTTACTATGCGGGGGACTCAGGGAAAATGGCTGCCGGGGGCAGCACATGCACAAATGGAGATCTCAGCACCAAGACCCCCGGCAGCCATTTTCCCGGAGTCCACTGCATAGTAAACCATGGAAGTGCGGGGGCTCCGGGCTTTCACAAAATGTCGGTGGAGCACCCCTTTCTCCCAGTCTGGGGTCCGCAGCATCGCCCTACTCCTGCCTCCACCAGCAGTGACCCTGGGACCCCGCTTTACCACAGCCACCCCCCCATGTAAGCAATAAGACGCATGGATTGTAAGAAGTACTACCACTTTGTTAAAAAAAAAAAAAAGTTTGTTTCCTATTTTTCTCTTCAAACTTGGGGTGCGTCTTATAATCCGGTGCGTCTTATAAACTGCAAAAAAAAGATTCTTACCGTTAGCTGAATTCACAGTACATTTTCGTTGTCATGAATCTACTGGGAAGTCCTTGTTTTTTGGGGCATTTGGGTTTTTCCTCTGCTCAGAGTGTCTGGGACTCTGTGATGGACAGCTCTGGTATCCTATTCCGTGATGGGGCGTGCTCAGCTGTCGGTGCTTTGATTGACAGCTCGGCTGACCTATCTGACTGGAAGGTGCAGAGACTTCCACAGGTGCTCCATATTCTTGGTAATTGCCCTGTTATTTAAGTGAGCTGTCTGGCCCAGATCATTGCCAGTCAAAAGCATGTTCTAAGCTGGTGCTCTCTGGTGTGTTCGCCTGTACCCTGTGCTGTAAGTTCTGATCTTCTTCTGCTGCGGACCTTTGGACCATGTTCAGATTACCCGTTTGTCATTGCCCCTTTGCATGTGATATTCTTCTGCTGACCTTTGGACTGTGGTCAGACTACCCCTTTGTTATTGCCCCATTGCATCTGATATTCTGCTGCTGACCTTCGGACCGTGTTCAGACTACCCGTTTGTCATTGCCCCTTTGTATCTAATACTCCTTTGCTGACCTTTGGACCGTGTTCAGACTACCCATTTGTTATTGCCCATTTTCATGTGATATTCCATTGCTGACCTTTGGATCGTGTTCAGACTACCCATTTGTTAATGTCCCTTTGCTTATCCACTGTTTCTTTGGCATTCTGACCCTGACAGGTGACCTGGCTTGCGACTTCGTATTTTCCCTTGGTTTACTACATGATCTTTTGGTATTGACCCCAGAACGGCTGACTGTGCTTATTCACAGCCTAGCCGTGGGTTGTGACTAGCATCACATTTTGACTGGCCACAAAAGTACTTTTTTTTTTCTTCACCTATGGATCCTATTCGTGCACTCTGTGATCAGGTGGCGAATCTAACCCAGATGGTTCAGGATCTCACAAGAGAAAACCAGAAACTAGAATCTACACAGTTCCAGCTGCAGAGTCAGTTTTCTAGAACTATGGATGCTTCCCAAAACTCTTCATCATCGACTGTAGTAATGACTCCTTTACCTTCTGATGTGCAGTTGGTCTCTCCTGAACCTGTAGTTGCACTTCCTGACAAATTCTGTTTAGCATGCTTAGGGAGAGCTGCAAACTATTTTTTACCTTGCGACCCTGGTCTTCAGGGGATGAGTTTCAGCGGGTGGGAATAATCATGTCCCTATTGCGAGGGGGTCCTCAGACTTGGGCACTCTCTTTGTCTCCACTAGCCCCAGAAACGGTTTTCCATATATGCCTTTTCTGATGCCTTAGGGAAGATCTATGATAAACCTGACAGGACCCAGGTCGCAGAAGCTAAGATCATGAACCTGACACAGGGGGGCCGCAACGCAGATCACTATAGCTCTGAGTTCTGGCAATGGTCCTCTGAGGTTTTGTGATGATGCAGCTGATGATGATGGGTGTCAGTTTCACTGTGGCCTTTCTGATATTCTAAAGGACACTCTGACTTTGCATTCTCCATCCTGTTCCCTGGGGGAGTCCAAGACCCGGGTCATTTGAACAGATCGCCGAATTCATGAGAGACGTAGTGAACGACAGGGGGCTTAAGTTGTTCTGCCCAAGTCTGTTCACTTGCCTGAGACGGAACCAATGGAGTCTGGAACAGCCTGCTCTCGGGTCATGGAGAGGAGGCTGTGAGGGACGACAGAGATGTCCCTCCTGGAATGTGCCCCTACCTTGGCATTCCCCCAGGCCATAAAAAGCAATGCAATGTTTTTCTTTAATTAAAAACTCTTTGAAGCTCTTAACACAAGAGTTCATACTTTTTTTCAGCTGCAGCCAGCTGGCTCTTTCTCTGACTGAAGCACATGGAAACACCGTCTAACAACAAGTCACAGCAGGCTCTGAGGTATTGAATCTGGAAAATGACCTATAATAACAGACTGCAATATCTCTGAGCCTAGTCGAGCACATAATCTGAATCAACGTTCCTTCTACATATGCCCGTGCCCGGCAGCCACCTGTAGCACTCTGCCTAATTGAGCTATAAAGCATAGCTACCAGAAATTACATACGGTAGCCATATTTAGTTACTGTGTGCACATAAAATCCAGCAGAACCCATTGGCGGCGCCACCGACCCACTCAGAGCTTCGGGCGCAAAGTTATGGGCCATCAATGATTCTGGACAGAAAATCTTATTCTCATACATGGGAGGAGGGGGCAGTCCGTCCCAGGGGTGGCAGCAGATTGTGGGAGGTAACAGCCTGGGAGATATAAGGCAGACCCTCATTTTGGACTTGGTTTTCTAATGGCCGGAGGATACGTTAGCTGACGCAGCAAGGAAAGCCTGTAACTAATATTTGGACCTGTGATCCATCATTGCCTCCCTGTGGTCACATGCTACATAACACAGTAATTTCAACCTATCTATACCCTATCCTTGTACTACACTTGTGACTGTATACCTGTAAATATATACCTGTATATTTCTAGTACGCCTTTTCGGCAATTAAATATAAAATTAATCTTGGGCTGCTCTTTTATCTTGATTCACTAATCCCCACGTCCGCACGCTCGGTTGGTCAGTTGTATGCTACTCTGTTGTGATTGGGTCACGGAGGGGGAAAACAAGACCAGGCTAAGCCACAGAAAACCAGAGAGGTTGGTAACTAAACAGATTGCAGACCCCTGATCCTATCCACCCAACTAGCAGTAGCTGTGGAGCGTACCTACGATTATTCTAGACGCCTCGACACATCCGGAGGACTAAATAAGCCTAAAGCAAGAAAAGGGGAAATTTAAACTGCCCCAGAGCAGACCCCAAAGGAATAGATAGCCCCCAAACATATATTGTCGGTGAGACAAGATGAAAACACAAACACAGGTAGGAAAATAGGCTGAGCAAACGATGGGCCCCACACTAACTAGAAAGAACAGGAAAGGAAAGATACTGTCTGCAATCACACCAAAAAACCCTGCAAAAATGTCCAACACTTCTGATAGCAAAAAAACCCTGAAGTCACTAGACTTCACCCACTATATCAGCACTCTGGCATATTCTGAAGACAGAGCAAAAAGAGGCCAATCTAATAAGGGACAAAAAGCAAACTGGCACAAACCGTAATAAAAGAATGGAAATTCAGCACAGCCCCAGCCGGGGCTGGCTGACCACACAAAACTGAATAGACAAAACCAAATCAAATGTGTTATGATGAGTCACCGAAGGAGGAAAAAACAAAATACTAGCTAAGTCCAGAAAAACCAGAGAGGTTGGCAGCTATCGGATTGCAGACCCCTGAACCTATCCACAACAACTAGCAGTAGCCGTGGGGGGGTTCCTACGGTGCCCTAGACCCCTCGATCACAGTCGGAGAACTACATAGCCTAAAGACAGAAAGGGGAAAAACTAAACTGCCCCAGAGCAGACCCCAAAGCAATAGGCAGCCCCCAACATATAATGACGGTGAAGCAAGATGAAAACACTAACACAGATAGAAAGATAGGTTGAGCAAATGATGGGGCCCAAGCTAACTACATAGGACAGGATAGGAAAGCTGCTGTCTGCCATCCGCAAAAACCCTATCCAAAAAGAGCCAACCGACTGATAGGAAAAACAGGCCCTGAAGTCGCTAGGCTTCAAAAGACTATATCAGCACTCAGGTATATTCTGAAGACAGAGCAAAAGATCAACAGATCAGAGACAAAAATGGAATTCAGCTCACCCCCGGCCGGGGATGGCAGAACTCCCAAAAAACAAGGCAAAACAAAAACAAAACTGAAGAGTACAAAGCAGAGCAGAAAAACTTAGCTTTGAGATGCAGGAATCAGACTGGTCTCCAAGAATCCAGCAGGAAAATCACCAGCCAGGAAGAAGGGCGTCGGCAGCCTTATATCCAGTCCTCAATTCCAACCACCCAGTCATCATCTAGCTGCCCAGGTGTTTGGTAATCAGCCTCACTACCTTCCTTCACCAGAGGAGGAAGTTCATCAGACCTCAATGGTGAAGGGAAAAATGAACTCACAACACAAATGTGAACAATAGCAAAGAACACTTAGCTTGAGAATGCAGGAACTGAGCTGGAAACTAAGACCTCAGGAGGAAGGAAAAATCACCAGCAGGGATTGGGGGAGTCGGCTGTCTTAAATCCAGTCAGAGACTCCAGATGTCCAGTCGTCATCCTCATTATCAGGTGGCAGGTCTCTGTTAATTAGATCAGCTTCATTACCTCCTGCAACCACCAGAGGGAGCCCGGAAAGAGAACTCACGACTCCTCTGTCAAAACAACCAGCTCCACCACCCTCACCAGCAACCAGAGGCAGACCAGAAAGTGAATTCACAACACTACTCGGGTTGGTTTCTGACCCAATATAAGTCAATTGTCGGATGGGGCTTATGTCAAATGAGGAACTGGTGGCAGAATTCCGTATTGTTTTAGTGAGGAACTCTGGCAGTGACGGCCGGGAGTCTTAGATATATATCCCCAGCCTGGCCTGATGATTATATATCCCCCCTCACTGAGAGCGCCTCACTAACTCGTACCTATAGGGGGAAGCCTTTCCGGCGACTTTTTGCTCTCGGTGCAGTACCTTGACTGACTTGGAGTAAGTGGTGGCGCCAGAGAGCTGATCCCTGCGGGTCCTTCTCTCTCCTCCCCCGAGGTGAGTGAAGTTGATGCCCCCCTTCCCCTGTGACATCCCTCACAGAGGTGTCGGCGTGATTTTGGACTTTACATTTATTGTGGTTGTGCTGAACATTTCCTCAAAGACTGCTCCATTCGTGCTCAAACCAGCAAGCTGTCGGGAAACGTCTAAGTCTGGGTGATATTTGGGGAGGTCACCAGACTTCCAGGTACCCTTTTACTCCTCAGATAAAGTTTTGCTGAACGTGGAACTTTGTTTTCAGAACCTGTGGATATCTGCTTTTGCTTTCATTGACTGTGGCTCTGCCACCAATTTCATTGTTTCCGGACTGTTTGTTAAATTACGATTAGGGACAGTTAGATTGGAAAGACCTATTCAAATTGTCGCCATTGAGAGGACACCGTTACTTCAGAACTTAGTCCAGCTGGTAACGGTGGAACTCACACTTAGTGTGGGAACTCTTCACTCTGAGTCCATCTCCTGCTATATGTTGGATAATTTACCTGTTGAGTTGGTGTTGGGATTTCCATGGCTGCAAATTCATAATCCTGTTATTGATTTGTGTGGAATGTCTTATCTCTGTACAAATTTGCTCCGCTAGTGTGGTGGGTCTGCCGGCTTACCTGAAAGACTTCGGAGATGTGTTCTTGGAGAAAGAGGCTGAGATATTACCGTCCCATCGTCCTTATGACTGTGCTATAAATCTTATTCCTAATGCCAAGTTTCCTAAAGCTCGGCTGTATAATTTGTCGGGACCTGAACGGACCGCTAAGAAGGAATATATTAATGAAAGTTTACAGAAGGGTCATATCCGTCCTTCATCCTCACCTGTAGCTGCGGGGTTCTTTTTTGTGAAAAAGAAAGATGGTGGCCTCCATCCTTGCCTCAATTTCCTTGAACTGAACAAAATTACAGTTAAGAATACATACCCGCTTCAACTTATCCCCGACCTATATAATAAGCTTATTGGGGCTAAATGGTTTTCTAAGGCCTGTTCCACATTTCCGTTTTTTGACGTCAGTCAAAATCCGCCACTTTAAGAAAAAAATGGATCCGCCCCTTTTTTGGCGGATCCGTTTTTTTTCCCCCCATAGACTTACATTAGCGTCGGATTTTGACTGACGGTCGTCCGTCTCATCAGGTTTTTGATGGATCCGTCAGAATTCTAGCGGCTCCCGGGCGGAGGAGACGGACTCTGAAACGTTTTTTCAGAGCGACGGTCCGCTATTTTGTATTGCGCATGCCCGCCAGATTTGCTGTGGCAGGGATTTTAACCCTGAATAACGTTCTGGAAAGGTCTCTCTCTCTCTCCTGTGGTTCCTTTAAATTTCTTCCACTTCCCGGCTGCAGCGGATCTGACCTAATAACAGATCCTGTGGCATCCGTTTGGCCCACAACGGAAACGGATCCATTTTTGTCACCTCTGGGGGATTTTGACTGACAAAAAAAGACGGAAATGTGAAACAGGCCTAAGCTTGACTTTAGAGGGGCATATAATCTGATACGGATCCAAGAGGGTGATGAGTGGAAAACGGCGTATTTAACGTCAGAGAGTTTATTTGAAAATCTTGTCTTGCCTTTGGAGTTAACCAATGCACCTGCAGTCTTTCAGAACTTTATGAATTACATTTTCCCTGATATTATTGGAAGGTTTATTGTGGTATACCTGGATGACATTCTAATTTTTTCGCCTGATCTGAATTCTCACTATGAGCATGGTCGATTTGTTTTACAGAAACTAAGGGAAAATTCTTTGTTTGCTAAATTGGATGAATATATATTTTTTCTGTTCATGAAATATCATTTCTGGGGTTCATTATGTCTGCTGAAGGGTTTAAAATGGACCCTGGGAATATGCAGGCAATAATTGATTGGGTTCAACCTCGTGATCTGAAAGCATTGCAATGATTCTTAAGGTTTGCTAATTACTACAGAAAGTTTATTAAGGGTTTTTCTCAGATAGTGAAACCCCTTACTGACCTCACACGAAAGGGGGCTAATCTACTGTTTGGCCATTGGAGGCTGTTGGCACCTTTAATAAATTAAAGGAGTGCTTCATGTCCGCTCCAGTGGTGATTCAACCTGATCTCCAGAAACCCTTCATTGTAGAGGTAGATGCCTCAGAGGTTGGGGTAGGAGCTGTTTTGTCTCAAGGTTCCAAAACTCTGACCAACTTGCATCCATATGCATTTTTCTCCAGGAAATTTTCCTCTGCTAAAAGAAATTATGATGTGGGGAATTGCAAGTTGCTTGCGGTCAAATTGGCTTTTGAAGAATGGAGACATTTTTTGGAGGGAGCTATTCATCCTGTTACTGTGGTGACAGATCATAAAAATTTAGCCTATCTTGAATCTACTAAATGTTTAACCCTAGACAGGCCAGATGGTCTTTATTTTTTCTAGATTCAATTTTTTTATCAAAATTATGTTAACTAAGAACCTTATATTATTTTGATGCACTATAGCTATTTAATGCAGGGTGTTTGTGTAAAGTGCCCAAGCGAAGTGGTCGTGGGCGAGTTGTTGATCCCACTTGTTCTTGCACTTTACAGACAACACGTGTCCCCTTCCGGTTGTGCTGCAGTGTGTGGAGTACATCACACATCTGGCCTGCGGCCTCTATTGGCTCCAGGTTTTCCTCTTCTGGAACCCTGGCAGCAATCAATCCAGGGGGAAACAATCAAACTTTTACTTAACAACTGGTAGTCTTTGCAAACAGGTATACTGGGTAAGGCCCCACGGGTTGTCTTCTTTCCCACATGTACCGGACACAACTTCAGCCCTGGTTCTCAGTATGAATGGAGGGTCCTCCTTGCTATCTTCCCTATCGCAAGGAATTACTCTCCACCACTTGCAGTGCACATATACTGTGCAGTATATAGACTGCTCAAAATAATATAGGGAACACAAACAGCCTGTTGCAAATGGAATAGTGTTCCCTTTATTTTTTGAGATATATATATATATACACTGTATATATACGGTGTACATATATACAGCTCTGGCAAATTAAGAGATCAATGCAAAATTTTCAGTTTGTCTGATTTTTCTCTTTATACGTATATTTTTTAGTAAAATGTAAATTGCTATTTTATTCTATAAACTACTGACAACATGTCTTTGAGAATCCAAGCACTAAATTTTGTATTTGTCAGAAAATGAGAAATGTTCAAAATAGCAAAAAATGCAGTGTTTGCAGACCTCAAATAATGCTAAGAAAACAAGTTCCTAATCATTTAGAAACAACAATACTAATGTTTTAACTCAGGAAGAGTTCAGAAATCAATATTTTGTGGAATAACCATGATTTTTAATCACAGCTTTCATGCGTCTTGGCATGCTTTCCACCAGTCTTTCACACTGCTTTTGGGTGACCTTATACCAGTCCTGGTACAAAAATGTAAGCAGTTCTTCTTTGTTTGATGGCTTGTGACTATCCATCGTCGGCCTCTTGATTACATTCCAGAGGTTTTCAACAGGCTTCAGGTCTGGAGATTGGGATTGCCATGACAGGGATTTGATGTGGTGGTCCTTCATTCACACATTGATTGACCTAGCTGTGTGGCATCGCTCATTGTCCTGCATGAAAAACCAGTCCTGAGTTGGAGAACATTGCCTGAGCAGAAGGAATCAACTGTTTTTCCAGGATAACCTTGAATGCTGCTTGATTCATACGTCCTTCGCAAAGATTAACCTGAACAATTACAGCCTTGCTGAAGCATCCCCAGATCATCATCGATCCTCCACCAAATTTCACAGTGGGTGCAAGACACTGTGGCTTGTACGTCTCACAAGGTCTCCATCAAACCATAAAACAACCAGGTTTTGGGCAAAGCTGAAAATTAGACTCATCAGAGAAGATTACCTTACTCCAGTCCTCTATGGTCCAATTGTTATGGTCTTTGGCAAACTTCAGCCTGGCTCTCCTTTGCTTTTCATTGACAGGCAGCACAGTGGCTCAGTGTCACCAAGGACAACATCTGCAAGTTTGTATGTTCTCCCCGTGTTTGCGTGGGTTTCCTCCGGGTACTCCGGTTTCCTCCCACACTCCAAAGACATACTGATAGGGAATTTAGATTGTGAGCCCCATCAGGGACAGTGATGAAAATATGTGCAAACTGTAAAGCGCTGCGGAATATGTTAGCGCTATATAAAAATAAAGATTATTATTATTATTATCCATCACATTCAAACCGGGGTCTAAGAATGTTAAGGCTTACGCTTTGTCTCGCAGCCTTGATTCTGTTTCTCCTCCAGAACCTCCATCCTCCATTCTTTCTCTAGAATTTGTGATTTCTATGGCATCCTCAGAATTGGAAGCTGAAATTCGTGAGGTCCAGTCGTTGGCCCCATCTGCTACTCTTGAATTTAAATTATTTATGCCTGTGTATCTTAGGCTATGTCTATTGTAGGAATTTCATGACTCCGTCTTAAGTGGTCACCCGGGAGTCGCTGCTACACAGAAAGCTGTTGCTAGACTCTTTTGGTGTCCATCCATGCTTAACATAGTAACATAGTTATTAAAGTTGAAGGAAGACTTTAAGTCCATCTAGTTGAACCCATATCCTATCCTAACTTGCCCTAACATGTTGATCCAGAGGAAGGCAAAAAAAACCATGTGGCAAACAGTAAACTTCATATTGGGGAAAAAAATTCCTTCCCAACTCCACATACGGCAATCAGACTAGCTCCCTGGATCAACGCAATATCATGGAAACTAGTGTATATAAACTGTAATATTATACTTTTCAAGAAAGGCATCCAGGCCCTTCTTAACTTTTAGTAGAGAATCACTCATTACAACATCATATGGCAGAGATTTCCATAGTCTCACTGCTATTGCAATAAAGAATCCGCGTCTGTGAGTATGCTTAAACCTTCTTTCCTCCAGACGTAGAGGATGCCCCCTTGTCCCTGTCACAGGGTCTAAAGGCCCCGTCACACATAACGACTCACCAGCGATCCCGTCAACGATATCAACGTGTCAGGATAGCTGGTAAGTTGCTATGTGATCGCTGGTGAGCTGTCAAACAGACAGCTTCACCAGCGATCAGTACAGCGACGCCGAGCTCGCGGCATCGCTGTGTTCGTTAGTTACCAGCGCGCTGATGCGCGCTGATGCAGGGAGCTGGTAACTAACTTACGCACGTCCCTTGGATACCCGATGTGTACGTTAGTTACCAGCTGATCGCTGGTCTCCCACCTGACACACGCAGCGATGAGTGCTGGCCAGCGGGAGACCAGCGACCAAAGAAAAGTCCTCGGCTTTCCTACAGCGATCAGCGATACCGGCATGGGGGCCGGTCGCTGATCGCTGTCACACACAGCAATCTCGCTGGTGAGATCGCTGTTGTGTCACAAAACTTGTGACTCAGCAGCGTTCTCGCTAGCGAGATCGCTATGTGTGACGGGGCCCTAAGAGTAAAAAGATCATTAAAAACGTCTTTGTACTGTCCCCGCATATATTTTTACATTGTAATAAGATCAACCCTAAGCCTTTGTTTTTTTGCGACAAAAACTAAATAAGTGTAATAACCTGTCTTGGTATTGTAGACCCATCCCGATTTCCTAATAACCTTGGTCGATCTTCTCTGCTCCTGCTCAAGTTCAGCTATGTCTATGTCTGTCTATGACAGTTTTGTCCAGTGTTTTACAATTAAGCACATAATTATACATCTTGTTTGTTCTACATTTATCCCCATTAAAGCTCATTTGCCATTTTTCAGCCCAAGCTTCTAGTTTACATAAATCCTCCTGTAATATAAAATTGTCCTCCTCTGTATTGATTACCCTGTAGAGTTTAGTGTCATCTGCAAATATTGAAATTCTTCTCTCTATGCCCCCTACAAGGTCGTTAATATATATGTTAAAAAGATGCAGGCCCAATACTGACCCCTGTGGTACCCCACTGCTAACCGTGACCCAGTCCGAGTGTGCTCCATTAATAACCACCCTTTGTTTCCTATCCCTGAGCCAGCTCTTAACCCACTTACACATATTTTCCCCTATCCCCATTGTTCTCATTTTATGTATCAACAAACAGGTCATGGGGTATGGGAAAAAAAGCTGAAATGGATGGGATAGATAATTAGATATAGATGAAACACTGGCAATTAATCTGCGGCGTACAGTAAAATCACATCTATCTTTCTATCTAAGAAAAGCCAGCAATTCAGCAGCCACGTACTGTAAAATCACAGCAGGAGCCGACAGCATAAAATAGATGGATTACACAGTATATACACATAGAATTGATAGTTATACAGATGTCAGTGACATATACAATTAGTGCAGTGTGGGCAGCTTACTATACATGTATTTAATTAAAAGATTACCGTATATACTCGAGTATAAGCCGAGATTTTCAGCCCATTTTTTAGGGCTGAAAGTTCCACTCTCTCGGCTTATACTTAAATCATATACCAGGGGTTGGTGGGGGAGGGGGAGCACGGGTGTCAGATCATACTCACCCCCTCCTGGCACCGTCTCTGCAGCCCCTGCTTCTCCCATAGTCTCAGGCGGCTGTGTTCAGCGGTCACGTGGTACCGCTCATTAAAATCACGAATATGCGCATATTAATGACTTTAATGAGTGGTACCATGTGACCGCTGAACACTGGAATAGCTGCTGTGCCAGAGACCACGCCAGGAGGGGGTGAGTATGATGGGGTAGGACGGGGGGAGCCATGCTATATTCACCTGTCCCTGTTCCACCTCTCCGCATCCTCTGGCTGTGACGTTCAGGTCAGAGGGCACGTTGACGTGGTTAGTGCGTGCCCTCTGCCTGAACAGTCGCTGACAGAGGACCCGGGAGGCAGAGTGGCACGCAGCGTTGGAACGGAGACAGGTGAATATCGCAGATGCCGGGGCCCTGAGCCAGCGGTGACACCAGAACCTGGCCCCCATAGCTCGTCGGTGTCCCCGCCTGCTCAGGTCACCGGAACCTGGCCCCCAGCGACGAGAGGTGAATATGTCATTTTTTTTTTATTCTCAGCAGCAGCATATGGGGCCATAACCTTTATGGAGCAGCATATGGGGCCTTAACCTTTATGGAGCATCTTATGGGTCCATCAACCTTTATGGAGCAGCGTATGGGGCATATTCTATCTAGCATCTTATGGGGCCATAACCGTTATGGAGCAGCATATTGGGCATATTATTTTATAGAGCTTCTTATGGGGCCATAACCTTTATGGAGCAGCATATGGGGCATATTATTCTATGGAGCATCTTATGGGGCCATTATGAACTGTATGGAGCATTATATGGGGCTCTTGATTCAATATGGATATTCAAAAACATTTAACCTACTGATATCTCAATTAATTTTTATTTTTGAGATTTACCAGTAGCTGCTGCAGTTTCCACCCTAGGCTTATACTCGAGTCAATAAGTTTTCCCAGTTTTTTGTGGCAAAATTAGGGGTCTCGGCTTATACTCGGTCGGCTTATACTCGCGTATATACGGTATTTCACAAAAAAAATGGTGTTGGCTTCCGCATAATTTTTTTAACCAGCAGAGGGAAAGCTGACGGATAGGGGCAGATGTTTATTGTCTGAGAAAAGGATAAAATACCCATGGAGCTTCCCAGGCAATTAATATCTGCTGACAGCTGCATACTTAGCCTTTACTGGTTATTAAAATGGAGACCCTAAAAAAATGGCGTAGGGTCCCCCTATGATTAATAACCAGCAAAGGCTATGCAGGCAGCTGTGGACTGATATTAATAGCCTAGGAAGGGGCCATGGATACTGCCCCCAAGGCTAAAAATATCAGCTCTCAGCCACCCCAGAAAAGGCGCATCTCTAAGATGTGCCAATTCTGGCAATTAGCTTCGCTCTTTGTTAAATATAGTGTACTTATTTAGTATATTTATTTATTCAGGACTTCTTACCAGATTCGATACTCTAAAGAAAATGTCATGATGTTTCTTATAAAGAAAAAGTAGTGGTTTATTGGATTGTCCACCAAAAAGCACCATTGCAGCAAAACATAAAATGGATGAAATAGTTACGAAGAGATTGTCCATTTGTCCATATCAAAGTTTGTACCCCAATTTTCCTGGGATCCTGAATGGTAGTCTGCGTCTGTCTCTTTCATAAGCATGGTTGAATAAAGAAACATGTGATTATCTAACCACCTGTCAATCTGATGTCTGTGTGAAGTGTGAGCAAAGTGTGTCTGAAGAGAGCGAAGTGAGCCCCCCTTCCTGTGGGTCATGTGTTATATACGTCCCACAGAGCACGTGTTCTCTATATATGGTGTTAACATTTATCATGGGGTAAATATACAGAAATAACCTGTCGGCATGTGCGCAGTACAAAATTGAGAATATGAATAATTAATATTTAACACTCTTCCCACTTGCCCTGTAGCGGTGGCAAGTGGGGTGATAATTGGGAGTTTGACGTCGTGTTTGTATTGTCAGGTGACATCAAGCCCAGAGGTTAGTAATGGAGAGGAGTCAATAAGATGCCCCTATTACTAACCCCATAGTCATAATGTATAAAAACACAGACATACAGAAAAACATACATCGCCTATTCCACCGAAGCCATGGCCTTTTGCAAAAGAGTTAAAATAAAAAAAAGCAATAATATTCCTCACCTTTCTGCAGAGAAGATGATATTTCATTTGTCCCATGCCGGGTCTAGCTCTGATATATCTAGATGGCAGTCTGCATGGTTGCATGATGCAACCATATAGCCTGCCATCCAGCAGAGACACTGAGCAGCATGGGCTTTCGCTGCTCAGTGTCTCGTGGTGAACTCGTAGGACCTGTCTGAAGTTCTCACGCATCCGGTGCCATCAAAAAGATCCTGGGAATTCACAGCCAATGAACTCACTTCCCCCATCTGACGTCAGCGTGAGCTCCCATAGAAGTTTTCCCATGACGCTCACGCTAACGTCAAATCAGTACCAGAGAAGTCAGTGACCGTGTGTGTAATACTTGTGGCAACCGTATGCTGCAGAAGTACCACATGGAGGGTGCCAGGGAAGCAGCGGTACAGTAAGTGCTGTTCCCTGGCGCTGAAGATGAATCTCATCATTCAGCCCTGCTCTGCCGACGATCAGCATGAGCAAAGGAGAATGAGAGTTGTATTCAAATGAGAACAATGAAAGCAGGTGGTGGCTGATCGGACTATAACTCCCATCAGCCTAGACCTGCTGCCGCTAATAATAGTGAGAGCAGGAGCGGCTCCTGCACTATAAATAAATAAATGAATGAATGAAAAACCCGGCGTGGGTTCCTCTGTATTTCCTATAACCAGCCAGGCAAAACTGACAGCTGGATCTGCAACCCTCAGCTGTCAGTGTTAGCAAGGCTGGTTATCAAGAATAGAAGGGTCCCCACGCCGTATTTTTTAATTATTTAAATAAATAGTTTTAAAAAAAAAAACCCGTGGGGTCCCAACGTTTTTTTGGTAACCTGCCTTGCTAAAGCAGATGGCTGGTATTCTCAGGCTGGTAAGGGGCCATGGATATTGACCCCCCCAGCCTAAAAATAGCAGCCTGTAGCCGCCAAGAAAAGGCACATCTATTAGATGCGCCTATTCTGGTGCTTTGTCCAGCTCTTCCCACTGGCTCTGTAGCGGTGGCACGTGGTATTCATATTTGTGGGGTTGACGTCACCTTTGTATTGTCAGGTGACATCAAGCCCACTGCATAGTAATAGAGAGGTGTCTATAAGACACCTATCCATTGCTAATCCTATAGTTATATGGTAAATAAAGACACAGCCAGAATGCCGTAATCCATGTCTTGTTGATTAATAGTTTTCAACCTGAACGGTGCCAAGATGTGACCATCCAGGCTGAGAACCACTGGTGAATGAGCTGCTGCAAGCGTAGCCTCAGTGACTAGCGGTGACATCATCGATGTTACCTTCGGTTACTGAGGCTACGTTCTGGGGCGCAGTTGTTAAATGTTGTTGTCAGGGATTGACAGCAGCGTATAACTTGTTAAAAGCAGTGGGTGGATCGCAATTCCACCTGCTGCTGTAAGAGGCACATGACAGCTGATCGTATCAGCTGTCACTTCCTGGGAAAGATGCGGGTTCAGCGCCTCAGCCAGCAGCAAATGCAGGGAGATGACCTTGGATGTACTTTTACATCCAAGTTCGTAGAGGACTTAAGTGCATACAAGTTCAAAGTTTGAAAATTGCTAATTTTTCAAAAGGTTCATCAAATTTCCAATTTTTTCATTAATAGATGTAAATCATATCGACCTAAATTTGTCAATAACATAAATTATAATGTGTCTAAAAAATAACAGCGTCACAAACACTGTAGCGTCACAATCCTCCATTGAATTATTCGAGAGTTATTACCTCATAAAGTGATGTTGTACAGAATTGGAAAATTTGACCTTGTCAGGTGGAAACAGGCTGGGGGTGAAGGGGTTAAATTAAAAGGGCTGATTGGTACCTTTTAAGTAGATAATGCAGTTGTCAAGTAATGTTTAATATTGAACTTATGAATTAACTGTTACAAATGAATACATTTACATACAACATATTTCATCTCAGAATTAATTGAAATGTTTTTGTTTCAATTTTTTTTCAATAGACTGCATCACTTCCTATTGTCGTAATTTCCAATGTAAGTCAGCTTCCTAGTGGATGGGCTTCTATTTTGTGGTACAATATGCTTACTTCAGAAACAAAGGTATGTTTATGTCTGTAAACTAAAAATTGGTGCACACTGCAAGCTGTTATGGTTAAAGAGGACCTGTCACTTGTCATAAAATTGTACTATTTTTCTTTCTATAATTGCCACTGTTCTCTTGTATCTGGTGTTGTTTTTCTTTTCTTCCCCTTAAAAATCCCTTTTCCTAAGATATGGCCATTCTTCTCTGTATGTAAATACAGCCTTTTTAACCGAGTAGCGCTGTCCTATCACTTCTCTATTGGAATCTTCTTGAGAACCACACCCAATTGCTGATATCATCTTAACCTGATGGTGTTAACTATCTAACTTTAAAGATACAAAGTAGAGAAATACTGGAAAGGCACAAAGCACAAACTAGGGTCTTATCTGTGTAGCAATGTTAAAAAATTGCACAATGGTGCTTACCTGGTTGGGTTGCTTGGTAATCCACAAGCAGATGAAAGTGCAGCTAATCGAAAAACAAATGGGTTAACTCTGTGATGCCGAATGAGAAGGATAAAGGATGCCAATTCGAGTATAAGTGGTTTATTCGTCAAAGCTTTTTGAAGTATAAAACTTCCTCTTCTGGACAAACACAATAGCTATTGTTCTGCCTTCATACATGTTGACACGGTGTGCACTCTAGCATACAGCATAAACCACCTTCTATCTTCCAAAATAAGCAGACTGTTCTCTGTAGTCTAACTTGTTTATTGGTGAAGAGTATAGAACATGTGGTAAAACTATAAAGAATACAAACGACATGGGTAAATATTGGGCAGATGATCACACAGCTAAACACAATTGCAGGAAGTTTATAGTGTGATGCAAACTTTACATAGAAACACACAGGTGTCTAATTACATCTGCTGTGCACTGGCTGCCATACAGTTAATAACATCTCTGAACAAAGCTGCATTGCAAGAAAGATATTAATCTTACCAGATATGCTTTACCCAGATAACGAACTCAAGTAGGGGAGTTACAGGAGGACAGATAAACACGTGTGTCCTTATGAAATACACAAAAGGAAATGGCATCTCCCTCATCCCAGAATACATTGCTTCATTCCCACAGTGCATTGCTTCTGTTAAAGACACAGACTGTAAAGCTATTTAAGACACAGCTATAAATTCAGCCACCACTAGATGGTGCTAACTAAACCAGCACATAATACAAACGTAATTTGCCCTATGTTCAGAGGGCAGAACAGCTATTAACTATCTAACTTTAAACTATCACCTCTTTCAATATCTGACCACCATCTACTTTACATTCTCAACCTGGGTCCCTTCAACTGCCTCCAAAGTCCAGTAATTAGCTCACCCACTACAGAAACCTCTTACACCTAGACATTCACACACTCTCTGCAGTGTTTGAGCTATCGGCCATATCAGAGACACCCATTTGTGGGCCGCTTTTTTCAAATTCTATACATACATAGATTGACACATCACAGGCTGCGCAACAGTGCAATAAATGTAATATAAATAAACATAATCTAATATCTTCAATAGTACTTTATTGTGTACTAACGAGATGCAAAAACATCAAGACAGTCTTGTAAAAATACATAGTAACATAGTAACATAGTTATTAAGGTTGAAGGGAGACTTTAAGTCCATCTAGTTCAACCCATATCCTATCCTAACTTGCCCTAACATGTTGATCCAGAGGAAGGCAAAAATAACCCATGTGGCAACAGTAAGCTTCACATTGGGGAAAAAAATTCCTTCCCGACTCCACATATGGCAATCAGACTAGCTCCCTGGATCAACGCAATATTAAGGAGACTAGTGTATATACCCTGTAATATTATACTTTTCAAGAAAGGCATCCAGTCCCTTCTTAAATTTTAGTAGTGAATCACTCATTACAACATCATATGGCAGAGAGTTCCATAGTCTCACTGCTCTTACAGTAAAGAATCCGCGTCTGTGAGTATGCTTAAACCTTCTTTCCTCCAGACGTAGAGGATGGGTATTTCTCATTTTACTGATATCCCTAGCTATCCTTTACAGCTCTTTGAGTCAGACATTGACCTACAGGATAGCTACAGTAACTACATGTGGAACTAGAGAGACAGTTTTTTGGATTTTGAGAGGATCCATTGTACTTGGTGTGATAGATAATTTAAGGGATTGTCTTGCCTTCTGTATTTAGGAGCACACCGCTTCCTTGTCTTTTGCTTCTAGCTTGCTGAGGGAAGAAGAGGGATGGTGAACTTATGATGATTGTCAGTTCGCAGGCGCATCTGGGGCACTGAAGTTGTCCATATCACGAAATATGGCCAGTTCTAGAGCTTAGCTTACATGCTCTATAGCAGTGGTGCCCCACTTTTCTTACCTTAAGAGCTACATTTCAGTTCTCATGAAAGGTCATATCCAGAGTCCCCTGAGTTGGGACATCAATCTCTTGCTTGTCCCCCTTCCACCACAGTAATGACACCTAGTGCCCCCATAACTGGTATAATGACATTCACAGCTTTCCAATAGAAATCACCCCAAGGCTGTATACTACAGCCACAGGATTCCCACCTTATCCACCTTCGGTGTTCTCACAACAAGCATTCCCATCACACTATCTCTTCCATCTTCAAGCACCTTCTCTGGCGGGACATAGCATCCTATAACAAGGCCAGGATATGCTCATTCACTTCTGCTCTTCTGTGCAGGGCTTCTCACAAAAGTTACCACCTGAAAACCTATTCATAGCTGTTTATAGGACCTTGTCCTAATCTACCAAGCAATAGGGTTTTATCCAATGGAGATAAAGTTGTTTAACCCCTTTACCCCCAAGGGTGGTTTGCACATTCATGACCGGGCCAATTTTTACAGTTCTGACCACTGTCCCTTTATGAGGTAATAACTCTGGAACGCTTTCATGAATCCCGGTGATTCTGACATTGTTTTTTTGTGACATATTGTACTTCATGTTAGTGGTAAAATTTAATTCATATAACTTACATTTATTTGTGAAAAAAATGGAAATTTGGCAAAAATTTTGAAAATTTTGCAATTTTCCAAATTTGAATTTTTATGCCCTTAAATCACAGAGATATGGCACACAAAAAACTTAATAAATAACATTTCCCACATGTTTACTTTACATCAGCACAATTCTGGAACCAAAATTTAAAAGTTGACCAGCGATTTCTCATTTTTACAACACCATTTTATTTTTAGGGACCACATCACATTTGAAGCCACTTTGAGGGGTCTATATGATAGAAAATACCCAAAAGTGACACTATTCTAAAAACTTCACCCCTCAAGGTGCTCAAAACCACATTCAAGAAGTTTATTAACCCTTCAGGTGCTTCACAAGAATTTTTTAAATGTTTAAAAAAAAAAAAATTAACATTTAACTTTTTTTCACAAAAAAATTACTTCAGGTCCAATTTTTTTTATTTTACCAAGGGTAACAGGAGAAATTGGACTGCAAAAGTTATTGTGCAATTTGTCCTAAGTACGCTGATGCCTGATATGTGGGGGGAACCACTGTTTCGGCGCATGGTAGAGCTCAGAAGGGAAGGAGCGCCGTTTGACTTTTTCAATGCAAAATTGGCTGGAATTCAGATCGGATGCCATGTCACGTTTGGAGAGCCCCTGATGTGCCTAAACAGTGGAAATCCCACACAAGTGACCCCATTTTGGAAACTAGACCCCCCCAAGGAACTTATCGAGATGTGTGGTGAGCACTTTGTACCCCCAAGTGCTTCACAGAAGTTTATAACTTAGAACCAAAAAAATAAAATCATATTTTTTTTCCACAAAAAGGATATTTTTGCCCCCAATTTTTTATTTTCCCAAGGGTAACAGGAGAAATTGGACCCCAAAAGTTTTGCAATTTGTCCTGAGTAGGCTGATACCACATATGTCGGGGTAAAACACTGTTTAGGAGCATGGCAGACATATCACTTGACATATTTAAAGTGATACATGAGAAATATACCCGAAATAGTCCAGAAATCTGTCAGTCGGTAAGACTAACAGCTGCTTTCTTACGTTACTTGTGGGGTTTTTTTTTACCCTGCTCTTTAACCATGCTCACATTTGCCATCACCGTTTTTGCTCCACTAATCTTCACTCTCCTTCACTAACCACAAACCCCTGCACCCTCGAACCAAATAACTATCCCCCCTCTCTCTTATCCCCCACCTCGCTTTATCTGCAGACATACTCCTTAACCTCAGACCTCTCCTACTAACATACAATACAAGACGATCACTCTCCTTCACCCACCTGCTTTCCCTTTCTCTGCTTCTTCTCACTGCTGGTGACATATCCCCCAATCCTGGCCCCCCCTGCCTCATACATCCCACTAATCCTCACCCCTATCTTTCTCACACTAAGACAAACTACCGAAATCCCTTACACTTAAAACCTGTGCCACTGACCCCTTCCCTCCCGCACCCTCTCTCTGGAGCACTTTGGAATGCTCGCTCCATCTGCAACAAGCTCCACGTGATCCACGACCTCTTTACCTCCCGCAAACTTTCCTTCCTGGCCCTCACTGAGACCTGGCTGACACCCCTTGACACGGCCTCCCCGGCCGCACTGAGTTATGGCGGCCTCCACTTTACCCACGCTCCTCGCCCTGGCAGCAGACAAGGTGGAGGAGTGGGTTTCCTCCTTTCTAAATACTACTCCTTCAACCCTATCCAACCCCCTCCCTCCCTTATCCTCCCTTCTTTCGAGGTTCACTCTGTCCGTATTTACTCTACCTCTAATCTCTAAATGGCTGTCATATACCGACCACCGGGCTCAGCCACTGCCTTCATCGACCAATTCTCCACCTGGCTCCTCCACTTTTTCTCTTCTGACATCCCCACCAACATCATGGGGGACTTCAACATCCCCATTGACACCCACCAGCCAGCAGCCTCCAAACTCCTGTCACTTACCTCATCCTTTGGACTTACTCAGTGGTCCACCACAGTCACCCACACAGATGGACATACACTAGACCTCATCTTCACCCGCCTCTGTTCCCTATCTAATCTCACAACCTCTCCCTTCCCCCTATCTGACCACCATCTACTCACCTTCTCATCATTGTTCTTCTCACCTGCCCCCCCATGTCCAGCCACTAGCACATCCTCGCAGAAACCTCGCACACCTAGACATCCACAGACTCTCAGACTCTCTTCTACCTCTGTCCTCCATATCTTCCCTCCACAACACGGACAGTGCCACCGCTTTCAACAACGCCACCCTCACATCAGCCATAGACTCAGTCGCTCCTGTCATGCATGGCAAAATGCGACAAACCAATAGGCAACCCTGGCACAACAACCTCACCAAAAAACTTCGACAAGCATCCAGGGTCGCAGAGCGGCGTTGGAAGAAAACATGCCTGCCAGACGACTTCACTGCTTTCAAACAAGCTACACTTGCCTTTAAATCAGCCCTCACCTCTGCTAATCAGACCTATTTGACAATCCTTGTATCTTCATTATCCCACAACCCAAAACAACTGTTCAGCACCTTCAACTCTCTCCTCCGTCCACCACTGCCACCTCCACCTCCCCTCATCTCTGCTGATGACTTTGCCACCTACTTCAAAAACAAAGATTGACCAAACAAGGCAAACCTTTACAGTTCCACCACCCCAACCACATACCACACCTCTGCCCTTCCCTAATAACCTCCCTCTCCAACATCACTGAAGGAGAGCTTACTAATCTAGTTTCCAAATCACGCCTCACCACCTGTGCACTAGACCCCATCCCTTCCCACCTGCTCCCTAACCTCACTAACATGATCATTCCAGCTCTAACCCATCTCTTCAACCTATCCCTACACTTCTGGTACCTTCCACTCTGCCTTCAAGCATGCCACCATAACACCCATTCTCAAAAAATCAAACCTTGACCCAACTTCTATGCCCAGCTATCGCCCCATATCACTGCTCCCGTTTGCTTCCAAACTCCTTGAAGAGCATGTCCATGCTCAACTTTCCTCCCACCTCTCATATAACTCCCTCCTTGACATACTGCAATCTGGCTTCCGCCCCCACCACTCCACTGAAACTGCCCTGACCAAAATTACTAATGACTCTCACAGCCAAAGCTAACAGACAGTTCTCCATCCTCCTCCTTCTTGACCTGTCCTCTGCCTTTGACACAGTTGACCACTGCCTACTGCAACAGATTATTTCTTCCCTTGGCATCAAAGACCTTGCCCTGTCCTGGATTTCCTCATACCTTTCTGACCGCACATTCAGCGTTTCCCACTCCCACACTACCTCCTCATCTCGCCCCCTCTCTGTTGGAGTCCCCCAAGGCTCTGTCCTGGGGCCCCTACTTTTTTCCATCTATACTCTTGGCCTAGGACAACTCATAAAGTCCCATGGCTTCCAGTACCACCAGTATGCAGATGACACTCAGATCTACCTCTGTGGCCCAGATGTCACTTATCTGCTGTCCAGAATCCCTGAGTGTCTATCAGCCATATCCTCCTTTTTCACCTCTCGCTTCCTAAAACTCAACGTAGACAAAACTGAACTCATTATCTTTCCTCCTTCTCACGTATCTTCCCTACCCGATCTATCTATTATTGTAAACGGCATCACGCTCTCTCCAGCACGTGTAATCCGCTGCCACAGAGTAACTCTTGACTCTGCCCTGTCCTTCAAACTGTCAGGATCCTGTCAGCGCCGGCGTGCAGCCTCCGCTGAGCAGGGACTCACCCACACTGTAGGGGGGCCCGGGGTCAGGTACGGCCGGAAAGTTCTGACACACAGGACCTGGGGACGCTGAAGTTTAGCAAGCAGTGAAGGACCTACGGTCATGTGACTGCAATGGGCGGGGTTTAGCATCCTGCTTCCAGAGATCGGCAGGACACAACTACAGGAATGCTCAGAGTCAGGCAAACGGGGGTCATGCACAGAGATAGCAGTAAAGTACCAGGGATGAGACAGAACGGTGTTAGGATCCCCGAGGGTGAACCCACTGGACCACGGAAATGAACCTCCCCTAGGCGAGCGGACCAGGTGGACCACCCCCTTTACAGGGAGTGTTAGGGACAGGCCCAGGGGAAACTATTACCGCGGCAGCTGGTACCCAGGCAGACGGGGGAGACCAGACAGGCAGTAGGCAAGGTAGCCGGAAGAGCGGTGAGAGCAAGATCAGGAAGTGCGGAGACACGGGCAGGCACGGGGGAAACCCAGGAACTTGAGCAGGACGGAGACACCGGGTGGTACGGCTGGAACACTGGGGTACAGGCTGGACGAATACACTGGATGGCACGGCAGGAACACTGGAGACTGGACCGGGGTAGAATGGCCGGAACCCATGATACTGGACCGGGGCAGAGCGGCAGGAACACAAGAGACTTGACCGGGGCAGAACGGCAGGAACAAAGGAGACTGGAGACACGGGAAGGCAAGGCAGGAACACTGGAAACAGAGGAGAGAACAGGTAACACGGATGGGAATGCAAGTAAAACAGCAGGGAGCGGAGGAAGCAGCAGAGTACACCAGCAAGAGTGGGGCCAGAATCACAAGGAAGTACAAGTGACGATCAGGCAGCGTCACTAGGGAGCGACGGCCTGATATGGGAGAGTGAGGAGGAGCTTCCGGGTCAGGGTCCTCCCTGACCATAGAGAGGACCAGGAGGAGCGACCGGCTCACAAAGGAGGAAGTGCGCGCGCCCGGTGAGACCTGCGGGGAGCGCGCGCCCGGGAGGACGCAAGCGCTGTCATCAGAGCAGGGGAACAGACGGGGACGCGCCGGGAAGCTGCGGTCAGGTGAGTCTGATAGGGCGCAGGAGGCGGCGGCACGACAGGAGCGAGCGGCGACGTGACAGTACCCCCCTCCTTACGTGCCCCTCTCCCAAGGCTGGAAAGAAATCTTGCCAAAATCCAGGGAGCTTGAATGTTCTCCCGAGGCTCCCAAGATCTCTCCTCAGAGCCAAAACCCTTCCAATCGACCAGGAAAAAGGTCTTTCCCCTTAGCTTTTTCATGGCGAGAATGTCTTTAACCTCAAAGACATCATCGGCGGAAACAGGCTGGGGAGTGCGGGTGGTAGTGGCATGGAATTGGTTGAGGATCACAGGTTTCAGAAGAGAAACGAGAAACGAATTGGGGATGCGAAATGAGGCAGGAAGCTTTAACTTGTAAGAGACATCGTTGATGCAAGACAAGACCTCGAAGGGTCCAATATACCGGGGACCCAATTTGTGCGAAGGGACCCTAAGGTGGATGAACTTGGAGGATAACCACACTCTGTCGCCAGGATGGTAGAGAGGGGGGTCCAAGCGTCTCTTGTCTGCGTGTCTCTTCATCTTAACCTGCGCTTGTTCGAGAGCGGTTTTGGTCTCCTGCCAGATCCTGGAGAACTCCCCAGACAGAAGATCAGCGGCCGGCACACCCGCAACAGGAGGAATTGGTAGAGGCACGCCTGGATGTAGCCCGTAGACGATGAAGAAGGGAGACTTGGTAGAAGACTCATTGGCGTGATTGTTATACGCAAATTCGGCCCATGGGAGCAAGTGTGACCAGCCGTTCTGGTGAGCGTTGGAGAAATGACGGAGGTAATTAATCAAAATTTGGTTAGTACGTTCTGCTTGACCATTGGTCTGAGGGTGATATGCGGAGGAGAAATCCAGTGTGACGTTCATAGACTTGCAGAGCGCTCTCCAAAATCGGCAGGTGAACTGGACTCCTCTATCAGAGACTATACGTTGAGGGAACCATGGACACGAAAAATATAGTGGATAAAAATCTTTGCCAATTCAGGAGCCGAGGGTAAGCCAGACAGAGGGATGAAATGAGCCATCTTGGAGAACCTATCCGCAACGACTAAGATGACCGTACATCCAGAAGAACGAGGCAGGTCAGTGACAAAGTCCATAGCAATGTGCTGCCAGGGAGCCGAAGGAACTGGAAGCGCGTGCAAGAGTCCAGAAGGTAATTGCCTGGGGACCTTGTTTTTGGCACAGGATGGACACGAAGCTAAAAAACTACGAACATCTTGGGGAAGAGTGGGCCACCAATAGTAGCGTGAGACCAGACAAAGGGTCTTTTTCAACCCAACATGGCCTGCAATCTTGGAGGCATGACCCCAATGCAAGACTCGTTTCCTGTTGGTCACTGGGACGAAGGTCTTACCCAGTGGTAGGGTAGACAAACTGAGGGGTGCTACCGTGATGATCTTGGAGGGATCCAGGATGTGCGTAGGGTCCTCCTCGGTATCGACAGCAAGAAAGGATCTGGACAACGCATCAGCCTTGATGTTCCTCCTACCCGGGCAAAAATGCAATTCAAAATCGAAACGGGTGAAAAATAAGGACCATCTCGCTTGTCGTGGATTAAGTCTCTGTGCCGATCGGATGTAAGCCAAATTCTTATGGTCCGTGTAGATCTTAAAAGGATGCACAGCTCCTTCCAAAAGGTACCGCCATTCCTGCAACGCCATCTTGATGGCCAAAAGCTCCCTGTCACCAATGGAGTAATTTCGTTCCGGAGTGGAGAACGTCTTTGAGAAGAAGCCGCAGGTGACTAGTCGCCCGGAAGGAGACCTCTGAGAGAGTATGGCTCCGGCCCCGATGGCAGAGGCATCCACCTCCAAAATAAAAGTTTTCTTAGTCTCTGGGCGGTGAAGGACTGGGAGCAGAAGCAAAGGCTTGCTTCAGGGCAAGGAAGGATTCTTCGGCCTCTGAGGACCAAACGTGCGGGTTGGCCCCCTTAGGAATCAGAGAGGAGATGGGGAGCGGTCAGGGACGAAAAATGAGGGATGAATTGCCGGTAGTAATTGGCAAAACCCAGGAATCGTTGCATTGCCTTGACTCCATGAGGTTGTGTCCAGTTGAGTACGGCTGACACTTTCTCTGGATCCATGCTTAAGCCAGAATCAGAAACAATGTACTCCAGGAACGGAAGAGAGGTTTGTTCAAAGGAGCATTTCTCCAGTTTTGCATATAGGCGATTCTCCCTCAGGCGTGAGAGGACTAGACGAACACTCTTCCTATGGGCAGCCAAATCCGAGGAGAAGACAAGAATATCGTCCAGATACACTACAACACAAGAGTACATTGAGATCTCGGAAAATGTCATTCACGAATTCCTGGAATACTGCGGGGGCATTGCACAAGCCGAAGGGCATGACCAAATACTCATAGTGGCCATCCCTGGTGTTGAACGCGGTCTTCCATTCGTCACCAGGGCGAATGCGGATGAGATTGTAGGCCCCACGAAGATCCAGTTTGGTGAAAATTCGTGCCCCCTGTAACCGATCAAACAGTTCCGGAATGAGAGGAAGCGGCTACTTGTTCTTGATAGTGATATCATTGAGGCCCCGGTAGTTGATGCAAGGACGAAGAGCCCCATCCTTCTTCTTCACGAAAAAGAAGCCCGCGCCTGCGGGTGAGGAAGACTTCCGGATAAAGCCTCTAGCCAGATTTTCCTGGACGTACTCGGACATGGCTTGGGATTCGAGAGGATTCAAATAATAAATTCGGCCCCGGGGTGGAGTAGAGCCTGGAACGAGATCGATGGGGCAGTCATAAGGACGATGAGGGGGCAGGCACTCTGCCTCCTTTTTGTTGAAAATGTCCGCGAAGGACCAGTAGGCTGAAGGCAAGCCCACGGGCGCCGCTGGAATCCTAGGCGACTTGATTGGCTGAATGGGAAGAAGGCACGGAGAGTGGCACGACTGACCCCATCGAAGAATGTCCCCAGATCGCCAATCGAGAACGGGCTCATGAGTCCTTAACCACGGAAGGCCTAAGAGGAGTGTGTGGGATAGCGAGGGCAGTACAAGGAAGGCTATCCTCTCCCGATGTAGAGCTCCGACTTGTAATTCCACTTCTTCGGTGACCAAAGTAACGACCTCCTGCAGGGGAGCGCCGTCGACAGAAGCTAACTGCTGAGGAGACTCCAAGGATCTGACAGGTATCCGCAACTTTTTGACCGCCTCGAGCTGTATGAAGTTCCCGGCAGCTTCAGAATCAATATAGGCCAGCTCAGAGACGCGGGAGGCACCAAGATTCAATAGGACAGATAGGGTCAAGGGTGGAGAGGTATCACTAACACCTAGGGAGGCCTCTCTTACCTGTCCTAGGCGGAGGCATTTCCCGGCCTCACCGGACATGAGCGCAGAAGATGGGAGGAACTGCCGCAGTAAAGACAGAGACCCTTGTTGAACCTCTCCTGGCGGCGCTGCTCTGCCGATTTGAGGCGATCTACCTGCATAGGTTCCGACGCCGGGGCAGCGGAGGTAGAGCCAAACCACGGACCGGAGGGACTGCGTGTTGCTAGGGAAACGCGGGGAAGTCTTCTCTCCCTGGCGGACTTGCGGGAGCGCTCCTGGAAGCGCAAGTCAATGCAAGTCGCCAGGGAAATGAGATCTTCCAGGGACATGGGAGTGTCCCGACCCGCCAGCTCGTCCTTGATACGAGCAGACAAACCCCGCCAAAATGCTCCCACCAAAGCCTCGTTGTTCCACCCGAGCTCAGAGGACAGGGTGCGAAACCGAATGGCATATTGGCCCACAGAAAGAGTACCCTGGCAGAGATTAAAAAGGGACTCCGTGGTTGAGGCCAGGCATCCCGGTTCGTCAAAAACCTTGCGAAAGGTCTCGAGAAACGTGGAGAGCTGGGAGACCACCGGATCGTCTTGCTCCCAGAGAGGGTTTACCCAGGCCAATGCGTCGCCCTCCAAGTGGGATACCATAAAGGCCACCTTGGCACGGTCCGTAGGATATTGCTGAGGCAGCAATTCAAAGTGCAATTGGCACTGATTAAGGAACCCCCTGCACAATCTGAGGTCCCCGCCATACCGCGGAGGCTTAGCTAAACGGGGCAGTGGATGTGGTAGCGACGCCTGAGCAGGGGCAGCCGCGGCAGACTGGAGAGAGAGTAGTCGGTTGTCCACCGAGGCCATATAATTTAAAATATGACCCCGAGTATCGCGTTGCTGGGCGAGTTCCTGCTGGAGACTGGCCAGCTGGTATGCACTTCCGGGATCAGAGGGCTGTAGTGCCGATAGCCGGGATTCCATAGACTTTAGGAAAGTCATGATCCGGGCCTGGTTGTCTCGTAGAGTCGCCAGTTCCTTCTGGGTGGTTGCTGAGGTACCAGCGGGATTCATGGCCTGATCGTACTGTTAGGATCCCCGAGGGTGAACCCACTGGGCCACGGCAACGAACCTCCCCTGGGCGAGCGAACCAGGTGGACCACCCCCTATACAGGGAGTGTTAGGGACAGGCCCAGGGGAAACTATTACCGCGGCAGCTGGTACCCAGGAAGACGGTGGAGACCAGACAGGCAGTAGGCAAGGTAGCCGGAAGAGCGGTGAGAGGAAGAGATCAGGAAGTGCTGAGACACGGGCAGGCACGGGGGAAACCCAGGAACTTGAGCAGGACGGAGACACCGGGTGGTACGGCTGGAACACTGGGGTACAGGCTGGACGAATACACTGGATGGCACGGCAGGAACACTGGAGACTGGACCGGGGTAGAACGGCAGGAACACAGGAGACTGGACCAGTCTAAAACAGCAGGGAGCGGAGGAAGCAGCGGAGTACGCCAGCAAGAGTGGGGCCAGAATCACAAGGCAGTACAAGTGACGATCAGGCAGCGTCACTAGGGAGCGACGGCCTGATATGGGAGAGTGAGGAGGAGCTTCTGGGTCAGGGTCCTCCTGACCATAGAGAGGACCAGGAGGAGCGACTGGCTCACAAAGGAGGAAGTGCGCGCGCCCGGTGAGACCTGCGGGGAGCGCACGCCCGGGAGGACGCAAGCGCTGTTATCAGAGCAGGGGAACAGACGGGGACACGCCGGGAAGCTGCGGTCAGGTGAGTCTGATGGGGCGCAGGAGGCAGCGGCGCGACAGGAGCGAGCGGCGACGTGACAAACGGATAGTCGGGGCCAAGCAGAGGTCAAAACCAAACAGATATAGAAGGTACAAAGCAGAATCCAACAAGCAATATCCAGAGAACAGACTGAGTCAAAACCAAAGAATCAGGCAACCAGAACACAGCACAAACACACTCAGGGTTCAACACACTCTGCCAAGGGCGAAAGTATAACTGACGGGGATGGGAGCTTCCTGAGGCTATAAGAAGCTTTCCCAGAACCAATGAGAGGCCACAATAATAAGCCCCAGGTGTGCAGGTAAGAGTCTGCACTGAGATCAAAACATTAACCACAGAAATGCAGGTCCACCAGCACTGATATCATGACACAAACCACACGTCCAATCTCTTGCCAACTCCTGTCGCCTCCAACTCAAAAATATTTCCAGAATCCATCGCTTCCTCAGTCCTCAATCTACTAAAACTCTTGTACATGCCCTCATCATCTCCTGCCTTGACTACTGCAACACTCTCCTCTGTGGCCTCCCTGCTAACTCTCTTGCACCACTCCAGTCTGTCCTCAATTCTGCTGCCCGACTAATCCACCTCTCTTCTCGCTACTCCCCTGTCACCCCCTTTGCAAATCCCTCCATTGGCTCCCAATTCCCCAACGAATCCAGTTCAAACTTCTAACACTGACCTGCAAAGCCACCCACAACCTTTCCCCTCCCTATATCTCTGAACTAATCTCCCAATATCTTTCCTCACATAATCTTCGATCCACCCAAGACCTCCTACTCTCCTCCACACTTATTCGTTCCTCATACAGCCGCCTCCAAGATTTCTCCCGAATGTCCCCTATCCTCTGGAATGCCATGCCTCAACACGTTCGATTATCCACCTCCCTCGAATCCTTCAAACGGAACCTGAAAACCCATCTTTTCAGGAAAGCTTACAGCCCGCAATGACCATTCTGCCGCCTCACCACCGCCTGAGCTGCTGCCTCATCACCACCAGAGCTGCTGCACCTCCGACCTTCTGTCTCTTCCCCACTATCCCGTAGAATGTAAGTCCACAAGGACAGGGTCCCCTCTCCTCTGTACCAGTCTGTCATTGTAAATTTGTTTACTGTTAACGATATCTATAACTTTGTATGTAATAACCCCTTCTCATGTACAGCACCATGGAATTAATGGCGCTATATAAATAAATAATAACAATAATAATAATAATAGATGGCAGAGCTTGGAAGGGAAGGAGCACTGTATGAGTTTTTCAACTTTCAATGCAGAATTGGCTGGAATTGAGATCAGATGCCATGTTGCGTTTGGAGAGCACCAGATGTGCCCAAACAGTGGAAACCCCCCAATTCTAACTCTAACCCTAACCCCAACACACCCCTAACCCTAATCTCAGCCCTAACCCTATCCCTAACCCTAATGGGAAAATGGAAATAAATACATTTTTTTTAAATTTTATTGTTTTTCCCTAACTAAGGGGGTGATAAAATGGGGGGGTTTGATTTACTATTTGTGGCAGGTTTTTATGTTTGGCAGCTGTCATATTCTAAAAGACGCTTTTTATTGTAAAAATAGTTTTTGCATCACCACATTTTGAGAGCTATAATTTTTACATATTTTGACCCACCGAGTCATGTGAGGTCTTATTTTTTGCGGGATGAGTTGACATTTTTATTGGAACCATTTTCGGGCACGTGACATTTTTTGATCGCTTTTTATTCCGATTTTTGGGACGCAGAATGAACAAACACTAGCATTTCATGAATTTCTTTTGGGGGGTGTGTTTACACCGTTCCGCGTGTGGTAAAATTGATAAAGCGGTTTTATTCTTCGGGTCAGTACGATTACAGCGATACCTCATTTATGTCTTGGCACTTTTATGCAATGAAAACAATTTTATATAAAAAAATAATTATTTTTGCATCGCTTTATTCTGAAAGCTATAACTTTTTTATTTTTTGGCTGAAGATGCTGTGTGGTTGCTCGTTTTTTGCGGGACTAGATGACGTTTTCAGCGGTACCATAGTTATTTATATCGGCCTTTTTGATCTCGCGTTATTGCACTTTTTGTTCGGCGGTATGATGAGAAAGCATTGTTTTTTGCTTTGTTTTTTCTTTTTTAAGGGATTCACTAAAAGGGTTAACTAATGGGACAGTTTTATAGAGCGGGTCGTTACGGACGCGGCGATACTAAATATGTGTACTTTTACTGTTTTTTTTTTTTATTTAAAAAAAATGAATTTACTAGGAAATATTTTTTCCAGGACGTCCCTCCTGACAGCACCTTGGAGGTTGTCCTTCCTTTCATCCTTATAGGGACAGGAAATGCATGAGAGGTTAAAGGTCCCCTCCCACTCCCGCACTTCAGTGTTTTTCCTGTCCCTGTAAGGACTGGCACGAGTGACGCCGTGGAAGAAGATAGCTGCGGCATCCAGCGCTTACCGTACGGGCTCAGGGGGATCGGGGTCCGGACTCCACCTCCCCCCTGTCAAGTGGTCCGGGTTGACACCCCCCAATGGGGGTTCTTCGCCAGGTGTCCCATGGAGCGGAGCTCCGGGACTCAGAGCCGCTTCCCCTCAGCGGGGCTCTCGGCTCCCGCCGTCACACGCCGCATCATCCTAGGAGACGCTGGAGCGTCGGCGGCCGCATTACTTCCGGGCGCCCGATGACGACTTCCGGTTGCGTCACAGCATGGGCGCATCAGACCGGAAACGGAGCAGCGACGCGGCAAAAGGCATGAGGACCATTCGTCCCACTCAAGACAAGGTAGGATAAAGTGGCAGGGGGTGTCGGCCATACAGGACTTCCACAACCGCACACCGAATTGGAAAACGCTGTGAAAACCGGCGATCAGCCTGAGCAACCAGCGTATGTAAGTAGTGGCCACTATGGACAGCAGGTATCAAAGATAGAAGCTTTAAATGAAAAAACTCCTGTGCTTTATGTAGGAAAAGACAGGGCACCGACACCTGCAGCATCAACCTCCAGGACATCGGGCAGATCTAATAAATGCCCCATCTGTGCCAGCAAACTACCAGGGTCATGGAAAAAACCCCTATGTGAAGAGTGCACCCTTAGGATCATCAGAGGCGAGCAGGCCTCTTGCCTTGCAGAGATGCGCACAATGGTCAGAGAGGAGGACCAGGCCTCTGTCTCCGGACTGCTACCTACTCAGTCTTCCAGCCAGCCCCAGGCTAAGAGACCAAGATGGGTGTCGGATCAGTCATCGGACGAAGAGATCCAGTCTCAATGTACGGACTCGGACTCGGAGGGCAGGAGGGCAAGATCACCTCAGAACCCCCCGAGATAGAGAAAAGATACCTCTTCTCCTCGGAGAACACGGATGAGCTTCTCGGCGCCATGAGAAGCACCATGGAGATTGAGGAAGCCCCAAAGACTCAATCCATCCAGGACGAGATGTTTGGGGGCCTAAGAGCTAGGATTCGCCAAGTCTTCCCAGCTAACGACCATATCCGTACAATGATTCTGGAGGAATGGGAGGACGCCGAGAAATGACTCGTCATGCCTCGAGACTTTAAGCTTCGACTACTGTTTAACCAGGAGGACATTAACAGTTGGAGCGAAGTTCCTAATATCGATGCCCCAGTGGCCAGGGTGTCAAGGAAGACTGCAATTCCCTTTGAAGACTCCTCTAGTCTCAAGGAACCCATGGACAAGAAGGCCGACATGCTCCTAAAGAGGGCTTGGGAGGCCTCTGCGGCGGTTATGAAGACAAACATAGCCGTCACATCGGTCGCCAGATCCATGCATCTATGGATCGACCAATTAGAGCACCAATTAAAAGGGAAAACCCCTAGAGGGGATATCTTGGAGGGCCATCCCCTGTTAAGGATCGCAACCGGATTCCTGGCGAACGCTTCAGCTGAATCCGTGCGATTTGCAGCCTGGAATAATTCTTTATCCAATGCGGCTCGCCGAGCCATATGGATGAAGACCTACTCAGGGGATTACCAGTCGAAAAATAAGTTATGTGCCATACCCTTCTCAGGTGGGAAAGTATTCGGACCGGCCTTAGATAAAATACTGGAGAATGCCTCTGAAAACAAGAAAAGGTTTCCCGAGGAAAAATCAAAAAGATATTTTCTCTTTCAGAGGTCCCGTCTAGAGTTGAGCGACTTTGGTCGGATCGGGTTTCATGAAACAAAATTTGTTTCAGATGAAACTGGTCCGACTAGGGCAAAAAAGGTCGGGGTTTCGTCCAAAACCCGACCCCAATGCAAGTCAATGGGGAATAAAAGTCGGCATTGAGTGGATGAATGACATTCATGAAACCCGATCCGACCAAAGTCGCTCAACTCTAGTCAGGGCCACTATTCAACTCTCTTCACCGTAAAAAAGCCGTCGGGGGAAAGACGGACCATTATAAATTTAAAGCCACTAAACCAATGGATCCGATACAAAAGATTCCAAATGGAGTCCCTAAAGACCACCATCCCTCTGATAGAACAGAACGCCGCAATGTGCAGAATAGATCTAAAAAGTGCATACTATCATGTTCCCATCCACCCTCACTCTCAGAAGTTCCTGCGGTTTGCACTAAAAATGGGAAGCGGGTACTGCCATTTTCAGTTTCAGGCTCTTCCTTTCGGCCTAGCTTCAGCACCTCGGGTTTTTACGAAGCTGGTCGCCGAGATCGTGGCACGCTTAAGACAAGATGGCATAATCATCGTGCCATACATGGACGACTTCCTCGTAATATCTCAGTCAGCATCGGAGTTAAAAAAACAACTAGTCTCGGTAATTACCATGCTCGAAAACCTATGTTAGATCCTGAACAAGGACAAGTCAGACCTGCAGCCCGGTACCAAGAAAAAATTCCTGGGAGTCATGTTAGATTCCAAAAGAAGAATCTCGTTTTTACCAGAAGCAATAAAGAAACCCATCATGAACAAAGTTCGTCAACTATGGCGAGACTGAATATCTATAAGGGCTGCAATGAAGATCCTAGGTACTCTGACAGCATGCATACCATGCTTAATGTGGAGCTAGGCTCACACAAGAAGCCTACAAAGAGAAATCCTGACAAAATGGGACAGACGGCAGTCCTCTCTGGACAGGGAGATTCGGCTGTCCCCAGCCCTAAAGTCATCTCTGAAGTGGTGGATCAGTCATGAGAACATCAGCCAGGGGGTGCCTTGGATCCTATAACCATGCGTGACTATTGTCACGGACGCCAGCAGGGAAGGATGGGGAGCCTATCTGGAAGGAAGGTACCTTCAGGTAACATGGCCCAGAAGCATCAGTTCACAGTCCTCAAACTACAGAGAACTACGAGCAGTTTGGGAGACACTAAACGAGTCTAGAGAACCAACGTATAAAAGTCATGTCAGACAACGTGACCACAGTATCTTTCCTACGCCATCAGGGGGGCCCAAGACATGGGAAGCTTCAGGACTTAGCAGCCCACATCTTCTCCTGGGCGGAGAACAGTGTTCGCTCCATATCAGCGGTACACCTAGAAGGCTCCAGGAACAACATAGCCGACTATCTGAGCAGACAAGAAATCCGAGCCACTGCATGGGAGTTGAAAGAAGAGATATTCATAGATTTGTGCCATCGGTGGGGAACCCCTCAGCTAGACCTCTTTGCGACAAGGAAGAACACCAAGCTACAGAGATTCTTCTCCCTCAATCCAGCGGACCATCCAGAAGGGGTCGACGCCTTGAATCAGAGATGGGGAGGGGGACTGCTATACGCTTTTCCCCCTATTGCTATGATACCAAGAGTCCTCAGAAAGATCCAGGAGGAAGGAGCATGGGTGATGCTAGTGGTATCCTTCTGGCCCAGGCAAAGTTGGTTTGCCCTCCTGGAAAAGATGGCTCAGGAGGGTCCGCTCCATCTACTAACGCCAGATGACCTTCTTTCCCAGGGCCCAGTTTTGCACCCAAATCCGGAGAACCTACAGTTGGCAGCATGGATCCTGAGAGGGAGATCCTAAAATCCAGAGGCCTCTCTGACCAAGTGATCGCAACGATGCAGGCCAGCCGTAAGCCCATTACAAGTGCAATCTATTGTAAAATTTGGGGAAGTTCTGCTCAGAAGGTGGTAGTGCCACCGTAGACCTGTCTCGCCCAGATATCCCTCAAATCTTTGACTTCCTCCAGCAGGATTTAAAAAAGGGGGCTTTACACATAGTGATATCGCTAGCAATATCGCTAAAGCGTCACCGATTTTGTGATGCAGCAGCGATATCGCTACATGTGATACCTCCGACCGGCACCTCCGCTGGTTATCGCTGATCGTCCACGTCCATTTCTTGTCGCCGGCTTCCTGCTGACGCCGACGAGCGAGCTATGGACGCGGGCGGAAGATGGCGGTCATCGCTTCGTCTGAAAGGTAAGTACGACCGCCGAGCATCGCTACATCACTGGTGAGATCTGCCTGTTTGGCAGCTCACTAGCGACCATTTAGCGATACCCCAGCGATCCTGACCGGGTCATATCGTGGTCGGGATCGCTGGTGCATCGCTAAATGTAAAGGCGCCTTAAGGGTCTGAGTCCAAGCATATTGAAAGTTCAGATAGCAGCTTTAAGTACTTTCTTTGATTTCTCCTTGGCCTCTCATCCGTGAATAGCGCGTTTTACAAAAGCCATCCAGAGATTGAGACCCACGTTAAGGAAGACAGTTCCCCCGTGGGACCTAAATCTGGTACTTAACGCTCTATGCAGACCCACATACAAGCCAATAGCTGAGATAGATGTCACAAAGCTCACACAAAAAACAGTCTTTTTGGTAGCCATCACCTCAGCCAAGCGGCTGGGTGAGATCCAGGCCCTGTCAATCCAGAACCCCTACATTCAAATATTCGACGACCGCATAATACTAAAACTGAACCCAGGATTCCTCCGTAAGGTAATATCTCCCCAGAATTTTAACCAGGAGATAGACCTACCCTCATTCTGCCTATCCCCAAAACATGATAAAGAAAGATTCTTTCACTCATTGGATGTCAGACGAGTGGTCACACGCTACTTAGAGGCCACTCGAGAGTCGCTGCAGGACACAAAATTGTTTATCCAATATGGTGGTAAAAATAAGGGTAAGGGAGCATCTACGCACACCCTAGCAAGGTGGATAACGTCAGTTATATCCTCAGCATACGAGGCCGAGGGATTACCTATACCAGAGGGGCTTAGAGCTCATTCCACTAGGGCGATAGCAATGTCATGGACAGAAAGTTCGGGAGCCTCAGTAGAGCAAATATGCAGGGCCGCCACCTGGTCTACACTAAACACTTTCTGTAAACACTATAAATTGGACACGCTAACAGCTAGCCAGACGACCTTTGGTCGTAAAGTGCTACAGGCAGTGGTCCCACCCTAATGAATTCTTACTTTGGTATTCTCCATGGTGCTGTCAGGAGGGACGTCCTGGGAAACGGAGATTAGACCTACCGGTAATGTTGTTTCCAGGAGTCCATCCTGACAGCACTGGTGGTTCCCTCCTGATGATTTGTATTTGTAATATGCTTGTACAAAATCTCAATAAATAATAATTGCATCCATACTGATGTGGTACTTTGAAAAATCACTGGAGTGTGGGAGTGGGAGGGGACCTTTAACCTCTCGTGCATTTCCTGTCCCTATAAGGATGAAAGGAAGGACAACCTCCATGGTGCTGTCAGGATGGACTCCTGGAAATAACATTACCGGTAGGTCTAATCTCCATTTTGTTTTTTTTTATTTATTTAATGATTTTTGATAAATTATCTTTACACTTTTTTTTTTAACTTTATTATTTTGTCCCAGGGGGGACATCACTGTAATGTGTCAGATCGCTGATCTGACAGTTTGGACAGCACTCTGTCAAATCAGCGATCTGACAGGCGCTGCACAGGCTTCCTCACTGCCTGCTCTCAGCAGGCACTGAGGAAGCCGCCTCCCTGCAGGCCCCCAAAGGCCCCTGCGGCCATCTTGGATCTGGGGGGCCTGCAGGGAAGGAGGCCCCCAGAGCAGCGCAGCACATCGTGCTGCTGTGGGGGTCTCAGGGATGCATGGAGGGAGCCCCCTCCCTGCCGATGCTTCCCTAATCCCCCGGTACACTGCGATCATGTTTGATCGCAGTGTGCCAGGGGTTAATGTGCCGGAGGTGGTCCGTGACGGCGCCTGACACATAGTGCCGGGTGTCAGCTGTGATAATCAGCTGACACCCGGCCGCGATCAGCGGCGCCCCCCCGGGAGCCCTTCTGATCGCTTAGACGTACTATCCCATCCCCGGTCATAGGGGCCCAGGTACCGTGGACGGGATAGTACGTCGAATCATAGAATCGTAGAGTTGGAAGGGACCTCCTAGGCCATCTGGTCCAACCCCCTTCTCAAAGCAGGATTTGCTAATTCATCCCAGACAGATGTCTGTCCAGCCTCTGTTTGAAGACTTCCATTGAAGGAGAACTCACCACTTCTCGTGGCAGCCTGTTCCACTCATTGATCACTCTAACTGTCAAAAAGTTTTTTCTAATATCTAATCTGTGTCTCCTCCCATTCAGTTTCATCCCATTGCTTCTAGTTTTTCCTTGTGCCAATGAGAATAAAGATAATCCTTCTACAATGTGACAGCCCTTGAGATATTTGTAAACAGCTATTAAGTCTCCTCTCAGTCTTCTCTTTTGCAAGCTAAACATTCCCAAATCCTGCCACCTTTCCTCATAAGACAGGGTTTGCAGACTGGTCACCATTCTGGTCGCTCTTTTCTGAACTTGCTCCAGTTTGTTGATGTCTTTTTTAAAATGTGAAGCCCAAAACTGGACACAGTATTCCAGATGAGTATCAGGAGAAACATAAAGAGCATGCGATCAAATATGTATGTAAAAAATATCAAATTTTATTAAATACAATTCTGCAGATAAAAATATCATAGTAACAAGAGTGCTCATTAATGAATGTGGACAGTATATCCCATGAGACGTCCCCTATACCTTCCACCTAGATGGAAACAACCCAGTAAGAAAACCACCAAGAAAGATGTCACACATATGGTAACCTATATCATAATATCATAGTAATGCCAGCAGGCCATATCACAGAAGTCAGTGACCAAAGGGTACGGTCATCAATTCGGTAACTAAATGATATAGGTACTCCGTGATGGTAAATTACCAAGAATATGCAAAATTGCCCATGGAGGAGCTTACCAGGGAGGGGAGGAAGAGGAGAGCCCGGCAGTGAAGCCCCCGACGCGCGTTTCGCGGCGTCCCCCGCCGCTTTGTCAAGGAGGAGATAACTGTAAGTGTCCAGATAGGACCTTAAAATAGCCCCTGAACCCAGTCATGTGACCGGGATCCACCAATGGTACTGGCGCCTGCGCCCTGACATCTGCATGTCCTTCACTGCAGCCAGGCATCATGCACAGTGCGCACGCGCCGGGGAATACCCGGAAACGAGCGCTGTGCATATAGATGCCGGCCGCAGCGCTGAGCCACAGACACCAGAGCGATGCGCATGGCCATAGGAAAAAAGGTGGATTATGGCAACAACCATTCTACATCAAACCCCAAAATAGAGTATATATTGCGGGCCAAAATAGCATCATGAAGATTGTAATTGTGCCACCACATAAAAATACATAAATATATACAGTAAGTAATAAGTATAAATATGTATATAATAATAAGACATATATCCACATAAACAATAATAAATAGATAGGGCGATACATCCATTAAGTAAATATATGATGATTTCCATGAGATGCTTGATTGTAGAGAACAGTATGTCAGATCCACGATACGGAGCTAATCCAGGACCAAACAGAGATGCACTGTAAACTAACTAAATATAAAGAAAAAGTGAATATTAGTTAAAATAAATAGCAGTGAAAAATAAAAACAATTAAAAACGAACACTGCTGAGGAGCATGGGAGATACAGGGTTATGCGGACACAGAAAAAAGGAGGGAACATGAGCCAAAAGTCAATATAAAGTGTGTAATCTCATGCCATATAAAGGGCATGAGATTAAAGGAACCACTACAAATACCCACTGACGGGGTACAGGGTCTTATAGAAAATCTTATAAAAAGGGGGCGAAGCTTAAAGATTCATTAAGTCCTCATTTGTCCGAGGACTTTTTTGTAATCGCCTCCCCTGATGCCCATATGAAGTGCATCAATACCCCTAATTTTTAACAACCCCGCCTCACAATTATGGTGCGCCCGAAAATGTCGGGGGATAGTTTTAAGTTCTGATGGATCGGACACTGTCCTGGCTGCGCCAATGTCCCGCACATGTACACGTGTTCGCACCCTCAGCTCCCTAGTGGTAAGACCCACATATATTTTGGGGCACGGGCATGTGGCATAATAAATAACATTTGAAGTGCCACATGAAATCCGATGTCTAATCTTGTACTCCCTCGTGCAATCCGAGGAGCTGAAGGTGGAACAGCCCAGGACATTGCCACAAGCCAGGCAGTGCCCACATGAAAAGGATCCACATATCAGACCATTGGAGCCAAAGAAGTTCTTGGGAGTAGGCACATAATGGCTCCGTACCAATAGGTCATTTAAATTCATAGAACAACGCGGCGTCATGGATGGGGAGTGTCCCAGGACAGCCCTCAAGGATGGATCTGTCTCCAAGATGGACCAATGTTTCCGTAAGATGGTGCGCATATTATGCCATTCATGATTGTATGTAGAGATGAACCGTATAGGTCCATCACCATTTAAAGGACCACTCTTCTTGGTAGACTGTAAAAGGCCACTGCGTGGGGTATGTCTTGTCCTGTTGTAGCCTGTCTTCACACACCTGCGACTATAGCCCCTAGTCATTGATTACATTCAATAATTAACTATTATTATGTGGTGAAACAAATATGTGTGAATATGTACCGTAATAATTTAATAAATTCAAGGGGTTCTGAATTAGAGTGAAGTGCAAACAGTGCTGGCTGTGTAATCACGTAGCAAGGTAATCATTCAGCTGGAAAATCTCTCTCTGCTGAACTCCATTACCCTGCTTACCTGGCTTACCCTGGAGTATCCCCTTGATATGAGTAAAAAAAATAAAAATAAAATATCACATGGAGAAGAAGAAAAAACATAAGGAAAAAAAGAAAGGAGAGGAAGGTTTTGATATAGTGAAGTTGCTTCATATACCAAAGCGCTTAGACAGAGAGACACCCATTCAAGTATCATGGGAACAGTGAAAAGAAAAAAAAGAAAGTAAAGAAAAAGCGGCAACTGGTATTAGCAGTTGCACATAACATAGCAGAACCAAAAAACTCCTACTTTGAGAGTTGTATATTGGTGTTGTCCTTTAGTATCTATTATTGTTCAGTAATATTAATAGTATGTTTAAAAGATTAATTATATTAAAATTATGTGGAAAGGAAAAAAACAGATACAATTCATACAATTCATGCAAAAATACAATCACTATAAAAACAGTTATAAAATATATTGTAAGTCAGTGGTAGCACCGTATGCAGTGAAGAGGCAGTGACCCACAAAATTCAAACACAAAAGTCTTTTTAATGTGTTGTCTACACACATAAAAGTCCAAATTCACACAATTGCCTATAACTTCAGTGCATATTATCAGTGTTCAGTTCACACCAGTTCATAGCACTCCATAGTACACAGCATCCTTTATATTGCAGTCACTACACAAGCTAGTCCTCCTCTGATTAGTGCCTGTGGGTGTTCTGCACTGCTTGTATCACAGTCTCTACTCACAGCCGTACACAGTCCAGGATATCATCCGGATCGCAGCTGAGCACCATATCCACCTGTTTTGAAATCATTACTCGCCAGTCCACTTTCGGGCACAGGACATCCACCTACCGTTCACCTCTGGGCACATGACTGTCCACATCTGAGACCAGTTACCGTGGACGACTTGCATCACTGTGTACACTGTCGGTGCCAGGCCTATTGGCTCCACTCTGTCCTGTGCTCTGCACAGCAACTACTCTGCAAAGCAACAAGCACCAACTCACTCTGGCCTTGACACACCTGAAACTCACTCAGAGCTCCTCAGACCTCCACTAACCCTTTCCTGCAGGGCTTTTATCACAGACACCCTGTGGCTTTCAGCCACATGGAAAACCTTGGTTCGGAATGGAACAGACTGCAACACTATCATACTGCAATCTGTTTCATACACAACATCCAGAGCAGATTTTCCCTACCTCTGTCTTGGACACTAACATGTCCACGACTAACACTTACTTTTATTATCAGTCTGCATTGCAGTCACAGCTATGCCCGTAACTGCCATGCACACCTATGGTCTTCATACACCGCCGTGCATATCCTGGGGAGACTACACAGCGACCCCTACCTGTGACATCGGTCACTGCTTCCCCATTGCAATCCCAGCTATGCCTGTGACCGCAATACATCCTCATAGCCTCAATACGCCTCCGCCGTGCATATCCTCGGGAGAACACACAGCACCCACTAGCTGTAACTGTGACGACTCCTGGAGTGGACCCTCTAGGTCGTGACACCAACCCTCCCAGGGCGAGCTGACCTAGTGAAGACCACCCCCTATACAGGGAGTGTCAGGGGCAAGCCCCAGGGGGTGAGGCACCACGACTGCTGGCACCAGGTGGCCGGCTCACAGGAGACACGAGTGGGTGAGTGTGTCTGCAAGAACGTGTAAAGCGTGGACACGGGAACACATGGTATACAGAGACTTCGTCCGTCCGGGTGCGAGTGAAGCAGGATGCGTGCAAGGAGCACGTCAGAGCACTGAGTCAGGCAGCAGGTGTGCCAGGAGGTGTAACAGAGTACAGGAGCAGGGTGTGTGCCAGAGGGCACAACTGAGCATAAGACAGAGAGCAGGATTGGTACGTGTGCCAGGAGGCACAACAGAGTAAGAGACTGAGTACAGGATCAGAGCATGTGCCAGGAGGCATAACTGAGTATGAGACAAAGCACAGGGTTCGAGTGTGTGCCAGGAGGCACAACTGAGTATAAGACAGAGCACGGAATCAGAGTGTGTGCCAGGAGGCACAACTGAGTATAAGACAGAGCACGGAATCAGAGTGTGTGCCAGGAGGCACAACTGAGGATGAGACAGAGTACAGGGAAAGAGCGTGTGCCAGGAGGCACAACCGAGTATGAGGCAGAGTACAGGGTCAGAGCATGTGCCAGGAGGCACAATTGAGTACGAGACAGAGCACAGGGTCAGAGCGTGTGCCAGGAGGCACAACCAAGTACAAGGCAGAGTGCAGATTCAGAGCGTGTGCCAAGAGGCACAACAGAGTGCAAGGCAGGGGACCTGAATACAGCGCACAGCCAGGCAGGGACACGGCAGACCAAGCCAGGAAGCACAACAATAATCAGGCACCTCCCCTAGGGGGAGGTCGTCTGATATAGCACATGACTACTACTGGTTCCGGGTCAGGTCCTCCATTACCATAGAGAGGACCGAGCCCTATACAGCACAGACAGGAGCGCGCAAGCGCAAACGTGACATGTAGGAGGAGACCCGGGGACGAGAGCTGTGCGTGCGCACCCGACGGGACCCCCGGAGTGACCGCGGCTCCGGAAGAGATGACGTCGGGCCCGAGGTCCCGCCCCCAGGTGAGCGCGGTGTGACAGTAACAGGGGTCACTGCCTTACATATCCCCCTCCCCTGTTCAAACCTGTGAGGTTGAACACTTGACACCCCTCATGGACGCGAGACAGGGCATCGGCATGCCCCTGTGATAGCCCTACAACCAAAAGAGAAAGCCCCAATATCCAGCTAAGATATCATAGCAGTATAAATTTTATATAAAACAGTACAGTGACTGGAAGTGGACTAAATTGTCACAAAATATGGAGAGGGTTTAGTTAGATAATATCAATTTTATTACACATGTTCAAATATATATAAATCAAGACATACAAAGTGCTTAGTGGTGAGGTAGATAGAACATAGCAGCTAAAGGATAATGGCAAAATACATAGATGATAAATATGGTGCCAGACAGAACAACCGTCTCAGGATAGGTTAATGCATATACCAAGGATCAAAGAGTTAATAAAGGAATTCGAATTAAACAAATGGTACTGGAATAACAGTAGCTTAAGTCCTACATAAAGTGATTCATAACAAGCATCATCGCATGAATATCTAATTTATCATAGGCAATATTATCTAAGCATGCTCCGAGTCCCAATTGTGTTTTCTAAATGCAAGCTAGCTGGTCCTATGGCTATATTCCTAGTACACTAAAGATGTAATAACCAAGGTCTTATATAAGGGGCGTAGACGCAGGTGTAAATAATCCAGAAACTCAAGTGTAAATCATGTATATTACTATCATGCTAGTGAATAAAAGAGTGCTGGAGTCTTTATATTAGCCCGCAGGTTTCCCATGTATAAAGCCCCAAAAGTTACAGGGAAGATATGCCGACCAGATCAGAATATATGAAGTTAAATACCTTGCGACATGATCCTGGTAAACTGGAGAACAAACCGTGAGACGTGTTAAAGCCCCGACGCGCGTTTCACCACCCTGTAACTTTTTTTAAGTATATCGAGTATAAGCCTGGTATGCATGGCACTCTCATCCCCATCCTGGTATCCATGGCCTCCTCATCCCCATCCTGCTATGCATGGCCACCTCATCCCTATCCTGGTATGCATGGTACCCGTATCATCATCCCAATTCCAGTATCCATGGCCTCTTCATCCCTATCCTGGTATGCATGGCTGTTCATCCCCATCCTAGCGTGCATGGCCTCCTCATCCCCACCGTGGTGTGCATGGCCTCCTCATCCCCATCCTGACATGCATGGCCGCCTCATCCCTATCCTGGTATACATAGCTCCTCATCCCTATCCTGGTATGCATGGTACCCGTATCCTCATCCCTATCCTGGTATGCATGGCTCCTCATCCCTATCCTGGTATGCATGGCTCCTCATCCCTATCTTGGTATGCTTGGCACCCTCATCCCCATCCTGGTATGCATTGCACCCTCATCCCCACCTTGGTATGCATGGCATCCCATTAGAAAAATGTTTGGTATGCATGGCCCTCATCAGAAAAACATTTAAAAAACATAAACCATCCTACTTACCTTTCCTTCGCGCTCTCTGATGCCAGTAGCTGATTTATCATGTAAGCAGCACATGGCAGGAGCGTCATGGGCTGCTTACACGTGGAGGACAGCTGGCGGAATAGTCACTGCTTTCCACGCCGAGACTGTGGGCGTGTGGAGCAATGAATATTCATTGATCTTTAATAGTGGGCACTGTAACCTCAGCCACTGGCTTGCTGATGCTGCCAGGCAATCTTGTGTGCCTGCTATTAAAGGGAATGAATATTCACTGCTTTCCACGCCCTTAAGTAGCGGGCACACTTTTGAGCTCAGCAGCTGCAGGAAGCCAGCTGCTGCGGCTAACAGTGTGTCCGCTATTAAAGAGAAAATAATATTCACTGCTCTCCACTCCCATGGGTATGGAGAGCAGTGAATTTTAATTTCTCTATTCAGCAGCTGGCACAGGTGTTAGCCACAGCAGCCGCCTCCTGTCTCCGGTGACCCGCTGCTGCTCCCTCTCCATCTTATATTCTGAAAAATACCTCTAAGTGGAACCATCACTCGTGTATAAGCCGAGAGGGGGCTTTTTCATCATTAAATAAGCGTGCTGAAAAACTCGGCTTATACACAAGTATATATGGTAGCTTCATTTTTATTTAATTTACTTATCGTACACCATCATTTTTTTTTTTATTAAACAGCACTTTCCAGACATTATCATCCTTATACCCATTATGGCTCCCAATAAAAGAAGAACCCTATCAGTTTGTCTTGGTAGCGTGCGAGGAAAACGGGGTGGCTGGAGAAAACACGTATCACAGGGAGAATACAGGAAAGATGTATATCTTTGTACCGTGTTAGCCAGTGGATAGAAAAATATTCAGGATTGAGAGTCCTCAGTAGTTGATACCTTTTAATGGCTAACTGAAAAGATGGTAATACATTGCAAGCTTTCGAGACTACTCAGGTCTCTTCATCAGGCTAGACTAATACAAAATCTGAAGTCACATATTTTCATAAAGATGCGGTACATTCTCACATAAATATGTGCCTTCAGATTTTGTATTAGTCTAGCCTGATGAAGAGACCTGAGTAGTCTCGAAAGCTTGCAATGTATTACCATCTTTTCAGTTAGCCATTAAAAGGTATCAACTAATGAGGACTCTCAAAAAGGGAGAATACACAAACTTTTTGATGATGTCTTTGGTGGGATTTGAATACAACCCCCCCCGTGCTGCAAAACAGTACTAACCACTGACCCAATGAGTCTGTCTCCCTTTTAGCATCAGTGGATGACCAAAATGTTTTCTTTTATAATCTTTTAGGTAGCTGTCAGTTGCTTTTACTGAATAAGAACATTCTACTTTCTAGTATAGTCAGCTACCAAAAAAAAAAGTTTTCATTTATCTTTTTATACAGGGGTCTATAAATGAATAACAAATGCAATTGTACTTCATGGCTAATGCGCCGTACACCATGTGTAGGTCCTAAGCATAAAGTGTAGAAAAAACACCGTGAGCACAACTCAAGATGGTGCTAAGGTTAGGTTCCCAAACCGTTAAAGCAACAAATATAAACCTAGCACTCAACTTAAAGGTATTTGCAAGGCGGTTTATTGTAGTACACGAAAAAAGACGTTTCGGTCAATGTGACCTTCTTCAGTTAGTACAAGGGTAAATATAATTACAAAACAAAATGTCATATAAAACTGTTTTTACCCTTGTACTAACTGAAGAAGGTCACATTGACCGAAACGTCTTTTTTCGTGTACTACAATAAACCGCCTTACAGATACCTTTAAGTTGAGTGCTAGGTTTATATTCTAAGCATAAAGTGCACTGTAATTTTTATTTTTTGCAAGTAAAAGTATCCAAGTTATTGCTCTTCCTTGTTACGATTATCAAATATTTTCTTTCCTTTGCAGAATTTATCTTTCTTCTTAAACCCACCAGCAGCAACATGGACACAGTTGTCTGAAGTGTTAAGTTGGCAGTTTTCGTCTGTAACTAAAAGGGGACTTCATGCAGATCAACTAATCATGTTGGAGGAGAAACTATTAGGTAAGATAAGTTTATAATAGACTCTACATATATTTATCTAACTGATTCCAGCAACGTGACTCTGCAGGCGTCCATGGGATTAGGTTGGGTTCTCAGTATTGGGACCCTAATCAATCAGAAAGTTATCCCTTATTTTTTGGATACAGTAGGTGATAACTTTCAAATATTATACAAACCCTTAAGTTTTATTGTGTTAAGTGCACCTGTGACAGGGTCGAAACTGGACAGTTTTGCTTTTATTTTATTTTGGTCCAATGCAGACGGTTTCAGAGAAATGGGTCATTTTCTTTAGGGCTACCTTTTAGGGTATGTGCAGATGATCCACATGCGCTGCAGTCTATTGAATGCAGGTGAATCCAAATGTGTTCTCTGAACCATGTGGTTTCACCGCGTCCAATTATACATATTCTGTTGTTCTCTTAACAGGGGTTAAAATGGGGTTTCCGCGTCCAATATATTCTATTCGTGAAATTTCTCCTAACAGGAGTTAAAGTGAAAGTGGGGTTTTTATATCCACTGTGTAATCCCTCCCCACACAGGTTTAGACATTCTTTCAATGCCATTAACAGAAAATCCATAGATATCACTAGCAAGCACCACTTGAAAATAACAAGACAATGAAGATATGTACACAGCTTTAGGATTACTGACATCTGAAAGATATCTGGTACACTTTTGGTGGCTGTAGCGTGCATCCCACATATTATTTGTTTTCTAAATATTAAATAATAATGCATAACAAGTTGTTGTCTGTAACACAAAACTTAATCACTATGGTCAAGAATGAAAGATACAGCCATCACAAGGCCATCAACCTTTAGGGTCCCGTTACATTTAGCGATGCACCAGCGATCCCGACAACGATACGACCCGGTCAGGATCGCTGTTGCATCGCTAAATGGTCGCTAGTGAGCTTCCAAACAGGCAGATCTCAACAGCGACGCAGCAGCGGTCGTTACCTGTCACACGCAGTGATGATGTCTTCTACCACAGGACTGGCGTATAGCAAATGTGGTGCCAATATTCAAAAAGGGGACAAAAACTGAACTTGGAAATTATAGGCCAGTAAGTTTAACCTCAACTGTGGGTAAAATCCTGGAGGGTTTTCTAAGAGATACTATACTGGAGTATCTGGAGAAGAATAAACTTATGACCCAATATCAACATGGGTTTACAAGGGACCGTTCCTGTCAGACTAATCTGATAAGCTTTTATGAAGAGGTAAGTTCCGGACTGGACCTAGGGAATGCAGTGGACGTGGACTTTTCAAAAGCTTTTGATACGGTGCCACACAAAAGGTTGATACATAAAATGAGAACAATGGGGATAGGGGAAAATATGTGTAGGTGGGTTAAGAGCTGGCTCAGGGATAGGAAACAAAGGGTGGTTATTAATGGAGCACACTCGGACTGGGTCACGGTTAGCAGTGGGGTACCACAGGGGTCAGTTTTGGGCCCGCTTCTTTTTAACATATTTATTAATGACCTTGTAAGGGGCATAGAGAGTAGAATTTCAATATTTGCAGATGACACTAAACTCTGCAGGGTAATCAATTCAGAGGGGGACAATTTTATATTACAGGAGGATTTATGTAAATTAGAAGCTTGGGCTGATAAATGGCAAGTGAGCTTTAATGGGGATAAATGTAAGGTCATGCACTTGGGTAGAACGAACAAGATGTATAATTATGTGCTTAATTGTAAAACACTGGGCAAAACTGTCACTGAAAAAGACCTGGGTGTATGGGTGGACAACAAACTCACATTTAGTGGCCAGTGTCAGGCAGCTGCTGCAAAGGCAAATAAAATAATGGGATGCATTAAAAGAGGCATAGATGCTTAGGAGGAGAACATAATTTTACCTCTATATAAGTCACTAGTGCGACCACACTTAGAATACTGTGTACAGTTCTGGTCTCCGGTGTATAAGAAAGACATAGCTGAACTGGAGCGGGTGCAGAGAAGAGCGACCAAGGTTATTAGGGAACTGGGGGGTCTGCAATACCAAGACAGGTTATTACACTTGGGGTTATTTAGTTTGGAGAATCGAAGGCTTAGGGGTGATCTTATTACAATGTATAAATATATGAGAGGACAATACCAAGACCTATCTAATGATCTTTTTACTCTTAGACCTGTGACGGGGACAAGGGGGCATCCTCTACGTCTGGAGGAAAGAAGGTTTAAGCATACTAGCAGACGCGGATTCTTTACTGTAAGAGCAGTGAGACTATGGAACTCTTTGCCATATGATGTTGTAATGAGTGATTCCCTACTAAAATTTAAGAAGGGACTGGATGCCTTTCTTGAAAAGTATAATATTACAGGGTATATACACTAGTTTCTTTAGTGTTGCGTTGATCCAGGGAGCTAGTCTGATTGCCGTATGTGGAGTCGGGAAGGAATTTTTTTCCCCAATGTGAAGCTTACTGTTTGCCACATGGGTTTTTTTTGCCTTCCTCTGGATCAACATGTTAGGGCAAGTTAGGATAGGATGGGTTGAACTAGATGGACTTAAAGTCTCCCTTCAACCTTAATTACTATGTTACTATGTTAACCTTTAGGGTCCCGTTACATTTAGCGATGCACCAGCGATCCCGACAATGATACGACCCGGTCAGGATCGCTGTTGCATCGCTAAATGGTCGCTAGTGAGCTGCCAAACAGGCAGATCTCAACAGCGACGCAGCAGCGGTCGTTACCTGTCACACGCAGTGATGATGTCTTCTTCCGCCCGCGTCCACTTGTCGCTCGTCGGCGCCAACAGGAAGCTGCTGACGAGAAACGGCCCAGGACGTTCTCGCGCGATCAGCGATAACCAGCGGGGAGCCGGTCGGAGGTAAGTGTCACATGTAGCGATATCTCTGCTGCGTCACAAAATCGGTGACGCTTTAGCGATATTGCTAGCGATATCACTGTGTAAAGCCCCCTTAAATCATGTAGCCTATTTAGAATGTTTGAACGCACGCCCCATTTTTTAATCTGGGGTGTGTCATTTTAGGTGGCAATTACCAGTTTTGCATTTCAAAAATGTGAAATTTCCAAACAAAATTGGAAAAAATGTGGTTTTCCAACTTTTCATTAATGTTTCTGCTTTTAAAAAATGTTATATCACACAAGAAAATTAACAATCAATTTGAAAACTTTAGATTATAAAAAATATATTTTCCCAGGATTTCCCTCATGACAGCACGTCAGTGTCACATGCCCCGTCCTGTGTGACACAGCCAGGTGGCTGGTAACTGATAAAACAGGACACGGCACGTGTAATTGTCCAGTATGACGCGGTCCGCAGGACGGTAACTAATACAACCAGACACAGGGGATAGGGAAAACCTGGGTAACAATAACAATGGTGGCCCTGCGATAGAGAACGGGGACGTGGAGACCTCCTGCACTCCTCTGAGTCAGTGTCTCTACACTCCTAACGTTCACTAGGCCGGTTCCACACTGGGCGACGATCACCCTGACTCGCCCTGCACCTAAACCCTCACTAGGGAAATGGTTGGTGCGGAAACTAATCCCACCACTGCACTAAACACACATAAGGAAAAGTGACAAAACAGGGGAAACACCACTTAGCTTTGCTCTGTTGCTTACGCTCCCAGCAACAGAGCCCACCACCTGCGTTCATCTTTTCCTCCGACCGGATCCAACACCATAGTGCAGCCTTGGTGCAATCAGAGTCCACCACCTGCATGCAGCTGTCCAGAAACAGAGTCCAGCAAATGAGTCCAGCTTTTCTGCCAAAGAGTCCAACATTTTGAGTCCAGCTTTCCAGCAACCGAGTCCAGCATCCTGAGTGCAGCTCTACACCATAGCTGCCACTCCACAAAGCAATGCCAGCCCTCCTTGCAGACACCATAGCTGGCACTCCACCAAGCCATGCCAGCCCTCCTTGCAGACACCATAGCTGCTACTCCAGCACTCTGACTGGGCTATCCTTGACTCTCCTTCAGCTCCATCCTTCACCCAGACTTGCTTGCAAATGAGGAACTATCACCAACAGTGATTGACACACCTGACACTCTTTTATAGAGCAATCACACCTGTTACATAATCACGTGCACAGAATCAAAGAAACCAGAGTGCAATGATGCTAATGGCCACCGGGGGGAAACTACAACTGAAACCACCACAGTGCAATGACCCTAATGGCCACCGGGGACAAATCCACCTTTGGCACACAGCCAAAGGAAAAAAAAAAAAGGTTACTTTGTGCATTTAATCTGTCAGATCCAACCTGGATCATGACAGTCAGGAAGTAGTCCTGCTCATCCTCTAGGGAAAGGAAATACACGAGAGGTTAAAAGTTTCCCAACTCCACCTCACCCTCTGTGTTTTTCCTGTCCCTAGCAGGACCGAGCACGGAGAGGAAGGAGCGAAGGAGCATGAAGACTTACCTTGGAGCTCAGGGGGATCGGAGAGGACGTCATCTCTTCCCATCCCGCTGTCAAGAGGCTCCAGGCTGATACTTCACTAGGCTGGGGTCCCTCAGCCAGTCGGAAGAGCAAGATATAGCTCCCAACTTTTACCACTTCCCTCTTGCAGAGGGCTCTCTGCGTCGGTCGGTTGAACATGCGGATCGAGCGTATAGGTGTGTGTTCCAATGGTGGAAAGCATTTCCGTCCGGGATGATGCGCATGCATTCCAACGTAGAACGTGTTTCTGGTTTAGAGGGATACCACTTATCGGACCGGCACAGCATGCATTTCACCATGGATTGCAGGAAAAAGCTATGGGGGAGGTATGAAGGCCACCTGGATACAGTAAGACCCTATAAAAGGGTGCTGTCAGAGGGGATATGGGTGCACAATCTGAACAATGGATTCTAATCCTTCACGCTCAGAAGCACCAGCTGAACAGTCCCTGGCAAGTGTAAATAACCCCCATAGTGGCCCTTTTTTTTTTTATTACCAAGAGAGGGACCTTGTAGTGAATACTACACAATTCTCATCTTTTTTTAAATGGGGCAGAAGGACTCCTTTAGACCGGTGTCACGTAGAAATACATGCAGCTGCACACTCCGGTCCCAAGTGCAGACGGCAGTGCCGGGTATTGATGCGAGTTTCTCGCATTACATACGCAAGTGGGACCAGCCTTAAGATCAGGATCTTCTTCTCGGAAAGTGCCCGGCTGCAACACAAAGTTGTCAGTCATACAAAAAACAGTTATGTGCAGTGTATCTCAAAGTTCCTTAAGGACGAACAATCGTCACTTTTAGCAGACATGCGGGCCATGATTAGGGAAGAGGTCCAGAGTACTGTTGCTAGCCTGGTACCATCTCAACCGGCTGAGAGTACTTCCCGTCTTAAGAGAGCTAGATGAGAGATGGAAGAATCTTCTGAGGAAGCATATGCATATTCGTATTACTCAGATGAGGACATGGAGGGAGAAGAAGAATGTACTCCCCAAATACCCTCCGAGGAGAGGAACAAATATTTCTTCTCATCTGAAAATACGGATGACCTTTTAAGAATTGTATGGGCAACCATGACGGTTGAGGAGACTCAGGCGCCACATACAATTCAGAACAGGACGAGAAGTTTGGAGGGCTAAGAACACAAAGGAACATATAAAAGCAATGATCTTGGAAAATTTGGAAGACACAGAGAAACATCTAGTCATCCCCAGAGGTTTTAAGGCACGCTTTCCATTTGATTGGGGAGGTCAGGATTTGGAAGGAAATCCCAAAAGCAGATATTCCCGTTGCCAAAGTGGCAAAAAAGACCTCACTACCTTTTGAGGATTCCTCCTGCCTTCAAGATGCTATGGACAGGAAAGCAGAGGGACTACTTAAAAGAAGTTCTCAGCGGCCTTCATTAAAACTAATATAGACGCCACCTTCGTAGACAGGTCTATATAATAGTAACATAGTTAACAAGGACGAAAAAAGACATTTGTCCATCCTGTTCAGCCTATATTCCGTCAGAATAAATCCCCAGATCTACGTCCTTCTAAAGAACCTAATTACTGTAATATACAATATTGTTACGCTCCAGGAAGACATCCAGGCCTCTCTTGAAGTCCTCAACTGAGTTCTCCATCACCACCTCCTCAGGCATTCCAGATTCTCACTGCTCTAACAGTAAAGAATCCTCTTCTATGTTGGTGGAAATACCTTCTCTCCTCCAGACACAGAGATGCCCCCTTGTGACCGTCACCTTCTTTGGTATAAACAGATCCTCGGAGAGATATTTGTATTGTCACACAAGCATATAACAATGCCATCTGATGTTTTATTGGATAGCACTCAGCCCAGTGTTGTACTGTGCCCAGTTTTCATGCGAAAACAATTGCAGCATGCTGCAAGTGTATCCAATAGTAATCGGCTCACGCGCACCCATTCAAGTCAATGAGTTTGTGTGAAACATAGGACTGCACTTGGATGTCATCGTATCGTGCAAGAGCATCTGATCACACTAAGGTGACTCTCTTGATAGAGTTTGATCTTAGTGACATTAGCATAGTCGGCCCAATTTTTTTTCATGAGAGAATCGACGAACATGTGACCACAGCCTTATACTCAATCGCTGGCATCTTCTTTTTTTTGGCACCGCTCCAATGCCACGGCACCATCTTGCCGTGACTGCTTCTTCTGACCGGCCAGAAGTCAGAGTTAACGATCACGAGTGCTCATTGCAAGTGTATGAGAGCCAGAACGAGGCTTTCATAGAGTTGAATTGAAAAGCGACCTCCAGCTCGCTCCAGCAAAGTGTCGGTGATGGAAGGTGAAGACGATGGCTGGTGAGTATGTTTGAATCAAAGACCTAAGGGTCCCGTTACATTTAGTGATGCACCAGCGATCCCGACGATATGACCCTGTCAGGATCGCTGGTGCATCGCTAAATGGTCGCTAGTGAGCTGCCAAACAGGCAGATCTCACCAGCGACGTAGCAGCGGTCGGCAGTCGTTACTTACCTGTCAGACACGGCGATGAAGACGTCCATGCGTCGCTCGTCGGCGCCAGCAGGAAGCCGCCGACGAGAAATGGCCCAGGACGTTCTCGCGCGATCAGTGATAGCCAGCGGGGGAGCCAGTTGGAGGTGTCACATGTAGCGAGATCGCTAGCAATATCGCTGCTGCGTCACAAAATCAGTGACGCTTTAGCAATATTTCTAGTGATATCACTGTGTGAAGCCCCCTTTAGATTCGAATCTCCCAACCAGTGCTGCAATTAAAAATAAATACTAGAGTGGTGCTTTAATCTAAGGATAGGTCATAAATATTAATGCCTAGACAACCCCCTTAAGTATTGCAAAGTCTGCTTGTTCATTTTTTGCAGTGTTTTTTTTTGCTTCATGTTCTATGTATGTATGTTGTTTTTCCATTTACTTTTCTAGAGGTGTTAAAAACCGCTCATAAATATGCGTTTATAAAGTGTCCCAACATAAAAATGAAATCCATGTGAAAATATTAATAAAAGCCAATTGTGACGCTGAAAAAGGTGTCTATAAAGAGCCCTGAATTATTTAAAGAAAGTCTACATGCACAACTCTTTATTACAAATGTTTACATGATCTGTACTTTTAGAAAGAGACGTTTGAAATATATTTTTGCTACCAATTTTCATTTCCATATTTATTACTATGAGTTTTGTTTTATTTCTTTGTATAGCAAATACTGTGAAACACAAACACTAGCTTAATAAATAATTAACGGTAATTCTTGGCAAAATGCACTGGATTTTGCGGCGTGTGCTTAATCAGAATAGGGGGCCCATAAATGTATCACATGAAGACCACGTGCTTCACCTCTGCCTGGCAATTTGTTTATGCTGCATGATTTCTGTCGGGCACAAATTCATGCACATATGAGCAGCCATGTCTCTGTTTTTGTAAGTCTCTATACATTATCAATTCAACATGAATTTTTGTGCTCTTTTATCTGCAGGTACAAATATGATCAATACAGATGACTTTATTCCATGGACTAGATTCTGCAAGGTAAAATAGAAAAATAGAAGCAATGTCCAGTATAATATGGCTTACATAAATACTTACTATGCTTGCATTTTGTAAAGATTAATGTGTTATTTTCTTAGTAAGAAATGTATTACTTCTGGGCTACCCATAGACTATAAAAATCTACTCTTAAGCCCCCTTCACACATAGCGAGATCGCTACCGATATTGCTAAAGCGTCACTGATTTTGTGACGCAACAGCGATATCGGTAGCGATCTCGCTACATGTAACACTTATCTCCGACCCGGCTCCCCGCTGGATATCGCTGATCGCGCGAGAACGGGATGGTCCATTTCTCGTCGTCGGCTTCCTGCTGGCGCCTGCGAGCGACTCCATGGACGCGAGCGGAAGACGTCACCTGTTATGAATGGGTCACCGAGGAGGATAGCAGGCCCAGGCTAAGCCACAGAAAACCAGAGAGGTTGGTAACTAAGCGGATGCAGACCCCTGATCCTGTCCACAACAAGCAGTAGCCATGGAGCGTACCTACGATGATCCTAGATGCCTCGGCACAGCCGGAGAGCTAACTAAGCCTAAAGCAAGAAAGGGGAAATCTAAACTGCCCCGGAGCAGACCCCAAAGGAATAGATAGCCCCCAAACATATATTGCCGGTGAGACAAGATGAAAACACAAATGCAGGCAGAAAAATAGACTGAGCAAACGATGGGGCCCACACTGACTAGACAGGACAGGAAAGGAAAGACACTGTCTGCAATCATGCAAAAAACCCTGCAAAAAGTCCAACACGTCTGATGCACAAAACACTGAAGTCGCACGACATCGCCCCCCACTATATCAGCACTGTGGTATATTCTGAAAGCAAAGCAAAAAAAGACCAATATAAAAGGGGACAAAACAAACTGGCACATGCAGTAACATATAGTCGGTGATTCAGCACAGCCCCAGCCGGAGCTAGCTGACCCGCACAAAGCAGAGATAAACAAAACCAGATCAAATGCAAACAGAAAAGAAAATGAACCACTTAGCTGAACATGCAGGGAAAGAGCAGGAGACATCAGACCTCAGGAGGCACAGGAAGAAAATCACCAGCAGGGATAGAGGGAGTCAGCTGTCTTAAATCCCAATCAGAAACCCCAGATCTCCAATCGTCTTCCTCATTATCAGGTGGCAAGCCTCTGTCAATCAGATCAGCTCCACTACCTCCAGTAACCACCAGAGGGAGCCCAGAAAGAGAACTCTCAATCTGACCAACTCCACTATCTTCAGTAATCACCAGAGGGAAGCCAGAGAGAGAATTCACAACAGTCACCCTCGCTGCATGTGACAGGTAAGTAGCGACCGCCGACCGCTGCTGCTTCGCTGGTGAAATCTGCCTGTTTGACAGCTCACTAGCGACCATTTAGCTATGCACCAGCGATCATGACCGGGTCGTATCGTCGGGATCGCTGGTGCATCGCTAAATGTAACAGGACCTTAAGTGACAGTTAAAATGTCTCTATATTGCTGTATAGTGCAGCACCTGTGCAGCTGCAGCAGCATGGAGCCGGATGTCCATAAAGAAGAACTTAAAGACATGGACTGGAATATAAGTTGGTGTGCATGCAACGTGTAGGCACATGTTCACACTGGCCACTAAACAGACAAAATCAAGGAAAAAAGCAAGATAAACATCCTGCATTTTTTAATTAAAATTATGTTAACTAAGAACCTTATATTATTTTGATGCACTATAGCTATTTAATGCAGGGTGTTTGTGTAAAGTGCCCAAGCGAAGTGGTCGTGGGCGAGTTAGTTGTTGATCCCACTTGCTCTTGCACTTTACAGACAACATGTGTCCCCTTCCGGTTGTGGCCTGCGGCCTCTATTGGCTCCAGGTTTTCCTCTTCTGGAACCTTGGCAGCAATCAATACAGAGGAAATAATCAAACTTTTACTTGACAACTGGTAGTCTTTGCAAACAGGCATACTGGGTAAGGCCCCACAGGTTGTCTTCTTTCCCACATGTACCGGACACAACTTCAGCACTGGTTCTCAGTATGAGTGGAGGGTCCTCCTTGCTATCTTCCCTATCGCAAGGAATTCCTCTCCACCACTTGCAGTGCACATATACTGTGCAGTATATATACTGCTCAAAAAAATAAAGGGAACACAAACAGCCTGTTGCAAATGGAATAGTGTTCCCTTTATTTTTTGAGAATATATATATATATATATATATATATATATATATATATATATATATATATATATATATATATATATATATATATATATATATATATATATATATCCAACAATGTAGACCAGCTCACTCCTGTGAACCACCTGGGACCTCAGCTGACCTGGTTAACTCCGTTGTGCCCGGATCTGGATGTAGGAGTCCATCCATACAAATGTGAACAACGACAAAGCAAAGTCCAGCAATAACGTGAGCAATCCAGGATGCTGTTAGAAAATTATTTTTTAGGACTATCTGCACTACTTTCCTGCGTTATTGCTGTTTTGAACTGCTTGGACCATTGTATTTTAATGGATTTATCAATAAAAAGAAAGAGAAAATAATTTTTTTACAGCATCCTGGATTGCTCACGTTATTGCTGGACTTTGCTTTGTTGTTGTTCATAGATATATATATATATATATATATATATATATATATATATATATATATACATACATACATACACTGTATATATACGGTATACATATATACAGCTCTGGCAAATTAAGAGATCACTGCAAAATTTTCAGTTTGACTGATTTTTCTCTTTATAGGTATATTTTTTAGTAAAATGTAAATTGCTATTTTATTCTATAAACTACTGACAACATGTCTTCGAATATCCAAGCACTAAATTTTGTATTTGTCAGAAAATGAGAAATGTTCCAAATAGCAAAAAATGCAGTGATCGCAGACCTCGAATAATGCTAAGAAAACAAGTTCCTAATCATTTAGAAACAACAATACTAATGTTTTAACTCAGGAAGGGTTCAGATATCAATATTTTGTGGAATAACCATGATTTTTAATCACAGCTTTCATGCGTCTTGCCATGCTTTCCACCAGTCTTTCACACTGCTTTTGGGTGACCTTATACCAGTCCTGGTACAAAAATTTAAGCAGTTCTTCTTTGTTTGATGGCTTGTGACTATCCATCGTCGGCCTCTTGATTACATTCCAGAGGTTTTCAACAGGCTTCAGGTTTGGAGATTGGGATTGCCATGACAGGGATTTGATGTGGTGGTCCTTCATTCACACATTGATTGACCTAGCTGTGTGGCATCGCTCATTGTCCTACAGGAAAAACCAGTCCTGAGTTGGAGAACATTGCCTGAGCAGAAGGAATCAACTGTTTTTCCAGGATAACCTTGTATGCTGCTTGATTCATACATCCTTCGCAAAGATTAACCTGCCCAATTACAGCCTTGCTGAAGCATCCCCAGATCATCATCGATCCTCCATCAAACTTCACAGTGGGTGTAAGACACTGTGGCTTGTACGTCTCACCATGTCTCCATCAAACCATAAAACGACCAGGTGTTGGGCAAAGCTGAACATTAGACTCATCAGAGAAGATTACCTTACTCCAGTCCTCTATGGTCCAATTGTTATGGTCTGTGGCAAACTTCAGCCTGGCTCTCCTTTGCTTTTCATTGATGGGCAGCACGGTGGCTCAGTGGTTAGCGCTGCATCCTTGCAGCACTGGAGTCCTGGGTTCGAATCCCACCAAGGACAACATCTGCAAGGAGTTTGTATGTTCTCCCCGTGTTTGTGTGGGTTTCCTCCGGGTACTCCGGTTTCCTCCCACACTCCAAAGACATACTGATAGGGAATTTAGATTGTGAGCCCCATCAGGGACAGTGAGGAAAATATGTGCAAAAACTGTAAAGCGCTGCGGAATGTGTTAGCGCTATATAAAAATAAAGATTATTATTGATTAAATGTTTTTTCTAACTTTACATGACTTGATCTTTGCCTCTAGGAGTCTGCTACGAACTGTTCTTGCTGTGCACTTCACCCCAGCTGCCATTTGCCATTCCTTTTGTAGGTCACTTTATGTCATCCTGCGGTTGCTGAGTGACACTTGAATAAGATGCTTGTCATCCCGGTCAGTGGAGAGTCGTTTTCGCCCTCTGCCGGTCTGTCTGTAGCTTTGTCCCCAATGTCTGCTGCTTGATCTTTCTGTAATGGACTGCCATCTTAGATATTTTAAGGATGTAGGCAACATGATGCTCACTGTATCCCTCTGCTAATAAAGCCAGAATTGAGCCCTTTTCCTCACTCAAGGCTTTTCTTTTCAGCTCCTTTGGCATGGTTAAAAGCTATTTTTTCATTCCTATTACTTTTGGGATATTACTAGCACTTTCTTTGCCATCCTGCTTGTCCTATTGCAAGAAGATTGTGAACACCACAGCAGGGTTTTTTATACTTTCCTTCGTTAAATAATATTTGGCTCAAGTGATCACCTAATCAGAAGCACATTAAGTACAATGTACTCTGGTTGGAATTCAACTGACACTGGAATGGAATGGCTGTCGGACATGTAGAGAAGCTGATTTTTATAAAACTGTGCAGTGGTCTCTTGATTTTTGCCAGAGATTTTTGATTATGATTTTTGCCATATATGTATATATCTTACATACTTTCCTTTGTTATGTATATTGCCATCCCTTATTACACAGTTCTTTGTCTTGTTATGTACAGCTCCGTGCCTTACATATCAGATTAAATAGAGCCCTGTTTTTTTATTACATATCGTCCTCTCTTCTAAGATAAATAATACAAGGACATGTGATGGAGTAGTGGAAACCTTCTTTTCTAATAGGGGAGTGGAATGACTGGTTGTTCGGTCACCGGCCGCTCCATCAGTAGTAATTTTATACCAAACTACCTGAAGAGCCCGGCTTTGCCCAGGCATAGTAACTAACTGTAGTTAGTTATAACAAATAATGATGGCAGTTAAGGGACCTTATTCCTCCTGCACCTCATGCTCCTTCTTTTTACACAGCCTCCATCTGCACCTTGTGCCTCTCCATTATACACAGCATTTTTCTGCAGTACAGCTTTTATATACACATAGTGGCAGGCAGGGCTGGCATTAGGGGCAGGCAGACAGGCAGCTGCCTAGGTCCCCCCGCTCCCTCAGGGGCCCCCAGCTAGCGGCACATTACACAGCCACTATGGGGCCCCTGTGAGGCAGGGGGCCTGCCTCCTCCAGGGCCGACTCCCCCCGCCGCCGCATTGAACTACAGATCAAAGCAATGATGGAGGAGAGAGCGTCAGCCTCAGACACAGCATCGCGCACTCACTGTGTGCCAGGCAGAGCAGGAGTCGGGAGCAGCGCGGGCACAAGGAGAAGGTGAGCAGTGTTTTTTTTTTGTTTTTTTTTTAATATATCAGTGTGAGTACTGGACTGTGGGGCCATTCGGGGGGGGGCGGCTATATACTGCGCTGGGCTATATACTATGCTGGGCTATATACCATGTTGTGCTGGGCTATATACCATGTGGTGCTGGGCTATATACTAAGCTGGGCTATATACCATGTGGAGCTGGGCTATATACCATGCTGGGGTATATACTATGCTGGGCTGTATACTGTGTTGGGCTATATACTATGATGGGCTATATACCGTGCTGGGCTACATACCATGCTGGGCTATATACTATGCTGGGCTATATACCATGTGGTGCTGGGCTATATACCATGCTGGGCTGTATAGCATGTGGTACTGGGCTATATAATATGCTGGGCTATATACCATGTGGTGCTGGGCTATATACCATGCTGGGCTATATACCATGTGGTGCTGGGCTATATACCGTGCTGGGCTATATACCATGGTGGACTGTGCTGTATATCATGTGGTACTGTGCTATATACCATAGTGGGCTGTGCTATATACTGTGCATAGTGGGCTGTGCAGTATATCATGTGGTACTGTGCTATATACCATAGTGGTGCTGTGCTATATACCTATACTATGTGGGGCTGTGCTATATACCATGTGGTCATGGGCTATATACTATGCGGCTGTGTTATATACCAAGGGGGTACATTTTACATTATATTCTATTGGGGAGGCTGTATTATATAATATGGGGGGTTACATTATATTCTAAGGGAAAGTGGGTTGTATTATATTCTATTTGGGGCTACATTATATTCTATTGGTGGGCTGTATTATATTCTATAGGGGGTGATTGCATCATACGCTATGAGGGGACTACATTATACTATGTGAGGAGGCTACATTGTTTTCTATGGGGGGCTGCATTATATTCTATGGGGGGCTAGATTATATTGTATGGGGGCTTTATTATATTCTATGGGGGCTGCATTATACTATATGAGGAGGGCTACATTGTATTCTATGGAGGGGCTACATTATACTCTGAGGGGGTTGCCATATATTCTATGGAGGGGCTGCATTATATTCTATGGGGGGGTTACATTATATTCTGTGGAGTGGCTGCATTATACTCGGAGGGGTAGCTGCATTATGCTGTAAGGGGTGGCTGCATTATACTATAAGAGGGGGGCTGCATTATATTCTATAGGGGCTTCATTATATTGTATGGCGGGGTTGCATTATACTCTATGGGGTGGCTGCATTATGCTTTATGTGGGCTGCATTATACTGTATTGAGGACTATGGGGAATACATTATATGAAGAACTATGGGGTGCATTATATTATGGGAAGTGAATTGTACTACATGGATAACTATGGCGGTCCATTATAGTATATGGAGCACTATGAGGAGTGTATTATACTATATGAAGGACTGAGCAGTGTATTTTAATGGAGGGCTATGAGGAGTGTATTATACTATATTGAGGACTATGGTGAGTGTATTATACTATTTGGAGGACTGAGGAGTGTATTATACTATATGGAGGACTATAGTGAGTGTATTATACAATATGGAGGACTAAAGTATAGGGAGTGTATTATACAATATGGAGGACCATTGGGGACATTATATTATATGGAGGACTATGGGGTGTAAAATGTAGATGTGCTGCTGATAACATGATACTGTATGGTGATCTGTTAGTGATCCATTAGTGATTGTCCTGTCCCATTATTCTTTCTCAGATGGTGGAACGAGGCTGGAAAACAAGTGTTGAACTACTTCAATATTGTCGATCACACTCATTTAGCGACCTGAACACAGCGCATGTAAATACAATCGAAATGCTTCTGTGTGATATGCAATATGTTAGCATTTGGGGCCCCATTTTAAACTTTGCCTAGGGCCCCACTTTGCCTAAAACCGGCCCTGGTGGCAGGCAGTGTCATCGGGCAGACAGCACTGCCACGTCCCCTCCATGCCATCTCTGTCCCATCCCCCCCATACCAGCACCTTCCTGCCAGGCCAGCAGCTGGTTCACAGACCCAATCCTGGGTCGTTTTTTCCTGTTTTCCCTGCCTGAACTCTTGTTAAATGCGAGATCCTAGGCAGCTAAAGAACCTGTGATGATATCGCGACCATGTAACAAGTCACGTACTTGGGAGGAGTAGTCAAACACAGGGCTGTGCTGGTGCTGGGGTAGAAGTGTCAGCTTATGTCACAGAGCAGGGTCTTATATCACATCACTGGGGGAAGTATAGTAACCCCGCATACATGGTGTAAGGATTCTACTCGCTTAGGTGTGACGGGAGACAGTCAAGAGGCAGGTTTCCTTAAAGTTCATGCGGTTTATTAAGTCATAAACCAAACAGCACGTCACCAAAATAAACAGCCTTCAGTTCAGGAGACAAAGTAACATCAAATGTCTTTTCCTTCAGGCTCAGCCCGCTAGCCTCAGCGCACATAGGAGGTGTATACCCCTCACACACAGCTCTCTGGTTCAGGAGCAGGCCACATTATAAGGGTGTAGCCACACCCATGAACCCAGCAGCTGACTGGTCACATGACTGTGACCTCACCACAGGTCCTTGAAACAATAATAATACAGCAATATTTGTTATGCCTTACATTATGGAGACAAGCCATTTATGAGACACATATCTCCCATCGACTACACAACCCTTAGCCCTGCCACATACCTCCCCCCTCTGCCTAAAGCCATGGGGCTTGGCACTTTCACCTACCAGGCAAGGGATTCTTGAGAGGGCATCGGCATTACCATGTAGTTTCCCGGCCCTATGCTCTACATGGAAGTTGAAATCTTGCAGGGCTAAGAACCAGCGGGTGACCCTAGCATTCTTACCCTTCGTTTCCCTCATCCATCTGAGTGGAGCATGATCGGATATTAATCTGCATTTACGTCCCACCAGATAGTACGGTAGCGTATCCACGGCTCACTTTATGGCCACACACTGCTTCTCTACGACTGAGTAATTATTTTCACATGATAGCTTCCTACTCAGGTAGAGGACAGGATGTTCCTCCCCATGTATCTCCTGGGAGAGGACTGCACCTATCCTGACATCTGAGGCATCTGTCTGAAGGATGAACTCTTTTTTTAAAGTCTGGGGCCACCAGAATGGGCTGCTTACATAGAGCCCCTTTCATTTCTTGGAAGGCCGACTCTGCCTCTTCAGACCATGTGACCATCACTGACTTTGTCCCCTTAAGCAGATCAGTTAGAGGTGCAGCCATTGTGGCGAAGTTAGGGATGAACCTTCTGTAATATCCCACGATCCCCAGGAAGGCTTTAACTTGCTTCTTTGACAGAGGTCTCGGCCATGTTTGAATTGCCTCCACTTTATTGATTTGGGGTTTGATCTCGCCACGCCCCACTACATATCCGAGGTACTTGGCTTCCTCCTTACCCAAGGCACACTTTTTCGGGTTTATTGTAAACCCCACCTCAATTAGAGCGTCAAACACTGCTTGGACCTTTTCCAGGTGAGACTCCCAGTCCGGAGTAAAGATGACGATATCATCCAGGTACGTGGCAGCGTATAGCTTATGAGATGCAAGGATTCTATCCATAGCCCTCTGGAAAGTTGCTGGCGCTCCCTGCATGCCAAACTGCATCCGGACATACTGGAAGCATCCATCTGGTGTGGAGAAAGACGTTTTCTCCTTGGCTTCCTGTGCCATGGGGATCTGCCAGTATCCCTTTGTCAGATCCAAAGTAGTTATGTACCTGGCAGGTTCAAGTCTTGATGAGCTCATCAACACGTGGCATGGGATAAGCGTCGAACTTGGAGACCTCATTCAGCTTCCGGTAATCGTTGCAGAACCTCCATTCACCATCAGGTTTTGGGACCAGGACAATCGGGCTCGACCAGCCGCTCTTGGATTCCTCATTGACCCCGAGCTTCAACATACGCTGTACCTCCTTGGCGATTACCTCTCGCCGGGCCTCAGAAATAAGATACAGTTTCACATTCACCCGCACATGTGGCTCGGTCAGAACTTCTTGCTCCACCACCTTCATGCACCCCGGAAACTCTGAAAACAAGTCCCTGTTTTTCTGGAGTAACTCCTTGCACTGCTGTTTCTGGGCGTTCGATAGGGTCTCCGCTATGGTAACCACCCTAACCTCTCCTTCTAGGTTGTCCATACCTGAGTGAAGTTGGCACCCCATGTTCTTAAAAGATGAATAAAAATACACCATTTGTTTGTGCTGCGTTTGTGCTGGTTTGTGCCGCAAAAATGAACGTTTGCGCCGCTTTGGTTCCAGAGATATTGCGCGTTATATTTTTATGAAGCTCCGCCCACTTTCCACCCCATGTTCTTAAATTTTAAAAATGAATACACCATTTGTTTGTGCTGCGTTTGTGCTGGTTTGTGCCGCAAAAATGAATGTTTGCACCGCTTTGGTTTCCGAGATATTGTGCGCTCAATTTGCTGAAACTCCACCCACTTTCCACCCCATGTTCTTAAATTTTAAAAATGAATACACCATTCGTTTGTGCTGCGTTTGTGCTGGTTTGTGCCGCAAAAATGAACGTTTGCGCCGCTTTGGTTCCAGAGATATTGCGCCTTATATTTTTATGAAGCTCCGCCCACTTTCCACCCCATGTTCTTAAATTTTAAAAATGAATACACCATTTGTTTGTGCTGCGTTTGTGCTGGTTTGTGCCGCAAAAATGAACGTTTGCACCGCTTTGGTTTCCGAGATATTGTGCGCTCAATTTGCTGAAACTCCACCCACTTTCCACCCCATGTTCTTAAATTTTAAAAATGAATACACCATTCGTTTGTGCTGCGTTTGTGCTGGTTTGTGCCGCAAAAATGAACGTTTGCGCCGCTTTGGTTCCAGAGATATTGCGCGTTATATTTTTATGAAGCTCCGCCCACTTTCCACCCCATGTTCTTAAATTTTAAAAATGAATACACCATTTGTTTGTGCTGCGTTTGTGCTGGTTTGTGCCGCAAAAATGAACGTTTGCACCGCTTTGGTTTCCGAGATATTGTGCGCTCAATTTGCTGAAACTCCACCCACTTTCCACCCCATGTTCTTAAATTTTAAAAATGAATACACCATTCGTTTGTGCTGCGTTTGTGCTGGTTTGTGCCGCAAAAATGAACGTTTGCGCCGCTTTGGTTCCAGAGATATTGCGCGTTATATTTTTATGAAGCTCCGCCCACTTTCCACCCCATGTTCTTAAATTTTAAAAATGAATACACCATTTGTTTGTGCTGCGTTTGTGCTGGTTTGTGCCGCAAAAATGAACGTTTGCACCGCTTTGGTTTCCGAGATATTGTGCGCTCAATTTGCTGAAACTCCACCCACTTTCCACCCCATGTTCTTAAATTTTAAAAATGAATACACCATTCGTTTGTGCTGCGTTTGTGCTGGTTTGTGCCGCAAAAATGAACGTTTGCGCCGCTTTGGTTCCAGAGATATTGCGCGTTATATTTTTATGAAGCTCCGCCCACTTTCCACCCCATGTTCTTAAATTTTAAAAATGAATACACCATTTGTTTGTGCTGCGTTTGTGCTGGTTTGTGCCGCAAAAATGAACGTTTGCACCGCTTTGGTTTCCGAGATATTGTGCGCTCAATTTGCTGAAACTCCACCCACTTTCCACCCCATGTTCTTAAATTTTAAAAATGAATACACCATTCGTTTGTGCTGCGTTTGTGCTGGTTTGTGCCGCAAAAATGAACGTTTGCGCCGCTTTGGTTCCAGAGATATTGCGCGTTATATTTTTATGAAGCTCCGCCCACTTTCCACCCCATGTTCTTAAATTTTAAAAATGAATACACCATTTGTTTGTGCTGCGTTTGTGCTGGTTTGTGCCGCAAAAATGAACGTTTGCACCGCTTTGGTTTCCGAGATATTGTGCGCTCAATTTGCTGAAACTCCACCCACTTTCCACCCCATGTTCTTAAATTTTAAAAATGAATACACCATTCGTTTGTGCTGCGTTTGTGCTGGTTTGTGCCGCAAAAATGAACGTTTGCGCCGCTTTGGTTCCAGAGATATTGCGCCTTATATTTTTATGAAGCTCCGCCCACTTTCCACCCCATGTTCTTAAATTTTAAAAATGAATACACCATTTGTTTGTGCTGCGTTTGTGCTGGTTTGTGCCGCAAAAATGAACGTTTGCACCGCTTTGGTTTCCGAGATATTGTGCGCTCAATTTGCTGAAACTCCACCCACTTTCCACCCCATGTTCTTAAATTTTAAAAATGAATACACCATTCATTTGTGCTGCGTTTGTGCTGGTTTGTGCCGCAAAAATGAACGTTTGCGCCGCTTTGGTTCCAGAGATATTGTGCGTTATATTTTTATGAAGCTCCGCCCACTTTCCACCCCATGTTCTTAAATTTTAAAAATGAATACACCATTTGTTTGTGCTGCGTTTGTGCTGGTTTGTGCCGCAAAAATGAACGTTTGCACCGCTTTGGTTCCAGAGATATTGTGCGCTCAATTTGCTGAAACTCCACCCACTTTCCACCCCATGTTCTTAAATTTTAAAAATGAATACACCATTCGTTTGTGCTGCGTTTGTGCTGGTTTGCGCTGCAAAAAAAAACGTTTGTGCCGCTTTGGTTTATTAACGTTTGTGCCGCTTTGGTTTACGAGATATTGTGCGCTCAATTTGCTGTAACTCCACCCACTTTCCACCCCATGTTCTCAAATTTTAAAAATAAATAAATACATCATTCGTTTGTGCTGTATCTCGCACTGAGTTTGTGCCTCAAATCACTGTAACTGATATATGGATAAAGGGAGATAAAAAGAAATGAAAAACACCGGCTAGCCATAGCAATTTTATAATAAAAAAATGTATAAATTGTTCCTTACTAGACCCCATACTTCATTTCGATTTCCTGCTTGTGATGCTCCTCCCCCACACACTGTAACTTGGGGAAAGGCCTAACAATTTGACTACTAGCTGAGAGACTCCCAGGGTAAATCAAGTGTACTTACTTATTTGAACTGAAAATGTGCTAAACTGTCTTGGTAGATTTCTGCAAAGCTATTACCTGAGCAAAGAAACTTTAGTTCAATCATGGAGTTGTACTTTTATCTGTCTACAACAGTGTTTCCCAAGCAGGGTGCCTGCAGGTGTTGCAAAACTACAACTCCCAGCATGACAGGACAGTCAAAGGCTGTCCGGGTATGCTGGGGGTTGTAGTTCTCCAACACATCAAGTTGTTTGTAATTACAGTAATGCTTTAACCCATTAAAAGAGTACTCTGCTGCAAAACTTATCCCCTATCCCACCCCCCGGGGGGGGGGGGGGGGTTTGGTACTGACCACTGGGACCCCCTGCAATCTCCTGCAGTGGCCCTCAGTGCTCCCCTGCATGGAGCAATCACCGCCCTGTGCAGAGTGACTGCCAACCACAGGGCTTTGCTGTGGCAGGCACGCCCCCACCATTTATTACTATGGGAGAGGCAGAGATACACAATAGACTTTTCATCTGTAAAAGTAGAGAGAAGTGAGCATGCTAAGAATAGGATTATTTAATCTCAGTACAGTGATCCCTCAACACATACAATGGCCCCAACATACGATCATTTCAACATATGAAGGACTCTGTTGAATGCAGCATCACCTGCTGCTCCAGTATGGTTTTAACATACGATGATTCACCTGGAACTAATTACCATTGTATGTTGAGGGACCACTGTATCTTAACTATTAAAAATTATGTAATCAATTATTTTCCATATAATACACTGCATGTAAAACTAATAAAAACATTTTTTGTTTTGATCAGATGCCCAGGAAGCCAGCCTGTGACTATGATGACATTATAAATGTCATCTGTTCTTCACATGAAAAAATTATTACAGGACAGGCAATAGCATTCCCCTCAGAAAAAGTATGGGTAGACTTGTGTCAAAAATTAAATAACAAAATGTCACCAAAAAACCTTTACACGTTTGTAAAGACAAATCGGCACAATGTATGGGAAGCCCTTGGTCTGTACAAAGATGTTACAAATATCCCAAAACAACCTTCCAACAGTGAGAGCTCAGAAGGAACAGAGAGTCATTCATCAGTTCAGTGCTATGACATTCAGTTTGAGTTCAGTCTTTCTTTTCAGAGCTGGATCAAAATTTGGCCTGAAAAAGTAATTTACAATGACAAATCTATGTATGCTGATAAAAGAGAATACACAATCTTAAAACCTGGTACATGGACTCACATATTGAATGAGGAGATCTGGAAAAATATCAAGTCATCGTGCACACTTAAATTCAGGAGGGCAAAGGTTTATCCAAATGTTGTATCTAACTACATAGATATAACAGGGTGCTGCACAGAGTGTGATGCACAACTATCCATAAAAGTTGAAGAAATACCAGAGATTGCTAAGCCAGTAGTGCTTAAGTGTATGATCTGCAATATTGATGACAGTCTCTACACAGGAAAATCAAAACGTAAATTATCAGGAGATTTAAGAAAAAGGTTGTCAAAAGAACTCTGGGAAGGACGAAAACAAGCACATGTATGGCGAGCAGCTGAGGCTTATAAAGTTATGGATGTTGGTGACCCTGAGCCTAGCCATCTACCAAATCTAGCAACGTTAAGAAAAGCCAAGCAAGAGATTGGCGAAAGAGAGTTAATGCACAAGGACCCAATTCTTTCATTACATCTCCTGAAATACAGTGTTCCTCAGACTGGAAGCATACACAACATTGGTCTAGATACATTTTTTTGCCATTACTGGACCCAGTCTCAGATGCAAGTCTACCAAATAAAGTCAAAGAACTTGGGTTCCTATGTAAGTTTTGATGCAACAGGTTCAGTAGTGAGAAAACTAAAAAGACCTGTTGGCATTTCTGCACACATCTTTTTGTACCAAGGGGTTTTGTGTTCGAGTGGAGATCATATCCCAGTAGTGCAGATGCTTTCTGAGAGCCATACTGTTAATTCTATAGCACAATGGCTGACTGAATGGAAACAAGCAGGTGCTACTGTTCCAAAGGAAGCAGTTTGTGATTTCTCCCTCGCTTTGCTTGGAGCTCTAGTTAAGGCTTTCACTCCTTACCCCGACTTGAAGACATATATAAATCAGTGTTTTGGAGTGTTGACCAGGAATGTTGCATCAAAACTACCACCATGCTTTATTAGAATTGATGTTGCGCACTGTATCAAGCTTATTAGCCGATGGGAATGTCTGAGGCAAGCTGGAAACAGAGTAAGGGAATTCTATCTCAGAGCAATGGCACAACTTCTACAGTCTACATCACTTGATGATGCGAGAGAACTCATTCATTCAATTTCAGTTGTTGCTTTTAGTGAATCAGAAGGGAATGATGACAGAGGCACACCAGTTTTATCAGAGACTAGCAAAGTTCAACTGAAGAGACGGATTGCAGAGGGACGTGTTTTACCCACTGTCACTGAAGATGACTATGGAGTAGAGATGAAAGAACAAGAGGATGAGCCAATTCAACCATGCCAAACAGACCTGAAAATATGGGCAACAGAAATTTGTGAAAGGAGTAAGATGCTTGCAGCAAATCATGGTGACCGAGACAATTTACATTTCCTTCCAGAACTTGTTCCAAATCTTTTAAGAATGGCATGTTACCTTCCACTTTGGACAGCCATAATGGTTCCACACTTTAAAAGTGTGAACATGACAGCAAGTTCTGCAAATGTTGAGGCTGAATTTAAGAACATAAAAAATGGACTCTTTAAACATGAATGTCTCCCTATTAGAACCGACCGATTTGTAATTCGTCACCTTGAATTTATGGAAGGCAAAATGAGACTTTCCTCAGCTCCCATAAAGAAAACCGAAAGCAGTGAAAATATGAGCCAAGAGAATGGGCAAAAAAACAGCAACTGTGAGGAGGATTCACAAGTTCACATAAAATTGGGTGATGAAAGTAGCTTGCAGGAGCAGCCTGTTGAAAATTGAAAAGGTCTCAGTATTCCTCCAAAAAAGAGATTGTCCTACCTAACCCCATGTTCCGAGTTGCTGCACATGGACACAAAATTTAACCGAAAAAAAAAGGTGAGCATTTTGAAAAATGGTAACCATCTAGCTAAAAAAACAATACAAGTAAACAAAAAGCTTATAAGTATCATTAATACCTGTGCATTTGATTCATTTTGCCAGTGTCTTTGTTGTGCATTCTGGGACAGTGGATTATTTTGCAATTATGTCATCAAAGAAAACACCGTTGAAATTTTTGAATTGGTGCAGACAATTGTGACAAAGGGAGTTGGAAAGGAAGTTTATGCAATGAGGGCTAAAATACTGTCTGGAATATTTGAATATGTTCAGCTGAAGTCAGGTGTGAGGCAGGTCAATGCTGAATGTAATGTTGCACACATAATCTCAATGACAATGAGACAGGTACCAAGTGTAATAATTAAAACACAGTGGTCTTCTGTGTACTGCAATAGAAATATAGCTAATTCAAGAGCAATCCCTCTTCTGCCAATCAATATACATATTTTAGAAACTAATGGACTTAGTAAACTTCAGCTAGCATTGGAAGATGGGCTACACCTAAATGTTTCAAAATGTCTAAAGCCATTAAAGTCACCTCAAGAGTGTCCAGATGGCTTGAAAATTCAGGATGCATCTTCATTGAAATTCCTTTGCAGTGGTTCGGTCACGCACAGCTGCACCACTGGACAAGTACTTTGTATTGAAATAAGTGCAGAAACACAGTATACACTGTCCGAAATACCTGTGAACATACATCTGGACAGTCATTCATTTGTGCTACGAGGGGTTGTTGCCTTCATTCCAGGAACTGGCAATATGTCTCTTGGTCATTATGTTGCCTATTGTAGAAGAAAATTTAATGGCTGGGAGAAATATGATGACCTGTGTGACTTTATTACAACAGCCTCTGCAAAGACCAAGATACAACCCCATGTTGTAATATTTACAAAGGAGGAGTGAATATGTGGAGAATCTGTCTCATCATGAGTCCCGTGGCAAGTCACAGGCTCCAAGATTGTTGTGGAAAGTTTAAAAGTATCCTGGCACCAAACAAAGTGTTAGTAATGCTTTCCTCTAAGGTTGTTTTGGTGCTTAAAGTGTATGTTTAAAATAACCTAAAATATGCCTGACCAATATTTTTTTATTCTGTTAACATTTTGTTAATGTGGATTTCCCATTATGATTAAACCGTTTCATGGTTCTTTAAACAGTTCTGCTGTCTACAAAGTTTCATCTGTTATTGGTAATTCCATTTTTATCTGTGTTTGATTTGCAAAGATTTATTAAGCTCTGAAGGTCCTGTTTAGTTGGACAGCTATATTAAAATAACAATACTTTTGTTTTGAGCCAGACACAAAATCATGGTCTACCACGGTTTTGAGTCCAGCAAGAAAACCACATATGGAGCAAAAATGAGCCAACTAGGGTCACTTGCGGACCCCAGCCAGATCATAGAAATGAATGGAGCGTATGCCCAGTATGCCCAAATGTAATGTTAACCCAGCCATATTCACACTGCAATCCAAAGCCATCACACACAAAGTGGTGATGTCTACGGTCATTGCATATTTATGCAAAGATTTTCATAGAAGATGACAGTCACTTTACATAAACTGGCCAACGTCAAAAGTAATCACAATCTTTTTTTTCCCTGGAATTCTTTTTATAGTGCAACGTAATTTGGCTAAACAATGTGTTAGGCCTGCTGGGTAATATAAAAAAAAGAAACAAAACCCCTCAGCAGGCCCAGATGGAACTATGGGAGCCACTGGGTCCTAAAACCCTCCCTGCAAGGTGACGTCATCAGGGAGAGGACAGCCAACACTCACGTGACAAAAATAACCAATAAGACTGCAGCTGAAAAGTCAGACACACCTCTGGCTGAGAAACCACAACAGAAAATATATACAATAATTTAATAACGTTGAGACCAGGTGCGGACCACTGGTGCCCCCGCCGATCTAGATTCCCTACGCTGCAACCCTAACTAGACCGTCAGACTTCACACCCGCAAGGGCGATCCACCCGACCACCATCTCCCTAGTCTCACTCCTGTCTCCAACCTGACTAGGGTGGGGGCCCTAGGTTTACAGCTGGTAGTGGCAGAATGTAAATAGGGCACCAGCTTGCCACAGATGTTCTTACCTGGTCCGTAGAAGAAACTGCAGAAGCAAACAATATCTCGGAAACCAAAGCGGTGCAAACGTTCATTTTTGCGGCACAAACCAGCACAAACGCAGCACAAACAAATGGTGTATTCATTTTTAAAATTTAAGAACATGGGGTGGAAAGTGGGTGGAGCTTCATAAAAATATAACGCGCAATATCTCTGGAACCAAAGCGGCGCAAACGTTCATTTTTGCGGCACAAACGAATGGTGTATTCATTTTTAAAATTTAAGAACATGGGGTGGAAAGTGGGTGGAGTTTCAGCAAATTGAGCGCACAATATCTCGGAAACCAAAGCGGTGCAAACGTTCATTTTTGCGGCACAAACCAGCACAAACGCAGCACAAACAAATGGTGTATTCATTTTTAAAATTTAAGAACATGGGGTGGAAAGTGGGCGGAGCTTCATAAAAATATAACGCGCAATATCTCTGGAACCAAAGCGGCGCAAACGTTCATTTTTGCGGCACAAACCAGCACAAACGCAGCACAAACGAATGGTGTATTCATTTTTAAAATTTAAGAACATGGGGTGGAAAGTGGGTGGAGTTTCAGCAAATTGAGCGCACAATATCTCAGAAACCAAAGCGGTGCAATCGTTCATTTTTGCGGCACAAACCAGCACAAACGCAGCACAAACAAATGGTGTATTCATTTTTAAAATTTAAGAACATGGGGTGGAAAGTGGGCGGAGCTTCATAAAAATATAACGCGCAATATCTCTGGAACCAAAGCGGCGCAAACGTTCATTTTTGTGGCACAAACCAGCACAAACGCAGCACAAACGAATGGTGTATTCATTTTTAATATTTAAGAACATGGGGTGGAAAGTGGGTGGAGTTTCAGCAAATTGAGCGCACAATATCTCGGAAACCAAAGCGGTGCAAACGTTCATTTTTGCGGCACAAACCAGCACAAACGGAGCACAAACAAATGGTGTATTCATTTTTAAAATTTAAGAACATGGGGTGGAAAGTGGGTGGAGCTTCATAAAAATATAACGCGCAATATCTCTGGAACCAAAGCGGCGCAAACGTTCATTTTTGCGGCACAAACCAGCACAAACGCAGCACAAACAAATGGTGTATTTTTATTCATCTTTTGAGAACATGGGGTGCCAACTTCACTCAGGTGTTGTCCAGCAAGGACGGAGTTACCACTGGCTCTCTATCTTGCCACGGCTTGATGAGGTTGACATGGTAAACCTGGTATGGCTTCCGTCTTCCGGGTTGGTGGATCTTGTAGTTTACGTCTCCCAGCTTCTCCACCACCTCATACGGCCCTTGCCATTTGGCAAAGAACTTACTCTCCACAGTCGGGATTAGCATGAGAACTCGGTCTCCCGTATTGAACTGCCTCACTCTGCCTGACCGGTTGTAGACCCTGGCCTGAGCCTCTTGTGCCTGGCGGAGATGTTCTTTAACAATGGGCATCGCCTTTGCAACCCTCTGCTGCATCAGTGCCACATGCTCAATGATGCTTCTGTGGGGCGTGACTTCGGCTTCCCAGGTTTCCTTGGCTTTATCTAGGAGACCTCGCGGATGCCGGACGTACAGAAGCTCGAAGGACGAGAACCCCGTGGAGGCCTGGGGGACTTCACAGATAGAAAACAGCAAATACGGTAAGAGACAATCCCAGTCTCTACCATCTTTCTCTGACTTTTCTCAGCATGCTCTTCAGTGTCTTGTTAAACCTCTCAACAAGGCCATCTGACTGCGGATGGTACACTGAAGTCGTCAACTGGGAGATTTGCAAGACTCTGCACAAGTCCCTCATCGCCTTGCTCATAAAAGGTGTCCCCTGGTCGGTCAGGATCTCCTTTGGCAAACCCATCCAGGAAAACACATGGACCAGCTCGCGAGCTATACTCTTCGCGGAGGAGTTTCTCAGGGGAATGGCCTCAGGATAGCGTGTGGCATAGTCCAGGATGACTAATATATACTGATGGCCCCGAGCTGATTTAACTAAGGGATCGACCAAGTCCATGGCAATTCTCTCAAATGGCACCTCAATAATCGGCAGTGCCACAAGAGGGTTCCGAAAATGAGATCTGAGGGCAGTTAACTGACATGTCGGGCAGGACCTGCAATAGTTTGCTATTTCCCGATGACACCCAGGCCAATAGAACCTCTGTACAATCCGTTCCTGCGGTTTTTCCACCCCCAGGTGTCCCCCCAAGATGTGTGAATGGGCCATGTCCAACACTTTCCGTCTATAGGGGCCTGTTACTATTAACTGCTCTACCACCTCCTCCCTCATTTTCGTGACCCGATATAACAATTCCCCTTTCAACATAAAATAGGGAAACCTTGTGTCTGCTCCTGGCTCTTGTACCACCCCATTAATGACGGTGACATTGTTGAAGGCTTCTCTCAGCGTTAGGTCCCTATGTTGGGCAGTCCCAAAATTCTCACCGGCCACCCCTAACTCTGGAAGGTCAGATACAGGGGACCCTTCCTCCTCATCCCCCACAAGGACACATAAAGGAAACCCGTCTGCCTCTGGTGGTGGCGATACCTCATTGGGGTAGATTGGTTCCCCGCTCTTGCTAGCACACTCAGAACCCTTCCTCCACAGATCCCAAAACAGACAGAAATCCCGGCCAATAATTATAGAATGCAACAAGTCACGAACAACGCCAACTTCATGCGACTCGGTGCCATGCGCCGTTTCAATGTTCACCCTGGCCATAGGGTAGTCCTTTGCAGCGCCATGTATGCACCGAACGCCAATCTTTTTACCCGGGAGTATGTTGAGAGGAAAACTGGCTCTCACAAGGGTCACCAAGCTCCCGGAGTCCAGAAGCGCCATTGCTGCTCAACCATTCACCTTCACGGGACACGCTTGTGGGTCCTCGTTAGGTGGCGAGTTCACACTGTTAGCTGGATATGTGTAGTATGAACTACGGCGTCCCATGCTCCAGACGGGCAGCTATATGTCCAGGCCCGTGGCACTTCCAGCAAATAATATCACCCGTGGGGACATTGGGCCCCGCCTTCCCCGCCCCTTTTGACCTTGGATGACCCACCCCTTTTTGGGACTCCGCCCCCTGTTGGGACCCCCAATACGGAACGGGCTGCTTCCCCAAGGAGCCTTCTATCCCCTGGTATCTCTCGACCAGTCCGACCAGTTCATCGGCATTCTGGGGATCATCCTGGGCAACCCAAATCTGTAGAGGTCTCGACAGGGAATGCACAAACCGATCCATCACCATTCGCTCTACCATCTGTGCAGGGGAAGACGACTCTGGCTGCAGCCATTTCTGGACCAGGTGCAACAGGTCGAACATTTGGGAGCGCGGGGTTTGTCCCGGTGATAGGCCCAGCGATGAACTCGCTGTGCCCTGGTAGTCATTGTCACCCTTAAACGTGCGAGAATTTCCGCTTTTAGTTTGGGATACTCTCTGGCGTCTTGTACAGTCAGGTCAAAGTACGCCTTCTGGGGCTCCCCCGTCAGGTATGGGGCCAGTACCTCTGCCCACTGCTCTGGCTGAAGTTTTTCCCTCTCAGCCACCCTCTCAAACACCGTCAGGAAGGCCTCCACATCATCCTCGGGTCATTTTTGCAATGCGCGTCTTACCGCCTTCGTGATGTGGGTGGCATCAGCCGGACCTGGGGTAGGGGCGCTCTTCCTGACCTCCTGGATGGCGGTTGCCAGAAGTTGCATTAGCTGCTGTTGCTCCTGCTGGCTCTGCTGGAGCTGCTGTAAGAACAGCCTGTTGGCCTCCTGTTGCTGTGTCTGGGCCTGGACCAGGTGTTTCAGCAGGTCCTCCATTATTCCGGGTAGAGCTTGCTGCCTCGCTGAAAACCTTACCCAGGACATGCAGCAATGGTCTCAAGTCTCTGCTGGGAACTCTGCCCGCACGTCTAGCACCAATTGTAAGGATTCTACTCGCTTAGGTGCGACGGGAGACAGTCAGGAGGCAGGTTTCCTTAAAGTTCATGCTGTTTATTACGTCATAAACCAAACAGCACGTCACCAAAATAAACAGCCTTCAGATCAGGAGACAAAGTAACATTAAATGTCTTTTCCTTCAGGCTCAGTCCGCGAGCCTCAGCGCACACAGGAGGTGTATACCCCTCACACACAGCTCTCTGGTTCAGGAGCAGGCCACATTATTAGGGTGTAGCCACACCCATGAACCCAGCAGCTGACTGGTCACATGACTGTGACCTCACCACAGGTCCTTGAAACAATAATAATACAGCAATATTTGTTATGCCTTACATTATGGAGACAAGCCATTTATGAGACACATATCTCCCATCGACTACACAACCCTTAGCCACGCCACAATGGGATCAAAAGCTCCCTGCAGCAGAGCTGTGTGTGCAATATATGTAAGGCCAAGCTGTGTGTCACAACTGTTGTCGGGTGTCCCTGGACCAGGGGCTCTTTCCCTGTGGCTATGCGGAATGGGCGTGTATTGATACTCACACATACTTACACTCAGCTTTATTTATTTAGACAAGAGAGGGGACTGTCACGCCGATGCCGCCTGTCAGGTCGGGGCCAGCATCACCTATCTCACCCGGTCCCGCTGCTGCTTCCGGGGTTCCTCCTCAAGTCCCCACTTATCGCTCTGGCCGCCGCGCTACTCCATCAGCCTCCCGTCCTGCAGCCCGGGGGATTCAGCATGTGGGGTCCTCTTCCTGTCCTGCTTCTACGCCTGCTCCTGCTTCAGATATGCGCCCTAGGCCGCGGGCGCGCGCCCTTCTCTCCCCTTAACCTCTTCTGCATCACCCCTGTGGAGCGAGCACCAATCCAGCTCCTGCACAGGGTATATCAGGCGGCTCCTCCCTCATGGAGGCGCCTGATTATCATGTGCCTTTCTTACGGTACTCTTGCCCCGTCTGGTCACTCCTGTCTCCAGTCGCTCCTGACTCCTGTCACTCCTGACTCCTGTCACTCCTGACTCCTGTCACTCCTGACTCCTGTCACTCCTGACTTCTGTCACTCCTGACTCCTGTCACTCCTGACTCCTGTCACCTCTGACTCCGGTTACTCCTGACTCCTGTCGCTCCTGACCCCTGTTGCTCCTGACTCCGGTCACCTCTGACTCCAGTCTCTCCTGACTCCAGTCTCTCCTGACTCCAGTCTCTCCTGACTCCAGTCTCTCCTGACTCCAGTCACTCCTGACTCCAGTCACTCCTGACTCCTGTCACTCCTGACTCCAGTCTCACCTGACTCCGGTTACTCCTGACTCCTGTCGCTCCTGACCCCTGTTGCTCCTGACTCCGGTGACCTCTGACTCCAGTCTCTCCTGACTCCTGTCGCTCCTGACTCCTGTCGCTCCTGACTCCTGTCGCTCCTGACTCCTGTCACCTCTGACTCCAGTCTCTCCTGACTCCGGTTACTCCTGACTCCTGTCGCTCCTGACCCCTGTTGCTCCTAACTCCGGTCACTCCTGACTCCAGTTTCTCCCAACCCTCTGCCTTGTCTGTCTCTCCCATTCCTGAGCCGCCCCTCTTGGTACCAGCTGTCACGGTATTCGACTCCTTCGGGCCTACTCCAAACGGTCCCTGTATAGGGGTCAGCACCACCTGGCCAGCTCACCCTAGGGATCCCAGTACCGTGACCCAGAGGGTCCTCTCTTGCTACCCATAACAGTATAATCAGGCCATGGACCCCGCTGGTGCCTCGGCAGCCACCCAAAAGGAACTACTCTTTTTGCGGGAGAACCAGACCCGGATTATGACTTTTATAAAGTCCATGGACACTCGGTTATCCGCCATATAAACCTCCGATCCAGGGAGCGCCCCTCTGCTGGCGGGACTCCAGCAGGAGCTTGCGCAGGAGCTTGCGCAGCAGCGCAATACAGTACCATATCCTTAATTACATGGCATCCGTTGATGACCGCTTGCAGTCCCTGCAGTCGACCTCAGTGGCCTCTGCCCCACCTCGTGACCCTGCACCTCACCCACCGCCACGTTTGGGGAAGCCGCCTAGGTATGGCGGGGATCCAAAATTATGCCGGGGGTTTCTTAACCAGTGCCGCCTACATTTTGAGCTGCTGCCCAAGCAATATCTGTCTGATAGGGCTAAGGTGGCATTTATCATGTCCCATCTCGAGGGGGAGGCCTTGGCATGGGTGAACCCCCTGTGGGAGCGGGATGATCCGGTGGTATCCCGCCTACACGACTTCTTGGATACTTTCCGCCGGGTCTTTGACGAGCCCGGGCGTTTGGCTTCCACCACGGAGTCCCTTTTCAATCTCCGACAGGGAACTCTTACCGTGGGACAGTACGCTATCCGCTTCCGGACCCTGGCTTCAGAGCTGGGGTGGAATAATGAGGCGATGGTAGGGGCCTTTTGGAGGGGGCTTTCGGGGAAAATCAAGGATGAGCTTGCTGGTCGGGACACACCCACCTATCTAGAGGACCTTATATCCCTAGCTACTTGTATTGACTTGCGGTTCCAGGAACGCTCCCGCGAGACTGTCAGGGAGAGAGGCTCGTCTAGGTTCAACCCTGCTCCCAACCCTCATTCGTTCATGCCGGCCAGTAGTTCTGCCCCGGAGCCCATGCAGGTGGATCGCGTTAAGCTATCGGAGCTGCGGCGCAGGGAAAGGTTAGAGCAAGGGTTATGCCTCTATTGTTGTGGAACCAACCACTTCCTGTGTTTCTGTCCTTAGAGGCCGGGAAACTCCTCCGCCTAGGCCAGGTAAGAGAAGCCTTCCTAGGTGATTCTGTTCCCTCTCTACCCCTTACCATCTCAGCTTTAATTCTCTTAGGTCGAGAGCGTAGATCTGTGGAGGCGTATGTGGACTCGGGTGCGGCGGGCAACTTCATTCGGATGGAAGAGGTGGACAAGTTTTGAATTCCTGTCGTCACCCTTGAAGAACCGCGTGTGATCACCTCGGTGGATGGCAAGCCGTTACCTGTTCCCGTCACCACGGTCACTCTCGAGCTGGAAATGCAGATCGGAGCTTTCCATCGGGAGAGAATTGCTTTTTATGTTTTGCCTAATTTGTCTCACGCTCTGCTCCTTGGCCTGCCCTGGCTCAGGTCGCACTAGCCAGTCCTTGCCTGGCGCTCCGGGGAAGTCCTTCACTGGGGTCACTCATGCCAAGAACGTTGTCTGCTGCCTGTTACCCGGACCAGTCTGCACCAAGTGCCCGTGGATCTTCCGGGGCTTCCCGTGGCCTACCATTCTTTTGCGGATATTTTTAACAAGGAGGCTGAGACCCTTCCTCCGCATCGGGCCTACGATTGCCCAATCGAGCTAGTTCCGGGAGCTACTCCTCCCAGGGGAAGAATATACCCGTTGTCGCCTGCAGAGACCTCAGCCATGACGGAGTACATCCAGGAAAATTTGGCCAGGGACATTATCCCGAAGTCATCTTCTCCAGTAGGTGCCGGGTTTTTCTTTGTTCGGAAGAAGGATGGGTCCCTTCGACCTTGCATTGACTACCGAGGCTTAAATAACATCACGGTCAAGAATAGGTATCCTCTACCACTTATCCCTGAACTGTTTGACCGCCTGCGTGGTGCCCGGAACTTTACCAAACTGGATCTACGGGGGGCCTACAATTTAGTCCGAATACGTGCCGGAGATGAGTGGAAGACCGCCTTCAACACGCGGGATGGCCATTATGAATATTTGGTCATGCCCTTTGGTCTTTGTAACACCCCAGCGGTCTTCCAAGAATTTGTTAACGACGTCTTCCGGGACCTTCTATACTCGTGCCTCGTGGTGTATTTAGATGACATCCTCATCTTTTCACCAGACCTTTCCTCTCACAGGAGGAGTGTTCGCCTGGTCTTGCAATGCCTGCGGGAGAATCAACTTTATGCCAAGTTGGAAAAATGCCTGTTCGAGCAGACCTCCCTACCCTTCTCGGGGTTGCGAATGGACCGAGAGAAATTGTCCGCGGTGCTCAAATGGCCTCGCCCTGTCGGAGTGATGGCCATTCAACGATTCTTGGGCTTCGCAAATTACTATAGGCAATTTTTCCCGCACTTCTCTGCTTTAACCAAGCCTATTGTTGCCCTTACCCGGAAAGGAGCAAGACCAAACATCTGGTCCTCGGAGGCTGAAGACGCATTCCTTGCCTTGAAGCAGGCCTTTGCCACGGCTCCGGTTTTGCATTGGCCAGAGGTCGGCAAGCCCTTCGTCTTGGAGGTAGCCGCATCTTCTACTGGGGCTGGGGCGATTCTTTCCCAAAAGACGTCCACTGGGCGCTTGGCTCCGTGTGGGTTCTTCTCCAAGTCATTTTCACGCGCAGAATGTAACTACACGATTGGGGATCGAGAATTGCTGGCCATAAAGATGGCGCTAGAGGAGTGGCGTTATCTCTTGGAAGGGGCAGTCCATCCCTTCACCATATTCACCGACCACAAAAACTTGGCCTACCTCCAGTCGGCTCAAAGACTCAACTCTAGACAAGCCAGGTGGTCATTGTTTTTGTCTCGCTTCGACTTTGAGCTCCACTTCCGACCCGGTGACAAAAATACTAAAGCCGATGCTCTCTCCCGGTCCCTGCAGTCACCCGAAGTGGAGGAGGCTCCGTCGCATGTTATCGATCCTGCCCGAGTTATCACGGTAGCTCCCGTGAATCTTCATTCCGTGCCACTGGGTAAGACCCTCGTCCAGCAAGACAAAAGGGCAGAAATACTAGGCTGGGGCCACTCCTCCAAGATCGCTGGACATGTTGGCATCAAGAGGACCCTTGCGTTGGTTTCCCGTTATTACTGGTGGCCTTCTCTACGCCAAGATGTGTCAGACTTCGTGGCCTCCTGCTCAGTTTGCGTCAGGAACAAGGTACCTAGAAGCTTGTCCCCCGGCCTCCTTCAGCCGTTGCCTCTTCCCGAAGCTCCTTGGCAACACATCGCCATGGATTTTGTTACCGACTTACCCCGCTCTTCTGGATGCATGACGGTTCTGGTGGTAGTCGATCGGTTTTCCAAAATGGCCCATTTTGTCCCGTTACCCGGCTTGCCTATGGCCTCCGAATTGGCTAAGATCTTCATTCAACAGATTTTCAGATTACACAGGCTTCCTCAGCGAATCGTGTCTGACCGCGGGGTACAGTTTACCTCCCGCTTCTGGCGAGCACTCTGTAAACTCTTGGGCATATCCCTGGATTTCTCTTCCGCTTATCATCCACAGACCAACGGGCAAGTCGAACGGGTCAAGCAAGTCTTGACCTCCTACCTGCGGAACTTCTCTAATGGCCACCACGATAATTGGGTCGACCTTCTTCCATGGGCAGAGTTCGCCCATAACAATCACTCCAATGAGTCCACTACCAAGTCTCCGTTTTTTGTGGTCTCCGGTCAGAATCCAGGTGTGCCTCTTCCATTATCGTCATCCTCCGGCGTTACCCGCCGCCGATGCCCTCTCCCAAGAGTTTTCCTAGCTCTGGAGGAAGACCAAAGAGGCTCTTGAACAGGCTGCGGCCCGGATGAAGAGACATTCCGGCAAGAGACGGAGGGATCTCCCGCCATACCATCCAGGTGACAAAGTCTGGCTGTCAACCAAGCACATCCGCTTGAAAATCCCTTCTTATAAGCTGGGTCCCCAGTACATCGGCCCCTTCGAGATTTTGGGACGCATCAACAATACGGCCTATAGATTGAGGCTCCCTGCTTCACTCCGGGTCCATAACGCCTTCCATGTCTCGCTCCTGAAACCGGTCATCCTCAATCAGTTCTGCCCTGCGCCTCCTGTCGTTCCTCAGCCAGTATGGGCCGATGACGTCTTCGAAGTAAGGGATATTTTGGCCATGAAAAAGGTTAGGGGAAGACCTTTTTTCTCTTCGATTGGAGAGGCTTCCGGCTTGAGAAGAGGTTTTGGGAACCGCGAGAGAATGATGATGCTCCTCGCATCATGGACCAATTCTTGGCCAATCTCAGAAGGAGGGGACGTAAAGGGGGGGGTACTGTCACCCCGGCGCCGCCTGTCAGGTCAGGGCCGGCATCACGTATCTCACCGGGTCCCGCTGCTGCTTCCGTGGTTCCACCAAGAGTCCTCGCTTACCGCTCTGGCCGCCGCGCTACTCCTTCAGTCTCCCGTCCTGCAGCCCGGGGGATTCAGCACGTGGGGTACGCTTCCTGTCCTGCTCCTGCTTCAGGTATGCGCCTTAGGCCGCGGGCGCGTGCCCTTCTCTCCCTTTAACCCCTTCTGCATCACCCCTGTGAAGCGAGCACCAATCAAGCTCCTGCACAGGGTATATCAGGCGGCTCCTCCCTCATGGAGGCGCCTGATTATCGTGTGCCTTTCTTACGGTACTCTGGCCCCGTCTGGTCACTCCTGACTCCGGTCACTCCTGACTCCGGTCACTCCTGACTCCAGTCACTCCTGACTCCGGTCACTCCTGACTCCTGTCACTCCTGACTCCGGTCACCTCTGACTCCAGTCTCTCCTGACTCCGGTTACTCCTGACTCCTGTCGCTCCTGACCCCTGTTGCTCCTAACTCCGGTCACTCCTGACTCCAGTCTCTCTCCTCTGCCTTGTCTGTCTCTCCCATTCCTGAGCCGCCCCTCTTGGTGCCAGCTTTCACGGTATTCGACTCCTTCGTGCCTGCTCCTAATGGTCCCTGTATAGGGGTCGGCACCACCTGGCCAGCTCGTCCTAGGGATCCCGGTACCGTGACCCAGAGAGTCCACTCTTGCTACCTGTAACAGGGACTATGTAATAAAAGAGGGCACTGTGAATAACAAAAATAACAAGAATACACTGTATAAGAGACAGCACTGTACATAACAGCAGAGGAAGCTATATAATAAGGGACAACACCATACAGTTGTGCTCAAAAGTCTACATACCCCGGCAGAATTTTTGCTTTCTAGGCCTTTTTTCAGAGAATATGAATAACGCCAAGCCTTTTTCTCAACTCATGGTTAATGGTTGGGTTAAGCCATTTATTGTCAAACTACTGTGTTTTCTCTTTTTAAATCATAATGACAACCCATAACATCCAAATGACCCTGATCAAAAGTTTACATACCCCATTTCATAATACCGTGTATTGCCCCTTCTAACATCAATGGCGGTTTGAAGTCTTTTGTTTTAGTTGTGGATGTTTTTTTTTTATTTTCTCAGATGGTAAAGCTGCCCACTCCTCTTGGCAAAAAGTCTATAGTTCCTGTAAATTCCTGGGCTGTCCAGCATGAAATGCGTGCTTGAGATCTTCCCAGAGTGGCTGTATGATATTGAGGTCAGGAGACTGAGATGGCCACTCCAGAACCTTCACTTTGTTCTGCTGTAGCCAATGACAAGTTGACTTGGCATTTTGTTTTGGATCGTTGTCATGTTGGAACATCCAAGTATGTCCCATGCGCAGCTTCTGGGCTAATGATTGCAAATTTGCCACCAGTATTTGCTGATAATGTGCTGCATTCATATTTCCTTCTACTTTAACCAATTTTCCTGTGCCTTTGAAGCTCACTCATCCCCAAAACATCAGTGATCCACCTCCATGCTTTACAGTAGGATTGGTGTTCCTTTCATCATAGGCCTTGTTGACCTCTCTCCAAATGTAATGTTTATGTTTGTGGCCAAAAAGTTCAATTTTGGTCTCATCACTCCAAATTATCTTGTTGCAGAAGTTTTGAGGCTTGTCTCTGTGCTATTTTGCATATTGTAGGCAAGATACTTTGTGACATTGTCTCATAGAGCCTGAAGGAGGGGTGACTAAGTGAGCACCGAACTGTTCACTAGAGCCTCTGTTGGTGAGGTTAGACTTGGTTCCCATTGAATGCCAGGTGCCACTCCAGGACAGACCAACTGACATGCAGCCACTTGACCCAGTAGAACAGCTTGAATGGTGCAGCAGGCAGAGTTCTTATCAGAGTGCAGCTGGCAGGATCTGCCCCAGAGTGCAGCAGGCAGGATCTGCCCCAGAGTGCAACAGAGACCGATATGCAACCTTACACAACTAGACTGCAGAACAGGAAGGTTGTTCAGGGACTTCCCCAGTAGGAAGGAAGCAACATATACATAATGTCCCACATCCATTGGCTGGGGAAGAAATAGCAAGTGCACGCACTGGCCCCTTAAGAGAGTAGGAGCACGTGCGTGCTCTAAGGATATGGCTGGAGGCCCAGCTGGAAGTATGCAGAGAACGGGGAAGAGAAAAACCGACCGCAGCGCAGGTGAGTGAAGTGACACGCCGGAGACCCGGCCTGTCAGAGCAGGGATCCAGTGTGGTGCTAACAGTACCCCTTTTACGCCCCTTCCTTTTCATGCCATCGAGGAAATTCCAGAGGAGAATCAGAGCATGAATGTTTGTTTATAGGAGACCTTGTTGATCCACTTCAGTCCTTCGAAAGACCCGATAAAATGAGGTCCCAACTTGTAGGAGGGAACTGTCATGTTCTGTATGTGAATTCTGGTTTAGTGATACAGGGGTTACTGCTTTTGGCCTCTGGGTATGGGAGGGCTTTAAATAGCCTCATTTGAGCTCTGTCTGTTGTCAGTGATACTTTTGACCTCGGCTTAGTTGCTGACCTCTATGTATCTGTGGATACTGTCTGCCTGTGTATGTTTGCTCTTGTATGACCTGGTCTGTTCCTGTTTATGATATTGCTGCCTGCCTCTGTACTTGTTTTGCTTCTCTGTTATGACCTTTGCCTGTCCCTGGCCTTCCGTTTCATTGCTCCTGCCTGTACCGTGCTGCTATCTCAGGTTTCCAGACTCTGCTTTGTGACTGACCACGTCTCTGTCTTGCCCCTCCTGTACCGTGCCATCTCCTGGCTTAGACCCACGCCTGCCGACTACTCTCTGAGCATCTCTAGCCCAAGTCGGTCTCTGGTCTCTGGAGCGCCGGTGTTTGTCTCCACCCCAGATACTCCCCCAGCAGTCACGTGCTCATTGTAGATTGTAAGCTCTCACGAGCAGAGTCGTCTTATTTTGCTTTAATTATTGTATTGTTAACGTTGTTACTTATGACTTGTGTTTTGAAACTGTTAAACTGTAAAGCGCTGCGGAATATGTTGGCGCTATATAAATAAAGATTATTAATATATTATTATTAGCAAAGCCAAGGAATCACTGTATTGTTTTAACTCCCACGGGCAGCGGCCATTTAAGGATGGAAGAGATTTTCTCAGGATCCTTCCTGAGTCCATACTGAGTCTGGTATCCGAGATAATGTAACCCAAGAAGAGGAAAGAGGACTGTTCAAAAACGCATTTCTTATACTTGGCGTAGAGGCAATTCTCCCTAAGATGCTGAAGAACTTGCCAAACTGCTCATCTGTGAGAGGCCAGATCCGGGGAAAATACCAAAATATTGTCCGGATACACGACAACGCAGGAATAAAGCAGGTCCCGGAAGATGTAATTGACAAATTCTTGAAAAACTGCCGGCACATTACTGAGACCGAAGGGCATCACTTGGTATTCATAATGTCCGTCCCTGGCGTTGAAAGCTGTCTCCCAGGCGAATGCAGATTACATTGTAGGCCCCTCTTAAGTCTAATTTGGTGAAGATCCTACTCAGGAATCAGTGGGATAGGGTATTTTATTTTTCACAGTGATCTGGTTGAGACCTCGATAGTCTATACAGGGTCTGAGTGATCCATTCTTCTAAGGCTGGTTTCACATTAGCGCTTTTTAAGCGCACGCACGGCTGGGGGTAGCTCCGCCCCCGAGCCGGCTCTCTGCCCAGCGTGCCCGCCCCTTGCTTGTAGCGCCGCCTCCTAGCGCACAGCGGCCCCAGCGATCGGCGCACCCTATCTTTAGCATAGGGTGCGCAGATCGTGCGCAGGCCGTGCACTAGTTGCGCTTTGACCTGCGCTGCGCACTTTTGACGGTGCGCCGTGCGCGCCAAAATCCGAAAAGTTTGATTTTGGCGCGCATGGCGCACCGTCAAAAGTGCGCAGCGCAGGTCAAAGCGCAACTAGCGCACGGCCTGCGCACGATCTGCGCACCCTATGCTAAAGATAGGGTGCGCCGATCGCAGGCGCCGCTGTGCGCTAGGAGGCGGCGCTACAAGCAAGGGGCGGGCACGCCGGGCAGAGAGCCGGCTCGGGGGCGGAGCTACCCCCGGCCGTGCGTGCGCTTAAAAAGCGCTAATGTGAAACCAGCCTTAACGAAGAAAAACCTGGCCCCATCAGGAGAGCAGGATTTGTGAATGAACCCCCTGGCCAAAATCTCCTGGATGTAGTCTGACATAACTTGAGTCTCAGCTGGGGACAGAGGGTAAATTCAGTCTCTAGTGGGTGTAGATCCGGGAATCAAGTCGATAGGGCAGTCCGTGGGGCAGCAAATTCTCTGCCTCCTTCTTGTCAAATACATTGGCGAAGGACCAGTAGGCAGACGGCAAATGGGGCAGTGATACCGGACTAGATGGGGCCTTAGCTAGACATACTGGAGCCAGACACCTCCCATGACAGGAATGTCCCCAGTGGAGCACCTCTCCAGTTCTCCAGTCCAACACAGGTTCGTGCTGGACTGTCGTAACCATGGTAGGCCCAAGAGAAAGGTGTGAGACATGTGGGAAAGAACATAGAAGACAATCCTCTCCATATGGAGCATCCCAATGCAGACCTCAAGCGGCTCAGTAGCCAGACAAACCGTCTCCCGAAGAGTTCTCCCATCGACAGATGTTATTGCCAGTGGGTACTGGTGTACTCACTTATACTAAGGGACTGTGCCATACATAATAAGTGAGTACACTACTGTATATTATGTATAGCACAGTCCCTTAGTATAAGTGAGTACACTATATACTAAGCGACTGTGTTATACATAAGGCTATATTACTGTGTCTGTACTGTATCTGTTGATGTACTGCCCGCTTTTACAGACGCATTGAGCATATCCTATTCTGATCCTCAAAATTGGATCAGAACAAAACATTCTCTGACCCTCGCGGATCTCATTCTCAGATCCGTGATTTTTCAAGGAGGTGTGAGTGGACATATAAAACTCTACGAGTCCATGTGCCATCCAATAAAAAAATCTGGAAGCACACAGACATTTCACACAAATGTGAGAAAGTTGAATAAGGGATTTTACCGATAACATTATGACTCCAAGTCACACAGTGCAGATACGGAATAATATTTACGTCTGAGAACTTACTGCTGACTTCTCTTCTAATTAGAGCCATTTTCTGCTGTTTGTTCTCCATCTGGACAGACCTTCATGTCGACATCTCCCAACCATGACTCGTCTTGTCATGATGATCTTCCCAGCCCTGAAAATAACAAGGTCACATATACAGTGGGGAAAAAAAGTATTTAGTCAGTCAGCAATAGTGCAAGTTCCACCACTTAAAAAGATGAGAGGCATCTGTAATTTACATCATAGGTAGACCTCAACTATGGGAGACAAACTGAGGAAAAAAAAATCCAGAAAATCACATTGTCTGTTTTTTTTTCATTTTATTTGCATATTATGGTGGAAAATAAGTATTTGGTCAGAAACAAGCAATCAAGATTTCTGGCTCTCACAGACCTGTAACTTCTTCTGTAAGAGTCTCCTCTTTCCTCCACTCATTACCTGTAGTAATGGCACCTGTTTAAACTTGTTATCAGTATAAAAAGACACCTGTGCACACCCTCAAACAGTCTGACTCCAAACTCCACTATGGTGAAGACCAAAGAGCTGTCAAAGGACACCAGAAACAAAATTGTAGCCCTGCACCAGGCTGGGAAGACTGAATCTGCAATAGCCAACCAGCTTGGAGTGAAGAAATCAACTGTGGGAGCAATAATTAAAAAATGGAAGACATACAAGACCACTGATAATCTCCCTCGATCTGGTGCTCCACGCAAAATCCCACCCCGTGGGGTCAGAATGATCACAAGAACGGTGAGCAAAAATCCCAGAACCACGCGGGGGGACCTAGTGAATGAACTGCAGAGAGCTGGGACCAATGTAACAAGGCCTACCATAAGTAACACACTACGCCACCATGGACTCAGATCCTGCAGTGCCAGACGTGTCCCACTGCTTAAGCCTGTACATGTCCGGGCCCGTCTGAAGTTTGCTAGAGAGCATTTGGATGATCCAGAGGAGTTTTTGGAGAATGTCCTATGGTCTGATGAAACCAAACTGGAACTATTTGGTAGAAACACAACTTGTCGTGTTTGGAGGAAAAAGAATACTGAGTTGCAACCATCAAACACCATACCTACTGTAAAGCATGGTGGTGGAAACATCATGCTTTGGGGCTGTTTCTCTGCAAAGGGGCCAGGATGACTGATCCGGGTACATGAAAGAATGAATGGGGCCATGTATCGTGAGATTTTGAGTGCAAACCTCCTTCCATCAGCAAGGGCATTGAAGATGAAACGTGGCTGGGTCTTTCAACATGACAATGATCCAAAGCACACCGCCAGGGCAACGAAGGAGTGGCTTCGTAAGAAGCATTTCAAGGTCCTGGAGTGGCCTAGCCAGTCTCCAGATCTCAACCCTATAGAAAACCTTTGGAGGGAGTTGAAAGTCCGTGTTGCCAAGCGAAAAGCCAAAAACATCACTGCTCTAGAGGAGATCTGCATGGAGGAATGGGCCAACATACCAACCTTGTGTGTGGCAACCTTGTGAAGACTTACAGAAAACGTTTGACCTCTGTCATTGCCAACAAAGGATATATCACAAAGTATTGAGATGAAATTTTGTTTCTGACCAAATACTTATTTTCCACCATAATATGCAAATAAAATGAAAAAAAAACAGACAATGTGATTTTCTGGATTTTTTTTTCTCAGTTTGTCTCCCATAGTTGAGGTCTACCTATGATGTAAATTACAGATGCCTCTCATCTTTTTAAGTGGTGGAACTTGCACTATTGCTGACTGACTAAATACTTTTTTTCCCCACTGTATTGTATACACATACGTGTCTCCCCCCTGAATACAGATATGTACTCCGCCATTAAAAATAGAGTGATTTGCAGCACTGTGTCCCCCATTAACTATATTCTCTGCTGCCCAATAAATATAAACTATTCAGTCTCTCACTCTCCCCAATTAACTGTAAGGCTACGTGCACATGGAAAATTTGCAAGGTTTTACAGTACAAGCAAAGTGAATGAGATCCCTGAAGTCTCATGCACACGTTGCATATTTTTTCGATGCAGATTTGCAGCAAAGTAAAATCTGCATAATGTCAATTCTTGCAGCTTATTTCACTCATACTAATGCTTAGGGGAATATTAGCAACAGAAGCATATCAAAAATGTTGCAAAAAATAAATGTATTTTACGCAGCGTTCTTCCTGCCAACACATTAGGATATAGCTAAAATTCCCCGCACACTCTAGTATTTGGGTGATGCAAGATAGAACATATTTATTCAAGTCAATGATAAACAGAGAAAAAAGGAACAAATCGCAGTAAAAAATTAATAGTGTAGGCCGCGGTCACACTTGCGAGTGTGATGCGAGAAAATCATGCGTGTCTCGCATCAATACCCGGCGCTGCTGCCGGGACTCGGGACTGGAGTGTGCAGTTGCCTGTATTTCTATGTAGCCGCACACTCCGGTCCCGAGTGCCAGATGTTGATGTGTGAGACTTGCGCGAGTTTCTCGCATCACACTCGCAAGTGTGACCCTGGCCTTACTGAACTACTATATTCAACCGTAGACGTTTTGACCTGTCCAGGCCTTATTCATTACGTCGTTGTATGGTGTTGAAGATAGAATAATGATTCTGTATGAGGGCAGACCCCAGAGTACGAGAATATACTGTATGTCGAGAGCTGTATAGTCCTCAGTTTCCTGGAGTAGTTGTGGTGTGCTGTGTGGAAAAATCCTTGCGGCACTCCCTTGCTTTGCCCCAGAATTTTCTCCTTAAATTCTGAACATGTGGACAAACCCTTACTCCCTGTCTTGTGTTCCCCACATTCATTTTAAGTCTTTGATAGCAAGCTAATGAATTTGGGGCAGGGAAAAGACATTATCAGGTACTGAGCATCCTTCATTGCCACCTCCCAATGCATTACAAGTCCCTGATAGCGTCTTCTCCCGCCTTTTCAATTCATTATAAAGTGTCCTATGCACCATACAATGGAGAAAAAAGTATTTAGTCAGCCACCAATTGTGAAGGTTCTTCCACTTAAAAAGATGAGAGAGGCCTGTAATTGATATCATAGGTACCACAACTATGACAATCAAAATGAGAAAGCAAATCCAGAAAATCACCTTGTCTGATTTGGCAAGATTTATTTTTCAAATTATGGTGGAAAATAAGTTTTTGGTCATTAACAAAAGTTCATCTCAATATTTTGTTATGTATCCTTTGTTGGCAATGACAGAGTTAAAACGTTTTCTGTAAGTCTTCACAATGTTGGCACACACTGTTGGTGGTTTGTTGGCCCATTTCTCCATGCAGATCTCCTCTAGAGCAGTGATGTTTTGGACCTGTCACTGGGTAACACGGATTTCTCAAATTCCTCCAAAGGTTTTCTATGGGGTCGAGATCTGGAGACTGACTAGGCTACTCTAGGGTCTTCATTTGCTTCTTAGGAAGCCACTCCTTCATTGCCTTGGCGGTGTGCTTGGGATTATTATCATGCTGAAAGACCCATCCACATTTCATCTTCAGTGCCATTGCTGATGGAAGGAGGTTTGCACTCAAAATCTCATGATACATGGCCCCATTCATTCTTTCATGTACACGGATCAGTCGTCCTGGTCTCTTTGCAGAGAAACAGCCCATAAGCATGATGTTGCCACCTCCATGCTTCACAGTAGATATGGTGTTCTTAGGATGCAACTCAGCATTCTGTCTCCTGCAAACACGACTAGTTTTGTTTCTACCAAACAGTTCTACTTTGGTTTCATCAGACCATATGACATTCTCCCAATACTCTTCTGAATAATCCAAATGCTTTCTAGCAAACTTCAGACGGGCCTGGACATGTTCTGGCTTAAGCAGGGGGACATGTCTGGCACTGCAGGATCTGAGTCCCTGGCGGCGTAGTGTGTTACTGATGGTAGCTTTTGTTACGGTGGTCCCAGCTCTATGCAGGTCATTCAATAGGTCCCCCGTGCAGTTCTGGGGTTTTGCTCACCGTTCTTGTGATCATTTTGACCCCACTGGATGAGATTTTGCCTGGAGCCCCAGATCGAAGGAGATTATCAGTGGTCTTTTATGTCTTCCATTTTCTTATTATTGCTCCCACAGTTGATTTCATGACACCAAGCTGCTTGCCTATTGCGGATTGTCTTCCCAGCCTGGTGCAGGGCTGCATTTTTGCTTCTGGTGTCCTTCGATAGCTCTTTGGTCTTCACCATAGTGGAGTTTGGAGTATGACTATTTGAGGTTGTGGACAGGTGTCTTTTATAATGATAACAAGTTCAAACAGGTGCCATTACTACAGGTAATGAGTGGAGAACAGAGGAGCCTCTTAAAGAAGTTACAGGTCTGTGAGAGCCAGAAATTTTTCATGTTTTTAGGTGACCATATACTTATCTTCCACCATAATTTGCAAAATAAATCTTGCCAAATCAGATAAGGTGATTTTCTGGATTTGTTTTCTCTTTTTGACTCTCATAGTTGGGGTCTACCTATGATGTCAATTACAGGCCTCTCTCATCTTTTTAATGGGAGAAATTGCAAAATTGATGGCTGACTAAATACTTTTTTCCCCACTGTATCCTCTGCCCAAAAAATGTAAGTCCCTGATAACATCACAATAAATTGTGAGATGGAGTACACTAAAAGAGGCTTAGCACCCTCCTCCACCACCCAATTAATTTTACAAAAAATGAGGATTCCAGTTTCCATATTATGTGCAAAATTTATTCAGGCATAAAAACAAATTCACCAGACATGCCGCATCAGTGCAGAAGATATTGACAGAATCAACGTGTTTCGAACAATCCACTGTTCTTTTTCAAGCTGCTAACACATCGACATCCTGCGGTATATAACACCATTGACTAATTACCAATCCCCACACATGTGGTGCACAATGACAGGTTCACATGATGTATAATTAAAACCACAGAGTAGAAAAAACACACAATTTGGACACACTTGTTAGTAATAATATAAACCAATGAATGAATATAGAACAATACAAAAAAAAGGAAAAAAAAGATTTTTTTTGCATAAAAATTGTAGTATACAATTACTTCAATAATGGAACATAGTTTCTTTGAGCGCATTGAGTCCATATGGAACACATGTTCTCAAACAAAGCATCCAAAAGGCTTCTCTGGTCATTAAATGCCGCTTCAAATCTCCACCTATTGCCGAATTCTCCACTTTCTGAATACCCACAACTTGAAAAGAAGAAATATTTGTGTTGTGCTGGGAGATAAAATGTTTTGAGGCAAAGGACATAGCCCGAATGGAACTGCTAAAAGAGATGACATCAGTTATGTGTTCTGAAATCCTTACTTTTAATTTGCGCATGGTACAACCAACATAATTTAATTTACATTCTGTGCACATAATTAAATATATAACATTTTTCGTATTGCAATTAATAAAATTTTGAATCTTAAATTGTTGCACACAATGAGCACAGGTTCTGCACCTATTCCCACCACCGCTTTTTTAGCAACGATTTGACAGCCTTCAGAAAGGATGACTGACAGCGTATCATCTTCATTTAAAATACCCATATTTTTACGAAACATTTGTTTGATTGCATTAAATTATGGGCTATAATTAAAGGAACACACCAATGTTTTGTTTTTACATTGTGACTCAGATAATTTATTAACACAAAAATTTGTAACGAGGAGTTCCTCACGTTTTTTCTCCTGAAGAATCCTCCTAGCACGGTTCAATGACCAATGAGGATAACTTCTCTTTTTTAATTTGTCACAACATAAATCACTTTCTTTTGTTAAAGTGCCAGCATCACTGCAATTCCTAGTCAGCCTCGTCAGCTCACCAACTGGAATTGCTTTGATGATATGACTAGGATGGCTGCTCAAAGCATGCAAAATATTATTCCCTGCAAGCGGCTTACAATGGGTAGAAGTGATAATCAGAGCATCCGGTAGACCTTCTAATTTTAAATCTTAAAAGGATATACATTTTGGGTCCGTTTAATACGTAAAGCGCAAGTTGAAATTATTGTTCAAGTACCCGACAAATTCCGGTATGCCAGACACATCGCCACCCCATATAATGAGTGTATCATCAATGTATCTGCCATACTAGAAGATGTCGTGCACAAAACGGTTACTGGAGGTATACAAAAAACACTCCTCCCAATATGCCATGACCAAATTTGCAATACATGGAGAGTGTTTTCCCCCCATGGAAACTCCTCTACATTGCAGGAAAAATTTCTGATTAAACAAGAAATAATTTCGCTCCATAATAAAACAAATTGCAGAGATTATCGAGGATTATTTGGAAGGAGAATTTCTGTTGGGTGGGATGTGATGTAATTTCGTTGTACACATCCATACCGTAAAATAGAATGATTGAGGCGGTTCAATGTCATTTGGATAAATATAGTGATTACACAAAAGATCTTTGTGATTACATTATCTCTGCAATTTATTTTATTAGGGAGCAAAATTATTTCTTGTTTAATCAGAAATTTTTCCTGCAATGTAGAGGAGTTTACATGGGGGAAAACACTCTCCATGTATTGCAAGTTTGGTCATGGCATATTGGGAGGAGTGATTTTTGTATACCTCCAGTAACCGTTTTGTGCCCAACATCTTCTGGTATGGCAGACTTAAAATGTATATCCTTTTTAAATTTAAAATTAGAAGGTCTAGCAGATGCTCCGATTATCACTTCTACCCATTGTAAGCCGCTTGCAGGGAATAATATTTTGCATTCTTTGAGCAGCCATCCTAGTCATATCATCAAAGCAGTTCCAGTTGGTGAGCTGACGAGGCTGACTAGGAATTGCAGTGATGCTGGCACTTTAACAAAATAAATTGATTTATGTTGTGACAAATTAAAAAAGAGAAGTTATCCTCATTGGTCATTGAACCGTGGTAGGAGGATTGTTCAGGAGAAAAAACGTGAGGAAATTACAAATTTCGTTACAAATTTTGGTGTTAATAAATTATCTGAGTCACAAAGTGAAAACAAGAAATTGGTGTGTTTCTTTAATTATAGCCCATAATTTAATGTAATCAAACAAAAGTTTCGTAAAAATATGGACATTTTAAATGAAGATGATACGCTGTCAGTCATCCTTTGTGATGGCTGGCAAATCGTTGCTAAAAAAGCGGCTACAGTGGGAAACATGGTTTCTCCAAGTTTTTTTTAATTTTGGTAATACTAAATGCACCTGGTTCAGTCACACAGGTTTTTATCACTGTGGTGGGAACAGGTGCAGAACCTGTGCTCATTCTAAAGTGATGCATTCATTTTGGGATAGCAATTGTGTGCAACAATTTAAGATTCAACATTTTATTAATTGCAATACGAAAAATGTTATATATTTAATTATGTGCACAGAATGTAAATTAAATTATGTTGGTTGTACCATGCGCAAATTAAAAGTAAGGATTTCAGAACACATAACTGATGTCATCTCTTTTAGCAGTTCCATTCGGGCTATGTCCTTCGCCTCTAAACATTTTATCTCCCAGCACAACAGAAATATTTCTTCTTTTCAAGTTGTGGGTATTCAGAAAGTGGAGAATTCAGCAACAGGTGGAGATTTGAAGCGGCATTTAATGACCAGAGAAGCCTTTTGGATGCTTCGTTTGAGAACACATGTTCCATATGGACTCAATGCGCGCAAAGAAACTATGTTCCACTATTGAAGTATTTGTATACTACAATTTTTATGTAAAAAAATATTTTTTTTTCCTTTTTTTTAAATTTTTTTTCTTTAATTGGTTTATATTATTACTAACAAGTGTGTCCAAATTGTGTTTTTTCTACTCTGTGGTTTTAATTATACATCATGTGAGGCCGTCATTGTGCACCACATGTGTGGGGATTGGTAATTAGTCAATGGTGTTATATACCGCAGGATGTCGACGTGTTAGCAGCTTGAAAAAGAACAGCGGATTGTTCGAAACACGTTGCTTCTGTCAATATCTTCTGCACTGATGCGGCATGCCTGATTAATTTGTTTTTATGCCTGAATAAATTTTGCTCATAATATGGAAGCTGGGAATCCTCATTTTTTGATATTTTTACGTGGGACTACACGGTGTCCGTGCTTCCTATGCACCACCAGCCAAGACAGGTGAGCTGGTTAATCTCCACATTGCAATTAATTTTACATCCACATCTAATGTCCTCTTCTCCTGTTCATAAATCCATTGTAAATCCTTACTCCCATCCCAATCCTCACATCCTTCGTTGTTCTCCCCCCTCCCCGCATCCCATCATTGTCCTCCCCCCTCCCTGCATTCCATCATTGTCCTCTCCACTACCCCTATTATTGCCCTCTCCACCACCCCCAATCATTGTTCTCCCCCCACAACTTCCATCATTGCCCTCTCCACCACCCCAATCATTGTACTCCTCCACCATTGCCCTCTCCACTCCAATCTTTGTTCTCCCTCACTACCCCCATCATTGTCCTCTCCACCACCTCCATTATTGCCCTCTCCACCACAACCTAATCATTGCACTCTCCCCCACAACCCCATCATTGCAATCTCTCCCACAACCCCATCATTCCACTCTCCCCAACCTCCATCATTGCTTTCTCCACGATTTCCATCATTGCCCCTTCTCCACCACCTCCATCATTACCCTATCCACCACCTCCATCATTGTTCTACCCCACCACCCCAATCATTGCCCTCTCCGCCACCTCCAGCATTACTCTCTCCAACACCCCCATCATTGCTCTCTCCCCAACCTCCATCATTAACATCTCCATCACCACCATCACTATCCTCTCCACCACCTCCATCAATGCCCTCTCCCCCATCACCTCCATCATTGCCTTCTCCCCAGCCTCCATCATTACCCTCTAAACCACTTCCACCATTGCACTCACCGCCACCTCCATCATTGCCTTTTCCCCACCACCTTTCCATGCACTTAGTTACCTGATATTTACCATGGATACCAGTGTCCTCACTGGTACTGATCGCTTGTGAGTCTGCCTGTTTGACACGTTACCAGCGATCATGTAGCGAGGCACCAGCGATCCTGACCAGGTCGTATCGTCGGGATCGCTGGTGCATCGTTTAGTGGCCTTAACATTCACTTCCCCCTCTCAGTCTGGGATGGCCATTACAGATATCTCTGCCTAGGCTAGACTGCAGCCCCAGTGAGTGTTACCCTTTCATTACATGCATGCATGCATATATAATCCATTTAACCCTTTAGAGTGTCAGGGAGCAGACCTTCAGCTCTACCACTGCTACATTTCCTTATTTTGTTTTTGTCTTGAGTTTTGTCTGTCCCCATAGAGAAGATATAACATGCTTTTTTTTACCATCCCTGCCTTCCCTGATCACTGCATGTAAGGTGCTGGACATAACATTTAGGTGCCACAGGCCACAAAAAGAGATGCAAAAATTCTTTGAATATCTGATTGAAAAAAAATGAACAGCTATTTTAACTCCTTCACTACCTTGTGATGTACTCATACGTCATAGATGGGAAAGGGTTCCTGACCTTTAACGCATGAGTGCGTCATGGCGATCGCCGCCGGGAGCTCAGCTTAATATTAAAGTAGAGGCCCGGCTGTCACTGCCAAGAGCACCGCCGCAGGTATCTTAACCCCCTAAATGCCGTGATCGATATCAATCGCAGCATTTAGAGAACTAGGAGAGGGAAAGGGCTCCCTCTCCCTTCCAAGCCGCACCCCTGCGAGGGCCCAGTCATTGCCATGGCAACACGAGGTAGTGATGACAACATCCGGGTCACCCAGCTATGGCAAGTCTGTTAGACCATGCTCAGAGCACGGTCTAAGGCGAAGTTCACATTAGCGTTCGGGGGCTCTGCGGACGGCTGCGTACTTCCTCCCTGAAGCTCTGCCCACTTCTGCACTTTTTCCGTTTAGGTTCGCCTACTTCTGCATGCACCCTGCATACCTATCTTTAACATTGGGTACGCAGGACATGCAGATGTATGCTTTGCGTCCTTTTGATGCGACCACAAGGCCGCACAATCGGTACGCCATACCTGTTCTGCTGTTTGCGGGAACGCAGCTACCGCAGAGCAGTACTAGTCTGGCGCATGTCTGGAAGGGGTTAAAAAGGTTACAAAAGATGAAATAATTAAAAATCTAAATATAAGCAAAAAGAATATAAAATAAAAGGGATATAATACAGATGCTTCGTACTAATTGAATCCAAGAGAACTCAGCAGGAAATATGGACAGATCTGCAATACTCGTTTTTTCAGTTGAGGTCCGAGAAGGACGACAGATTAGATTTAATTTATATTTTAGGCCATATTTATGCTGTTGGACAATTTTTTTCAGGAATTTCCTACAGAAAAAATATGGCCATCATCTTACTGAATATTTTTGAGTGTTCTATACATACTACACATGAATGATGTATTCATAATTCAGAAAAATATTACATTTCTGTGGGTTACCAGCTCAGCTAGCAAAACTTTTGTGAATTTACTTACAGATGTGAACATGTTCCTGATAAGGGATATATGCATGGATTGTGCCAAATACTGACTTTATAGAGCTCTCATAAAAAATATTGAACTTCTATTAACATGTATGTGAGGCCTCTGATATAGAGACTTGCTGACTGCCTTCTAGGCAATATTCTTCACTTTGTAGTGATTTTCTTATCTTTAGTAATTAGAGTGTACACAAAGTTTTCCCTTTCAACAGCTGCCAGCTACTGTCAATTACCCTGTGTACACATTCCATGTCTGATCTCTATCAGATAACCTGCTTCAATTATCTGTTCACAGTGGGAGGTTGCAGGCAGCCTTTGATCTATAACTCTTTTTATGACAGTTATGTCAGTTATGTGCCACTAAATGGTACCAAAAAATCTTCATCTTGCCCTGCAAATAATAAACCCTCATGCAGCTCTGTTTGTCAAAAAATAAAAAGCTATAGCTCTCAGAATACGGCAACAAAAAAAATATTTTTTATAAAAAAGCATTTTTAATGTGTGATAGTAGCAAAACATAAAAACATACAGTGCCTTGAAAAGTATTGATGACTCAACGTTTCCATATTTTTTTCACGTTACACCAACAAATGCAATGCTTTTTATTGGACTTTGACATGGTATAACAACACAAAGTAGTAGATTGCAAAGGGGAAAGTTTATGGATTAAACGTGCGCTGCTTGACAGATCACTCCTTCCAGATTATGTTAATTGTACTTTTATTTCCCAACGCGTTTCGAAGTTTACACTTCTTCCTCAGGGGATGACATGTACCTGACAAAGTAGTAAGTATTTGTGAAGTGTAAAGGAAACATTGTTTTCTAAGTATTTTAAAAATATAAATCTGAAAATTGTGACATGCAATTGTATTCAGTCCCCCTGTAAATTAGTAAATTGAGTCCACCTGTGTGTAGTTTATTCTCAGTATAACTACAGTGGTCTATGAAGGACTCAGAAGTTTGAGAACATTAGGCATCAACCAGCATCATGAAAATGAAGGAACATACCATAGAGGTCATGGATAAAGTAGTGGAGAAGAGTAAAGCAGGGTTAGGTTCTAAAAAAAATATATAGCCCAAGCTCTGAACGTCTCACAAAACATTGTTCAATCCATTATACAAAAATGGAAGGAGTATGGCACAACTAGAAACCTACATGGCCATCCACCTAAATTGACATCTCAAGAAGGAGAGCACTAATTCGAGAATCAGACAAGAACCACAGCTCAAGTGGGATAATATGTCAACATATCAGTCATATACTCTGTCCGTATTGGTCGTATACTCCACAAATCTGACTTTTACGAAAAAGTGGCAAGAAGAGAGCCATTTTTTTAAATCAAGCCATAAGAAGTCCCATTTTCAGTTTGCAGAAAGTCATGTAGGGGACACAACTAGCATGTGGAAGAAGGTGCTCTGGTTAGATGAAAGTAAAGCACAACTTTTTGGGCTAAACACAAAACGCTCTGTGTGGCAGAAAATTACCAATGCTCATCACCCTGAAAACAATATGCCCGCTGTCAAACATGGTGGTGACAGCTTCAGAGGCACACTGCACGTGACTAGAAGGTCAGAAGATGGCTCATAGTCATGTTCAGTGCATGCCTCTGAAGCTGTTAGGAATCTGGTTTCTACCATGCCTATGCAGGAATCCAGATTCTCACATTTATCTCCAGTGGCCAAGTCCTTTGTGCCATCTTCTGAGCATGCTCAAGGGACGAGCTCCCATTGGAGTTCAGGAGTCAGGTGCTCAGGTCCTGCTCTGGATCCTATTGGCTCCTTTTGGAGACCTGGAGATTTCCGGCAGGTCCCGTACGCTATAAAAAGTGCGCATGGCCGTTCCGCCATGCGCTAGTATTTTCATACGGCTGCTGTATGTATGGTGATGGATGCTTGGACTGGTGACTGACTTATTAAGAAACCCCTTCCCTCTGATAATACGTCTGTGTGATTGTTTGGGCATCAGCCAGTATTAGCGCCAGCGCGCTCAAGCTTCATCTTAGCCAGCTGCTAGCGTCCTGCATCGCGCTTGCAACATAGTGGTGCTTTCTCTGCGGCTCAGTTCACGCCGCGCTGCGATTGCAGCCTGTCAGGCGTTCGCAGTTGCGATGTTCCGCATCCTATTTTTACGGTAGGTCTAGAAGGAGTAGTCCTGGTGTTTAAGGCTACTTCTGTGACCTTTAATACCGTATCTGCATCGCTGGAAGTCTTTGACCCTGTACCGACTCAGCGTTATTTATGCTTTTGTTTGCAGCTCTGTGCATATAACAGAGTCTGCTTCAGTGCACTGGGTGCAGCTAAAACCCTGAGCACATTACTGCCTTAGTGCTCTGCCTCTTTTAGCAGCGGTTATTCCATCCACCGCACGGTGGACCCCGAGTGGCGAAGGCACATTATTTATTTTTTATTTAGTGTCTTCCGCCACTCATAACAGAAGCAGGAAGCGCGTACACCTTCAGAGGCGCAGTGATGTGCATGTGCTAAAATTGCATGAGTGGCGATGATGCTGCTCATGCAAATTATGTTATCATGCCCACAGGGGCATGACAACATGGAACATGCATTTCAGTAGGCCAACATTTTGGATTTTAAAATCATTTTTTCAAGCTGGTGGTATAAAGTATTCTAATTTACTGAGATAATGACTTTTGGGTTTTCATTGGCTGTAAGCCATAATCATCAACATTAACAGAAATAAACACTTGAAATAGATCACTCTGTGTGTAATGAGTCTATATAATATGAGATTCACTTTTTGTATTGAAGAACTGAAATAAATTAACTTTTTGATGATATTCTGATATATATATACAGTTGTGGCCAAAAGTATTGACACCCCTGCAATTCTGTCAGATAATTACTCAGTTTCTTCCTGAAAATGATTGCAAACACAAATTCTTTGGTATTATTATCTTCATTTAATTTGTTTTAAATGAAAAAACACAAAAAGAATTGTCCTAAAGCCAAATTGACAAAATTGACTCAACCTCTGTCCTGTGTCCTTGTGTGTACTACATTGAGCATGGAGAAAAGAAAGAATACCAAAGAACTGTCTGAGGACTTGAGAAACCAACTTGTGAGGAAGCATGAGAAATCTCAAGGCTACAAGTCCATCTCCAAAGACCTGAATGTTCCCGTGTCTACCGTGCGCAGTGTCAACAAGAAGTTTAAAGCCCATGGCACTGTGGCTAACCTCCCTAGATGTGGATGGAAAAGAAAAATTAACAAGAGATTTCAACACAAGATTGTGCGGATGTTGGATAAAGAACCTCGACTAACAAACAAGTTCAAGCTGCCCTGCAGTCCGAGGGTATAACAGTGTCAACCCGTACTATCCGTCGGCATCTGAATGAAAAGGGACTGTATGGTAGGAGACCCAGGAAGACCCCACTTCTTACCCCGAGACATAAAAGGCTGGAGTTTGCCAAAACTTACCTGAAAAAGCCTAATACGTTTTGGAAGAATGTTCTCTGGTCAGATGAGACAAAAGTAGAGCTTTTTGGGCAAAGGCATCAACATAGAGTTTACAGGAGAAAAAAAGAGGCATTCAAAGAAAAGAACACGGTCCCTACAGTCAAACATGGCGGAGGTTCCCTGATGTTTTGGGGTTGCTTTGCTGCCTCTGGCACTGGATTGCTTGACCGTGTGCATGGCATTATGAAGTCTGAAGACTACAACAAATTTTGCAGCATAATGTAGGGCCCAGTGTGAGAAAGCTGGGTCTCCCTCAGAGGTCATGGGTCTTCCAGCAGGACAATGACCCAAAACACACTTCAAAAAGCACTAGAAAATGGTTGGAGAGAAAGCACTGGAGACTTCTAAGGTGGCCAGCAATGAGTACAGACCTGAATCCCATAGAACACCTGTGGAGAGATCTAAAAATGGCAGTTTGGAGAAGGCACCCTTCAAATATTAGGGACCTGGAGCAGTTTGCCAAAGAAGAATAGTCTAAAATTCCAGCAGAGCATTGTAAGAAACTCATTGATGGTTACCGGAAGCGGTTGGTCGCAGTTATTTTGGCTAAAGGTTGTGCAACCAAGTATTAGGCTGAGGGTGCCAATACTTTTGACTGGCCCATTTTTGGAGTTTTGTGTGAAATGATCAATGTTTTGATTTTTGCTTCATTCTCTTTTGTGTTTTTTCATTTAAGACAAATTAAATGAAGATTATAATACCAAAGAATTTGTGTTTGCAATCATTTTCAGGAAGAAACTGAGTATTATCTGACAGAATTGCAGGGGTGTCAATACTTTTGGCCACAACTGTGTATATATATAGTTATGTTAGTGTGTATATGTAGTGCAGAAGCAATGATCAGAGTCACATTGGGGATTGCAGCACTATTTAATTTAAAGGGAATCTGTATCTGTCAGCAAGAGTTCACCACAAACTAATTATAAGCGCATGTAGATCTTTCTTTCAAACATAAGTCCAGAAAAACCTTTATATTGCCAGCCAGTTCCCTTGTTAATGAGAAATCAGTGTTTTAATTTATGTGCAAATTACTATGGTGGATCTGAGGCTTCTGTCACTCCAGCTCTATTTCCCAATCAGCGTTGCTGCCTCCTGCTTTTAGATAAAGACATTAAAAGGGAAGGTACCATAAAAAATGTTTTCAGCAATTGAAAAATGTAAAGTATTAATGTTTTACTTTATTTACCATTAAATGATATGAAAAAATAATTTTATAAGGTTTGGTATTACCACTTTTAAACACTGAGGGGAGCAGCTGCTGAAATTTTCCATGAAAACCTAGTTTACAACTAGCTCAGACTGCAGTAAATGTGGGAATGGACTTCTTTCATGTCTGACACTGGTTCACCAATTTATTTTTGAAAAAAAAAATCTGTGCAGGACTGACATGGGCCAAAATATTCTCACGACAACCCCCGAATCCAACGTCAAAAGACTATGGAGCCTTGTTCAAAGACCCGCCGCTGTGATGAGCAGTGACGTCAGTAACTACACCGTTCATCAGAGTCGCCAAGCCCCATATACCGCTGCACAGTATAATGGCCCCATATAGTGCCCCACAGTATAATAGCACCATATAGTGCCCCACAGTATAATGGCCCCATATCTTGCCCCACAGTATAATAGCACCATATAGTGCCCCACAGTATAATGGCCCCATATCGTGCCCCACAGTATAATGGCACCATATAGTGCCCCGCTGTATAATGGCCCCATATAGTGCCCCACGGTATAATGGCCCCATGTAGTGCCCCACAGTATAATGGCCCCATATAGTGCCCCACAGTATAATGGCCCCATATAGTGCCCCACAGTATAATGGCATCATATAGTGCCCCACAGTATAATGGCATCATATAGTGGCCCACAGTATAATGGCCCCATATAGTGCACCACAGTATAATGGCATCATATAGTGCACCACAGTATAATGGCATCATATAGTGTTTCACAGTATAATGGCATCATATAGTGTTCCACAGTATAATGGCCCCATATCGTGCCCCACAGTATAATAGCACTATATAGTGCCCCACAGTATAATGGCCCCATATCGTGCCCCACAGTATAATGGCACCATATAGTGCCCCGCTGTATAATGGCCCCATATAGTGCCCCGCTGTATAATGGCCCCATATAGTGCCCCACAGTATAATGGCCCCATATAGTGCCCCACAGTATAATGGCATCATATAGTGCACCACAGTATAATGGCCCCATATAGTGCACCACAGTATAATGGCATCATATAGTGCACCACAGTATAATGGCATCATATAGTGTTCCACAGTATAATGGCATCATATAGTGCTCCACAGTATAATGTTCTGTATAGTGCCCCAAAGTATAATGGACCTATATAGTGCATCCTTGTATATGCCCGCCTATCCTGGTATATAATCTCATCCTGGTATGTGGCACCCATCTTGGGTGTATATGCCCCCATCCTGGTATATGGCGCCCATCCTGGTATATGGCCCCCATCCTTGTATATGTCCCTATCATTGTATATGGCATCCATCCTGGTTTATGCTCCCATCCTGGTATATGGCACCCATCCTGGTATATGGCACTCATCCTGGTATATGCCTCCATTATGGTATATGTCCCTATTCTAGTATATGGCCCCATCCTGGTTGATGGCCCCATCCCAGTATATATCCCCCATCTTGGTATATGACACCCATCCTGCTATATGCCCCCTTCCTTGTATGTTACCCTCATATATTTGGTGCAAAGGAAAAAAAACAATAAACGCTTCTACTTACCTTTCACATGGTCCCATACAGCGTTGTGTCTTCTGTGTGTTCTCAACAGGTTGGCAGTGAGCAGTGATCACTAGAGTTGAGCGAAACAGGTCGGCCAGATTCATAAGTTACCAACTTATGCCAAAGTCGGGTTTCGCCGACCGAAACACGACCACAGCGTGAAGTCGGCCATGCGGTCGGAAAACCGAGCGCCAAAGTCGGATTTCCCAGAATGCTTGCACGTGACTTTTTTTCAGCCAATTAGTAAGGACGTATACTGTGGGCAACGAGATGACATGTGCAGCGTCCGGAGAGAGAGATTTCGCCACCTCTAGGGTTAAAGTCTGCCGACTTTGCTTCCCCTTTGACTTGCATTGGGTTTCGTGTTTCAGTCGGACCACCGACTTTCCCCGATAGTCAGTCGATTTCGTTCGACTCGACTTTTGAGAAAGTCGGGTTTCATGAAAGCCGACTCGACCCTACAAAAGGCAAAGTCGCTCATCTCTAGCGATCACAGCTGACAGGCTGCGATCACCGCTCCTTGCAGCTGCAGATTCTCATCCCGGAACTCCACTCTCCGGCACTTTCTTCCTGCACAGGCTCCAGTCATGGCACGCACTGACTAAGCAATGCATCTTGCAGCATACTCTGGGGGCGCCACAAAGAAGGCTGCAATATCCTCCCACAGCTGTGACCTGGACAGTCCAGAGGGCATTCCCAGGTAATAGCTAGAGGCAGTAGGAGCAGCCTCAATACAAGTGGTGCGGTCGCCCAGGGGATGTCGTAAGTGAGGTGTGTAAGAGTCCTGCTCAGACATTTTCCCACCCCCAAATGACAATGGCAGCCTCCAGTGACTAAAGTAAAATGAATTAATAAAAAAACTAATAAAGTGGTACATTTAATTTTGTATTAATTGGTTGTATAATCAATAATTATTAATACAACATTAAAAATCACTGCACCTTCCCTTTAAGGAAAGAGCCACTAGCCTTTTTCTTGAATAGGCTTTGCTGACGGTCCTGCCGTTGCTTATGAGGTTGCTCCGCTATCCTGTGTTTTTAACTACGGTAGAAAGAAAAGAAGAATTAACATGTTACATCTTTTAATTGCTTCATGGTTTCCGAACCCTAAAGCTGCTATAAGAAGTATCAAAAGGCAAGTTCAGTGGCTATGAAGTATACTCACCTTGCAGAAGCATAGTCCAGCCCACTGCAATGACGGTGCCAAATTTAAAACAGGAGGCAAGTCGCTGAAAAAGCAGTAAAGTTATGTAAACTGTGGGGAGAGATGGGAGACCCAATATACAGTCACAGCCCGTGCACCAAAATCTCATCACCAGAGAACATCAAATTCATATTAAAGAAGAAACACAAAGCTGATTTCTTTACCAAAGGAATCAATTTAATGGCCTCATGTAGTGCACCACAATATAATGGCCCCATATGGTGCACCACCGTATATTCTGTATATCAGCCCCATTACGGCCACATCTTAACTTCAATTTGCAAAATTGTGCTGACAGGTTCTCTTTAAACTTGAAACGGGTTAACTGAAAAATTTTGGTGACAAAATTCAGATTTTCTATGGATAAATCTCCTACCCTTTTGTTCTGGTCTTTACAATCCTTTTATGTAGTTTTGAAAGATGTGCCTATGTCACAAAAAGCAATTTCTAATTTGTTTAATCTGTTTGACTTTAGGAGAATTTAAACGACAAGAACTTCCCATTCTGGCTTTGGATTGAAGGCATCTTAGAGCTAATTAAAAAACATCTGCTTTGTCTGTGGAATGATGGGTGAGCATTCAAATGGGCATTTTTGTGAATTCCTTTATCCCCTTGAGGACCGAGACTCTTTTTGTCTTAGGCTACTTTCACACATCAGTTTTGTGCCGTCAGGCAGGATCCGGCTATTTTTAGAAAAAACGGATCCGGCATAAATTTTGGAGAACTGTAGAAACGGATCCGTTTTTTTGCTGGATCCGTCTAGCAGGTTATATCTGTTTCCTGGGGGCTGGCCATTTGGATCTGAGCATGCGCAGACTTAAAAAAACGGATCCGGTGGCTGGATCCGTCTTTTTCTGGATCCGGCGCATTCCGGCGCCCATAGACTTTCATTGTAGCAAAAAGCTGGAAGCGCCGGATCCGGCGCTTCCGGCTTTTTCGCCGGAGACAAAAAACGTTACAGTAGCCGTTTTTTCCAGACGCCGGAATGAGACAAGTAGCCAGATCCGGCAAAAAACGGATGAAATGCAATGCCATCCGGCGCGATCCGGCGCTAATGCAAGTCAATGGGGAAAAACTGGATCCGGCATTGCATTTTGCCGGATCCGGTTTTACAAAAAAAAGCCGGATCGCGCCTGACGGCAAAAAACTGATGTGTGAAAGAGGCCTTACAGTAATGACCAAGCCCTAGTTTTCAATTTTGACCTGTGCCACTTTATGATGTAATAACTCTGGAATTCTTCTATATTTCCCACTGATTCTGACTTTTTTTGTTTACACATTGTACTTTATATTGGTGGTAATTTATGTCAATAACTTTGTGTTTTATTTATGAAATTATTGAAAATTTAATAAAATTCACAATTTTCAAGCTTTGAAATGTTATACCTTTATAGCAGATAGTCATACCAAATGAAATGGTTGATAACTAACATTTTCCATACGTCTACTTTACATTCGCATCATTTTTCTAGCAATCTTTTATTTTGCTAGGATGTTAGAAGAGTTACTTACAAATCCTATTTTTAATGGACATATTCAGGTTGCAAGTGATCTTTAGGGGCCTATTTATTGGGAAACCCCCAAAAGTGATGCCATTTTAAAAAGTTCACCCCTCAATGTATTTAAAACTGTTGTTAGAAAGTTTAACCCTTCAGGTACTTCACAGGGAATTAACGCAAAGTGGGGGAAAAAATGAAAAATTACGTTATAAAAATGTAGCTTTTACCCTACAATTTTCATTTTCATGAGGTCTAAAAGGCAAAAATGAACACCACAATTTATGTAGTAGAAAACTATTGTTTTGGCATGCGATGCTTGGAAGAGAAGGAATAGTTAAAACCCCCATATGTGACCCCACTTTGAAAGTTATACCAAAAAGTTCATCTAGGGGTATAGTGATTATTTTGAATCCACGTGTACCTGACAGAATTTTATAACATAGGGCCGTGGAAATAAACAATTTAAATTTTTACCACTAAAATGTCATAATAGCTGTAAATGTTTAAATTTCCCAAGGGGTAATGGGTAAAAATGAGCCTCACAATTTGTTATGCAATTTCTCCTGAATTCAACAATACCCCATACAGTGGGGAAATTAAGTATTTGATACACTGCCGATTTTGCAAGTTTTTCCACCTACAAAGAATGGAGAGGTCTGTAATTTTTAGTATATGTACACTTCAACTGTGAGAGACAGAATCTAAAAATATACACCAGAAAATCACATTGCATGATATTTGCATAATTAATTTGCATTTTATTGCGTGAAATACGTATTTGCTACAACAGAAAAACAGAACTCAATATTTGGTACAGAAACCTTTGTTTGCAATTACCACAACTAAAATGGCTACAGCATTACAGTGACTGGCAGGCAATTCCCACATGTATATTGGCTGTATAAAAAGATCCAAACATTCGGGACGGGGACTCGAGCTTCCACTTGAGCATTAAAAAAATATTCTCTGAGTAACAAGCATCTCGAGCACAGTGATGCTTGAGTGAGTAAACAGCAGTGACTAGAATGCTCGCTCATTACTAGTGTTCAGTATTAATATCACATGAGTAGTCAAGTAATGACTGCTGGAAACCGCGAGCAGAGCAGAATCCTGACAGTGATTGTATTATAAGCTGTTATAATTGGGCATGCTACAGTGATTAATCTTTTTATTAAAGGTGATGTACAGGTTTGTGATGAAAGCCTGCATTAACGTTTAGAGATGAGCGAATATTTCAGTTTCGGTTAAGGACCGCCGAATTTGCAATGTTTGTCTATTTAATCGTCGATTAAATTGACGAATATAGCGGAACATACGCAGCACAAAAGCCGGTGTTTCCCACTCTGTGTGACAGCATGAGAAACATCGGCATAGCGTTGTTGGTCGGTGAAATCATCCCCGCCAGTCAGAGAGCCACAGTTCCCACGCTGTCAGAAGACAGCGTGAGCGCTCAGCTGTGATCAGAGGTATAAAGTTTATCTCCGGTCACTGGTGTCAGCTGATGGGACTACAGCTCCCATTAGCTGACACCTGCTGTTGCTAATTACCGTGAGAGCAGGAGTGGCAGATTTGAGTATTCATCTGCCGCTCCTGCGCTGTAAATAAATAATTTAAAAAAACCTGTGTGGGTTCCCCTGTATTTTTGATACCCAGCCAGGCAAAACTCACAGCTGGGGACTGCAACCTTCAGCTGTCAACTTCAGCAAGGTTGGTTGTCAAGAATAGAGGGATCCCCACCAGTTTTTTTAATTATGGTATTTAAAGAAATAATTTAAAAAACAGCGTGGGGTTCCCCCCATATTTGACAACCCAGTCTTGCTAAGGCAGATAGCTGGGGCTGGTATTCTCAGGCTGGTAAGGGGCCATGATTATAGGCCATTCCAGCCTAAAAATAGCAACAAGCAGCTGCCCAGAAAAGGCACATCTATGAGATGCACCAATTCTGGCGCTTTGCCTGGCTCTTTCCACTTGCCCTGTAGCGGTGGCAAGTGGAGTTCATATTTTTGGGGTTGATGTTACCTTTGTATTGTCAGGCAGGGCTGCCATCAGGGCATTACTAACATTACTGGTGTAAGGGGCCCTGTGATGAAAAACAAAGCAGGAGGGGCCCGGACTGCCTGGGACATGCTGGCAGAGTGTCTGACCCAGTCCGGGCTGTCCTCTTTTGCTTCTCCTCACCGGTCCCCAGGGGCAGCGTCAGTCATCATTATTTGCTAACACAGCGGGGCACAGTGCAGGATCAGGATGCATAAACAACACTGCTCTGCACTGTGCGTGTCTGTGATTGGCTGTGAGCTCCTCCTCACTGCTTCCGGAACCTCCTCTTCACAAGAGAGGTTTCCCTGTGTGTGCAGTGCGGTGCACAGAGTCCATGGCAACCAGCAAGAAAGATAAGAGTTGGGCGGAGCCAGGTATGTAGGGAATGGTACACTACAGTGCCGCTGAGGAGAAGGGAGATGATCGGAGAAGCTACTGAGGAGAGGGTAAAAGCTGTTGAGGGGAGGTGGATACACAGTACTGGGGGGAGGAGAGTAATATTCCTGAGACGAGGGGAGAAACCTGACAGCACCTTCCCTGGTATGGCTGCTATTCACACACAGGAACCCTCTGTGATAGGATATGCGACAGAGCAGCGAGCGACACCAGGCCGATAAACAATCTAACAAGATTTATTGGAACAGGGAACTGGGCAACATGAATGAAGGTAATTCTACAACGTCCACAATGAGTCTATAATGAGTCCACACAAAGAGGGCCAATCTGGGGGCGCCACCCGGTAATCCGACGCCAGTAAAATATAGAAATAGTCCTTGGAAGAGTTCAATGGATCTAGCAGATGAGGGATAAAACACAGTCCCACGTGGCAGCTTCTAACAATATGCAGTCACCGGGCTCTCGTCTCAGCATAAGATCCCAGCCCTTCGCAGGTCACCACCAACAACAGTCTTTAGATTCAGTCCTCAAATCCAGCAGGGTGGTGAGACATCACAATTCTATGTGGCAAATGATCTCCAATCTCCATACATGGCACAGGACCTGGCCGCAGCTGCAGATCCTTGCCCTTCAAAGTACACAGCATCAACTAACTAAACATGTGGCTTATTGTCCTACCACTCAAGGGATCAGCCCCCTTGAACATAGCTACAAGGATTAAGAATATTCCAGAAATCTTGTCTGCAGTCTGTCTACAAATTTGTGTATTGGGGATGCCCCCTGCAGAGGGGAGCAAAGACAGTCATGCCCCCACCAGATACAGGACAAGGAGTGCTAGTGTAAGCCTGATTACAGTATGGTCTGTGTACAGGCTGGGGTGGCTCTCTGTTACAACCCCTTCCCCCCCTCAAGTTGTGTACAGACGAGTGATCTCAACAGGTCACAAATACACCCAGACATGGCCAACATAACTCATGACTCCTGTCTGGACAATCCATCAGCATTTGTGTCAACTGCCTCATCTTTATTGTATGGGGAAGTTGTAGGGTTGAAGGCCAAGCTCCACTTTACATCCTCTTTGATTTTAACTCTGCTTCCTACACCTACAAATCGACATTATAGCTCTCCCACATCATTTCCTAGGACAATATCTGCAGGCAGGCCCCTCATCACCCCAACCACGCATTGATTGACCCCAAAGCCAAAGTCCAGTTCTACACATGCTTTTGGGATATTCTTCCATTGGCCCCCAGCTAATTCAATGGTAATCCCAGGTCCATGCTGTGTTGCCTCTGGCCGAACCACTCTGGGATCAGCTATGGTGAGAAATACCCCAGAATCATAACCAAGAACTCTCCGACCGATCAACATGACCTCCTGTAAGTGCTTTCCTTGAGGATTAAAGGAACTCGTGGCTGTGGCCCACACCCCATTAACTCCTAATGGTGGAACATGGGTTTCTTAGACATTAGGCTAGTTAATTTGGAGGAGTGGCATCTCTTCCTTCATTGTATTTGGCTATAAATAGGCCGATTTGGTGCAGGATCATTCCTCAATTGACCCTGAGGGCAGGCGTGTTGCAGATGCCCAGGCTGCTCACATCAGTAAAATCTGCGCTGTATCGCACTTCTTCCCGTGTGCACTCTGGGGATGGAGGTAAGGGAACCTGAAGGCTGATATCCATGTGAAGGTGCATGAGGTGGTTTTTGGGGTTGAGACCGATTTCTCCACTGTATAGCTGGGCATGTGGCCTGCAGATGCCTGGGATGCCCACATTCATAACACCTGCACTCTACTACTTTCTCTCCTTGTCGCAATTCAGAGGAGGAGGCAGAACTTTTTGGAAGAGACCTACTCGCTCATCTCCAACCGTCCACAGGCCACTTAGACCACGTTCCGCGGTGTCTTCTTCCGCAGCAGCTTCTGAACCGATGCAAGTGGATCGACTCAAAATGGCGGAACAATGTCGTCGTGAGAGGTTCGCACAAGGTCTATGCCTATACTGTGGAGATGCTTCCCATTTGCTCCGTTCCTGCCAGTGCAGCTTGGAAACTTTTCCACCTAGGCCATGTAAGAGAGACCTCCCTAGGTGTATGTGATTCCTCTCTACCTATAACCGTGACTGTTCAGTTGTCTTTAGCCTCTAAACGCTATTCCGAAGTGGCTTGCGTGGATTCGGGCGCGGTAGGGAACTTCATTAGGCTTGAAGTGGTGGAGTAGTACCAGATCCCAGTTAAGACTCTGGAGAATCCTCGGTGGATTGCTTCTGTGGATGGCAGACCTTTACCGGAGGCGGTCACTAAGGTTACTGAGGAACTGGAGTTGCAAGTTGGGGTTCTGCATTGGGAGAGGATTGCCTTCTACGTTTTCTCAGACATGTCCCATGCTCTTCTTCTTGGTCTTCCCTTGTTAAGGACACATGAGCCAACTCTCGATTGGCGTTCTGCTAACATACTTCATTGGGGTCAGGGTTGCCAGGAGAGGTGCCTGCTGCCAGTTCGACCGGTTGGGACGTCACGGCCTCCTTCTGTTCCTGTTGGGTTACCTGTTGCCTATTGGTCTTTCAGGGATGTATTCAATAAGAAGACAGAGAATCTTTCTCCGCATCGGCAGTATGACTGCCCGATTGAACTCATTTCCAGTTCGACCCCTCCTATGGGCAAGATATACCCGCTCTCTCCAGCAGAGACCCAGGCCATGTCAGACTATATCCAGGAAAATCTGGCCAGGGGTTTTATTTGGAAGTCCTTCTCTACTGCAGGCGCTGGATTCTTTGTTAAAAAGGACGGCTCCCTCCGACCCTGTATTGACTATAGAGGCTTGAACAACATCACGGTCAAAAACAGGTATCCTCTACCACTAATTCTGGAGCTGTTTGATCATTTAAGGGGAGCATGGATCTTCACCAAACTAGACCTTCGTGGTGCCTACAACCTGATCTGTATCTGCGCTGGGGACGAGTGGAAGACCGCATTTAATACGCAGGATGGACATTACGAGTACCTGGTCATGCCCTTCGGCCTCTGCAACGCACCCACTATTTCAGGAGTTTAGCGACATTTTTCAAGACCTACTGTATTCTTGCGTTGTTGTACTGTATATCTGGATGATATTCTCCTTTTCTCTCTGGATCTGTCATCTCATCGGCGGGACGTTCGCCAAGTGCTGTTACGTTTCTATGCCAAATTCGAGAACTGCATTTTTGAGCAGACCTCTCTACCATTCTTGGGATACATTATCTCGGATTTTGGTCTGAAGATGAATCTGAAGAAATTACCAGCCATCCTCAACTGGCCACTGCCTCTTGGCGTAAAGGGCATCCAACGGTTCCTTGGATTCGCGAACTATTACAGTCAGTTCATCTGACATTTTTCTTCACTATCTAAGCCTATCTTGGCTCTTGTCCGTAAGAGAGCCAACTCCTACGTCTGGTGTCCGGAGGTTAAAGATGTCTTCTTGTCTCTGAAGCAAGCCTTTGCAGCCGCCCCTGTGCTTCATCGTCCAGAGACTAACAAGCTGTTCATTCTCGAGGTGGACGCCTCCTCCACGGGTTCTGGAGCAGTGCTTCTCCAAAGGTCCTCTTTCAGTCGCTTAGTCACCTGCGTTTTTTTCTTCAAGGTGTTTTCTTCTACTGAGCGCAATTATTACATCGAAGACAGAGAGTTGGCCATCAAACTAGCTCTCGAGGAATGGCGTTACCTTCTTGAGGGGGCGGTACATCCTTTCATAATTTTCTCTGACCACAAGAATCTGTTCTATATCGAATCGTCTCAGAGACTTAATCCCCGGCAGGCCAGATGGTCCCAGTTTTTTGCCTGCTTCGATTTTGAGCTTCACTTCCAACTAGGCCATAAGACTGTCAAAGCCAATGCCCTGTCCAGGTCATTCCAGCCTGCTGATGCCGAAGAGGATCTTTCTCACATCATCGATTCCTCCAGGATTATTATGGTGACTCCCCTGGGTCTTGCTAATTTTTCCCCAGGAAGGACGCTTGTCGTCGAGAATGACAGAAAGAAGGTAGTACTTTGGGGCCATTCAACCAAAACTGCCGGTCATGCGGGGATTAAGAAGACTCTCATCTCTCCACTATTGGTGGTCCTCTCTACGCCAAGACATCGAAGATTTTATAGCTTCCTGTCCCTCCTACGCCAAGAACAAGTTTCTGAGGCAACTTTCTACTGGTACTCTGCAGCCTCTCCCGGTATCTTCGGCCCCATAGCAACATATAGCCATGGATTTCATCACCGATGTCTCTCAATCCTCTGGTTTTACGGTAATCTTGGTGGTCGTAGATCGGTTTTCTATGATGGCCCACTTTATCCCTCTGCCGGGTTTGCCCTCTGCCTCCGAGTAAGCCAAGACATTTATCGCTCATATCTTCAGGATTCATGGATTCCCGCAACGCATTGTGTCTGACAGAGGCATACAGTTTACTTCCCAGTTTTGGAGAGCTCTCTGCAAGCTTATGAACGTGACTTTGGATTCTTCTTCGTCCTATCATCCCCAGACCAACGGTCAAGTAGAACATACCAACAAGATCCTGACTTCGTACCTTCGCCATTTTTCCAATGTTCACCAGGACAATTGGGTCTGTCTTCTTTCAGGCTGAATTTGCCTATAACAATCATCCTAGTGACTCCTCCAACAAGTCTCCCGTTTTCATTGTCTTGGGACAACATCCTAATAAGCCCCTGCCGGTTCTTCCAGTCTCGGGTGTACCAGCAGCTGATTCCTTGACCGTAGAGTTTTCTAAGATTTGGGAGGAGACCAAAGGAGCTCTCGTCAAAGCCAGTGACAGGACAAAGGGGCATGCTGACAAAAGACGTGTGGACCCACCTCCGTAACTTCCCGGTGACAAAGTATGGCTTTCTTCCATGTATATCCGGCTTAAGATCCCTTCGTACAAGTTGGGTCCTCGGTACATCGGTCCCTTCAAGATCTCGGGTCGAATCAATGACGTGGCCTACAAGTTGAAGTTGCCTGCCTCGCTCTGTATTCCCAACTCCTTCCATGTCTCCCTCCTCAAGCCTGTGCTGTTAATCAATATCATTCCTCTCTCCGTCGCACTCCTAGTCCTCTTAGCCACGGGGACTTTTTTGAGGTGAGGGATATACTCGCCATGAAAAGGGTGAGGGGGAAAAACCTTTTTGATTGATTGGAAGGGGTTTGGTCCTGAGGAGTAGTCATGGGAACCTCGGGAGAACATCTCTGCACCTCATATCTTAGAGAGATTTCTTTCCAGCCTCAAAATGAGGGGATGTAAAGGGGAGGTACTGTTACGACGCCATCTGCCCCCTTTCCCAGGATACTCACCGCTCTCCCCGGCGTGCCACTAGCTGGGCTCCTCCGGGGGTATCTCCTTAGCTTCCGGCTTGGCGGGTGCGTCGGGGATCTCATCCGCCGGGCACCCGCACCCAGCTGCTTAGGCCGCAGCCACTTAGGTCCTTATCCGGTCTGACCCAGAAGTCATCCCTCATGTGCAGGTGCAACAGGTATATCAGGTTGCTTCCTGCTAGAGGAAGCGCCTGATTATTACTTTACCATCTGTTCTGGGCCAGTGTTGGTTCCAGCGTGGGTGCTCTTCTGATTCTCAGGTCCCAGTGTGCCTTCCAAGGAACACTCTGCTCTTCTTATCCAGCGTGCTTCCCTGTGTGCGCTCTACGCTCTTGTGTTTCCCAATGTGTGCTCTGCACTCTTGTGTTCCCCATTGTATGCTCTGCACTCTCCTATATCCAGCACGCTTCCCAGTGTGTGCTCTGCGCTCTCCTGTATCCAGCACACTTCCCAGTTTGCGCTCTGCACTCTCCTGTATCAATCGCGACTCTCAGTGTGTGCTCTGCGCTCTCCTGTATCCAGTGTGCTTCCCTGTGTGCGCTCTGCGCTCTCCTGTATCCAGCGTGCTTCCCAGTTTTTTGAAACCCTCTCAGTCTCCTTCGATCTGGACACCTGGTACCAGCAGTCACGGTACTTTATCCCCCTGGGTCTTCCCCTGATGCTCCCTGTATAGGGGGTGGTCCTCACTAGGCCAGCTCGCCTAGGGTGGGTTGATATCACGGCCCAGAGGGTCCACTCCAGGAGTCGTAACAGCGAGCTGTCTCACTAGCAATGCCCTCTCTTGAGCTCTACAAATGGCCTCCATCTTATTTTCTATGGTGACCTCATCTCCAAGCAATGCCATCTCCTCCTCATACCACACAACCCACTAACTTTTTGGGGTATTTACCTGCAGCTCTTGTCTTTCCTCCCTTTGCTGTGGGAATCCTTCTTCAGTTCCATCTTGCAGGCAAGCTCCTTCCAAAGCCTTAATTAGTTGCTCCTTGGTCAGTCCTTTGTAGCAGACTACTAATTCACGGGCCTTTGTTTGTATGCTCTCCACAGTCCAGTTCCTGTATCCTGAGGTTCCGGTTCCAGACATTGATGGGCAGTTGTCCGCCATTCTTTCTGTTCTGAACCCACTGCTTGCCACCAGTTTGTGACGGGGTTTGAGACAGAGCAGGAAGATACACCAGGCAGATAAACAATCTAATGAGATTTATTGGAACAGGGAACTGGGCAGCACAAATGAAGGTAATTCTACTGCGTCCACAATGAGTCCACACAAAGAAAGCCGAACTGGGTGCGCCACCCGGTAATCTGACACCAGGAAAATATAGAAATAATCCTTGGATGAGTTCAATGGATCCAGCAGATGAGGGATACAACACAGTCCCACGTGGCAGCTTCTAACAATACACACGGTCACCGTGATCTCATATCAGCATAAGATCCCAGCCCTTCGCAGTTCACCATCAACAACAGTCTTTAGATTCAGTCCTCAAATCTAGCAGGGTGGTAAGACATTACACTTCAATGTGGAAATGATCCCCAATCTCCATACATAAAGGATAGAATCTCCAGCGCTGGACTTCAGTTAAAAATTCATCATTTATTGGAAATTCTTAAAATCGGACAGAAAAAAGTATGAATAAGGACATACAGGCAGATGGGGTCTCTGTTTGGTTGGAGACCACCAGAGACCCCATCTGCCTGTATGTCCTTATTCATACTTTTTTCTGTCCGATTTTAAGAATTTCCAATAAATGATGAATTTTTAACTGAAGTCCAGCGCTGGAGATTCTATCCTTTATTTTGCTTCAGTCAACGCCCCTGATCAAGGTGACTCCGTGCGCAGGAGGATTATGGATCGTAACTGAGACTGGTGAGCTGACCTCCCCTTATTTTCCCTATCCTTCTACAACCAATCTCCATACATGGCACAGGACCTGAAGATCCTTGCCCGTCAAAGCACACAGCATCAAATAACTAAACATGTGGCTAAAGGTACTGTCACACTTAGCGATGTACCAGCGATCCCGACCAGCGATATGACGCGGTCAGGATCGCTGGTACATCGCTAAGTGGTCGCTAGTGAGCTGCCACATAGGCAGATCTCACTAGCGACATCGCTGGGGACGGGGATCGCTACTTACCTGTCACACCAGGCGATCCTGCGTCCTCCCGCCCGGCTCCACGCGTCGCTCGTCCTCACAGCAGGAAGCGCCACAGGAAGCTGACGACGAGAAACAGTCCTGAACTTTCTCGCACGATCAGCGATAACCAGCGGGGGAGCCGGTCGTAGGTAAGTATCAGACACAGAGATATTGCTAGCAATATCGCTATAACGTCACTAGTTATAGCGATATTGCTAGCGATATCTCTTAGTGTGACATGCCCTTTATTGTCCTACCACTCTTGGGATCAGCCCCCTTAAACATAGCTCCAAGGTATAAGAATGTTTCAGAAATCCTGTCTGCAGTCTGTCTACAAGTTTGTGTATTGGAGATGCCCCCTGCAGAGGGGAACAAAGACAAACATGCCCCTCACCAGATACAGGACAAGGAGTGCTAATGCAAGACTAATTACAGTATGGTCCTTGTGTACAGGCTGGGGTGACTCTCTGTTACATCCCCATCCTCCTGTAATGCTCCCAGCAGCTCAGCAGTCGGGACGGAGGGGGGGAGGAGGTGTACACTGCAGACAAGAGGGCTCCCTGCGCTGCTGATTCTTACTGCATGATCCCCACCATTTCCTGTCCTCTGTGATGAAGAAAAGAGTGAGTGTATATATATGTATGTACAGTGTGTATGGTGTGTGTGCAGACTGTGTACTGTAATGTGAGTATATATGTGCATATGCAGTGTGTATGGTGTGTGTGGAGGCTGTGTGCTGGATTGTGAGTATATACAGTATGTGTATATACAGTGTGCAGGCTGTGTGCTGTAATGTGAGTATATATGTGTATACTCAATGTGTATGGTGTGTGTGCAGGCTGTTTGCTGTAATGTGAGTATACAGCTCTGGCAAAAATTAAGAGACCACTGCAAAATTTTCATTTTGTCTGATCTTTCTCTTTATAGGTATAGTTGTGGCCAAAAGTATTGACTTCCCTGCAATTCTGTCAGATAATACTCAGTTTCTTCCTGAAAATGATTGCAAACACAAATTCTTTGGTATTATTATCTTCATTTAATTTGTCTTAAATGAAAAAACACAAAAGAGATTGAAGCAAAAAGCAAAACATTGATCATTTCACACAAAACTCCAAAAAATGGGCCAGACAAAAGTATTGGCACCCTCAGCCAAATACTTGGTTGCACAACCTTTAGCCAAAATAACTGCGACCAACCGCTTCCGGTAACCATCAATGAGTTTCTTACAATGCTCTGCTGGAATTTTAGACCATTCTTCTTTGGCAAACTACTCCAGGTCCCTAATATTTGAAGGGTGCCTTCTCCAAACTGCCATTTTTAGATCTCTCCACAGGTGTTCTATGGGATTCAGGTCTGGACTCATTGCTGGCCTCCTTAGAAGTCTCCAATGCTTTCTCTCAAACCATTTTCTAGTGCTTTTTGAAGTGTGTTTTGGGTCATTGTCCTGCTGGAAGACCCATGACCTCTGAGGGACACCCAGCTTTCTCACACTGGGCCCTACATTATGCTGCAAAATTTGTTGGTAGTCTTCAGACTTCATAAGCCATGCACACTGTGACGAACAGCACGAACCGCCGTTCGCCACTTACGGGCGACTAACGGGGGTCTCGCTGCCACCAAAACGCGACGGACAGCGGACCCTGTGTCACCACTATGTCACAATCCCACCACTGACACCGGTGTATCAGCGGACGGAGGGACCTGACACAATGCCGGCACACGGCTATCACAGGTGCAGTGGGGGCTTATCTTAGTTATCCCACCACTGGCACCATGTGACCAAAAATATCCAGCAAGCTAATCTCGCTCTACAATTTGCCGCAGTGGGAGTTTAATTTGGATGCCCCACCACTGCTATCAATCTTCCAAGTACTGCGGGGATTTATGTATATCCCACTTTCTCAGTTCCACTTTGGAACTCGCAGCTTTCTGGCGCCCCCCTTACCCTCCGGTCAGTCAGGGAACTGCACCTAGGATAATTAGTCGCCGGACGGACTGCCTGTTGTGAACCGGCAATTAGGCTTCTGCAGTAAGGGAATTATCAATGCTGTGGCCGCAGCCCCTTATTCAGCAATATAAGACCCTTCTGTACTGCCAGCAAGCCGCAATAGCCGTACACAACGCGCTGCCACCAGTCACGGTTATTTAATTCACAGTGTTAAATTAAGAGGGTCCGTGGCAAACCCCTTGAATTAGTAGCGATTATCTATCAAAGGCGTATAGTTCGATTCTTAGAGCATGGAGACAGGCTAAATATTAAATCATTTATTTTCCGAAAGAGGACAGTGATTACAGATAAAAGTTGCTATAAAATTGAGACATTAATTATGTACAGTACAGATATAAAATAAAGGGATTAAAAACAGAGGTACACTCACGGTTGTTCATGACTAGTTAGGCAAACCCATGCGGCTGAGAAAGAAGGCGGAGCCACACATCTCCACTCATCTGGAGTTCTTGTCAGCACGAGGATTGGAGCTCTTCTGAGCTGGTTTTGCCAAGGGAATGCCTTATAGGCTTTGCTTTGTGACATCACGGAGAGATGCATTCTGGGTTGATCCCACCTCTCTCATCCAAGTTATGTTTTGGCTACAAAACTTACATTAGCTATAACTTTATGGGTGAAGCTGGTATGGACTCATCAGTGGTATCATGTTTCCCAGCGTAATGAGCCCATCAAGAAAACATCAAACATCTATGCGATATGACCGTCCATTTGGGCGCAAATCATATCTCAGGTTCTCGACATGTTAGGACTTCGGAAGTGACACTGTAGCGGAGCTGGGACCGCTCGGATCACAGAGATATGGTTATTATATCTCTATGTTATAGGGCTTTCGCAGGGCAGGCTCTTAAAGGTTTACTTCTAACTCCTGATTTCAAACAAAGTTTTTTTTCCCGAACTTTTTTTCTCTTTCAGCTGAGGCTGAGAGAAGCCAAATGGTGTGACAGGAAGTGTCCTAGCTAATTAACATTCCTGCTCTGCCAGAGGAAGTGGCAGGGTTGATAAAACCTGGGGGGAAGGAATTCCTACTACTGACAGTTTACAATGTCCTAGGATGGAGGATTTCTAGCACAGTCCAACAGAAAACATATTTTGCAGACATTGTATATCACACACACGGTCAAGCAGTCCAGTGCCAGAGGCAGCAAAGCAACCCCAAAACATCAGGGAACCTCCGCCATGTTTGACTGTAGGGACCGTGTTCTTTTCTTTGAATGCCTCTTTTTTTCTCCTGTAAACTCTATGTTGATGCCTTTGCCCAAAAAGCTCTACTTTTGTCTCATCTGACCAGAGAACATTCTTCCAAAACGTATTAGGCTTTTTCAGGTAAGTTTTGGCAAACTCCAGCCTGGCTTTTTTATGTCTCGGGGTAAGAAGTGGGGTCTTCCTGGGTCTCCTACCAGACAGTCCCTTTTCATTCAGACGCCGATGGATAGTACTGGTGACACTGTTGTACCCTCGGACTGCAGGGCAGCTTGAACTTGTTTGGATGTTAGTAGAGGTTCTTTATCCAACATCCGCACAATCTTGCGTTGAAATCTCTTGTCAATTTTTATTTTCCGTCCACATCTAGGGAGGTTAGCCACAGTGCCATGGGCTTTAAACTTCTTGATGACACTGCGCATGGTAGACACAGGAACATTCAGGTCTTTGGAGATGGACTTGTAGCCTTGAGATTGCTCATGCTTCCTCACAATTTGATTTCTCAAGTCCTCAGACAGTTCTTTGGTCTTCTTTCTTTTCTCCATGCTCAATGTACACACAAGGACCCAGGACAGAGGTTGAGTCAACTTTAATCCATGTCAACTGGCTGCAAGTGTGATTTAGTTATTGCCAACACCTGTTAGGTGTCACAGGTAAATTACAGGTGCTGTTAATTACACAAATTAGAGAAGCATCACATGATTTTTCGAACAGTGCCAATACTTTTGTCCACCCTCTTATTTATATTTGGTGTGGAATTATATCCAATTTGGCTTTAGGACAATTCTTTTTGTGTTTTTTCATTTAAGACAAATTAAATGAAGATAATAATACCAAAGAATTTGTGTTTGCAATCATTTTCAGGAAGAAACTGAGTATTATCTGACAGAATTGCAGGGGTGTCAATACTTTTGGCCACAACTGTATATTTTTGAGTTAAATGTAAATTGCTATATTATTCTATAAACTACTGACAACATGTCTTCAAGTTTCCAAGCACTAAATTTTGTATTTATTTTCAGAAACTGAGAAACGGTCAAACAAACAAAAAAATGCAATGCTTGCAGACCTCAAATAATGCTTAGAAAACAAGTTCATAATCTTTTAGAAACAACAATACTAATGTTTTAACTCAGGAAGAGTTCAGAAATCAATATTTTGTGGAATAACCATGATTTTTAATCACAGCTTTCATGCGTCTTGGCATGCTTTCCACCATTCTTTCACACTGCTTTTGGGTGACCTTATGCCAGTCCTCGTACAAAAATGTAAGCAGTTCTTTGATGGCTTGTGACTATCCATCTTCCTCTTGATTGTCTGGAGATTGGGCTGGCCATGACAGGGATTAGATGTGATGGTCCTTCAACCACACATTGATTGACCTAGCTGTGTGGCATGGCGCATTGTCCTGCTGGAAACAACAGTCCTCAGAGTTTGGGAACATTGCCTGAGCAGAAGGAATCAACTGTTTTTCCAGGATAACCTTGTATGCTGCTTGATTCATATGTCCTTCGCAAAGATTAACCTGCCCAATTCCAGCCTTGCTGAAGCATCCCCAGATCATCACTGATCCTCTACCAAATTTCACAATGGGTGCAAGACACTGTGGCTTGTACGCATCTCCAGGTCTCCATCTAACCAATAAACGACCAGGTGTTGGGAAAAGCTGAAAATTAGACTCATCAGAGAAGATTACCTTACTCCAGTCCTCTATGGTCCAATCCTTATGGTCTTTGGCAAAATTCAGGCTGGCTCTCCTTTGCTTCTCATTGATGAAAGGCTTTTTTCTAGCTTTACATGACTTGACCCCCGCCTCTAGGAGGCTGTTAGGAACTGTTCTTGCCATGAACTTCACCTCAGCTGCCATTCCTTTTGTAGGTAACTTGATGTCATCCTGCGGTTGCTGAGTGAAATTCGAATAAGATGACTGTCATCCCGGTTAGAGGAGAGTCATTTTCGCCCTCTGACGGTCTGTAGCTTTGTTGTCCCCAATGTCTGCTGCTTGACCTTGTTGTAATGGACTGCCGTCTTAGAAATTTTAAAGATAGAGGCAATATGACGCTCACTGTATCCTTCTGCTAATAAAGCTGGAATTGAGCCCTTCTTTTCCTCACTCAAGGCTTTTCTTTTCAACTCCTTTGGCATGGTTAAAAGTTATTTTTTCATTCCTATTACTTTTGGGATATTATTAGCACTTGTTTTGCCATCCAGCTTGTCCTATTGCCAGAGTATTGTGAACACAACTAGTGTTGAGCATTCCGATACCGCAAATATCGGGTATTGGCCGATATTCACAGTATCGGAATTCCGATACTGAGTTCCGATACTTTTTGCATAACGAATACCGGAATCGGAAGTTCCCATAATGCTATGAGCCAGTTTGATTTGATTTAGCCAATGAGGAATCCTCAGAAGTGTGGGCACATCCTGTTAGGCATGTAGGCATGTTAACTAATGGCATGGCTGTGATTGGCTGCTGAAATGATGTCATGATGCACTATAAAAGCCGCCGCTGCCATTTAGGGTTCACTCTGCTGTGAATTCAGTTAGGGACAGGCTGCTGTTCAAGACTCTGAGAGACAGTTAGAGATAGCGATTTGCTATATAATATTGTGCTTTACCCAGGCTACATTATCAATCACTGTAGCTTTCTTTTGCCTTGCAGCGCTGTTCACAGCTGTCTGCAAGGTCTGTGTGAGTGCAGCTCACGCTGTAGTGTGTCCTGCAGCCACCTCTGGTTGTAGGCCGCTCAGCGTGCGTCACTGCCTCATACATATTTTTGTTTTATTGCTGCTCATTTTTCATTAATTCTCCTATTAGTGTGCATCCATCCGTATCCATCTACATTGGTTGTAAACACTATAGGAGTAGACAGCGGAGCCTTTCTGCAGCCTTTCAGTGCTAGTGCCCAGTTCTCTGCACTGTTCACGGCTGTCTGCGAGGTCTCTGTGTGTGAGTGTAGCTCACGTTGTAGTGTGTTCTGCAGCCACCTCTGGTTGTAGTCCGCTCAGCGTGCGTCACTGCCTCATACATAGTCCTTTTTTTGTTTTATTGCAGCTCATTTTTCCTGATTTTTTTCTCCTATTAGTGTGCTTCCATCCGTATCCATCTACATTGGTTGGTTGCAAACAATATATAGGAGTAGATAGAGGAGCCTTTTTTCTGGCTTGTGCCCTGCAGCCGCAGCCAGATTAGTTTTAGCCTATTTTTTGGAGCCTCATCTATTGCATTGGCTTCTACTCTGTGGGTGTTTTGCCTTCCCCAGGATCAACAATGCAGAACAGCTGCACTAAAAATAGGCTGAACTAAATGGACATAAGGTCTTCCTTCAGCCTTCAAAACTATGTTACTATATTGTAGGTTACCTTCCTGCATTGTAATAGCTCCAAAAAGTTTGTGATACTATTGCTTTCACATCTTTGGTCACATGCATCCTGTTTGTTTTTTTGAAAAAAAAACACGTAAATAAAGTTCACCAAACACTCCATTTGACAGTTGTGTACGCCACATTAGCTCATATTAAAGTGTAGTCCGCACACTTTATAAAATTAGTGTTTCTTATACCTGTTAGCAGCTGTTCAGGAATAAGCACACTAAGCCCCCCCATTGTACTTTTCTGCCTATCTTTATCAGTCTACCAAGATGAAGAAGGCAGGGAGTAAGGCACGTGGTCGTGGACGTGGTGTTTCAGCAGGGAGAGGACGTGGGGATTCTGTGCCTGCTGCGGGCACCAGTGACTCAGCATCCCCCAGTTTTACCAGGCAACAGTCCTTTTTGCGCAGCTTTGTAGGACCTCGCCGTACCCCACTGCTGCGGGACGAACAAATTGAAGCCGTTGTCGGATGGATGGCAGCTAACGCATCGACTTCAATTACTTCCACATCCTCTCAGGGCCAGAGCACTGAAGAGCAACCATCTGTCTCTTCACCTCCTGCCAAATTGCCCGGGCAGTCAGAGAGCCCTGGACAGGAGCCATCTCTACTTCTGTTCTCTGAATCTCTTGGCTTGGAAACAGGGGGCCAGCCAAGCAGCATTCTAGAATGTGAAGAGGAGGGAGTATGCAGTGATGCGCAACTGCTTTGTCCCTCTGAATCTGAAGAGGCGGGTGGGCCAGTGCCTATGGTCAGCACACCTCAGGACGCATCAGATGATGAGACTCAGGTGCCACTTTCTGGGGCGTACTGTGCTGGCGAGACTACCCAGGAGAAGCAGGTGTTTGAAGAGGGGAGTGTAGATGATGAGGTCCTTGACCCATCATGGTGTGAGGAAGAGGAAGGTGGTGGGAGCAGCTCAGAGGAAGAGATTCCCCGAACGGCCAAAACAGGAGGGAGAGAGAGGGGGCAGACTTGGTTGCCTGTAGCCTCCACTTCGGCACCCGTTAGGAGCACTCCTCTTCCAAAACCCAAAACGGGCGCTCCCAGGACTTGCAGTGCGTGGTCCTTTTTTGACACAGTTGCAGATGACATTTGCTTTGTCAAATGCAAGCTGTGTAATCAGAAAGTCAAAAGAGGGAAAAGTGTCAGCAACCTCAATACCACAAATATGTGGAAACATGTGCGGACCAAGCACGTGGTGGAGTTACAAAGACACACTGAAGACGTAGGCCAACCTACAGCACCACCTACCACCTCTTCAGCTCGTGTTGTAGCCTCTTCCTCCAGCTCACACACAGCTGGTTCGGCTTCCTCACAGGATCGCCATGGAAGAACCTCTGGCACTGTTGTCCAGAGACCCAGTGACATTCCACCCACAGCACCACGTTCCCTGTCATCCTCACACTCCCAGGCCACTCTACAGCCATCGGTAGCACGGGCATGGGAGAAAACGCGGCCATACTCGGCAAACCATCCCCGAGCACAGGCTCTGAATGCTGGCATTGCAAAACTACTGGCCCTTGAAATGCTCTCATTCAGGCTGGTGGAGACTGACACCTTCCATAACTTCATGGCATTGGCAGTCCCACAATACACCGTGCCCAGCCGCTTTTATTTCAGCAGGCAAGCCGTCCCTGCCCTGCAAAAGCATGTGGAGGGAAAAATTAAACATGCGCTACTAAACGCCGTCAGTAGCAAGGTCCACCTGACCACTGATGCATGGCCCAGTAACCATGGACAGGGACGATACCTTTCCCTCACTGCCCATTGAGTCAATGTTGTGGAGCCGGGTACAGATCTTGAGAGTGGCGCTGTACGTGTTCTGCCAACTCCAAGGATTGCAGGAATCCAGTCTGTACACATTGACTCCTCCTCATACTCCAGTTCCTCTGAATCAGCGCTGCAGGAGCCTGTTACGACCGATATGAGCACAGCTGTGGCCAAACGTCAACAGGCCGTACTGAAATTAATTTCTTTGGGGAATCGAAGCTACGCAGCGCAGGAGCTCTGGAATGCCATCAAGCAGGAGAGCGACGTGTGGTTTGTGCCAGCGAATCTCCAGCCAGGCTTGGTAGTGTGTGACAATGGCCGAAATCTGGTGGCAGCTCTGGGCCTAGGCAACCTCACTCACATCCCATGTCTGGCACATGTGTTCAACTTGGTTGTGCAGAGCTTTCTGAGGGACTATCCGGATCTTGATGCACTGCTGCACAAGGTCCGCATAGAGTGCGCTCACTTGCGGCGTTCCAGCATGGCAAGATCGCGCATTGCAGCTCTGCAGCGCCGATTCCGCCTTCCGGAACATCGCATCATATGTGACCTACCCACCAGGTGGAATTCAACGTTACATATGTTGGAGCGGTTGTGTGAGCAGCAGTAATGGAGTACCAGCTGCATCAGGCGCAAACAAGTCGCACTGTGCGCCGGTCACACTTCAGCACCACTGAGTGGGCCTCTATGAAGGACATCTGCCACGTTTTGCATGCCTTCGATGATTCCACGCGGATGGTGAGTGCAGATGATGCACTAGTCAGCATGACTGTCCCCCTTTTCTGCTTGCTTCAAAAAACACTGCAAGCACTAAGGGAGGAGGTTTTGGAAGAGGTGGAGGATGAGGAGTCACAAATGCCATCTGCTTCTGGACAGTCTGCACAACGTGGTTCCTCACAAAGGCCTAGGCAGGGGACACTTTGTGAGGAGGATGAGGAGGAGTCAATGGAGGAGGAAGACATCTCTCCAGAGGAGGGAGGTACACAATGCTCTAGTAGTCAGTATGTAGAGCGAGGGTGGGGTGATGTAGAGCAGGCAGTGATGTAGAGCAGGCAGGGGACAGCGTTTCTTGGGCAATTGGGAGTCTGCAGCACATGGTTGATTTCATGCTGCAGTGCCTGAGATACGACCGCCGCATCGCCCACATTCTCAACACGGCTGATTATTGGGTGTACACCCTCCTAGATCCTCGCTACCGGGGCAACTTACAAAGCCTCATAACACCGTTGAACCAGGAGCGTAAAATGCGGGAGTACCAAGACACACTGGTGCATTCCATCATGTTCTCCATTCCACCCGAGAGCAGTGCTGCTAGTGCTTTACAAAGCAGCTCTGTGCGTTGAGGCAGTGGAGGAAGCTCTGCACAAAGAGGGAGCAGAGGCAGCGCCTCAGCACAAGGCAAGACCAGTGTGGCCCAAATGTGGCAAAGTTTTGTGTGCCCGCCACAAATGTCTACACCATCACAGATGGCTCCAGTCAGCAGGAGGCAACGTTTCCGTCAGATGGTGACAGACTACATGTCTTTCCCCGTCAGTGTACTCCCAGACGGCTCTTCCCCCTTCAAGTTTTGGGTCTCTAAGCTGGATACATGGCCAGAGCTTAGCCAGTATGCATTGGAGGTGCTGGCTTGCCCTGCTGCTAGTGTATTATCGGAACGCGTCTTTAGTGCCGCAGGTGGTGTACAAACAGACCGTCGCACACGACTATCCTCCGATAACGTTGACCGGCTTACTTTTCTGAAAATGAACAAGGCCTGGATCTGAAGTGCCTTTGGCTTAGGTGCCTTCTTCTCGGTATCCGAGTTCCAGCAACGTCTGCTGGTCCTTGGTAGTGCCTTATACTCCTGTTACAGCCAGAGCTGCAGTCACCGTTCTGCTCTTACCTAATGTATTGTACTCCAGAATATGTACAGGACTGTGCCTCTGTAATGAGCAACGCAGCAGTGATGCCTTTAACGGCTGTAATGTGACTGTACAATAAGCAATGCGGCCGTGTTGCCACGACGACTAAGCAACTGTCGCTGATTGGTTGCGGCCTAACTGCCGTGACCAATCAGCGAGGTTGGATTTCCACGACAGACAGACAAAATTAGACAATTATATAGTAGATAGTTGGTACGGAAAGTATTCAGACCCCTTTAAATTTTTCACTTTGTTTCATTGCAGCCATTTGGTAAATTCAAAAAAGTTCATTTTTTATCATTAATGTACACTCTGCGCCCCATCTTGACTGAAAAAACAAATGTAGAAATTTTTTCTAATTTATTAAAAAAGAAAAACTGAAACATTACATAGTCATAAGTATTCAGACCCTTTGCTCAGTATTGAGTAGAAGCACCCTTTTGAGCTAGGACAGCCATGAGTTTTCTTGGGAATGATGCAACAAGTTTTTCACACCTGGATTTGGGGTTCCTCTGCCATTCTTCCTTGCAGTTCCTCTCCAGTTCCATCAGGTTGGATGGTGAACAGTAGTGGACAGCCATTTTCAGGTCTCTCCAGAGATGCTCAATTGGGTTTAGGTCAGGGCTTTGGCTTGGCCAGTCACAGAGTTGTTCTGAAGCCACTCTTTTGTTATTTTAGCTGTGTGCTTGAGGTCATTGTCTTGTAGGAAAGTTAACCTTTGGACAAGTCTGAGGTCCAGAGCACTCTGGAAGAGGTTTTCATCTGGGATATCTCTGTACTTGGCCGCATTCATGTTTCCTTCAATTGCAACCAGTCATCCTGTCACTGCAACTGAAAATCACCCCAATAGCGTGATGCTGCCACCACTATGTTTCACTGTTGGGATTGTATTGAGCAAGTGATGAGCAGTGCCTGGTTTTCTCCATACATACTGCTTAGAATTATCACCAAAAAGTTCTATCTTCGACTTATCAGGCCAAAGAATCTTATTTCTCATAGTCTGGGAGTCCTTATGTATTTTTTAGTGAACTCTATGCGGGCTTTCATATGTCTTGCACTGAAGAGAGGCTTCCGTCGGGTCACTCTGCCATAAATGCCCAACTGGTGGAGGGCTGCAGTGATATTTGACTTTGTGGAACTTTTTCCCATCTCCCTACTGCATCTCTGGAGCTCAGCCACAGTGATCTTGGGATATTCTTTACCTCTCTAAACAAAGCTCTTCTCCCACGATTGCTCAGTTTGGCTGGCAGCCAGGTCTAGAAAGATTTCTGGTGGTCCCAAACTTCTTCCATTTAAGGATTATTGAGGTCAGTGTGCTCTTAAGAACCTTGAGTACTGTAGAAATTCTTTTGTAACCATAGCCAGATCTGTGCATTGCCGCAATTCTGTCTGAGCGCCTTGGCCAGTTCCTTTGACCTCATGATTCTCATTTGGTCTGACATGCACTGTGAGCTGTGAGATCTTATATAGACAGGTGTGTGCCTTTTACAAACCAAGTCCTATCAGTTTAATTTAACACAGCTGGACTCCAGTAAAGGAGTAGAACCATCTCAAGGAGGATCACAAGGAAACGGACACCATGTGACTTAAATATGAGTATCTGAGCAAAGGGTCTGAATACTTATGACCATGTGATATTTCAGTTTTTCTTTTTTAGTAAATTTACAAAAATTTCTACATTTCAGGTATTTTTTTTTCAGTCAAGATGGGGTGCAGAGTGTACATTAATGACAAAAAAATGAACTTTTTTGAATTTACTAAATGGCTGCAATGAAACAAAGAGTGAAATTTAAAGGGTTCTGAATACTTTCTGTACCTACTGTATATAAGTTTCACTTTTTGTATTGAAGAACTGAGATAATTTAACTTTTTCATGATATTCTATAGGACACCATATATTATGTATAATATCATATGTAATATATTAGATATGGTACATAGATGATAGATAATATGTGTGTAATGCATGGGGAGCAATATATATTTTATTACACCCATATATGACACACATACATAGTACATTACAGATATGAGACTCACTCAGCACACACACCTTTTTCTTCACTACAGGGAGTTTGACAGCAGGTTCTCCAGCCAGAGCAGTGCAGGCAGCTGTCCCCTTGTCTCTTCCTCACCCCCTCTCCCTGGCTCGCCCCACCTCTCCCTTCCTGGGTCCAACCCTTGCTCCCTGCTGCTACTCTGCTATGGTGTTTCAGTTGCAGTGATGACATTAAATTCATCACCTCAGTAGCCATTCACTGAGCTCAGCTGTTGTATTTTAAAGCATTTGGGGTCCTGACAGTGGAAAACCCCTTTAATACCGAATTTCTGTAAATGTAATACTCCTTCATGTATGTAATCTGTCTGTTCTAAATGAATATGTAATAGCAGGAACTATTTTATATTAATAGATGTATTGTGGGCTTCATTAGTAAGGAAAGAGAACGTGCATTGCTGAAAGAGAAGCGTCCAGGAACTTTTTTATTGAGATTCAGTGAAAGCAGCAAAGAAGGAGCCATCACCTTTACCTGGGTCGAAATATCCCAAAATGGTAAGCAAAATTATTTGTGTAAATGTATAAATCTATTCTATACTTTGTGGGATAGATTAGGAATGTTAAACTGCTTGTGTTTCCAAATTTTACTAACGGAGGTAGATCAAAAGAAGCAATTTTGCTGTGAGCCGTAAGCAAATGAGATTTGAGAGGATCACAATGTGTCATAAAAAATAACCTCATTAAAATAAAATATATACATTATTAAAATGTGGTTTTAGGTATTTACTATTTAAATCAGGGGAGTCCACCTTATGTCCCTGGATGGCTGTTGATGCGGCCCAAGACAGATTTCCAGTCTCTAGGACTTCGGTGAGTCTATACTGTATACCACAGTCTCAGTGTACTTTATGTGATGTAATATACAGCAATGTCAGTTTATTCTCTGTGATATATACAGCAGAATTTCAATTTATCCTATGTAATGCATACAGTCAGAGTCATATATATAAAGAAAACAACAGGGATCACCACCTTCGTTGTGTATCATCTGGATGCTGGAGAGATGAACTAACTGCCGTGGGTACCAAGAATTTTGCTGGTGTGTTCAGCAGTAGTAGACAAAATTTGAGAAATTCAGCACGTCCAAACAGAAATAGATTAAAGTAAAAGGTCTTTATTGAAAATCCATAAAACCACTAACTAGTTCAGATAAAACATTAAAATCTTCCGACGCATTTCTAGCAACCGCCCTTAGTCATAGAATACAGCACAATGAACATGTGAACGTATTTAAACATCAATGGACCAATTACTGCAAGTATTGGAAACAACCAAGCCTGCATAGTGCACATGTATAGGGTCTGCACAGTACTGGTGGGAACCTGCACAGTACACAATGTAGTGTGGCTAGTAATCGCATAGTCGATGGGAGGTATGTGTCACAGAGATGGCTTGTCTCTGTGATGTAGTCAGGAGTATTTTTCTCTAGTGCATGAAAGCACTAATAGGTTTGTTTGTTGCACCTGGGTCCAGGTTGCGGGTAGCTATGAGAGATGGGCGGGTCTGGCTACCCACATACCTCACATCTGGGTGTGGTTACAGCCTATTTAATGGAGGTTGTTGTTTGTCACATAGTCTGTGACTGGAGGCATGGAGGCTTCCAGTGTGTGTTTTGCTAATGCACTGACCTGAATGGGCGGACCCGCTGTGCTATATGAACTGTTTGTTTTTTGTTTGTTTCCATTTTGTGCCTCAGAAGGCCGTCTTTTGTTTGCTTAAACTTAAGTAGGTTTATGGAGCAAATAAATCTGATGGACATTTTTATGAAAACCGCTTCTTGAGCTTACCTCAACCCTCAGTTGAGTGAGGAAAACCTTACAACACCTATAGGGTCTACAGAGCACTGGTGAGAACCTGTACTTTGTACATATACATGGTCTGCAGAGCACTGTTGAGAAACTGTATAGTGCACATATATAGGGTCTGCAGAGCACTGGTGGGAATCTGCACATTACAGACATATAAGTTCTGCAGAGCACTGGTGGGAACCTGCACTGTGTACACATACATGGTCTGCAGAGCACTGAGAGAACCTGCATAGTGCACATATATAGGGTCTGCAGAGCACTGGTGAAAAATGCACAGTACGCACATATAGGGTCTGCAGAGCCTTGGTGAGAAATGCACAGTATGCACATATAGGGTCTGCAGGGCACTGGTGAGAACCTGCTCTGTGTACACATACATGGTCTGCAGAGCACTGAGAGAACCTGCATAGTGCACATATATAGGGTCTGCAGAGCACTGGTGAGAAATGCACAGTACGCACATATAGGGTCTGCAGGGCACTGGTGAGAACCTGCTCTGTGTACACATACATGGTCTGCAGAGCACTGAGAGAACCTGCATAGTGCACATATACAGTGCCTACAAGTAGTATTCAACCCCCTGCAGATTTAGCAGGTTTGATAAGATGCAAATAAGTTAGAGCCTTCAAACTTCACACAACAGCAGGATTTATTAACAGATGCATAAATCTTACAAACCAAAAAATTATGTTGCTCAGTTAAATTTTAATAAATTTTAAACATAAAAGTGTGGGTCAATTATTATTCAACCCCTAGGTTTAATATTTTGTGGAATAACCCTTGTTTGCAATTAAAGCTAATAATCGTCTTTTATAAGACCTGATCAGGCCGGCACAGGTCTCTGGAGTTATCTTGGCCCACTCCTCCATGCAGATCTTCTCCAAGTTATCTAGGTTCTTTGGGTGTCTCATGTGGACTTTAATCTTGAGCTCCTTCCACAAGTTTTCAATTGGGTTAAGGCCAGGAGACTGACTAGGCCACTCCAACACCTTGATTTTTTGCCTCTTGAACCAGGCCTTGGTTTTCTTGGCTGTGTGCTTTGGGTCGTTGTCTTGTTGGAAGATGAAATGACGACCCATCTTAAGATCCTTGATGGAGGAGCGGAGGTTCTTGGCCAAAATCTCCAGGTAGGCCGTGCTATCCATCTTCCCATGGATGCGGACCAGATGGCCAGGCCCCTTGGCTGAGAAACAGCCCCACAGCATGATGCTGCCACCACCATGCTTGACTGTAGGGATGGTATTCTTGGGGTCGTATGCAGTGCCATCCAGTCTCCAAACGTCAGGTGTGTGGTTGGCACCAAAGATCTCGATCTTGGTCTCATCAGACCAGAGAACCTTGAACCAGTCTGTCTCAGAGTCCTCCAAGTGATCATGAGCAAACTGTAGACGAGCCTTGACATGACGCTTTGAAAGTAAAGGTACCTTACGGGCTCGTCTGGAACGGAGACCATTGCGGTGGAGTACGTTACTTATGGTATTGACTGAAACCAATGTCCCCACTGCCATGAGATCTTCCCGGAGCTCCTTCCTTGTTGTCCTTGGGTTAGCCTTGACTCTTCGGACAAGCCTGGCCTCGGCACGGGAGGAAACTTTCAAAGGCGGTCCAGGCCGTGGAAGGCTAACAGTAGTTCCATAAGCCTTCCACTTCCGGATGATGCTCCCAACAGTGGAGACAGGTAGGCCCAACTCCTTGGAAAGGGTTTTGTACCCCTTGCCAGCCTTGTGACCCTCCACGATCTTGTCTCTGATGGCCTTGGAATGCTCCTTTGTCTTTCCCATGTTGACCATGTATGAGTGCTGTTCACAAGTTTGGGGAGGGTCTTAAATAGTCAGAAAAGGCTGGAAAAAGAGATAATTAATCCAAACATGTGAAGCTCATTGTTCTTTGTGCCTGAAATACTTCTTAATACTTTAGGGGAACCAAACAGAATTCTGGTGGTTTGAGGGGTTGAATAATAAATGACCCTCTGAATAAACTTTTCACAATTTAAAAAAAAATTAAACAAAGAAATAACATTCTTTTTTGCTGCAGTGCATTTCACACTTCCAGGCTGATCTACAGTCCAAATGTCACAATGCCAAGTTAATTCCGAATGTGTAAACCTGCTAAATCTGCAGGGGGTTGAATACTACTTGTAGGCACTGTATAGGGTCTGCAGAGCACTGGTGAGAAATGCACAGTACGCACATATAGGGTCTGCAGAAAACTGGTGAGGACATGCACTGTGTATAAATATATGGTCTGCAGAGCACTGATGAGAAACTACACAGTACATACATACATATAGGGTCTGCAGAGCACTAGTGAGAATCAGAGGCGCAGTTAGAGGTTAGGCTCAGGTGGGGAGAAGCTTCTGAGTGGACCTCGATTCAGGCAATCATTTTACAACTACAAGGCGCACCCTAATCATGGATATGGAGGAAGCTCAGCAGATGACAATGCTGTTACTAAAAATACATTACTACACGAAGACTCGTTATTACATCATTGGTCACTCTTTATATAGGTTATTAATAGTCATGCTTTGTAACAATATAATTGGCTCAGCTTATCTCTAAAAATGTGCTGTATTAGCATACATACTTCTACTTGGCTAAAATTAACACTTTGGACACACAGCTTTTGGTCTAGGCGTCACTCTACTCTTAGTTTTGTTTCTCCAAGTCTTTAGACAAAGACCCCCATTTTACATACAGTCTTATGTTAAAGTTTGGGCACCCCTATTAATGTTAACCTTTTTTGCACCTGTCAAATTTTGTTTAAATGCAGATTGCACATTTTCTGTTAGTACAATAAACCTCATTTGAATCCAGAAATATAACTGAGTCCATCAGTTATTAGATATATGAAACTGAAATAGCTGTTGCAAAAAACAAAATTGTTATAAAGAAAAAAGGTTAACATTAATAGGGGTGCCCAAACTTTAACATATGACTGTAGTCTCCATCTTGCAAGGAAAGAGATGCATGTACAAAGAAACCTAAATGGAGTTGCAATAGATAAATATAAATTCTGCTCTCACACCCTCTACACAGTATGAAGTCCCTAGCACTCCCATCTATACAGTATAATTTCCCTACAGCTTCCCTTTGCACAGTGTGATGTCCCCATAGCTTCCCTATACACAGTATAATGCCCATACAGATTTCTATACATAGTGTAATAGGCCCACAGTATGATGTCCCCACAGCTCCATTTTACACTGTATGATGACTCCACAACTTCCCTATATACAATATGACATCACCACATCTCTCCTATACATAATATGATGTTCCCATAGCTCACCTCACAGTATAATGTACAGACAGCTCTCTATGCACAGTATAATGGGCCCACAGCTCCCCTCTATACAGTATGATGTTCCCACAGCTAACCTTTACACAGTATGATTTGCCCACAGTTCCACTCTATACAGTATGATGGGCTACAGCTCACCTCTATAATGTATGATGTCCCCACAACTCCCACTACACATTATGGTGACCCCTTAGTTTTCCTAGCAAGTAAGGAACTCGTCACTAAAATTTCAGTGAATGAAATAAATTCTTTTTAATGGCTATCCAAATAGGGTTTTTTTTTTACATTTTGGTCCGATTGTAGGACCTTCAGCAGATCTATACAATTTATTTTTGAAAAAAATAACAGTAGTGAGTGATAACTAAATATATATATAGATAGATAGATAGATAGATAGACAGCTATATATATATATGTGATGAGCGAATACTTTCGGCACTATTCGTTACTTGCACGAATACCATGCTATTCGGCATATTCTTTACTCGGCAAGTAATTTGGTATTCGCCTCGGTATATTCAAGTGACCCGCTCAGCATGTTTGCGGCTTTACTTGCAGCCATTGAACATGCTGGGCTGACTTGCCAATCACAGTAATGCCACCACCTTCTTTGGTGTGGCATTTCTGTGATTGGCTGGCCTTCAAGTGTCATAAGGGATATTTAATGGCTGCTGACACCATCTTGCATACATTAGAGCCAGAAACAGCATTTGGAGAGTGTAGTGTGAGCATAGGGAAAGTGATAGGAGTGTATAGGGACACTTTTACATTCCAAAAAGCTCTTTTAAAATCTGAAGACTGTAACATAGTAACATAGTTATTAAGGTTGAAGGAAGACTTTAAGTCCATCTAGTTCAACCCATATCCTATCCTAACTTGCCCTAACATGTTGATCCAGAGGAAGGCAAAAAAAAACCCCATGTGGCAAACAGTAAGCTTCACATCGGGGAAAAAAATTCCATCCCAACTCCACATACGGCAATCAGGCTAGCTCCCTGGATCAACGCAATATTAAGGAAACTAGTGTATATACCCTGTAATATTATACTTTTCAAGAAAGGCATCCAGTCCCTTCTTAAATTTTAGTAGGGAATCACTCATTACAACATCATATGGCAGAGAGTTCCATAGTCTCACTGCTCTTACAGTAAAGAATCCGTGTCTGTGAGTATGCTTAAACCTTCTTTCCTCCAGATGTAGAGGATGCCCCCTTGTCCTCATCACAGATCTAAGAGTAAAAAGATCATTAGAAAGGTCTTTGTACTGTCCCCGCATATATTTATACATTGTAATGAGATCACCCCTAAGCCTTCGATTCTCCAAACTAAATAACCCCAAGTGTAATAACCTGTCTTGGTATTGCAGACCCCCTAGTTCCCTAATAACCTTGGTCGCTCTTCTCTGCACCCGCTCCAGTTCAGCTATGTCTTTCTTATACACCGGAGATCAGAACTGTACACAGTATTCTAAGTGTGGTCACACTAGTGACTTATATAGAGGTAAAATTATGTTCTCCTCATGAGCATCTATGCCTCTTTTAATGCATCCCATTATTTTATTTGCCTTTGCAGCAGCTGCCTGACCCTGGCCACTAAATGTGAGTTTGTCATCCACCCATACACCCAGGTCTTTTTCATTGACAGTTTTGCCCAGTGTTTTACAATTAAGCACATAATTATACATCTTGTTCGTTCTACCCAAGTGCATGACCTTACATTTATCCCCATTAAAGCTCATTTGCCATTTATCAGCCCAAGCTTCTAGTTTACATAAATCCTCCTGTAATATAAAATTGTCCTCCTCTGTATTGATTACCCTGCAGAGTTTAGTGTCATCTGCAAATATTGAAATTCTACTCTCTATGCCCCCTACAAGGTCATTAATAAATATGTTAAAAAGAAGCGGGCCCAAAACTGACCCCTGTGGTACCCCACTGCTAACCGTGACCCAGTCCGAGTGTGCTCCATTAATAACCACCCTTTGTTTCCTATCCCTGAGCCAGCTCTTAACCCACCTACACATATTTTCCCCTATCCCCATTGTTCTCATTTTATGTATCAACCTTTTGTGTGGCACCGTATCAAAAGCTTTTGAAAAGTCCATGTACACCAAGTCCACTGCATTCCCTTGGTCCAGTCCGGAATTTACCTCTTCGTAAAAGCTTATCAGATTACTCTGACAGGAACGGTCCCTTGTAAACCCATGTTGATATTGGGTCATGAGGTTATTCTTCTCCAGATACTCAAGTATAGTATCTCTTAGAAAATACTCCAGGATTTTACCCACAGTTGAGGTTAAACTTACTGGGCTATAATTTCCGAGTTCAGTTTTTGTCCCCTTTTTGAATATTGGCACCACATTTGCTATACGCCAGTCCTGTAGTACAGACCTTGTTATTATGGAATCTTTAAAGATTAAAAATAATGGTCTATCTATGACTGTGCTTAATTCCTGCAGTACTCAGGGGTGTATCCCATCCGGGCCCGGGGATTTGTCAATTTTAGTGATTTTTAGACGCCACCGTACTTCCTGCTGGGTTAAGCAGGTGACATATAATGGAGAATTTTTATCCCTGATCATGTTATCCGTCATGGGATTTTCTTGTGTAAATACTGTTGAAAAAAAGTCATTTAGCATATTGACTTTTTCCTCAGCCTCATCCACCATTTCACCCAGACTATTTTTAAGGGGACCAACACTATCATTTTTTAGTTTCTTACTATTTATGTAGTTAAAGAATATTTTGGGATTATTTTTACTTTCTCTGGCAATGAGTCACTCTGTCTCAATCTTTGCTGTCTTGATTTGCTTTTTGAAGAATTTATTTAATTTTCTGTATTTATTTAATGCCTCACTACTACCTACTTGCTTTAATTCTCTAAATGCTTTATTTTTGTCACTTATTGCGCCCCTTACAGCTCTATTTAGCCATAGTGGATTCTTCCTATTTCTAGCATGTTTATTCCCATACAGTATATATTGTGAACAGGTCCTATACAGCAGTGGTCCCCAACCTTTTTTGCACCAGGGACCGGTTTCAAGCAAGACCATTCTTCCATGGCCCGGCAGGGCGGGGATGGAGGTGTGGCAGGGGCGGGGCTTTGGTCATAAGGGGGCGGGGCTATGGACACGGTTGTAGTGTAGCAGTGCATACTTATAATTAAATAACATTTATAATGTGACTCAACTCACCATAGGTTTTGAATGAGTGCTCCATCACCCTCTTCTCCCCATCATTGCCTTCACCCCATCACTCCCCTCTCCCCATCATTGCCTTCACCCCATCACTCCCCTCTCCCCATCATTGCCTTCACCCCATCACTCCCTTCTCCCCATCATTTCCTTCACCCCATCACTCCCTTCACCCCATCACTCCCTTCACTCCCTTCTCCCCATCATTTCCTTCACCCCATCACTCCCTTCACCCCATCACTCCCTTCTCCCCATCATTGCCTTCACCCCATCACTCCCCTCTCCCCATCATTGCCTTCACCCCATCACTCCCTTCTCCCCATCATTGCCTTCAGCCCATCACTCCCCTCTCCCCATCATTGCCTTCACCCCATCACTCCCCTCTCCCCATCATTACCTTCACCCCATCACTCCCTTGTCCCCATCATTGCCTTCACCCCATCACTCCCCTCTCCCCATCATTGCCTTCAGCCCATCACTCCCCTCTCCCCATCATTGCTTTCAGCCCATCACTCCCCTCTCCCCATCATTGCCTTCACCCCATCACTGCTGTCTCTCCATCACTTCCCTCACGGTCTTCTCCTCATGTCCCCATCTCCTCCAGGGCCAGGCTACACAAACACAGACCAACACACACATACACACACACACACACACACATTATACGTACACACACACAGACACCACCTCTCTCCTCTCACCTGCCCGCCGCCCGCGCTTCCTTGCTCTGACACAGCAGCGGCCGCGCTCTCCTCTCTGTGTCAGTCAGAGACAGGAAGCGCGGGCGGCGGGCAGGAAGCTGGACGGGTCCTTGCAGCTCCGCTCCTGCTATTCCCTCTTGCAGGCAGCAGAGCTGCTTGGATCGCTCCCTGCCGCCGCTACACACGCCGTCCCAGCCCCCGCTACGCCACTGACCGCCCCTGGCTCCCCTTGTGTCCGCGGACCGGCAAGGGCACTGCAGCGGCCCGGTGCTGGGCCGCGGACCGGCGGTTGGGGACCCCTGCTATACAGGATGCTAATAAACGTCTCCCATTTTCTTTGTGTATTTTTATGTCTCAGGATATCGTCCCAGTTAATTGCACCAAGATCATCTCTCATCCGTTGGAAATTTGCTTTCCTGAAGTTTAGTGTCCTTGTAACCCCTCTACTACACATCTTATTAAAGGATACGTGAAAACTTATTAATTTGTGATCACTATTACCCAAGTGACCCCCAACCCTTATATTTGATATGCGGTCTGGCCTGTTGGTTAATATTAGGTCTAGCAGCGCCCCCCCTCTTGTTGGGTCCTGAACCAGTTGTGAAAGGTAATTGTCTCTCATAGTTGTCAAAAACCTATTAACTTTGCTGGAACTGCAGGTTTCTGTTCCCCAATGTATTTCAGGGTAGTTGAAGTCGCCCATAATAATGACTTCTCCTTGAGTCGCTGCTTCATCTATTTGCTTTATGAGGATATTCTCTGTTGCTTCCATTATTTTTGGATACTTATAACAAACCCCTATCAGTAATTTATTATTTTTTCCCCCCTCCCCTTATCTCTACCCACAGGGACGCTACATTTTCATTAGATTCATATATATTATCACGCAGGATGGGTTTTAAGGATGATTTTGCATATAAACACACGCCTCCCCCTCGCTTATTTGTACGGTCATTTCTGAACAGACTATAGCGCTGTAAATGAACAGCCCAGTCATGGCTCTCATCCAGCTATGTCTCAGATATCCCCCCCATGTCATAATTATGTTCCAACAACATTAACTCCAATTCCTCCATTTTGTTGGCGAGGCTTCTGGCATTAGTATACATGCACTTTATGTATCTCTCTGTACCTCTATTCTTTCTTAAATTATTAACTGTTCTAACCCCACCCCTCATGCCACCCCCACCCCCAATTTCATTATGTGCGCCCAGGTCTCTATCTGCACTGTCTTCCCCTCCTATAAAAGGAATACCCTCCCCCCCATTACTAGTTTAAACACTCCTCCAACCTTCTAGCCATTTTCTCCCCCAATGAGAGAAACACAGGACGTGTTTGAGACTCTTAAATGAGGCTCCACGGACTTTATTTGCATATTCATATTTCCCAGGGAGCATTGCACCTAGGATTTCACTGATTGAGCACCTTTGCCGACTGCCGCAGTGTTTTCTTTGACTGGTCTCCCTGAGGTCAGTGATTGTTTTGTGATGTTGGGCTACTAGGCATTGCTCTCACCTAGCCAAAATCCTACTCCACACTGATGAGGGGCAACACCCCGAAACAGCTGTCTGTGGATGGGTACCTGGCCTTGGTATTTCCCTTGTCATATCTGTAAACTCGTAAAGAGCTGGATATTGACTTAAAGGGCCACTTAATATGGTGGTAATGGTGGTTTCCGAAAGGAGCCACTCCTTGTCTGGGTCCTTCCCTGGAGGAAGATCTGGCTAGTCCCGTGTTTGAGACTCTTAAATGAGGCTCCACTGACTTTATTTGCATATTCATATTTCCCAGGGAGCATTGCACCTAGGATTTCACTGATTGAGCGCCTTTGACGGCTGCCGCAGTGTTTTCTTTGACTGGTCTCCCTGAGGTCAGTGATTGTTTCGTGATCATCATTGCAAATACATGTTGAAGATGTCTACCATTTTCCACTGTGTTGAATAGTTTAGTATTAGGAAAGGACTGTGGTATTAGAGGGAAATAGAGAGATTGTCATCCACTACCATAATATACAAATCAGCTCTTGTTAGAGGCAAATAATATTAGGTAGTACCAGCATATAAAAAAGAAAAACATTTTTTTGGAGTTGCATAATATTCCTGTAAAGCAGCCTATAAAAAACATATTTTACCAAATTATAGGTAAATAATATTCCTCAGTGCCAGCATATATACATTTTAAAAGCTAATTTCTAAATAATATTCCTTGTTTATTGCTTAGATAGCTAATATTTGTCTAGCAGTTGCTACGGAAATATCACTATTTACCAGTACCGTATATACTCGCGTATAAGCCGAGATTTTCAGCCCATTTTTTGGGGCTGAAAGTCCCCCCTCTCAGCTTATACGCGAGTCATATTCGCCAGGGGGTCGGCGAGGGAGGGGGAGTAGGGATGTCAGATCATACTGACCCCCCCTAGCGCGTCTCTGCAGCCCCCCGCTTCTCTCACGGTCTCCCTTCCTTCCTTCAACGGTCACGTGGTACCGCTCATTAAAGTCATGAATATATTGATTTCTAACTGTATTTCTAACTGTATTTCAAAATGAGACATTTAGCAAAAAATTGATCAATATTTTGAGCCACCCCGCCATGCCAAGGCATTTTCATATGGGGCAGTCCTACTCTACATTTTTTTTATTCGCTGTGCCATTACGGTCTCCTAAATGTATTAAAAGCAAGACCATATTAAATGCAAACTGTACCTGAAGTGTTCCTGAATCACTCCCATGGAGCCAGAAAAGGCAAGTGCAGATAAAGGTTGACCAGGTCCGGAAATAGACATTTCAGGTTTAACCCCCACACTGCCTGACCAGCACCACAGATGAAGGGTGATACAGACCCAGACACAGGTGCACAATCAAACAGAGCCTGGGGCAGGGCAGGGCTGCTGTGTGTGTGTGTACAGCAGCCAAGATCAATCACAATGAATACAGAAAGAATGGCGAACATAACCCAGCACGCACGGCAACAGTGGTGGTCAGCCACAAACGAATATCAAATAAAAAAAGGGGAGAAGCCAGCACTGCTTGTGGTCAGAACACACTTCCGGGGCATAGACCGCTCTGGAAAATACAGACGCTTGTGCAGTAGCGATTATATGCTTCGCCCACAATTGGGCAAAGCATACTGCGCAGGCGCCGGAGGCCTTTACATTGTGCAAGCGCGGAAACCAACGGCGTCTGTGGTATTCACATACGAAGATTACGTGAAGCAAGCCGAGGAGGTGGGGGGGGAAGACTACTAAGCCACGCCCATTGGACCGGACCGCGGCGATTTGCATGCATCACCAACAAGCTAAAAAAGGTATTTATGCCTCAAATGTGCGGGGTCGGGGGAAGTCAAAAGCCCTAATAGAATCCTTATGGGACGCACAATTTAGTGATATCTTTACATGATATCACTAAATATGGGTGACAGATTCCCTTTAAGCATGTATCTGGTAGCCTGATGTTGATGTTTGGGTCTGCACTTGGACATTTTGGAACATCAATGCATTAATATACTAAACAGAATTCTTGAGGTTTCAACCTTTCACAGAATAATAATAATAATAATATGAGTAATGAAACATTCTCTCTCTCTCTCTCTATATATATATATATACACTCACTGGCCACTTTATTAGGTACACCTGTCCAACTGTGTGTTAAGACTTAATTTCTAATCAGCCAATCACATGGTGGCAACTCAGTGCATTTAGGCATGTAGACATGGTCAAGACAATCTCCTGCAGTTCAAACCGAGCATCAGTATGGGGAAGAAAGGTGATTTGAGTGCCTTTGAACGTGGCATGATTGTTGGTGCCAGAAGGGCTGGTCTGAGAATTTCAGAAACTGCTGATCTACTGGGATTTTCACGCACAACCATCTCTAGGGTTTACAGAGAATGGTCCGAAAAAGAAAAAAAATCCAGTGAGCGGCAGTTCTGTGGCCGGAAATGCCTTGTTGATGCCAGAGGTCAGAGGAGAATGGGCAGACTGGTTCGAGCTGATAGAAAGGCAACAGTGACTCAAATTGCCACCCGTTACAACCAAGGTAGGCAGAAGAGCATCTCTGAACGCACAGTGCGTCGAACTTTGAGGCAGATGGGCTACAGCAGCAGAAGACCACACCGGGTACCACTCCTCTCAGCTAAGAACAGGAAACTGAGGCTACAATTTGCACAAGCTCATCGAAATTGGACAGTAGAAGATTGGAAAAACGTTGCCTGGTCTGATGAGTCTCGATTTCTGCTGCGACATTCGGATGGTAGGGTCAGAATTTGGCGTAAACAACATGAAAGCATGGATCCATCCTGCCTTGTATCAACGGTTCAGGCTGGTGGTGGTGGTGTCATGGTGTGGGGAATTTTTTCTTGGCACTCTTTGGGCCCCTTGGTACCAATTGAGCATCGTTGCAACGCCACAGCCTACCTGAGTATTGTTGCTGACCATGTCCATCCCTTTATGACCACAATGTACCCAACATCTGATGGCTACTTTCAGCAGGATAATGCGCCATGTCATAAAGCTCGAATCATCTCAGATTGGTTTCTTGAACATGACAATGAGTTCACTGTACTCAAATGGCCTCCTCAGTCACCAGATCTCAATCCAATAGAGCATCTTTGGGATGTGGTGGAACGGGAGATTCGCATCAGGGATGTGCAGCCGACAAATCTGCGCCAACTGTGTGATGCCATCATGTCAATATGGTCCAAAATCTCTGAGGAATGCTTCCAGCACCTTGTTGAATCTCTGCCACGAAGAATTGAGGCAGTTCTGAAGGCAAAAGGGGGTCCAACCCGTTACTAGCATGGTGTACCTAATAAAGTGGCCAGTGAGTGTGTATATATATATATATATATATATATATATATATATATACATACATACTAGCTGAAGAGCCTGGCACTGCCCGGGCATAGTAACTAACTGTGGTTAGTTATAGCAAATTATAATTATCCTCCATCCCATAGTCCCGTGCCCATATACCCATCATACATATCCTCCATCCCATAGTCGAGTTCCCATATACCCATCACACATCCTTCATCTCATAGTCCCATGCCCATATACCCATCATATACATCCTCAATCCCATAGTCCCGTGCCCATATACCCATCATACATATCCGCCATCCCATAGTCCCGTGCCCATATACCCATCACACATCCTCCATCCCATAGTCCCATGCCCATATACCCATCATACATATTCGCCATCCCATAGTCGAGTGTCCATATACCCATCACACATCCTTCATCTCATAGTCCCATGCCCATATACCCATCATACATATCCTCCATCCCATAGTCCCGTGCCCATATACCCATCATACATATCCGCCATCCCATAGTCCCGTGCCCATATACCCATCATACATATCCTCCATCCCATAGTCCAGTGCCCATATACCCATCACACATCCTCCATCCCATAGTCCCGTGCCCATATACCCGTCATACATATCCTCCATCCCATAGTCCAGTGCCCATATACCTATCACACATCCTCCATCCCATAGTCAACCATTATGACATCATAATGAGCGGCGGGCTTGCAACCTATGATGACATCAGCGTCGCCATGGCAACCATTATGACATCATAATGAAGGGCGGGGCTTGATACACACACTTTTTCCTCATTATGTAGATAGGGGCAAAATTGTTTGGTGAATTGAAACGCGCTGGGTTAAAATTTCGCCTCACAACATAGCCTAGGACACTCTCGGGGTCCAGACATGTGACTGTGCCAAATTTTTTGGCTGTAGCTGCGACGGTGCGGATGCCAATCCCGGACATACACACACACATACATACATACATACATACATACATACATACATACACACACACTTGAGCTTTATATATTAGATATATATTTCAACACCCTCATCACCTCACTGTCCAATAACCCGAAACGTCTCTTTGACACTTTTCATTCTCTACTCAACCCAAGAGTGCTGGCCCCTACCACGGAGCTTCAAGCTGACGAACTGGCCAATTACTTCAAAGAAAAAATTGACCAGATCCGACAGGAAATTATCTCCCAATCACCTCATACCATGCACTGTCCTCCCTCCCCCACTGCATCTAGCTCACTCTCTGACTTTGAACCAGTCACAGAAGAAGAAGTAAGCAGGCTCCTTGCATCTTCTCGCCCAACCACTTGCACCAGTGACCCATTTCCGTCACATCTACTCCAGCCCCTTTCCCCTGCTGTCACCCCTCACCTAACTAAAATTTTTAACCTCTCTCTCTCTTCTGGTATCTTTTCCTTCTCATTTAAGCATGCCATCATACATCCACTACTTAAAAACCATCCCTCGACCAAAACTGTGCCGCTAACTATAGACCTGTTTCTAATCTTCCCTTCATCTCTAAACTCCTGGAACGCATGGTCCACTCCCGTCTTATCCGCTATCTCTCAGAAAACTCTCTTCTCGACCCTCTCCAATCCGGTTTCCGCTCTTTACATTCTACTGAAACTGCCCTCACTAAAGTCTCTAATGATCTACTAACAGCTAAATCAAATGGTCATTACTCCATGCTAATTCTCTTGGATCTCTCTGCAGTATTCGACACTGTGGATCATCAGCTCTTCCTCACTATGCTCCGTTCCATTGGCCTCAAGGACACTGTTCTCTCCTGGTTCTCCTCCTATCTCTCTGACCGCTCCTTTACTGTATCTTTTGCTGGCTCCTCCTCCTCTCATCTTCCCCTTACTGTTGGGGTTCCTCAAGGATCAGTCCTAGGCCCCCTCCTCTTCTCTTTGTATACTGCCCCTATTGGTCAAACAATCAGTAGATTTGGTTTCCAGTACCATCTCTATGCTGACGACACCCAATTATACGCTTCTTCTCCTGACATCATGCCAGCCTTTCTAGAAAACACCGACGATTGTCTAAATGCTGTGTCTAACTTCATGTCCTCTCTATATCTGAAACTGTCAAAGACTGAACTCCTTGGGTTTCCTCCCGCTACTAATGTACCTATACCCGACATTGCCATTTTGTGCGTGGTTCTACTATTACTCCCCAGCAACATGCCCGCAGTCTTGGGGTCATACGTGACACTGAGCTTTCCTTTGTCCCCCACATCCGATCACTGGCTCGCTCTTGTTATCTGCACCTCAAAAACATTTCTAGAATTCGACCTTTTCTTACTTTTGACTCTGCAAAAACTCTTACTGTTTCTCTTATTCATTCTCGTCTCAACTATTGTAACTCCCTTCTAATCGGTCTCCCTCTTACCAAACTCTCCCCCCTCCAATCTGTCTTGAATGCAGCTGCCAGGATCATATTCCTCGCCAATCGTTACACCGATGCCTATACCTTGTGCCAGTCATTACACTGGCTACCCATCCACTCCAGAATCCAGTACAAACTTATTACCCTCACCCGCAAAGCCCTCCATGGCTCAGCACCACCCTACATCTCCTCCCTTGTTTCAGTATACCATTCTACCTGCGCCCTCCGTTCTGCTGATGACCTGAGGTTAGCATCCTCAATAATCAGAACCTCCCACTCCCGTCTTCAAGACTATACACGTGCTGCGCCATTTCTTTGGAATGCACTTCCCAGGTCAATACGATTAGTCCCCAACCCCCACAATTTTAAGCATGCCCTGAAAACGCATTTATTCAGACTGGCCTATCGCCTCAACATATTAACCTAATCTATCCCTGTGTGGCACAGCCAAAAGTATTACCATAACCAGGTTCCCCGCATCATGTCCCCAACATGCTTTATGCATCCATTAGCCCTCTGCATCCGTACTGTTACACACTTAACATTATGGCTGGTCCATACAATCAGGGCAACTGTTACCACCCACCTTTCATGTCTCCCCTTTTTTCCTCATAGATTGTAAGCTTGCGAGCAGGGCCCTCATTCCTCTTGGCATCTGTTATAATCTATGTGATTATTGTTATGCTGTAATGTATATTGTCTGTACAAGTCCCCTCTGAAATGTAAAGTGCTGCGGAATATGTCAGCGCTATAGAAATAAAAATTATTATTATTATTATATATATATATATGCTGTTCCCATTTATTTTTAGCTTTTTCCCATCCATTTCAGTTTTTTTTTTCAGGCACTCAGACCTGTTTGTTGGGTCCCACAGAAAAATATTCGGCTTTCCCATTGACTTGCATTGGATTTGTTATTCGGTACGAATACATGGATATTAGAAGTTATTCGTACTGATTTTCCTGTATCCGAATATTTCACTATTCGCTCATCACTAATCCATATACAAAAAAAATGTCAACAGAAATAGTTTTCACAGTATGAAATACAGTGAACATATATCCGTTTACATGCAATTTTCTGATGAAGGTCCAACATTAGAATTGAAATGTTAAACTATTTGGATTGCCATTAAAAAGAATTTGTTTAATTCACTGCAATTTGATTGATGAGTTCCTTACTTGCTTGCTAAACAGGTGTGAACTCCATTTGAGCACCTAATCTCCCAAACAGGGGTGGTGTATATCTCTACAAGCCTATAGCTCCCCTATACACAGTATGATGGGTCCACACAACTCTCCTCTACAAAGTATGATGTCCCCAAATCTCCCCTATACACAGTATAATGCCCATACATCTTGCTATACACAGTATAAAGGGCCCACAGCTCCCATTTAAACAATATGATATACACACAGCTCCCCTCTACACTATGATGTCTCCACAACTCCCCAATATATAGTAGATTGGCACACAACTCCCCTATAATCAGTATGATGCCATAACACCTCCCCTTCACACATGATGTCCCTGCAGCTTCCCTATACACAATATGATGTCAACACAGCTCTCTTGTACAGAGTATGATGTCCCGACAGCTCCCCTTTACACAATATGATGTTTTCATATCTCACTTATGAACAATACAATGCTCATACTGCTCTCTATGAACAGTATCATAGGCCCACAGCTCTCCTCTATACAATATGATGGGCCATGGCTCCCTTCAATACAGTATGATGTTACCACGGTTCCCCTCTACATAGTTTGATGTCACCACAGCTCTCCTCTTAACAGTTTGATGTTTCCACATCTTCCCTCCACAAGGTATGATGCCCCACTGCTCCCCTATACACAGTATAATTTCACCCAAACTGTATAATTTCCCCATAGTAGTCATCACACTGTATGACGGGCCACACAGTAGCATCCACACTGTATGATGGGCCCCGCCATAGCCTTCGCTATGCATGATGGCCCAGAGTAGGCCAACACTGACCCCTTACTAGCCCCCACACTGTACAACGGCTCCACAGTGATCCCCTCACTATATGATGGCCATCACAATTGCTCTCAAACAGTATCATGCACTTGCACTGTAGGATGACCCCAAACTATCACGCTAACTGTATGATGGCCACCGCTCTGTAGGATGACCCCTACAGTAGTCTTGACACTGTGATGGCCCCCTTAGTAGCTCTCCCTCTGTATAGGGCCCTTTTAGTAGACTCCATTCTTTGTGAGAGACCCCTTAGTAGACCTCACAGTGTATGATTGCCTTCTTAGTAGCCACAACTATGTATTATGACCCCCACTGGATCCGTTTTGTAGCCCCAACATTGTATCAAGGCTCACAAACTAGCTCCCATAATTTTATTTTCCCCTCCTCTGTATGATAACCCCATTAGTAGCCCCCACTGTGTGATGGCCCCCTTAGTAGCCTCCACTCTGATGGCTCCTTTTAGGTCTACAACATTTCTGAAGACGATTATCTCTTAAACCTAAGTTTTCAGTCCCTTTGTAAAACACTTCGTACTAGAATCGAGCTTAGCAGCTCCCACTCTCTATGATGACCCCTTTAGCAAACCCCAATGCTGTATAGTGGCCCCCTTAGTTACCCTCACGCTGTATGATGGTTTTATTATTAGTCCGCACTATGTCTGAGGATCTCCTTAGTAGCCCCCACTCTGTTTAACCCCTCAACGACCAGGAGTATTTTTGGTTTTGCATTTTCATTTTTCCCTCCCCTTGCCAGAGCCATAACTTTTTTATTTTTCTGTCAATTTGGCCATGTGAGGGCTTGTTTTTTGCGGGATGAGTTGTACTTTTGAACAACACTATTGGTTTTACCATGTCATGTACTACAAAACGGGAAAAAAAATTCCAAGTGCGGTGAAATTGCAAAAAAAAGTGCAATGCCACACTTGTTTTTTGCTTGGATTTTTTTGCTAGGTTCACTAAATGCTAAAACTGTCTTGCCGTTATGTTTCTCCAGGTCATTACGAGTTCATAGACCTCAAGCATGTCTAGGTTCTTTTTTATCTATGTGGTGAAAAAAAATTCTAAAGTTTGTTAAAAAAAAAATATTGCGCCATCTTCCAAGACCCGTAGTGTCTCCATTTTTCGTGATCTTGGGTTGGGTGAGGGCTTATTTTTTGTAGGCCGAGCTGACATTTTTAATGATACCACTTTTGTACAGATACGTTCTTTTGATCGCCCGTTATTGCATTTTAATGCAATGTCACAGCGACCAAAAAAACGTAATTCTAGCGTTTTGATTTTTTTTTCTCGCTAATCCGTTTAGCGATCGGGTTATTCCTCTTGTTTATTGATAGATCGGGCGATTCTGAACGCGGTGATGCCAAATATGTGTATGTTTCTTTTTTTTTTTTTTAATATTTATTTATAACCGTCTACAAACAAGATAAGAATCAGTAACATGTATAGCATATAAAGACAAAGAAGGACATAACAATATCCAGAAAGTGTAGCTTGAAAGACTCAAAAGAAGACGGGGTTATTCAGTATAAGGCCGGGGTCACACTGGCGAGGAATACGGCCGAGTGAGAGGCGCTAAAAGCACGCATTATACACGGACCAATGATTCTCTATGGGGTCCCTCGCACCAGCCGTATATTTCTCATCCGTATTCTACGGTCCGTGCCACTCGCAGCATGCTGCGATTGTCAGAGTACTACGCCCGTAATACGCCAATGCAAGTCTATGGGTGCCCTAAAAATACAGATTACACACGGACCACACATGTGACTTGCGAGAAATACGCACCCGGTGTCTTTCAGAAAAGCCGGCAATTCAGTGCGCTATACAGTAAACTCACACTGACAGGTTTAATAAAGAAAGAAAGAATAGATATAGACACATAGAATGCATATATATATATATATATATATATGTATTCTATGTGTCTATATCTATTCTTTGGTTTCTGTTAGAAACCCTGTCATAGGGCTCCATTATATGTCCATTTTGCAAGCCTGCGAGAAAATCTCGCCATACGGATGCCATACGGATTACATACGGATGCTGACATGCGCAAAATACGCAACCACACCTTGATTACGGATGACCTACGGAGCACTATTTAGTGGTCATTCATCTGTATTACGCCTGTAAACTACGGACCGTATTTTGCGCAGGTTAGTGTGACCCCGGCCTCACAGTCAGTCCCGACCCCAACTCCCCCCATCCCCCCCCCCCCCAGGCACGTCTGAAACCCTGCAGATTTAATATGGTAAGCCTAATAGGTGTGTTACCAGATATAAGCTCTCTCATATACCAATCGGTGAATTGAAAGCAACCATGTAATGCTTGACGCACCGATAGTGGCTGCAGATCAATAAAGGAGGACCATGTAAGGAAAAAATGTTCTGTATGGGTGGTTTCACATTAGCGCTTTTTAAGCGCACGCACGGCCGGGGGTAGCTCCGCCCCCGAGCCGGCTCTCTGCCCGGCGTGCCCGCCCCTTGCTTGTAGCGCCGCCTCCTAGCGCACAGCGGCGCCTGCGATCGGCGCACCCTATCTTTAGCATAGGGTGCGCAGATCGTGCGCAGGCCGTGCGCTAGTTGCGCTTTGACCTGCGCTGCGCACTTTTGACGGTGCGCCGTGCGCACCAAAATCAAACTTTTCGGATTTTGGCGCGCACGGCGCACCGTCAAAAGTGCGCAGCGCAGGTCAAAGCGCAACTAGCGCACGGCCTGCGCACGATCTGCGCACCCTATGCTAAAGATAGGGTGCGCCGATCGCAGGCGCCGCTGTGCGCTAGGAGGCGGTGCTACAAGCAAGGGGCGGGCACGCTGGGCAGAGAGCCGGCTCGGGGGCGGAGCTACCCCCGGCCGTGCGTGCGCTTAAAAAGCGCTAATGTGAAACCACCCTATGACTTTCTTTATGAAGTATGGACTCAATCCAATCCATTTTAAACAAATATGTTACCTTCGAAGAAATTAGATTTAGTGAAGGGGTTGCATCCTGTGCCCACAAATGCAGAATACTCTTGCGGGCAGCCGCCGCCCAAATATTTAAAACACGTCGTTGCCGAGCAGAGGATCTGAGTAGATGATCCCATGGGAGAATATTAAATAACGCCCATTCCGGAGATAATGTAAAGCGAATGTTGAAGGTGTTAGTGAGATGACGAAGAAGCATATCCCACACCTCCTGTATCTTAGGACAATACCAGAGACAATGAAAGATGTCAGCTGGAGAGTGTAACATTTGGGACAAGAGGTATTAGCCGATAGAGACATCCAAGATTTGACCTCCAGGGAGATGTAAGCCCTATGGAAAGTCATGAGGGCCATAGTTGAGTAGCTATCATATGGCAATAAAGAGTTTAAACGTAGAGTGGCTTTCAAAAGATCAGTCAGTCTAGAATTAAGATATTTATGATACCCATCTGTCCGGGCCTGGTGAAGAATCTGACCATGAAATAGAAGGTTTGATTGATTTATAGATAAGACTTAGCGAATAAACACCAAGGGAGATGAGATGGAGAGGACAAGCTTGAAGAAGCCTGTGTGGCCAAACGGCGCTGTCGGGGTGGCTGTGATAGACCAGACCAGTACCTGTAACATATGTAAGTTCAGGAGATCATTATGCCCACAGAAGACTAGCGTTTTATATGCAGCAACATAATGAGATTTAAGTGGCTAGCAGCTTTTCATGCAGCAAGTGGATGAACATTCCTAATGAAACTGAATCACCTTTTTTTTCTCTCAGTTGTGACTTGGTAGGTGCACTGAATATAGGACTGTGCTTTTTCAATACGGTGGCTAGCATTTATTTGCAGCAGGCAACTATTGGCATTTTTTATGCACTTTTCCTGCATATTTTGCACACAAAATCAATTTTATTGCATTAAGCACTTTATTTTTCTGAGGTATAGGTGACTGGAATTTATATGAAATAAGTGAATGCTCATTCTGAGTGGCACTATACACCATTTTCTCAGTGGATTTTTGTGCATTTAGTAAAAGGCTGTGCTTTTTTCAATAGGGTGGCTAGAATTTTATATGCAGCAGACAATTATTGGCACCTCCTTGCATGTAGCACTTTTTTCATTGTGAATTTTGCACATAATCTGTCTATTACATCAAGCATTTTATTATAATTTTTTCTATCTATGAAACAATAAGTTTTTGATTACATGAGTTTTATGGTGTTTTCCTATCATATTTTCTGATATGATTTCTGGTCTGTGTATTATCATGGCATTTTGTGCATATTCCTTTGTTTATTTTATGTATTGAGTAAATAATAAATTTTGAAGAAATTTTATGATCATGCTTTTTGTCTCTTTTTCTGCCATTTACTAATGGTAGTTATGGTTTATGAATAACTTTTGAGGTGGTCTTTATACATCTTGGATATTTTTTGATATGTATAGTAATGCTTAATCTGAGTAGTAATAAAAATATTACCCACTAAGATTGAATATTTGGAGAAAATACCCTCCAGAGAAAGAGGACATTGAGCAGTTGTCAGAAGATCGCAGACCAGTCTGCACCCTCTCTCCCCTAGCACTCGTTAAATTGGGGGTGGTGTGCCTTCTAAAAAGAATGTTTTGGTTTTTTTTTTATTGTTTTATTTTGAATGGGGCGAAAGGGGGGTGATTTGAACTTTTATATTTTTTTATTTTTTTCACATTTTTAAACTTTTTTTTTTAATTTTTGGCATGCTTCAATAGTCTCAATGGGAGGCTAGAAGCTGCCATAGCTCGACCGGCTCTGCTACATATAGGCGATGCTCAGATCACCTATATGTAGCAGAATTACTGCATTGCTATGAGCGCCGACCACAGGGTGGCGCTCATAGCAATCCGGCATCAACAACCATAGAGGTTATGCCAACGCACCGCTGACCCCCGATCACTTGACGGGGGTCAGTGATGCACGTATTCCCTACTGCGCGTCCGGAAGCGCTGGTTAAATGTCGCTGTCAGCGTTTGACTAGTTAATAGGTGTGGGTGGATCGCGATTCCACCTGCGCCTATTGCGAGCACATGTCAGCTGTTCAAAACAGCTGACATGTTCAGGCTTTGATAAGGGCTCACCGCCGGAGCCCTCATCAAAGCGGGGAGACGTCCAATGACTGACTGTGCCGTCATTGGGGGTTAAGGTCCCTCTTAAAGCCCCTGCTTGGTATGAGGTCCGCTTAGTAGCCTACACTATGCATTAGGGCCCTCTTAGCAGCCATCACACTATATCATGGTCCTTACACAATATTAAAATAAAAGTTAAACATACTCACCTAACCCTGGTGGTAGGTCCCAGATGGACCGATGCAGTGATTACCGTCGTGCCGGACATGAACAAGACATCAGAGTCCTGACTCGATGTCATATTCTTGTCGCTCCACATGCCTAAAGCGACCTATGACCTACACAACGGAGGGTGGCAGTCAGGGAGACCATGTCTCTCTACCCTACCATAGAGTTCCAGCCCTTTATCCTCCTGGTAGCTACGCTGCTGTATATAACACAATCCAGGTGTATAGTTTATGATGTTTACACCAGCCTGAGAGCAGCATTTTGTTCTACATTTTCTCTATCAGCAATCACAATCTTGAGACATGTTTGATCATTTTAAAACACTCTCCGAACGAACCGCGACATGACTGCATGGATTACTATATGATACTTTTTTCCTTAATTGTGGTGGCAGAAATCACTAAAATTGTGCTGAGTCCTTTTTTTGCTCATCAGCTTTCATTAGTGTTTGTATATTTAGTGTGCAGCCCAAGACAACTGTTGTTTTTCTGTTGTGGCCCAGAGATACGAAAAGGTTGAACACCCCTGCTTTAAATCAATGTTAAATTTAGTGAAACCAGAAACTAAACGTAACTTTGACCTCTAAACGTGAACAGAAAAGCACCTGGTTTGGACTTTATCCCTTTCTATTTAACAAAAAGATGTGAGGTATGGCTGCAACGTAGTCTAGCTTGGCTGTTAAAGGAGTATTGTAGCCAGAAGCATTTATACCCTCTCCACTGGACAAGCAGTAAATATGGGTGGGAGTCCATTTGTTGGGTCTCTGGTCTTCCATTTCCACACTCACAAGATTGAAACGAGGAGAACGTTTGCTCAAGTGTTATTCAATTTTGTGCACTGATGCTCTGTGTAAAGTCTATGGCATTGGCAAAAACTGACAAAACTTACCGTACATACATTAGAGAGCATTAATAGTAACTAATATCATGAAGGTGTGCAAAATTATTCCTGCTCCTCAGCAATTCTTCAAAGAAGTGCTTTCTGTTGAGAAACATTGATTGGTTAAATGTTTTACTTAAGAGCTTGCTAAAGAAGTGCAACCTGTTGTCAGGAAAGAGTTCAGTACACTCTATGGCAGAAAAAAAGTATATGGACTCTGACGTTCTGTGTGTGTCCTGGTGTAATTACTTCATCTCGTAAGTTGGCACCTGACCTGCTACCTGACTTGTCGGGGTTACGTGATTATATATATATTTTTTTATTTTAATAATCTCAGTGCAATCATTCATAGTGTGTTATGGTAGCCAATGTTCAATGTTTGGGCTATTACAGAGTAAGAGCTACTAAGGGGGCCTCATACAGTTTGGGGTAATTAAGAGGGCCCTCATATATAGTGGGGGCTACTAAGGGGGCCCTCACACATAGTAAAGGCAACTAATCATGCAGTGTGGTTTGGGCTACTAAAGAGGCAATGATATAGTATGGGGTCCATCTTACAGTTTGGGGGCTACCGTGGGGCAATCATACAGTATGATACTGTGGGAGCCACTAAATGGGCCCTCCATATATAGTAGGGGCTAATAATGGGGGGCCTCCTTCATAGTGAAGGCTATTAAGGAATCCATCATACATAGTAGAGGCTACCCGGAGGGCCATCATAGTATTGGGACTACTAAGGGGGCCATGAGCTATTAAGGGCTTATTATACACTGAGTAGGGTACCAAGGCATCATCAATCTTGCAGTATGAGGGTTACTAAGGTGCCAATCACACAGTGTGGGAACATCATACAGTTCGGTTAAAATTATACTGTATACAGGGGCACTATGGGGGCATCTTACTGTGTACAGGGGAAATGTGGGTACATCATACTGTGTATAAGTGAGCTGTGGGCTTATCATACTTTGTGTTGGGATCTGTTGGGACATCATACTATTAAAGGCCCCATCACACACAGCGAGATAGCTGATTTTGTGATGCCACAGCGATCTCGCTAGCGATCTCGCTGTGTGTGGCATGCATCAGCGACCGCCCCCCCCCCCCCCCGGGTATCGATGATCGTGCAGGATCATCCTGGGTCGCTTTTTGATCGTTGGTCTCCCACTGGCCAGCACGCATCGCTGCGTGTGGCAGCTGGAGAGCAACGATCAGCGACGCTGGGAGCTGGTATCCAATGTAAACAGCGGGTATCTAAGAGCCGCTTGGCTTTTAGTTACCCGCTCTTTACCTTGGAAACCAGTCTGCACGCTGGTTTCCAGGGTAAACAGCTGGTATAGAAGAGCCGTGCGGCTCTTAGATACCCGCTGTTTACATTGGATACGAGCTTGCTCATTGGTCCTGATCGCTGGTGGGTCTGTCTATGTGACAGTTCACCAGCGATCAGCTAACTATGTCCCAGCGATCCCATCGATCGGATCGTTGGTGGGATCGCTGGGACATTGATGTGTGTAATGGGGCCTTAAGGGAGCTGTAAGCCCATCGTACCGTGTATAGGAGAGCTGTGGGGACATCATACTGTATTGAAGGGAGCTATGGACCTATCATACTGTCTAGAAGTGAGCTTTGGAGACATTATATTGTGTAAAATGGAGCTGTTAAGACATCATACTGCGTGTCGGGAAGCTGTGGGAGCATTATACTGTGTAGAGGTGAGCTGTAGTCTCATCATACTGTGTATAAGGGAGCATAAAGGAAAAAAATATGAAAGCATATACATACTTTAAATGTTTTAATTATAGTATTAGTAAAAATACTATTTATTAAATATACCATTCAGTGGAACTATCTTGTATATTGGCTATTATAAATGAATTGAAGTTCTAAATATAGCGTCTTTCAGATTGTTGCTTCCTATAACTGTCATGTCGGACGCTATTCACACCACAGCGTCCGGCAGGCAGCGGTAGTTCCATCTCCGTCCACTATAGCCTCCGTGGCGCCGGCTTGATTTTACTCAGGTTATCGGGGGTTAATCTAGCTGGAAATCAGGTGGGATGTTTGGTCACGCCCACGGTCTTTAAATAGTTGTGCTGGCCTGGGGGCGTCGCCGATTATAGCTTGTGTTTTATGCCAAGTGGTTCCGGTCTGGAGAGGTGGTGTTGGAGAGAGAAATTCATATCTTGTGTCGTATGATCCGTTGTTACCTTTTCGCCTTCCTATATTTGTGCTTTGTTTTGCCCTGTTCACATTACAGTATTGTCCGGTGTGTTTGCGGCGCGGTGTGGTTTAAGTTCTCCCTGTCTGTCATTACTGTGTGGGCTTTGGTGATTTGACAACTCACTGGGTGGAGGGTGGAGGGTTCAGCTTAGGGCTGAGCAGGAGATAAGGAAAGGTTGGAGGCTCAGGCATTTGCACCATTAGCAAAAACCCTGGGTTGAGGGTCAGACAGGGTTTTCCCTAGTTTGAGGGACTCCGCAGGGGCCCCGGGTATTTCAGCCTCCTTTGACCTAAGCCCCGCATAACAATAACTTGGATCCATCGTCACGAAGGTGTCACGTCCCCCTGGTAAAAGAAAACTTGGCACTCAACTTTTGAGGATTTTTTGGAAATTTAATGCATTCAAAAAATCAAAGAAAGCGTTTTGGCCTAATTCGGCATTCATCAGTTACTACCAGTAAAAAGATATTAATTTTACATAATCAGTAAATATAGAAAATAAACAAAACCAAAAAAAGAAAGTATATTCAATGAGCTCAAAAAATAAGTACAAACATCATGAAATAGAGTAACTATCATTGGAGGCAGTGCAGAGGAGAGCAATATTAATTGCACAAATTAGTAGTAAGGAATAAACCATCCATGGTGAAGACAAGGTAAATATCAATGGAGAAATACCCTTAATCAAGAGGAGGAAATGAGGGGAGACCTACCAGACTGCAGTGAATAGAAGTAATCTGGTCTAATGCAGTATATCCAGAGAGAAGCCATATACCTATGATGAGGTAATATAGATAAGTGATAGAGGCAGTGATCGGTTCAGAAATACTGAAAGTCCCCCTCTCGGCTTATATATGGGTCATATACCTGGGGGTCGGCGGGGGAGGAGAAGCGGGGGTTTCAGAGATCATACTTACCTGTCCTGCCGCGGTCTCTGCAGCCTCGCTCGCTTCTACACTGTCTCCCTTCCTGTCTTCAGCGGTCACGTGGTGCTGCTCATTACCACTCATGAATATCAGCATATTCATGAGTGGTAATGAGCAGTACCACGTGACCGCTGAAGACAGGAAGGGAAGGAGGACAGTGGAGAAGTGAGCGAGGCTGCAGAGACCGCGGCAGGATGGGTGAGTATAGCGATATTCACCCGTCCCCCGGTCCATCGCTGCTCACCGCTGTCTCTGCTGCATCCTGTGTCAGTGACGTTTAGGCAGCAGGGGGCGATGTGACGTGATTAGAGCGCGCCGCCCCTCTGCTCGCTGAACAGTCACTAACACAAGAAGCGTCAGACAGCGGCGATGGACCCAGGAGAGGTGAGTATGGCTTTTTTTTTTTTTTGCAGCATATGGGGGCATATTCTATGGGGCAGTATATGGGGGCATAGTCTATGGAGCAGTATATGGGGGCATAGTCTATGGAGCAGCATATGGGGGCATAGTCTATGGGGCAGCATATGGGGCATAGTCTATGGAGCAGCATATGGGGCATATTCTATGGGGCAGCATATGGCGACATAGTCTATGGGGCAGCATATGGGCGCATAGTCTATGGAGCAGTATATGGGGGCATATTCTATAGAGCAGCATATGGGGCATATTCTATGGGGCAGCATATGGGGGCATAGTCCATGGAGCAGCATATGGGGGCATAGTCTGTGGAGCAGTATATGGGGGCATAGTCTATGGAGCAGTATATGGGGGCATATTCTATGGAGAAGCATATGGGGCATATTCTATGGGGCAGCATATGGGGGCATAGTCTATGGAGCAGTATATGGGGGCATAGTCTAAGGAGCAGCATATGGGGGGGCATAAACTATGGAGAAGCATATGGGGGCATAACCTATGGAGCAGCATATGGGGGGCATAGTCTATGGATTCCACCCTCGGCTTATACACAAGTCAATAAGTTTTCCCAGTTTTTTGTGGCAAAATTAGGGGGTCGGCTTATACACGAGTATATACGGTAGCTAATGTGACAAAAAGCGGCATACCGCTTTAAATGCACGAGTTCAGTGTGGACAAACGTAGTCCAGGAGTTTCATATAGCCAATCAGGGCTGTGGGACAGGCCGAGCGGTATAAAGAATATTAGAAGATTTGTGATCATCATTTATAGGAGATTGGAGGAGGAGAGGCTCACCTGAGATGGGACAAAGTGCGCTTATGTGTCCTGCAGCGACGCGGTATCCCCCACTCGTCAGCTGTACAGGATAGCGTGGTGTCGCACAGGGTATAGGGAAGGGGTGGGACTAAGTACACTGACAGCCTATCAGTGAATAGCGGAGCCGGATGTGGTCCTGCGTTCCACTTGCATGCCAGTGGATAGCAGAAGTGGAATTGAATATGGCCGTGCGTTCCACTTGCATTACAGCAGCCATATTGGAACGTGTCACAGTGCTTACAATGCTTTCCAGGTGGCAGGAAGTAGAACTGTGACATACAAAAGAGAAAGGATGTATTGCTGGAAGGTATATGCGAGGACCGGGATCCAGAGAGGAAATCCAGAGAGGAAATCAATATAATCGACTCTGCAAAAGGACATAAGCGTATTAATAAATACATAAAGAAATCACCAAAAATAGACAATGCAGAGAATGAACAATGACAATAACGTAATCACATACATGATGTTAAAAATAAAGTACATGATAAAATCTGAGGCTTAAAGGGAAGGTGATATACTAGTAATCAAAGAAATGACAAAAGGTCATTGTCACGATTAAGGCTCTTTGGTGCTAATGTACCCAGGGTATGAATCAAATTCGCCTCTCTTTGTTTAAGTAGTTTAATATGGTCACCCCCTCATCTCAGACTTGGTATTCGTTCTGTTACTTGGAAGCGGATGTGTAATGAAATGGTGGGGGATAGGCACAAGCATATTTTTGCATCCTACGGTGGATATGTGCTTTGCTATACGATCCTTAACCGGTTGTGTAGCTTCACCTACATACGTAAGACCACAGGGACACTTGATGAGATATGACATATGATGTGTCACAAGTAGAAAAGTCCCTAATTGTAACAGTTTTGCCAGAATGGGGGTGGTAAATAGTGTCACCTTTGATCACATTATTGCATTGGTTGCATTTTAGACAGGGAAAGGTACCTGATTTTGTTTTTTTTTAGGAATTGTTGTGTAATGGGGGTAATGGATTTACCCATATCTGCTCTTACCAGTTTGTCCCTCAAATTGGCAGCTCGTTTAAAACATGGCAAAAAAGGTTCATTAAACTCCGGAATATCTGGATGTGCCTCTCGAAGTAAGTGCCAATGTTGGGGAATGGTCCTATGTAATTTATAGGCAAAGGGGTGGAATGAATGCACAAAGGGGCTTCACTTATTAGAGCTAGGACGCGGGGTGGTATGGGTTTTGAGAGATTTTTCTAGTATATGATCAAGGTAGCCTCTATCCCGACATTTAGAATGCATTTCTTTTAGTTTGAGTGTCCGTAGTGTGGTATCGGATACAATTTTATTAACCCTCTGAAATTGTGATCTTGGTATTGAAGATTTCATAGGGGTAGGATGTAGGCTCCTAAAATGCAGGAGACTATTATGGTCTGTATTTTTGATGTAGAGGTCCGTCGAGAGGTTTCCTTTATCATCTTTAATGATGACAAGGGTATCCAAAAAATTACAATGACTTGTGGTAACAATAGAATTAAAGTTGAGTCCAGGCCAAGAGGTGTTTAGGATAGTGAAAAATGAATTAAGGTCATCAGTGGAACCACTCCATATACAGAAGACATTGTCTGTATAGCGTTTCCATAACAGGACATTCTCTTGGAAAAGACTGGAGTTATAGATAATAGTTTGTTCTATCCTTAAGAAGTACACTGATTTAGGAATTATTGATAACAAAACCTGTGAGTTTCTTACTAAGAATAACCCTATTACGCCGGTATTCTACTGTATATCCTTCCCAAGATTCACAAAATTTTACAGAAACCTCCTGGGAGACCCATAGTGGTCTCCACAGATTCTGTTCGGTCACCATTATCTATTTTCCTAGAAAGAATTCTCACTCCATTGATTCAACTCATTCCCTCTTTTTTTTTCCTAGATACAGGAGCATTCTTCACCACATTTAAACATCTAGGCCCTATTCCCGCACAAGCACTTTTAGTGTCATTTGACATAAAAGACCTGTATACATCAATACCACACACAGAGGGCATAAAATCAGTTGACAAATTCCTTAAGTAAACCAGAACAACGCCCTTTTTGGAAGAAGCTCACGCGAAACGCGCGTCAGGGGTCTGCACTACCTATTTCAGGTCATATGCCCTTTATTACCTATGCATTGTCATTTTGTTGTTTACCTAATATGCGTGATTGTTGCCGTAGTGGAGACTCTGTGGGGATTGGCTTTACTTAAGTATCATTGATGCACTGTTGCACTTTACTGGCAAATCCACTTAGAGTCAACATTGTCATATCATTATGAGCACTTACTTGGTATTTAAATATGGCTTTATTTTAGGCTTTGTGGGGAATAGTATTTACTGATGCACTGCTGCACTTTATATTAGTGGCTATACTCTATCTCTCCCAGGGATATATGTATATAAGCACCTGCTTTATAAATATATAGTGAACTTAGGTCACATTACATGTTAGTAGGATTGGGCTTAGACATTTGTATGACCTTTTTTGATATGATTTTTTTCATTATCTTGATATCTTGTTGTACTCTTTGGGCACATGTGCCTATAAATGATAGGTCATAACAGGTATTGACTTTGGGCATTTAAACTCGCTGGGTAGTTTATTGGATGTGTATCTTTTTTATGGAACTATCTTTTTACTTTGTATTTGTTATAATAAAGTTTCTATATATTTTTATGGCATCAGGCTTCTTTCATCTATTCTGATGAGTTCTCCGGAAATGCCATTGTTTCTAGGCTCTATATATTTTGAATAGTCTCTGATACTTGAACTGTCTGACCTGCAGTCTATGGCCTCACAGCAGCAGGCTGTTGTCTGGCGAGCAGTCAGCCTGAACAGGATCCTAAGGTGGCCCTCTTTGATAGGTATTCTGGGAGACGTCATAAATTTTTTGTGTCCCGTGCAGCCTGCAAGCTTTATTTTAGGCTTCGTCCTTGTTCATCTGAGAGTAAGGAGCAACAAATTGGGTTTGTTATTTTACTTCTTCAAGGAGATCTTCAATCCTGGGCCTTTTCACTTTCGTCAGACTCACTGTCTCTCCGGTTGGTTGATTTTTTTTTTGAGGTTCTAGGCCTCGTGTATGATGATCCAGATCATGTCTCGCTTACAGAGTCTAAGCTAAAACAGGAGGACCGGATGGCAGAGGAATTCTGCTTAGAGTTCCGTAGAGAGGCCACTAACACCCGGTTGAACCATCTTGCTCTTAGGAGTCAGTTTTGTTAGGGCCTGTCTGAAAGATTAAAAGATGCACTAGTGCATTACAAAACTCCTGAGTCATTGGAGGCCACCATGGCTTTGGCAAAATGCATAGATGCCTCAGGGATAGACCTGTTGTGACTCCGCCCCCCATGGTACCCCCTAAAACCGAGGTTCTCCCTTTGTGCTCTTAGGCACCGATGCAGTTAGGAGGGGCCTCCCCTCGGTGTGAGTCTCTTGCAGGTTGCAACAAAACGTGGTTGTTTTTTTTCTGTGATCAAAAGGGGCATTACGGTCTGTTCTTCTTTACCAAAGCACAAAAAGCCGTCAGAAAACTTCTAACCCCAGGTTGTGTGGAGAATAACAACCTGGGTGTATATATCGCCTCAGCATGTGTATCTCAGTTTTTCTTATCTACAGAAGTAGTTATTGGTATGAAAACTGAAAAAACATCTATACTCTTGTATAGTGAGGCGGAAGCCAATATGGTGGATGCCCTGTTCGCACTGAACCTTAGTCTTTCACTATAGTACTCTGACGAAGCCCATCCCCATATTTCACTCTGCACCTCTCGGTCAGGGAAATTTTCTGCAAGTAGTGCATAATGTGAACCTGCACATAGGGGTTCTTCACAGGGAGCATATCTTGGAAAGTCTCCCCACTCCTGTTGTGTTAGGCCTTTCCTGGCTAACTGCATAATCCTGTTATTGACTGGCAGCCCAGAGAAATAATCAAATGAAGTGATTTCTGCAAGAATAATTGCCTAGTTACCATCATTCCTACTGTTTCCACTAAAACCATACCCCATTTTCTAGCTGTTTTTGTGGATGTGTTCTTCGAAAAGGGGTGCCAGGAACTGTCTCCCCACCCTGTGTATGATTGCCCCGTAAACTTGCTCCCTGCATTGAAATTACCCAAACCCAGATTTTAAAATCTGTCTGGCCCTGAAAGGCAAGCCATGAAGGGTTACATCTCTTAGAGTCTTGCTATGGGTCATATTAGATCCTCCTATTCACCTGTATCAGCGAGGATCTTCTTTGCTAAAAAGAAAGTTGGGGGCCTGCGTCCCTGTTTATATTTTCGTGAGTTAAATTGGATTACTATCTGGAACCCTTATCCCCTCTCTCTCACTATTGACTTATTTAATCAGATTGTTGGAACAAAATGGTTGTCTAAGCTGGACCTCGGGGAAGCCTATAATCTGATTAGAATCAAGGAGGGGGATAATAATAATAATAATAATAATAATCTTTATATAGCGCCAACATATTCCGCAGCGCTTTACAGTTGAACAGTTTCAAACACAACAGTCATAAGTAACAACGTTAACCATACAATAATTAAAGCGAAATAAGACGACCCTGCTCGTGGGAGCTTACAATCTACAATGAGGTGGGGGAGATACAAGGCACAGGTTTGTATTTACAATGATGTATTTACAGTGATGGTCCAGCCATCTTCAGGGGGTGGGGGTTAGATGGAGATAGTGAATGGGCTACACACACACAAACATAACATAACTTTGATTACTGAATGTGATAGGCCGCTCTGAACAAATGTGTTTTGAGCGAGCGCCTAAAACTATGCAAATTGTGGATGGTCCTAATATTTTGGGGTAGAGCATTCCAGAGAATTGGCGCAGCACGGGAGAAGTCTTGGAGTCGGGAGTGGGAGGTACGGATTAGGGCAGAGGTTAGTCGAAAGTCATTGCAGAGCGCAGCGGTCGGTTAGGCCGATAGACAGAAATGAGGGAGGAGATGTAAAGGGGTGCCGCACTGTGGAGAGCTTTGTGGGTGAGAACAAGTACTTTGTATTGTACCCTGTAATGAATTGGCAGCCAGTGTAACGACTGGCGAAGAGCGGACGCGTCTGAGTAACGATTAGCCAGATGGACAACCCTGGCTGCTGCATTAAGGATAGACTGGAGAGGGGAGAGTCGAGTGAGAGGGAGGCCAATTAATAGAGCATTACAGTAGTCCAGGCGGGAGTGGATCAGGGCGACAGTGAGAGTTTTTGTTGTTTCCATGGTGAGAAAAGGGCGGATTCTAGAGATGTTCTTTAGGTGTAAGCGGCACGAGCGGGCAAGAGATTGTATATGGGAGGTGAAGGAGAGATCGGAGTCAAACATAACACCCAGACAGCGCGCCTGCTGTCGGGGTGTTATTATGGTGCCACCCACAGAGAGGGAAATGTCAGATTTAGGGAGGTTGGTAGATGGTGGGAGCAGAAGAAGTTCAGTTTTGGAGAGGTTGAGTTTCAGATAGAGAGCAGACATGATGTTGGAGACTGCAGACAGACAGTCAGTGGCGTTCTGTAGTACAGCGGAGGTAAGGTCAGGGGATGATGTGTACAGTTGTGTGTCATCAGCATAAAGATGGTACTGAAAGCCAAATCTGCTGATGGTCTGTCCAATTGGGGCCGTGTAGAGAGAGAAGAGAAGGGGGCCAAGGACTGAGCCCGGAGGTACCCCAACAGCGAGAGGAAGAGGAGATGAAGTGGAGCCAGAAAACAGAACACTGAAGGAGCGGTCAGAAAGATAGGAGGAGAACCAGGAAAGAGCAGTGTCCTTAATGCCTAGTGACTGGAGCCTAGAGAGTAGGAGAGGATGGTCAACAGTGTCGAAAGCTGCAGAAAGGTCGAGAAGAATGAGCAGAGAGTGGTCACCATTACGTTTTGCTGTCAGAAGGTCATTGGTCACTTTGATGAGTGCAGTTTCTGTCGAATGTAGGGGGCGGAAACCGGACTGTGAAGGGTCTAGGAGGGAGTGAGTGGAGAGGTAACGGGTAAGGCGGGAGTATATCAGGCGCTCCAAGAGTTTAGAGATGAAGGGGAGATAGGAGACTGGTCTGTAGTTGTTTGTGCAGGATGGGTCGAGGGTGGGTTTCTTTAGTAATGGAGTGATGATAGAGTGTTTGAAGGAGGAGGGGAAGATGCCAGAGGAGAGGGAGAGATTAAAGATTGTAGTTAGGTGAGTTGTGACGACTGGAGAGAGAGACTGGAGGAGATGTGAGGGAATGGGGTCGGTTGTGCATGTAGTCGGACGAGAAGAGGAGAGGAGCCTGGAGACTTTTTCTTCTGTGATGGGATCGAATGTGGAGAGTGAGCCAGGGGAAATGCAGGGAGGGATGGGAGTCACTGAATTTGGTGATTGGGAGCGGATTTCCTGACGGATATTGTCTATTTTCTCTATAAAGTGGGAGGCAAGGTCATCAGCACAAATGTCTGTGATAGGGGCTTGTGCTTTTGGCCTGAGGAGGGAGTGAAAGGTGTCAAAAAGTTTCTTGGGGTTGTTGGATAGTGAGGAGATCAGGGTGGTGAAGTAGGTCTGTTTGGCGAGGTGAAGGGCAGAGTTATATGTCCTTAACATAAATTTGAAGTGTATGAAGTCTTCTGGTGTGCGTGTTTTCCTCCATAAGCGTTCAGCACACCTAGAGCATCGCTGGAGAAATCGGGTTTGCGATGTGAGCCAGGGCTGTTTCACTCTGTGTTTGGAGGTTCTGAGGGTGAGGGGAGCTACTTGGTCAAGGGTGCTTCTAAGAGTGTCATTGAAGTGATGTACAGCCAGATCAGGACAGGACAAAGAAGAGATTGGGGACAATGATGAGTGTAGGGAGTCTGAAAGTGTATGAGGGTTAATGGCTTGTAGATTTCTGACTGAATGGTAGGTGGGAGGGTGCTGGGGTGAGCGAGGATTTGTGAGTGTAAAGGAGAGAATGTTGTGGTCAGAGAGGGGAAGCGGTGAGTTATCTAGGTAGGAGATTGAGCAGAGCCGGGCGAAAACCAGGTCCAGGGTGTTACCGTCTTTGTGTGTTTCAGAGGTTGAGAGCTGAGAGAGGCCTAGAGAAGTGGTTAGTGATAGAAGCTGGGATGCAGATGTGGAAGTGGGGCTGTTAATGGGGATGTTGAAGTCTCCCAGGATAAGGGTTGGTAGTTCTGAGGACATGAAGTGCGGCAGCCAGGCAGAGAAATGGTCCAGGAAGTGGGTGGGTGAGCCTGGGGGCCGGTATATGACCGCTACTCTGAGGGAGAGGGGACGAAAGAGCCTGATGGTGTGGACTTCAAAAGAAGGGAATGAGAGTGATGGAACTGGGGGGATGACCTGGAAAGTGCATTGTGGGGACAGGAGTATGCCGACTCCACCACCAGGTCTGTTTGTCGGTCTCGGGGAATGGGAGAATTGTAAGCCACCATGGGAAATGGCAGCAGGAGAGACAGTGTCAGAATCCTGAATCCAGGTTTCCGTGAGGGCCAACAGATTCAGAGAGTTTTTCAGAAAGTAATTGTGTAGGAAAGGAAGCTTGTTGCATACAGACCGTGGATTCCAAAGGGCACAATTGAAAGAAGGAGATGAAGGAGTGCAAATAATATTAGTAAGATTATTAAGGTTTCGATGTGAGGTAGGGTAGGGGTTGAGGTTGGGGGATGGTGGACCGGGGTTGGGGGAGATGTCCCCTGAAATCAGTAGGAGCAGGAAGATAAAGAGCAAGTAGTTTTTGGAATTGTATGAAGATTTTTTGTGCAGTGTGTTTGGGCAAGATGGGCTGAGGTTTTTTAAGAAGGTGAGAAGTGCATGGGAGCTGTACATGGGAGAAGGAAAGAGAGAGGAGCTGATGTATATGAGTTGTGATGGAGGGGGGATTGGTCGGTGAAAGTGGATTGCAAGAGAACATAGGTGGATAGGAATAAGGCACATGGATAAAAGGGACAGCAGAGTGTGGGTTACCTGACTCCAGCCCTGACTAACTGCCATGTAATAACTGCTGTATCCCGACGCTTATCTTCGTGACGCTTTGCTTCTGTGATGCGTGCACCCCCACATGCGTGCACCCCTATGGATGGTTCTAAATTTATAGTCCAGACTGCAGGGTCAGAAGAGATGGATTGTGGGAACTGGTTGAGGATAATTTGGCAGGATGAGTGGAAGACGTCCTGAAAGGCATTCTGAAAACTTTGCATTACCCTTTGGTTTGACTAATGCCTCCGCTGCTTTCCAACATATTGTTAACAACATTTTTCATCACTTTGTAGGTAGATTTGTATTGCTGTAGCTTGATGATATTTTAATATACTCACCTGATCTCAAGTCACATCAGGTACATGTCTGTCAGGTGTTACAGGTTTTGCAGGATAATGAACTATATACCAAATTAGGAAAATGTGTATTCGCCGTACAAGAGGTTCAGTTCTTGGGTTTCTTGGTGTCTGCAACAGATTTCTGGATGGACCCAGATGAGGTCTATGCAGGTCTGGAATGGGATCTTCCAAAAAATCTGAAAGTGTTGCAATGCATTTTGGGGTTTGCTAACTACTATCATAAGTTTATCAAAAACTTCTTGTCGATTGTCAAACCCCTCACTGACATGATAAAGAAAGGTACAGACTTCTCAGTGTGGTCTGACTGCGCTCATCAGGCATTTTCTTCTTTGAAGAATTGCTTTTCCAGTGCTTCTGTAATCATTCAACCAAATGTTTCCCAACCATTTATTGTTGAGGTTGATGCATCTGAGGTGGGGGTCGGGGCTGTGTTGTCTCAAGGGTCATCCCCTGGTAAGTGGCATCCATGTGCCTTCTTCTCTAAAACTCTAGAAAATTATCGTCGGCCAAAAGGAACTATGATGTAGGCAATAGAGAACTTTTGGCCATCAAGTTTGTTTTTGAGGAGTGGCGTCACATTTTAGAGGGGGCAGTCCGCCCTATCACTATTATTACTGTTTATAAAAATCTGTTGTACCTCGAATCCACTAAACATCCTAATCCTTGACAAGCTAGATGGTCTTTATTTTTTACCAGGTTTAATTTTATTGTCACTTACCTTACTGGGAGAACGCCAAAGCTGATGCTTTGTCCCGAAGTTTCCCTGGGGGTGGTTGTTTGGATGACTGTCCATATTTTGCAGGAAGGTGTGGTTGTCTCTGCTGTGTGCTGTGAGCTGGAGGGAGAGATATTGAAGGCTCAGGGGATGTCCCTGCTTCTCCTTCAGGGAAATTATTTGTACCATTGTATCTGCAACTGAAAGTCTTAGGGGCACATCATAGATCAGCTCTCGCTGGTCATCCAGGTAGTAAAGCAAACTTGGACCTCCTTTCTTGACATTTTTGGTGACCAAGGTTGCATCAGAATGTTGTCGACTTTATGTCTTCCTGTAATGTTTGTGCGCGTTCTAAGACCTGCATACTCGTCCGTCTGGGGCTATTCTACCATTAACCATACCTGACTGTCCATGGAGCCATTTATCCATGGATTTTACTACAGATCCTCCTTCCTCCACTGGTAAAACTTATCTTAGTTTTGGTGGATAGGTTCAGTAAAATGGCGCACTTCATTGCTTTACCTGCTGTCCCTAACACAAAAATCCTGTCTCAGGTGTTTGTCAACAAGATCATGAAGCTTTACGTGTTCCCTCCAGTGTGGTGGGGACCCAATTTGTATCTAAATTCTAAAGGGCGTTTTTTTCTCGCCTGGGGATGCATCTATCCTTTTCTTTGGCGTTTCATCCTCGAACTAATGGTCAGACTGAACATCTAAACCAAAGTTAGGAGACATACCTCAGGTGTTTTGTGTCATCATATAACTAGGGGGATTGGTCATCTTTTCTACCATTAGCTGAGTTTGCCTTAAACAATCATCTAAGTGAGTTCACTGGTTAGTCACCATTTTTTGGTGCATATGGCATTCCATCCTCAGTTCTGTACCTTCAGTAAGGAGGAGTCTTCAGAGGTTCCTGGGGAGGAACGATTCTCTTCATCAGTCTCATCTGTATGATAAGGGGTTCAAAACAACTTAAAGATCATGAAGGACAAGTACAAACACAGGGCGGATAAGAAACAGTTCTCAGTTCCGTACCTGGGTGTGAATGATTTAAGGGCCTTTTACACATCGCTGGTGAGATCTGCCTGTTTGGCAGCTCACTAGCGACTATTTAGCGATGCACCAGCGATTCTGACCGGGTCGTATCGTTGTCGGGATCGCTGGTGCATCGCTAACTGTAATGGGACCTTTAGTATGGCTGTCTACCAGAAATATTAAACTGAAAATTCCTTCCTGGAAATGAGGTCCTAGGTTCATTGGTCCTTACAAGATGGTCGCCGTAGTTAGCCCTGTGGTCTTTTGTCTTGAGCTTTCTCTAACTCTAAAGATCCACAACATTTTCCACAGGTAATTGCTCAAAAAATATTTAGCACCTGTGGAGCCGTCACCCTTTCCGCTGCCTCTGATTATTGTTGATGGTAATTTGGAGTTTCAAGTGGCAAGAATTGTGGATTCTCATATGGTTTGCCACTCTTTACAACACTTGTTGCACTGGAAGGGGGGTATGGTCCTGAGGAGAGGATGTGGGTACCGGCATCTGAGGTTAATGTACGTAAACTAATTTGGTCCTTTTGTTCGGCCCATCCAGATAAACCCGGTCCCAATGGTCTAGTGGCGCTCGTCATTTCTTGTCCCTGCCGGTGAAATATTTGTCTTCCTGTGTGTGCTAAAGCTTAGTAATTGGAGTATAGTTGCTGTAGAAGTGTTCTGTGGTTTGCTGTAGTATCTTTGTGTTTTTCTTCTGATCCCTGTTTCTATCCTCCTCTCTGTTGTTGGTTAGTGCTTTTGTATGATAGAGGTTTTCTGTTATCCCTGTTTTGTCTTTGTCTTGTTACATTACATTTTGGTACGATGTCTCAAGGGGTGGGGGACATATCAGGGTTTAACAGGAGCATAGTAATGTTGGAGATTCTTGCCTCTCTTCCTTCAAGAATACCCCCGGGGCAGGAATAGTTAGGGTCCCACTTCCAGGGACAGTTTGAGGCCCCCCTTCCTTACCGAAGACTGTCACAGCGTGACATCCATATTGTGTTTCAAAAACCAAAGAGGAATTTTAAAATCTTCCTATTTATACTGATGGCACTCTACCTCTACCAGTTATGATGAAAGAATCTTGAGTTAGAGGTTTTTTTTGTTTTTTTTAATTTTTGTTATGTTAGTGAGTCTATGCAATATCTAGTAGAATGTAGTGGTTATGGCCCTGAGAAAAGATCTTGATATCTGTCAGTACGATCAACCTTCCTGAGAATTCTGTATGGTTACGCAGGCCATAGGAAGTTGAATAAAATTATATCTTGATATCTGTGATCCAATGTCTTATTCAAGAGAAATCCATGTTTTTCTTAATATCTAAAAGAGCTATTAAGAGCTATATCTTTTATTAATTTTTTTGTTCTCACTAGTACCTATAAAAAGACTAATAAATAAAAGATTAATAACAAAAAATCCAATGCAATATTTGCAGCATTTGTAAACTGAGTCTTATAATTTGGTTTACAATATAACTATCTATTGATAGCAACAGAAATCCCATAAGCATAATGAAGTACCAAGGAGGAGGGAGAAAATATGCCTGCCCCCCATACAAACTACATTAACTCCAACACACTATATATACCAGAGGACAAAAGGAGCATGAGATGGTATAAAGATAAAAATATCAATAAATTTTATTAGTGATCATACAAAGTGCATAAAGCCATAACAATAAAGTGCCAATCAAAATGCAGATAACACACACCCATGGCAACCCACCCCTCCCAAAGAGATGGAAACCATCCAGGTAAGAAACCCCATTTGGAGCTAAATGTCTGGAGCGCTAAATCTCATATATAAATATTATGCCCCGTAGCTTAATAGGGGTCATATACAACTCCAGGGTTAGACATGGGGAAAAGAGCCAAAATATCAATGTTAGCGGTCTACTGTGATTCATAATTAGGTAAAAGCGTACCCCATAAATATTGAACAGTTGGGAGCTACCAAATAAATGCTGAGGGAGGAGGAGGGGGACCCGGTAGTATAGCCCCAACGCGCGTTTCGTGGCATACCAAGCCGTTTCCTCTTGACAAAGCAGCCTGGTGTGCCGCGAAACGTGCGTCGGGGGTATACTGCCGGGTCCCGCTCCTCCCTCAGCATTTATTTGGTAGCTCCCAACTGTTCAATATTTATGGGATACTGTTGTGAGTTCACTTTCCCCTTCACCATTGAGGTCTGATGAACTCCCTCTTCTGGTGAAGGAAAGTAGTGAGGCTGATTACCAAGCACCTGTGCAGGATGATGATGACTGGGTGACTGGAATTGCTGACTGGATATAAGGCAGCCAACGCCCTTCTGCCTTGCTGGTGATCTCTCTGAGGGATTCTAGGAGACCAGTCTGATTCCTGCTCCTCAAAAGCTAAGTTTTCTGCTCTGCTTTTTGCATTTGTGTTTTGGTTTTGTTTTGCCTTGTTTTTCTGAATTTCTGCCGTACCCTGCTGGGGTGAGCTGAATTCCTTTTTGCTCTGTCTGCAGAAAATACCTGAGTACTGATATAGTCTTTTTGAAGCCTAGCGTCTTCAGGGCTTTTTTACCTATCAGTCGGTTGGCTCTTGTTTTGATAGGGTTTTGGCGGATTGCAGACAGCAGCTTTTCTATCCTTCCTATTTAGTTAGCTTGGGCCCCATCATTTGCTCAGCCTATCTTTCTATCTGTGTGAGTGTTTTTTCATCTTGCTTCACCGTCATTATATGTTGGGGGCTGCCTATTGCTTTGGGGTCTGCTCTGGAGCAGTTTAGATTTCCCTTTCTGTCTTTAGGCTATTTAGATCTCCGGCTGTGATCGAGGGGTCTAGGGCACCGTAGGAACCCCCACGGCTACTGCTAGTTGTTGTTGATAGGTTCAGGGGTCTGCAATCCGATAGCTGCCAACTTCTCTGGTTTTCTGGACTTAGCTAGTATTTCTGTTTTTGCCTCCTACGGTGACTCATTCATAACAGAATCACCAGCCATACCGCAGATCCTAGGGTACTCAATAGCAGGAAAGAATTGTTAAAAAAAAGTGTGTATATTTTTTCCTCTATATCTCTGAGGCCGTAGGGGGATTTTTTTTTTCTCTCAATGAAGATAAAGCAATTGTCTGATCGTGTGGAGCAGCTCGCTGCGGAAGTGCGGGGAATTTCCGCCTACCTTGCTCATTCACATGCTGCTGAGCCAAAGATCCCTACTCCTGATGTGTTTTTTGGGGATCGGTCTAAATTTTTGAATTTCAAAAATAATTGTTAATTATTTTTTGCCTTGAAGCCTAACTCGTCAGGGAGCTCCGCGCAGCAGGTTAAAATTGTCATCTCTTTGCTGCGTGGCGATCCCCAGGATTGGGTGTTTTCTTTGAAACCAGATGATCCTATTCTGACTAATGTGAACGCATTTTTTCAAGCCTTGGGGTTGTTGTATGACGAACCTAATGCTATTGATCAGGCTGAAAAGACCCTGTTGGCATTGAGCCAGGGTCGAAATTCTGCAGAATTGTACTGTCAAAAATTCCGAAAGTGGGCGGTCCTTACTACCTAGAATGATAATGCCTTGGTAGCTCTCTTTCGGAAGGGTTTGTCAGAAGCCGTAAAAGATACTATGGTGGGATTTCCTGTTCCCTCTGGTCTTGACGATTCTATGTCATTAGCCATTCAGGTTGATCGGCGTTTACGTGAACGCAGGACTGCACGAGAGGTGTTGCCACCTGTTGAACAAGTGTCTAAACCTATGCAATGTGATAGAGTTTTGTCCAGGGAGCAATGTCAGGAGTTTAGAAGGCGTAATAAGCTGTATTTTTTTGTGTGGAGATGCCGCGCATATTATTTCTGTCTGTCCTAAACGAGAGAAACGTTTTGCACACACGTTTTCTGTGGGTGGTGTTCAACCTAAGTTTCTTCTGGCAATTACTCTGATCTGCTCCCTGTCCACATTTTCCGCCAAGGCTTTTGTGGATTCGGGAGCAGCCCTGAACCTAATGGACTTGGATTTTGCTAAACGTTCTGGATTTCCGATGACACCTCTGCGGACGCCTATCCCGTTGAGGGGGATTGATGCTACTCCTTTGGCGAAAAATAAACCTCAGTTTTGGACCCAGGTGGTAATGCGGGTCGCCCCAGACCATCAAGAAAATTGTAGATTTTTGGTGTTGCATAATTTGCATGGTACCATTGTTCTGGGGTTTCCCTGGTTGCAAATTCATAATCCAGTTTTGGATTGGAAATCTGTGTCTGTGGTGAGTTGGGGTTGTCGGTGTGCCCTTAGTGAGGCTCCGTTTTTTTCCACCTCTCCTCAGTCGCATGATGTTCCTGACTATTTGGCGGACTTTTATGATGTATTTAGTGAGAATGAGTCTGCGTCATTGCCTCCTCATAGGAGTTATGACTGTGCAATTGAACTGAGCCCGTGGTGTAAATTTCCCAAGGGTCAGCTCTTCAATTTATCTGTACCCGAGCACGAGGCTATGCGATCCTATATTAAGGAGGCATTGGAGAAGGGTCATATTAGACCATCCTCTTCACCCTTAGGTGCCGTTTTTTTTTTCGTGGCCAAAAAGGATGGTTCATTAAGGCCTTGTATTGATTATAGTGCCCTCAACAAAATTACTATTAAATATCAGTATCCGTTACCCCTGATTTCGGATCTATTCTCCAGAGTTAAAGGTGCTTGCTGGTTTACCAAGCTTGACCTCAGGGGGACGTATAATCTTATCCACATTAAGCATGGGGATGAATGGAAGACGGCGTTTAATACTCCGGAGGGACATTTTGAGTACCTGGTGATGCCTTTTGGGCTCACTAATGCCCCTTCTGTCTTCCAGTGCTTCATGAACGACATTTTCCTAGACTTTGTGGATAAATTTTTAATTATCTATCTGGATGATATTTTGATCTTCTCCAAGGATTGGGATTCTCATGAGGAACATGTTCGGACTGTGTTCCTGATCTTGAGGGAGAATTCCCTGTATGTCAAAGGATCGAAATGCCTTTTTGGGGTACAGAGGATTTCATTTTTGGGATTTATTATGTCTCCGTCAACTATTGAAATGGACCCGGCCAAGGTACAGGCCATTTATGATTGGGTTCAGCCCACTTCTTTGAAGGCCCTCCAGAAGTTTTTGGGTTTTGCTAATTTTTATTGGAAATTTATAGCAAAATTTTCTAGTATTGCCAAGCCATTGACTGATCTGACTAAGAAGGGTGCTGATGTGTTGAATTGGTCTCCGGAGGCTGTTTCTTCCTTTCAGGAGCTGAAGCGAAGATTCACTTCTGCCCTGGTTTTGCGGAAACCTGATGTCTCACTCCCGTTCCAGGTAGAGGTGGACGCTTCTGAGATTGGTGCAGGAGCTGTTTTGTCCCAAAAGGATCCTGTAACATCTAAAATGAATCCCTGTGCTTTCTTTTCCCGAAAGTTCTCTCCATCTGAACGCAACTATGATGTGGGGAATCGGGAACTGTTAGCCATTAAATGGGCATTTGAGGAGTGGAGACATTGGTTGGAGGGAGCTAAACATCAAGTTGTGGTCCTCACTGACCACAAGAATTTGATTTACCTGGAGTCGGCCAAACGCTTGAACCCTAGACAGGCTAGGTGGGCCTTGTTTTTTACACGTTTTGATTTTGTGGTCTCTTTTCTTCCTGGTACTAAGAATGTCAAGGCTGACGCTCTCTCTAGGAGCTTCTTTGCTGATTCTCCTGTGGTGACCGAGCCTGCTACCATCTTAGGTGAAGGGGTAGTTCTTTCTGCCATCTCGCCCGATTTTAGACGTGCTCTGGAAGAGTTCCAGGAGGGCAAACCTGAGCGTTGTCCCAGTGGAAAGTTGTATGTTCCTGACCAGTGGAAGAAGAGAGTGATGTCTGAAGTTCATTGCTCTGCATTGGCTGGTCATCCAGGTATTTTTGGTACTAGAGATCTGGTGAGTCCGTCTTTTTGGTGGCCCGCCTTGTCTCGTGATGTCAGGAATTTTGTGCAGTCCTGTGGGACTTGCTCCCGGTCTAAACCTTGTTCTCGCTCTAGTGGGTTGTTGATGCCTTTGCCGGTCCCCAGGAGGCCATGGACCCATATTTCAATGGATTTCATCTCTGATATGCCTGTCTCTCAGAGAATGACTGTTATTTGGGTGATTTGTGATAGGTTCTCTAAGATGGTTCATCTTGTACCACTCCCTAAGTTGCCATCTTCCTCTGAGTTGGTGCCCCTGTTTTTGCAACAGGTGGATCGCTTGCACGGGATTCCTGAGAAAATTGTATCTGACAGAGGAGTTCAGTTTGTGTCTAGATTTTGGAGGACTTTCTGTTCCAAGCTGGGAATTCAGTTGTCCTTCTCCTCTGCTTTTCACCCTCAGACCAATCGGCAGACGGAGAGAACAAACCAGACCTTGGAGTCGTATTTGAGATGTTTTATTTCCGCTGATCAGGATGATTGGGTTTCATTTTTGCCCTTGGTCGAATTTGCTTTAAATAATAGAGCTTGTTCTGCCACTTTGATGTCACCTTTTTTTTGTAACTTTGGGTTTCATCCTCGATTTTCTTCAGGGCAGGTGTTGGTGATATGGTTTGGTTATCATCAAAAAATATCGCTATGAAGGTGGCTTCTCCTAAGTTTAAGCCTAGATTTATTGGACCTTACAAGATTTTGGCGATTATTAATCCGGTCTCTTTTCGTTTGGCTCTTCCTGTCACATTTAAAATCCATAATGTGTTTCATAAGTCCTTGTTGAAGAGGTTTGTTGAACCAGTCGTTCCTGGGGTGGCACCTCTGGACCCTGTATTGGTTGAAGGTAACATGGAATATGAGGTAGAGAAGATACTGGATTCCCGTCTGGCTAGACGGAGACTCCAGTATTTGGTTAAGTGGAAGGGTTATGGTCAGGAGGATAATTCCTGGGTCTCTGCCTCTGATATTCATGCCAATAGATTGGTGCGTGCCTTTCATCGGGCTCACCCTGATCGCCCTGGTGGCGTGGATGAGGGTTCGGTGACCCCTCCTCAAGGGGGAGGTACTGTTGTGAGTTCATTTTCCCCTTCACCATTGAGGTCTGATGAACTCCCTCTTCTGGTGAAAGAAGGTAGTGAGGCTGATTACCAAGCACCTGTGCAGGATGATGATGACTGGGTGACTGGAATTGCTGACTGGCTATAAGGCAGCCGACGCCCTTCTGCCTTGCTGGTGATCTCTCTGAGGGATTCTAGGAGACCAGTCTGATTCCTGCTCCTCAAAAGCTAAGTTTTCTGCTCTGCTTTTTGCATTTGTGTTTTGGTTTTGTTTTGCCTTGTTTTTCTGAATTTCTGCCGTACCCTGCTGGGGTGAGCTGAATTCCTTTTTGCTCTGTCTGCAGAAAATACCTGAGTACTGATATAGTCTTTTTGAAGCCTAGCGTCTTCAGGGCTTTTTTACCTATCAGTCGGTTGGCTCTTGTTTTGATAGGGTTTTGGCGGATTGCAGACAGCAGCTTTTCTATCCTTCCTATTTAGTTAGCTTGGGCCCCATCATTTGCTCAGCCTATCTTTCTATCTGTGTGAGTGTTTTTTCATCTTGCTTCACCGTCATTATATGTTGGGGGCTGCCTATTGCTTTGGGGTCTGCTCTGGAGCAGTTTAGATTTCCCTTTCTGTCTTTAGGCTATTTAGATCTCCGGCTGTGATCGAGGGGTCTAGGGCACCGTAGGAACCCCCACGGCTACTGCTAGTTGTTGTTGATAGGTTCAGGGGTCTGCAATCCGATAGCTGCCAACTTCTCTGGTTTTCTGGACTTAGCTAGTATTTCTGTTTTTGCCTCCTACGGTGACTCATTCATAACAGAATCACCAGCCATACCGCAGATCCTAGGGTACTCAATAGCAGGAAAGAATTGTTAAAAAAAAGTGTGTATATTTTTTCCTCTATATCTCTGAGGCCGTAGGGGGATTTTTTTTTTCTCTCAATGAAGATAAAGCAATTGTCTGATCGTGTGGAGCAGCTCGCTGCGGAAGTGCGGGGAATTTCCGCCTACCTTGCTCATTCACATGCTGCTGAGCCAAAGATCCCTACTCCTGATGTGTTTTTTGGGGATCGGTCTAAATTTTTGAATTTCAAAAATAATTGTTAATTATTTTTTGCCTTGAAGCCTAACTCGTCAGGGAGCTCCGCGCAGCAGGTTAAAATTGTCATCTCTTTGCTGCGTGGCGATCCCCAGGATTGGGTGTTTTCTTTGAAACCAGATGATCCTATTCTGACTAATGTGAACGCATTTTTTCAAGCCTTGGGGTTGTTGTATGACGAACCTAATGCTATTGATCAGGCTGAAAAGACCCTGTTGGCATTGAGCCAGGGTCGAAATTCTGCAGAATTGTACTGTCAAAAATTCCGAAAGTGGGCGGTCCTTACTACCTAGAATGATAATGCCTTGGTAGCTCTCTTTCGGAAGGGTTTGTCAGAAGCCGTAAAAGATACTATGGTGGGATTTCCTGTTCCCTCTGGTCTTGACGATTCTATGTCATTAGCCATTCAGGTTGATCGGCGTTTACGTGAACGCAGGACTGCACGAGAGGTGTTGCCACCTGTTGAACAAGTGTCTAAACCTATGCAATGTGATAGAGTTTTGTCCAGGGAGCAATGTCAGGAGTTTAGAAGGCGTAATAAGCTGTATTTTTTTGTGTGGAGATGCCGCGCATATTATTTCTGTCTGTCCTAAACGAGAGAAACGTTTTGCACACACGTTTTCTGTGGGTGGTGTTCAACCTAAGTTTCTTCTGGCAATTACTCTGATCTGCTCCCTGTCCACATTTTCCGCCAAGGCTTTTGTGGATTCGGGAGCAGCCCTGAACCTAATGGACTTGGATTTTGCTAAACGTTCTGGATTTCCGATGACACCTCTGCGGACGCCTATCCCGTTGAGGGGGATTGATGCTACTCCTTTGGCGAAAAATAAACCTCAGTTTTGGACCCAGGTGGTAATGCGGGTCGCCCCAGACCATCAAGAAAATTGTAGATTTTTGGTGTTGCATAATTTGCATGGTACCATTGTTCTGGGGTTTCCCTGGTTGCAAATTCATAATCCAGTTTTGGATTGGAAATCTGTGTCTGTGGTGAGTTGGGGTTGTCGGTGTGCCCTTAGTGAGGCTCCGTTTTTTTCCACCTCTCCTCAGTCGCATGATGTTCCTGACTATTTGGCGGACTTTTATGATGTATTTAGTGAGAATGAGTCTGCGTCATTGCCTCCTCATAGGAGTTATGACTGTGCAATTGAACTGAGCCCGTGGTGTAAATTTCCCAAGGGTCAGCTCTTCAATTTATCTGTACCCGAGCACGAGGCTATGCGATCCTATATTAAGGAGGCATTGGAGAAGGGTCATATTAGACCATCCTCTTCACCCTTAGGTGCCGTTTTTTTTTTCGTGGCCAAAAAGGATGGTTCATTAAGGCCTTGTATTGATTATAGTGCCCTCAACAAAATTACTATTAAATATCAGTATCCGTTACCCCTGATTTCGGATCTATTCTCCAGAGTTAAAGGTGCTTGCTGGTTTACCAAGCTTGACCTCAGGGGGACGTATAATCTTATCCACATTAAGCATGGGGATGAATGGAAGACGGCGTTTAATACTCCGGAGGGACATTTTGAGTACCTGGTGATGCCTTTTGGGCTCACTAATGCCCCTTCTGTCTTCCAGTGCTTCATGAACGACATTTTCCTAGACTTTGTGGATAAATTTTTAATTATCTATCTGGATGATATTTTGATCTTCTCCAAGGATTGGGATTCTCATGAGGAACATGTTCGGACTGTGTTCCTGATCTTGAGGGAGAATTCCCTGTATGTCAAAGGATCGAAATGCCTTTTTGGGGTACAGAGGATTTCATTTTTGGGATTTATTATGTCTCCGTCAACTATTGAAATGGACCCGGCCAAGGTACAGGCCATTTATGATTGGGTTCAGCCCACTTCTTTGAAGGCCCTCCAGAAGTTTTTGGGTTTTGCTAATTTTTATTGGAAATTTATAGCAAAATTTTCTAGTATTGCCAAGCCATTGACTGATCTGACTAAGAAGGGTGCTGATGTGTTGAATTGGTCTCCGGAGGCTGTTTCTTCCTTTCAGGAGCTGAAGCGAAGATTCACTTCTGCCCTGGTTTTGCGGAAACCTGATGTCTCACTCCCGTTCCAGGTAGAGGTGGACGCTTCTGAGATTGGTGCAGGAGCTGTTTTGTCCCAAAAGGATCCTGTAACATCTAAAATGAATCCCTGTGCTTTCTTTTCCCGAAAGTTCTCTCCATCTGAACGCAACTATGATGTGGGGAATCGGGAACTGTTAGCCATTAAATGGGCATTTGAGGAGTGGAGACATTGGTTGGAGGGAGCTAAACATCAAGTTGTGGTCCTCACTGACCACAAGAATTTGATTTACCTGGAGTCGGCCAAACGCTTGAACCCTAGACAGGCTAGGTGGGCCTTGTTTTTTACACGTTTTGATTTTGTGGTCTCTTTTCTTCCTGGTACTAAGAATGTCAAGGCTGACGCTCTCTCTAGGAGCTTCTTTGCTGATTCTCCTGTGGTGACCGAGCCTGCTACCATCTTAGGTGAAGGGGTAGTTCTTTCTGCCATCTCGCCCGATTTTAGACGTGCTCTGGAAGAGTTCCAGGAGGGCAAACCTGAGCGTTGTCCCAGTGGAAAGTTGTATGTTCCTGACCAGTGGAAGAAGAGAGTGATGTCTGAAGTTCATTGCTCTGCATTGGCTGGTCATCCAGGTATTTTTGGTACTAGAGATCTGGTGAGTCCGTCTTTTTGGTGGCCCGCCTTGTCTCGTGATGTCAGGAATTTTGTGCAGTCCTGTGGGACTTGCTCCCGGTCTAAACCTTGTTCTCGCTCTAGTGGGTTGTTGATGCCTTTGCCGGTCCCCAGGAGGCCATGGACCCATATTTCAATGGATTTCATCTCTGATATGCCTGTCTCTCAGAGAATGACTGTTATTTGGGTGATTTGTGATAGGTTCTCTAAGATGGTTCATCTTGTACCACTCCCTAAGTTGCCATCTTCCTCTGAGTTGGTGCCCCTGTTTTTGCAACAGGTGGATCGCTTGCACGGGATTCCTGAGAAAATTGTATCTGACAGAGGAGTTCAGTTTGTGTCTAGATTTTGGAGGACTTTCTGTTCCAAGCTGGGAATTCAGTTGTCCTTCTCCTCTGCTTTTCACCCTCAGACCAATCGGCAGACGGAGAGAACAAACCAGACCTTGGAGTCGTATTTGAGATGTTTTATTTCCGCTGATCAGGATGATTGGGTTTCATTTTTGCCCTTGGTCGAATTTGCTTTAAATAATAGAGCTTGTTCTGCCACTTTGATGTCACCTTTTTTTTGTAACTTTGGGTTTCATCCTCGATTTTCTTCAGGGCAGGTGTTGGTGATATGGTTTGGTTATCATCAAAAAATATCGCTATGAAGGTGGCTTCTCCTAAGTTTAAGCCTAGATTTATTGGACCTTACAAGATTTTGGCGATTATTAATCCGGTCTCTTTTCGTTTGGCTCTTCCTGTCACATTTAAAATCCATAATGTGTTTCATAAGTCCTTGTTGAAGAGGTTTGTTGAACCAGTCGTTCCTGGGGTGGCACCTCTGGACCCTGTATTGGTTGAAGGTAACATGGAATATGAGGTAGAGAAGATACTGGATTCCCGTCTGGCTAGACGGAGACTCCAGTATTTGGTTAAGTGGAAGGGTTATGGTCAGGAGGATAATTCCTGGGTCTCTGCCTCTGATATTCATGCCAATAGATTGGTGCGTGCCTTTCATCGGGCTCACCCTGATCGCCCTGGTGGCGTGGATGAGGGTTCGGTGACCCCTCCTCAAGGGGGAGGTACTGTTGTGAGTTCATTTTCCCCTTCACCATTGAGGTCTGATGAACTCCCTCTTCTGGTGAAAGAAGGTAGTGAGGCTGATTACCAAGCACCTGTGCAGGATGATGATGACTGGGTGACTGGAATTGCTGACTGGCTATAAGGCAGCCGACGCCCTTCTGCCTTGCTGGTGATCTCTCTGAGGGATTCTAGGAGACCAGTCTGATTCCTGCTCCTCAAAAGCTAAGTTTTCTGCTCTGCTTTTTGCATTTGTGTTTTGGTTTTGTTTTGCCTTGTTTTTCTGAATTTCTGCCGTACCCTGCTGGGGTGAGCTGAATTCCTTTTTGCTCTGTCTGCAGAAAATACCTGAGTACTGATATAGTCTTTTTGAAGCCTAGCGTCTTCAGGGCTTTTTTACCTATCAGTCGGTTGGCTCTTGTTTTGATAGGGTTTTGGCGGATTGCAGACAGCAGCTTTTCTATCCTTCCTATTTAGTTAGCTTGGGCCCCATCATTTGCTCAGCCTATCTTTCTATCTGTGTGAGTGTTTTTTCATCTTGCTTCACCGTCATTATATGTTGGGGGCTGCCTATTGCTTTGGGGTCTGCTCTGGAGCAGTTTAGATTTCCCTTTCTGTCTTTAGGCTATTTAGATCTCCGGCTGTGATCGAGGGGTCTAGGGCACCGTAGGAACCCCCACGGCTACTGCTAGTTGTTGTTGATAGGTTCAGGGGTCTGCAATCCGATAGCTGCCAACTTCTCTGGTTTTCTGGACTTAGCTAGTATTTCTGTTTTTGCCTCCTACGGTGACTCATTCATAACAGAATCACCAGCCATACCGCAGATCCTAGGGTACTCAATAGCAGGAAAGAATTGTTAAAAAAAAGTGTGTATATTTTTTCCTCTATATCTCTGAGGCCGTAGGGGGATTTTTTTTTTCTCTCAATGAAGATAAAGCAATTGTCTGATCGTGTGGAGCAGCTCGCTGCGGAAGTGCGGGGAATTTCCGCCTACCTTGCTCATTCACATGCTGCTGAGCCAAAGATCCCTACTCCTGATGTGTTTTTTGGGGATCGGTCTAAATTTTTGAATTTCAAAAATAATTGTTAATTATTTTTTGCCTTGAAGCCTAACTCGTCAGGGAGCTCCGCGCAGCAGGTTAAAATTGTCATCTCTTTGCTGCGTGGCGATCCCCAGGATTGGGTGTTTTCTTTGAAACCAGATGATCCTATTCTGACTAATGTGAACGCATTTTTTCAAGCCTTGGGGTTGTTGTATGACGAACCTAATGCTATTGATCAGGCTGAAAAGACCCTGTTGGCATTGAGCCAGGGTCGAAATTCTGCAGAATTGTACTGTCAAAAATTCCGAAAGTGGGCGGTCCTTACTACCTAGAATGATAATGCCTTGGTAGCTCTCTTTCGGAAGGGTTTGTCAGAAGCCGTAAAAGATACTATGGTGGGATTTCCTGTTCCCTCTGGTCTTGACGATTCTATGTCATTAGCCATTCAGGTTGATCGGCGTTTACGTGAACGCAGGACTGCACGAGAGGTGTTGCCACCTGTTGAACAAGTGTCTAAACCTATGCAATGTGATAGAGTTTTGTCCAGGGAGCAATGTCAGGAGTTTAGAAGGCGTAATAAGCTGTATTTTTTTGTGTGGAGATGCCGCGCATATTATTTCTGTCTGTCCTAAACGAGAGAAACGTTTTGCACACACGTTTTCTGTGGGTGGTGTTCAACCTAAGTTTCTTCTGGCAATTACTCTGATCTGCTCCCTGTCCACATTTTCCGCCAAGGCTTTTGTGGATTCGGGAGCAGCCCTGAACCTAATGGACTTGGATTTTGCTAAACGTTCTGGATTTCCGATGACACCTCTGCGGACGCCTATCCCGTTGAGGGGGATTGATGCTACTCCTTTGGCGAAAAATAAACCTCAGTTTTGGACCCAGGTGGTAATGCGGGTCGCCCCAGACCATCAAGAAAATTGTAGATTTTTGGTGTTGCATAATTTGCATGGTACCATTGTTCTGGGGTTTCCCTGGTTGCAAATTCATAATCCAGTTTTGGATTGGAAATCTGTGTCTGTGGTGAGTTGGGGTTGTCGGTGTGCCCTTAGTGAGGCTCCGTTTTTTTCCACCTCTCCTCAGTCGCATGATGTTCCTGACTATTTGGCGGACTTTTATGATGTATTTAGTGAGAATGAGTCTGCGTCATTGCCTCCTCATAGGAGTTATGACTGTGCAATTGAACTGAGCCCGTGGTGTAAATTTCCCAAGGGTCAGCTCTTCAATTTATCTGTACCCGAGCACGAGGCTATGCGATCCTATATTAAGGAGGCATTGGAGAAGGGTCATATTAGACCATCCTCTTCACCCTTAGGTGCCGTTTTTTTTTTCGTGGCCAAAAAGGATGGTTCATTAAGGCCTTGTATTGATTATAGTGCCCTCAACAAAATTACTATTAAATATCAGTATCCGTTACCCCTGATTTCGGATCTATTCTCCAGAGTTAAAGGTGCTTGCTGGTTTACCAAGCTTGACCTCAGGGGGACGTATAATCTTATCCACATTAAGCATGGGGATGAATGGAAGACGGCGTTTAATACTCCGGAGGGACATTTTGAGTACCTGGTGATGCCTTTTGGGCTCACTAATGCCCCTTCTGTCTTCCAGTGCTTCATGAACGACATTTTCCTAGACTTTGTGGATAAATTTTTAATTATCTATCTGGATGATATTTTGATCTTCTCCAAGGATTGGGATTCTCATGAGGAACATGTTCGGACTGTGTTCCTGATCTTGAGGGAGAATTCCCTGTATGTCAAAGGATCGAAATGCCTTTTTGGGGTACAGAGGATTTCATTTTTGGGATTTATTATGTCTCCGTCAACTATTGAAATGGACCCGGCCAAGGTACAGGCCATTTATGATTGGGTTCAGCCCACTTCTTTGAAGGCCCTCCAGAAGTTTTTGGGTTTTGCTAATTTTTATTGGAAATTTATAGCAAAATTTTCTAGTATTGCCAAGCCATTGACTGATCTGACTAAGAAGGGTGCTGATGTGTTGAATTGGTCTCCGGAGGCTGTTTCTTCCTTTCAGGAGCTGAAGCGAAGATTCACTTCTGCCCTGGTTTTGCGGAAACCTGATGTCTCACTCCCGTTCCAGGTAGAGGTGGACGCTTCTGAGATTGGTGCAGGAGCTGTTTTGTCCCAAAAGGATCCTGTAACATCTAAAATGAATCCCTGTGCTTTCTTTTCCCGAAAGTTCTCTCCATCTGAACGCAACTATGATGTGGGGAATCGGGAACTGTTAGCCATTAAATGGGCATTTGAGGAGTGGAGACATTGGTTGGAGGGAGCTAAACATCAAGTTGTGGTCCTCACTGACCACAAGAATTTGATTTACCTGGAGTCGGCCAAACGCTTGAACCCTAGACAGGCTAGGTGGGCCTTGTTTTTTACACGTTTTGATTTTGTGGTCTCTTTTCTTCCTGGTACTAAGAATGTCAAGGCTGACGCTCTCTCTAGGAGCTTCTTTGCTGATTCTCCTGTGGTGACCGAGCCTGCTACCATCTTAGGTGAAGGGGTAGTTCTTTCTGCCATCTCGCCCGATTTTAGACGTGCTCTGGAAGAGTTCCAGGAGGGCAAACCTGAGCGTTGTCCCAGTGGAAAGTTGTATGTTCCTGACCAGTGGAAGAAGAGAGTGATGTCTGAAGTTCATTGCTCTGCATTGGCTGGTCATCCAGGTATTTTTGGTACTAGAGATCTGGTGAGTCCGTCTTTTTGGTGGCCCGCCTTGTCTCGTGATGTCAGGAATTTTGTGCAGTCCTGTGGGACTTGCTCCCGGTCTAAACCTTGTTCTCGCTCTAGTGGGTTGTTGATGCCTTTGCCGGTCCCCAGGAGGCCATGGACCCATATTTCAATGGATTTCATCTCTGATATGCCTGTCTCTCAGAGAATGACTGTTATTTGGGTGATTTGTGATAGGTTCTCTAAGATGGTTCATCTTGTACCACTCCCTAAGTTGCCATCTTCCTCTGAGTTGGTGCCCCTGTTTTTGCAACAGGTGGATCGCTTGCACGGGATTCCTGAGAAAATTGTATCTGACAGAGGAGTTCAGTTTGTGTCTAGATTTTGGAGGACTTTCTGTTCCAAGCTGGGAATTCAGTTGTCCTTCTCCTCTGCTTTTCACCCTCAGACCAATCGGCAGACGGAGAGAACAAACCAGACCTTGGAGTCGTATTTGAGATGTTTTATTTCCGCTGATCAGGATGATTGGGTTTCATTTTTGCCCTTGGTCGAATTTGCTTTAAATAATAGAGCTTGTTCTGCCACTTTGATGTCACCTTTTTTTTGTAACTTTGGGTTTCATCCTCGATTTTCTTCAGGGCAGGTGTTGGTGATATGGTTTGGTTATCATCAAAAAATATCGCTATGAAGGTGGCTTCTCCTAAGTTTAAGCCTAGATTTATTGGACCTTACAAGATTTTGGCGATTATTAATCCGGTCTCTTTTCGTTTGGCTCTTCCTGTCACATTTAAAATCCATAATGTGTTTCATAAGTCCTTGTTGAAGAGGTTTGTTGAACCAGTCGTTCCTGGGGTGGCACCTCTGGACCCTGTATTGGTTGAAGGTAACATGGAATATGAGGTAGAGAAGATACTGGATTCCCGTCTGGCTAGACGGAGACTCCAGTATTTGGTTAAGTGGAAGGGTTATGGTCAGGAGGATAATTCCTGGGTCTCTGCCTCTGATATTCATGCCAATAGATTGGTGCGTGCCTTTCATCGGGCTCACCCTGATCGCCCTGGTGGCGTGGATGAGGGTTCGGTGACCCCTCCTCAAGGGGGAGGTACTGTTGTGAGTTCATTTTCCCCTTCACCATTGAGGTCTGATGAACTCCCTCTTCTGGTGAAAGAAGGTAGTGAGGCTGATTACCAAGCACCTGTGCAGGATGATGATGACTGGGTGACTGGAATTGCTGACTGGCTATAAGGCAGCCGACGCCCTTCTGCCTTGCTGGTGATCTCTCTGAGGGATTCTAGGAGACCAGTCTGATTCCTGCTCCTCAAAAGCTAAGTTTTCTGCTCTGCTTTTTGCATTTGTGTTTTGGTTTTGTTTTACCTTGTTTTTCTGAATTTCTGCCATTCCCTGCTGGGGTGAGCTGAATTCCTTTTTGCTCTGTCTGCAGAAAATACCTGAGTACTGATATAGTCTTTTTGAAGCCTAGCGTCTTCAGGGCTTTTTTCCCTATCAGTCGGTTGGCTCTTGTTTTGATAGGGTTTTGGCAGATTGCAGACAGCAGCTTTTCTATCCTTTCCTATTTAGTTAGCTTGGGCCCCTTCATTTGCTCAGCCTATCTTTCTATCTGTGTGAGTGTTTTTTCATCTTGCTTCACCGTCATTATATGTTGGGGGCTGATATTGCTTTGGGGTCTGCTCTGGGGCAGTTTAGATTTCCCATTCTGTCTTTAGGCTATTTAGATCTCCGGCTGTGATCGAGGGGTCTAGGGCACCGTAGGAACCCCCCACGGCTACTGCTAGTTGTTGATAGGTTCAGGGGTCTGCAATCCGATAGCTGCCAACTTCTCTGGTTTTCTGGACTTAGCTAGTATTTCTGTTTTTGCCTCCTACGGTGACTCATTCATAACAGGATACATTTTTACCTAATTATGAATCACTAGTAGACTGCTAACAATGATATTTCTTCAGTCACCTTCCACGACAGCCACATCGGAGGTTGTCTTCTCCGCCCTAATGGGACAGGAACACAAAGAGGTTAAATACCCCTCCCCTTCCTGCAACCACCAGTGTTTTCTTGTCCCCTATCGGGCACGAAGAGGAACTCTGATGGTGCTGCTGTGGCCGGCGAGCAGAGCACCCTACATTACCTTCTGAGCTGGGCAGCTGAGGTCGGGGGCTTCTTCTCACCTCCTCCTATAGCTGCTCCCATCTCCCCGCTTCCACGGGACTCGGGACCTTCCCGCCTTTCCTGCGCCCCTCTGGGGGGGTAAAGCGGGGTGTTGACGTGCGTGCTGGGGGCCTCCAGTAGCTCCCTGGCTTCCTCCTCCCCCAGGCTGCCGTCTCCGGGGAGCGCGCGCCGGCCGGGGGTGGCGCGCCTCCACTTCCGGGTCATCTCTGGGCACCGGAGAGCGCTTCACTTCTGGGTCCTCTACGCGTTCCACAGTGGAGCGCACACGTGCCAGCCGGCGCTTTGCTCCCAGGACCGGCGGCAACATCAGGGGGCGTTCCAAATGCGGTTTCCCCCCCATTGGGCCAACAAGGGGAGGAGGAGCACTGATGAAGCTGGACCCTCGATCCCTTGAAAAGATCCAGGGAGCAGTCACCAGGTAAGACATCAGTCTGACGCCGACAGACAGACATGGACGGTGACATGCCTTCTCTCTCTGCGTCAGCGGAGTCCAGTGTACCCCCTCCTACTGTAAGTAGCAGAGTCGGCCCCGGCTATCCAGTGTTTTTCCCTCAGTGGCATAGCAAACCTTCTCTCTCTCTCTTATAGGGAGAAAAGGTCTCTGACCCTAAGGGGACCAGCAGCAAGTGTAAAATGTGTGCTGCCAGACTCCCCTCATATGGGAAAATGCTCTGCCAGTCCTGTACAGATGAGGTCTTACGCTCTGAGCAGCCCTCTCCTGGATAGCATCATATCCCTCTTAAAACAGGAGGTCCAGACCTCCATGGCTACCTTCTCCCAGATCCCGGTACCACAAGCACCGGAAGAATCTGAAGACGAAACCTCCGGTAGAATCTGACTTGGGCGAGATTCAGTCCTCGGATTCGGAGGACGCTTGGGAGAATGATGGTTTCACTTTCACTACTACCCCTAAATCAGGGAACAAAAAATATTATTTTAGTTCTGAGGACATGGGCCTACTGATCAGTATGGTTAGGGGCACCATGGGGGTAGAGGAGGAAGAAGTGAAGTACACAGTACAGGACGAAATGTTTGGGGATCTGAAGCCTAAAAATCAAAAGTGGTTTCCGGTACAAGAGAATTAACAGAATCTGATCCTCCACAAATGGGGTCTCCCAGAAAAAGGTCTTAGTGTGCCCTCAGAGCTAAAAAATCATTTCCCCCTGGATGGGGATAGCTCTTTATGGGAAACCCAAAAAGTGGATGTACAGCTGTCCAGGGTATCTAAAAAAAAACTACCCTCCCTTTTGAGGACTCTTCCCAGCTCAAAGATCCTATGGATCGGAAGATAGAGAGCCTATTAAGGAAGTCCTGGGACACCTCTACAAATTTACTGAAAACCAACATAGCCTCCACTTGCGTGGCCAGATCCCTGTTTCTCTGGTTACGCACTCTTGAAGATCATCTGACTCAGGGTACCTCAAGAGAAGAGAAACTTGACTCCTTACCCCTACTGCAGAAAGCAACAGGGTTCCTAGCCGACGCTTCCACCGAGTTGGTCCGGGTAGCCGCAAAAGCAGCCGTCCTCTCCAACTCCTCTTGGAAAGCACTTTGGTTAAAATCTTGGGGGGCGACTTTACCTCCAAATGCAAGTTATGTGCCATCTCCTTCCAGGGCCACTATGTGTTCGGGCCTGTCCTGTATGACATTCTGGACAAGGCCGCGGACAACAAGAAATCGCTCCCAGAAAACAAGAATCCTAAGAGACGTTTTTTTCGTCCCCCTCCGTGACCAACCCTCACAGAGAGTATTGGGGGAAAGGTAAAACAGGGAGATGGAGTTATCCTAAAGGAAGAAAGGGCAAGAACATACTTGTCCCTAACCAACAAGAGACCCCAAACAAGCAATGATGGTGCCCCAGTCTGGGGTCGACTCTCACTCTTCTTCACCCAGTGGCAGTCCATCTCAACGAATCAGTGGGTCCTCCGTACCATACGAGATGGACTAAACATAATTTGAGAATCCTCCCCGCAATGCTTAAGGGTGACGTCCTTACAATTCCCACACCTCCAGTACTCCTTATTAAAGGACCTCCAAAATCTGCTCCGGTCGAAGGTAGTGTCACGGGTGCCAAAACAGGAAGAAGGACACGGCCATTACTCTCGTCTCTTCCTGGTAACGAAACCGTCGGGGAAAAACAGGTTCATAATAAACCTGAAGCCATTAAACGAATCGGTCCGGTACAGGCGATTCAAGATGGAATCGATCAGGTCGGCAATCCCGCTCATCAGACAGAATTGGGTAAAGACAACAGGGGATCTGAGGGATGCATACTACTATGTGCCTATCCATCCACAGCCCAGGAAATTCCTCAGATTCACAGTCTCTAGGGGTCAACAAGTCAGCCATTTCCAATTCAATGTCCTACCCTTCGGCATCTCATCAGCATCGGGATTTTTACCGAAATCATAGCGGAAGCAATAATATTCATCCAGCGCCAGGCAATATGCATTATCCTATATCTGGACGACTTCCTCATCACTGCGCCATCTGTCCTTCTTCTGAAGATGGACGTGGCGAAGGTCCTGAAGATACTAAAGTCTCTGGGTTGGATCCCGATCCTAGAGAATTCAGAAATCCATCCCTCCACAAGGAGAAAGTTTTCTAGGGATTCTCTTGGATTCAAAGGAAAGAACATCCTTTCTACCCAGAGATCGTCAAGTCGACTTTGTCCGCAGAATAAACAGATTCAGGGACCACCGACCCTCGGAGTCGATGTCTATTCTAGGATCTCTGACCGCATGTATCCAGGCGGTCTCTTGGGCTCAGGCTCATACACGTACCCTACAAACACACATGCTTCTGCATTCCAGAAGATGACAGATTCCATTGACCCAAAGAATTTCCCTTCCTGGTCATGTAAAATCGGCCCTGAGATTGTGGTTGAATTACCGAAATCTTCAGAAGGGGGTCAGCTAGGATCAACTTCCCCTGAAAACACTCCACTCAGATGCCAGGCAACGAGGTTGGGGAGAGGTAGTAGAGGGATCCTACTTTCTGGGACGATGGCCACCAAGCTTCAGCACCAGTTCCTCAAACTTGAGAGAACTGAAAGCTGTAGAGGAGACCCTAAAAGCGTCATCATCGCTAATCCAAAACCACCATGTCCGCGTCTACTCGGACAACATGACTACAGTGGCCTATCTCCGACACCAGGGAGGTACGAAGTACGCCGGTCTGAAGGTGATAGCAGTCAGGATTTTCTCCTGGGCAGAGGAAAACCTACTATCAATTACAGCAGTACATCTGAAGGTGTCAGACAACACCCAGGCAGACTTCCTCAGCCGGAAAGACATCCATCCAGGGGAGTGGTGCCTGGACCAAGCAGTTTTTTCATCCCTAACCTCAAGATGGGGGACTCCAGAGGTGGACTTATTTGCCAACAGGCACAATGCAAAAGCAAAGGCATTCTTCTCCCTCTACCACATGGACGGGGCTCAGGGAATAGATGTCTTCGCCCAACTGTGGAATTTCAACCTAGCCTACGCCTTTCCACCCATACCCATGCTGGCAAGGACGTTACAAAAAATCCGGACAGACCAAGTCCCCACAATCCTAATCGCCCCTCTGTGGCCTGGAAGAAGCTGGTACAGTGCCCTACTGGACATGGCTCAGGAAGGCCCTTGGCTTCCACCTCAAAAAGTCGACCTTCGCCAAGGTCCTCTACTACACCCGGACCTTCACAAACTGAACCTGGCAGCATGGTTACTGAAGCTGAGATCCTGAGAGCCAAAGGACTCTCGGATAAGGTAATCCAAACCCTCCAGAAAAGCATGAAACCAATGCCATCTATGCCAAGGTCTGGAAGAGGTTTACGTCCTGGTGCTCCCCAAACACTCCTGACCCCTTCCATCTTAGAGATGGGCCTTTAGGCCCCGTCACACATAGCGATCTCGCTAGCGAGATCGCTGCTGAGTCACAGTTTTTATGACACAACAGCGATCTCACCAGCGAGATCGCTGTGTGTGACAGCGATCAGCGACCGGCCCCCCTGCTGGTATCACTGATCGCTGCAGGAAAGGCCACGACTTTTTTTTGGTCGCTGGTCTCCCGCTGGCCACCACGCATCGCTGCATGTGACAGGCGGGAGACCAGCGATCTGCTGGTAACTAATGTACACATCGGGTATCCAAGGGACGTGCGTCCCATAGATACCCGATGTGTACGTTAGTAACCAGCGCGCTGATGCAGGGAGTTGGTAACTAACATACACATCGGGTATCTAGGGACGCACGTCCCTTGGATACCTGATGTGTACGTTAGTTACCAGCTTCCTGCATCAGCGCGCTGGTTACTAACGTGCACAGCGACACTGGGCGTCGCTGTGCTGATCGCTGTTGAAGCTCTCTGTTTGACAGCTCACCAGCGATCACATAGCGATTCACCAGCGATCCTGACACATTGATATTGTTGTCAGGATCGCTGGTGAGTCGCTATGTGTGACTCCAACCTTACTCCCAGCACTCTGAAAGTGCAAGTATCAGCTCTTAGCACCTTTTTTGATCTTGACCTAGCTAGCCACCGCTGGATCAAACGTTTTATGGCATCGGCAGCCAGGATTCGGCCTAAACTCCGAAGTCAGGTGCCTCCTTGGGATCTCAATATCGTACTCAACAGCCTAACCCAAGATCCATTTGAGCCCTTAGAATCCCTGACCATAGAAAGCTTAACTCTTAAAACCATCTTTTTAGTCCAATCACTATGGCTAGACGTATAGGAGAGTTGCAGGCCCTGTCAATACAAGAACCTTACCTCACAATTACTACTAATTATCTTGAGATTAGATCACTCTTTTCTACCTAAAGTGGTCTAAAACTTCCATAGGGATCAGGATATTGTGCTACCCTCATTCTGCCCAAGCCCTTCCAGCCCTAGGGAAGAAACCTTCCACTCTCTCGACGTTCGCAGAGTGGTCCTATTTTACCTACAGCAAACTGAAACCTGATGGATTGACCAGAATCTATTCATCCACTTGTCAGGACAAAATAAAGGCAAGAAGGTGGCAAAGAACACGATCGCAAACTGGATCAGTCTATTTGCCTGGCCTTCTCATCACAGAAACTGGAGCCACCAGCTTCACTGAAGGTGCACTCTACCCGTGCTGTAGCAGCATCATGGGCAGAGAGGGGGAATGCTTCTTCAGAGCAGGCACCTGGTCGTCTATCCACACGTTCACCAGACATTACAAGCTAAATTTCAATAGGGATTTAACATTTAGCAGACGAGTTCTGCAGGCCGTGATCCCTCCTTAGAGAAATTAGCTGTTGGTATTACTCCGATGTGGCTGTCGTGGAAGGTGACTGGAGAAAATAGAATTTGTCTTACCAGTAATTCGGTTTCTAGGAACCTTTTACGTTAGCACTAATTTCCCCCCTATCTGATGTCCTTATTGGATGATTCCTGCACTTTTGTGGTAACTATACATGCTAGTGTGTCCAGGAAAGCACTTGTGGTTGCAAGAAGGGGAGGGGTATTTAACCTATTTGTGTTCCTGTCCCCTATTAGGGCGGGGAAGGCAACCTCCGATTTGGCTTTCGTGGAAGGTTCCTAGAAACCGAAATACCGGTAAGACTAATTCTATTTTTGGCTCTTTTCCCCATGTCTAACCCTGGAGTCATATATGATCCCAATTAAGCCACTGGGCATAATATTTATATATTGGATTTAGCACTTTGGACATTTAGCTACAAATGGGGTTTCTTACCTGGATGGATTCCATCTCTTTAGGAGGGGTGGGTTGCCCTAGGTGTGTGTTATCTGCATTTTGATTGGCACTATATTGTTATGGCTCTATGCGCTTTGTGTGATCACTAATAAAATTTATTGATATTCTTATCTTTATACCATCTCATGCTCCTTTTGTCCTCCGGTGTGTGTATATATATATATATATATATGACTATCTATTGCTCTGATTTAGTGGTGGGAGTTGTCACGTGGTGTACCTATAACTTACCTATAACTCTAAACTTGCAGTAACCTGCATGTACATTTTGTTTTAAAAAAAAGTGTACCCCAAAATGTTACAAAAGCTGTGTGTGCTCTACTCCAACATAGTATAATGCTGCTGCAGTGCAGTATAGCGCAACCTCCACCAGGGGGTGCTGGTGAGGGAAGAGAGGTTGCACACACAGCATAGCACCACTGAGCAGCAGAACAGGTGCCACCAGGTGGCAAAAGAGTGGTCAGATGAGTCGCGTCAAAAACAGTCAGGAAAAATAGGACCAGAGGAAAAAGGAAAACACGTGGTCACATACAAGCCAGAACACAGAGCCAGACGGGAGCAGAGATAACGGAGACGTGAGACAGTCAAACAGGTCAGAAGACAAGCCAGATCACATACCAAGAGGTCCAAGCACAGGGAGCAAACACTAAGACAAGTGGGGTGGCAGGAAAGAGAAGTCATGGGAACAGAGTAAGCGGGCAGAGGAAAAAACACGGTATCAAGGGGTCAGCTGCTCTAGCCTGGGAGCATGAACTATCACTGACGTTGATCTGCAGGCCACAGTAGACTGAAATAGCCACACAGAACCCAAAACGAGACAGAGAAGGTTAACCTCCGCACTACCAGACCGGGGAGAGAATAACAAGAAACAAACCCTGGCCTGGATCATGACACATAGACTTTTATGCTCAAGAAATGAGCTATGGAATTGTAGGGATGTGGACTGTCTTACCTTGTTCTTGGTACTGAAGACAACAATCGCTCTGTGCACATAGTGTCGTCCGGTTTTATATGTATTAGTGATGTGTGTCTTATGCATTTCCTGTGTAAGTGATTTCTCTATAGACTCAGAAACCTTGTAAACCATATATGGTTTTGACAAATTATTGTATAGAAAAAACAAAAAATCCTTGTGGAAAAATACTAAGCTAAAATTGTGGCTTACTTTGCCATATAAAAATTTGGTGTCTATGACTTGCATCACGTCTGTTGTTGAACTAAAGTATTCAAATATGCTGTGAATTTAACATCTAACATTGCCCAAGTGTTAAGACTAGACAGCCTGATATGCATTTAATTTAGGTTTGCAGTCTAAATATTGTATAGGATTAGCGAAACTGCCCCATTGTGTGTAATTGAAATGTTATTAAGTATATACATGCCTGGTTAAACATTTTCTAATGCTTTCAAGTATTATATTTCAGAGTCTGTTTTTCATTCTGTGGAACCTTATACAAAGAAAGAGCTATCTGCTGTGAGTTTTCCAGACATTATTCGCAACTATAAAGTGATGGCAGCAGAAAATATTCCAGAGAACCCACTAAAGTTTTTATATCCAGATACACAAAAAGATATGGCATTTGGAAAGTACTACTCAAGGCCAAAAGATGGTAAGTTTATCTCTCAGGTATTTATTTAGTAACTGTCATGTCCGAATTCTCAGTTCAATGCTGAGAAAGATATATATCAGTGTAGGCTTCATCCCGTTAACCATACATTTTCAATCGGATTGCTTCCATCCGCTAGCTGAGCCAACTCCGTGTTCAGTGTAGTAAGTTCTCTGTTAATCCATTTGAATTTTTTGTAACTATATGCTATATAGTTTTGGCCCCTTTCGTAAATTTGTTTGTATATTTTTTATAAACACTGCCTATTGTTCTGGATTAAATATAAAAATGTAATAGTTCTCTTCATTTTGTTCTGTAAACTACACCCCAAAGTCATCCGCTGCCAGAACCAGGCGTTCATTCAGCCTTTATAAAAATGACTGGTGGTGGCAGTAATGAATAAATGTGAATGACCCATACTACTGTAATATATGAAGATGCATACAAAGGTAAATACAGAGATGAACACAGAAGATGTCAGTCATAAGTATATATACACATTTATGAAATTGGCGTCCCCAAAACAATTCAAGAAATCCTCACTGTTATCCTATTAGTTGGAACTGAAGTAACGTTGGTCAGTAGAGAAATGGACAATTATACAAATAAGATGGGGAACACGCAGATAGTATATGCATATATATGTAAGCATGAAAATAAATGCATGGATGTAAGAGCATCAAATAATGATGACACATACACATATACCTGCTGGTTATACTAACTGGACCATATAGAAAAACACAAAAACCAATAAAGAAAATAACTGGTTAAAAATAAAAAAGTATTTTAAACATGTAGAAAAACTTTTATTGAGAACACAAGTAAGTGTGTGGTAGCAGTGTGTAAGTCAGGCACACACACAACATTGAAAACAGTGAAAAAAACATGTTAAATGTGATATGTGCAAATGGACCTGCAGATTACATGTCTATATACAGTATGGGCACAAGTAATTATATATTATATTATAATTCAGACGTTCACAGATATAACTGGAAAAATAGTTAGCTCATAGAATAAGGCGCTAAACGTGAAAATCACATTGCTGGGTGGAGTCCCCGGATCTGCTCCATTTGTGTGGACTCATTGTAGGTGCATTATGGACGGACTCATTGTGGATACTGCAGAATTACCTTTATTTGTGCTGCCCAGTTCCCTGTACCAATAAATCTCATTAGATTGTTTATTGGCCTGGTGTCTCTTTGTGGTCTGTCGCATACCCCGTCACAAAGTGGTGGCAAGCAGTGGGATTAGAGCAGAAACAATGGAGGACAGTGGTGCATCAACGCCTGGAACCGGAACCTTAGGATACAGGAACTGGACTGTGAGGAGCCTACAAACAAAAGCCCATGAATTAGGAGTCTGCTACAAAGGACTGACCAAGGAGCAACTAATTAAGGCTTTGCAAGGAGCTTGCCTGCAAGATGGCACTGAAGAAGGATTCCCACAGCAAAGGGAGGAAAGACAGGAGCTGCAGGCAAATACCCAAAAAAGTCAGTGGTTTGTGTGGTACAAGGAGGAAATGGCATTGCTTGGAGTTGAGGTCACTATAGAATATAAGATGGAGGCCATTCGTAGAGCTCAAGAGAGGGCATTGTGGAGGAGAGACAGCTCGCTATGGAAGCTCCAGACAGACTGTATCCACAGCATCCACCATGAGAGAATTCCCCAGAGTGTCCCGCAAGGACTTCAAGCCATTTAATTAGGCTGCAGGCGACATTGAGGGCTTCTTCCAGAACTTCGAACATCAATGTCGAGCCACAGCCACCTGTTCTTCTGATCTTCAGCACAAACATTTACATGAGGTCATGCTGGATGGCCAAAAAGTTGTTGGCTTTCGTGACACTGGGGCTTTTCTCACCATAGCCGATCCCCGAGTAATTCGATAAGAAGCAATTCAAAAGGAACCAGGAATTGCAATTGAATTGACTGGAGGTAATCAGAGATATATTCCAAGAGAGAGTGTGGCCCTGGATTTTGGCTTTGGGGCCAAACAATGCATGATCAGCGTGATGAGCAGCCTTCCTGCAGATGTTCTGCTAGGAAACGATGTGGGGAATTTTCAACACCACTTTGTGGGTGCGCTAACCTGAAGTCAAGCCAGGAGAGCAGCAAATGTGGACGTTTTCAACCCGTCAATGGAAATAAGACCACCAGAACTGCTGTCACAGCCGGTGAGTGATTCTTCTTGTGGGGATCATATGAGTGTCTCTTGGAATAAAGCTCAGTTTAGACAAGAGGTAGAAACGGACTCTACCCTAGCTAGTTTTAGAACTCGGGCTGAAATAGGGCTGATAGGGGAAAGCGGGAAAAAAATTATCAGGGAAAATGGACTCCTATATCGGGTTACCAACACTGACTTCCTAGATAAACCCTGGACTTATAGCAAACAGCTGATTGTCCCTCAGAAATACAGTTTCCCTATTACACCTTGCTCATGACATTCCTACTGCTGACCATCAAGGGAAAACCCACACTGAGAGATGATTGACTCAAATTTTCTAATGGCCTGGAATTTCCAAAGTTGTGGCACATTTCTGCCAAACTTGCGTCATCTGTCAGCGTAGAGGGCAACCAGGAGATCACCCAAAGGCACCCTTGCAACCGCTCCATATAATAGAAGAACACTTTCAAAGAGTAGCTGTCGATATCATTGGACCTCTGGCTAAAACAAGTAAATCTAGAAAGCAGTACATTCTCACTGTTGTGGACTATGCCACCCTATATCCAGAAGCTATGGCCTTGTCAAGTATTTCTGCAGCCAAGGTGGCCGAGGCCTTGGTTACCATTTTCACCAGAGTAGGATTCCTGTTATGTGCAACACCAAAAATTTACAATTTTCTTGGTGGTCCGGTGCGACCCGCATTATCACCTGTGTGAGACTGGGGACCTCCGGAGTGAACCCTCAGGACCGCGACGACGAACCTTCCTCAGGTGAGCTGACCAGGTGGACCACCCCCTATACAGGGAGCGTTAGGGGCAGACACAAGGGAGACTATCGCCGCGGAGGCTGATACCTGGGAACAGCCGGGTGAGTATGCAGGCAGGGAAGTGCAGGCGACCAGATGGGAGATGACGACAGCCACATGGATGGCTTCTGAGACTGCGGAAACGGCGGACGGCAGACGTGACTGGCAATGGCGTGCGGCAGGAACCGGTACAGGGCGAGACACAGGAGCAGGAAGACGGAGGCAGGAACGGACTGGATCTAGGAGGGAACACAGGAAAGTCACAAACAGGAAGAACAGCGGAGGCCACGGAGTGGTACACAGCGCAGAGACAAAGAGGAATGCAGGAGCGTGTGGACCCGATACCACAAAAGATAGTTAGGCAGCGAGCATAGAGTGAGGCTGCCTGATATAGGGCACGCTGGTGAACTTCCGGGTCAGAGTGCAGCTGTATCATGGGGCCAGGAGATAGGACGCCAGGTCTAGGGGGCATATCTAGCTGTACGCCTGTGTGAAGGAGCAGGGGCCGGCTGCAGGAAGGATGATTGACAGGTGCCAGCTGAGGGGGCGGAGCGAGAGGACCGGATGCGCCGGAGAGCCCCAGGCAGTCTGGAGGCACGGAAGGCGGCGAGGACCGGAGACACCGCAAGTGGTGGAGCCGCGGCATCGGCAGATGGAACTGCAGTGACAGGAGCCCGGGCAGAGGTAGCAGGGACAGCAGCGGTCGGGACAGCGGCCGCAGACTCCGCAGAGCGGACCAGAGCCGGGGAGGTGAGCGTGCCAGGCGCCAGGGAGGAGGTGAGTGTGACAGTACCCCCCTCCTTACGGGGCCCCTCTTCTTAAGACTGGAAAGGAATCTGGCCAAGATACGAGGAGCCTGAATGTTTTCCCGGGGCTCCCAAGATCTCTCCTCAGGACCGAAACCCTTCCAATCAATCAAGAAAAGAGTCTTACCTCTAGATTTTTTCATTGCGAGAATGTCTTTGACTTCAAAGACATCCTGTGCAGATACAGGCGGAGGAGAACGGCCGGAGGAAGGATGAAAGCGGTTAAGTACAACAGGCTTTAAAAGAGAGACATGGAAAGAATTTGGAATCCTAAGCGAAGCGGGAAGTTTCAGCTTGTAGGCCACATCGTTGATACGAGCCGAGACTACAAACGGACCTATATATCGAGGACCCAGTTTATACAAGGGTTGCTTCAGGCGGACGAACTTAGAAGACGGCCATACTTTATCTCCGGGCTGGTACTGTGGATAATCTAGGCGTCTCTTATCGGCATGTCTCTTGATCCGGCCTTGGGCCTGATCAAGCGCGGTTTTGGTCTCCTGCCAGACCCTGGAGAACTCCTCGGTCAGAACATCGGCCGCTGGCACACCCAAGACAGGACGTACCGGCAAAGGAACACCTGGATGTTGCCTGTAGACAATAAAGAAGGGTGACTTGGAGGAGGACTCACTGTAATGGTTGTTGTAGGTGAATTCGGCCCATGGGAGCAGGTTGGACCAGTCGTTCTGGTGGGCATTGGAAAAATGCCGGAGATAGGTCACGAGAATTTGATTTGTTCGTTCTGCCTGGCCGTTAGTCTGAGGATGGTAGGAAGAGGAGAAGTCCAACGTTACCTCCATCATACAGCATAGGGCCCTCCAAAACCACACCCCTCTGTCGGAAACGATATGCTTGGGGAAGCCGTGAATCCGGAAGACATGGGTGACAAAAATCCTTGCCAATTCAGGTGCGGAGGGTAACCCTGGCAGCGGAATAAAATGGGCCATTTTGGAAAATCGATCCACCACGACCAAGATGACCGTGTGATCAGAAGATCGTGGCAGATCAGTAATAAAGTCCATTGCGACATGCTGCCATGGGACCGAAGGAATCTGAAGCGGGTGTAAGAGACCAGATGGTAGATGCCGAGGAACTTTGTTTCTGGCACACGACGGGCAGGAGGCGATAAAACTTCGGAAATCCTGAAGAAGAGATGGCCACCAATAGAAACGAGAGATGAGAAGGAGTGTCTTCTTGAGACCCACGTGGCCGGCCAGCTTGGAGGCATGACCCCAGTGTAACACTCGCTTCCTCTCGCTCTCTTGCAAAAAGGTCTTACCGGGCGGCAATGAAGTCAGGTTAATAGTTGCAACCATGATGACTTTACCGGGATCTACGACGTGTGATGGCTCTTCCTCAATATGGAGACTAGAGATGAGCGACTTTGCCTTTTTTCGGGTCGAGTCGGGTTTCATGAAACCCGACTTTCTCAAAAGTCGGGTCGAACGAAATCGGCCGATTATCGTGAAAAGTCGAAAGGCCGACTAAAACACGAAACCCAATTCAAGTCAATGGGAAGCAAAGTCGGCAGGGAGTGGAGGACATTAAACACACCTACAGTGCCCATTTGAATGGCAAAAACTTCAATTTTTATTACTGAAGCTTGTCAACGTTAATTTACTTCATAATAATAGTTACACACTGAAAACTGGGGGTTATTTGGCTAAAATTGTGGAGGGGTAGGGCTGGCTCCAGGTTTTCATGTGCCCTGGGCCAAAGGGCGCCCCTTTAACACATACCACAACTCATGATGCTCCGATACGGTAGAGAAATAGCGGTATAGTACAATGAAAAATTCTTCACTTTTTACATCTCATGACTGATATCGATTTTAAATTCTCCAATAGTATATTACTCCATACAGTATTATGGGCACCGCATAGTGCGCTATACAGAGTAATGAGGCCCATATATTTCTCCATACAGAATCATTGGTCCCATATAATGTTTGAATCAGTATATGATGAGCGCCACATAATGCTACAGTATATGTTGGTCCAAATGGATGAAGCTCCACTGTCTTATGGGCCCAAATAATGCTCCATATATAATGGGCCCCATTTCTAATGCTCCAGTGTATAATGGGCCCTGTAAATGCTGCTCCAGTGTCTGATGTCCACCTTTGGAATGCTCCAGTGTATGGTGGGCCCCATATATCATTCTCCAGAGTATAGTGCTCCCCAAAAATTGCTGTCCCAACATTGAAAACAATTAAATAAGTCTCCTCGCTAGGGAATCCTTGTACTAGTCTGGACTCCTCGTCGTCCCCATCTTCCATGTCACTGCACTTGGTTGTTTAGGCAGAGGGCGTACAGACGTGCTGTCATTGCGCTCTCTGATCAGAATATCACTGTCAGGACACGCGGAAGACGTCATGGCGGTGGAGCAGGGAGAGCTAAGTATTTCAACTTTGCAAGTGCTGTGATCTGGAGCAAGCAGGGGGGCCCACTCGTTGACGACGGCACTGGCACAGGGCCCCTCATAGTACGGCGGTGTGTGGCGGTGTGTCTGACGACGGGTGGGCCCTCCCACCGGCAGAGACAATTTTGCGTACTATGAGGGGCCCTGTGCCAGTGCCATCGCCCATGAGTATGCCCCCCACCTGCTCAAGGAACCTGCACTTTCATCTGCACCTTCCTCTTTGTCACCTTGTATGGTGGTATAGTATGCGGGAAGGGGAACCTGAGTTTCCTCAGGGTCACATTCTGGCTGTGTAGAGTGTGAGGGGAATGTAGTGGTCTGGGTCAATGTACCAGCAGAATCATCTAGCAGTGGCTGGGCATCAGTGCACTTGTGGCGTCCCCAGGAGTACGGTCGCCACAGTGGCATTACCTTCCTCCTAGGGAGTGTGATGTCATGCTTGGGAGCAACGAAGGATCTCTCTAGCAGTTCAACCAACACACAACACATTTCCCACTCCAGGCCAGCAGGGAGACCTCTGAACCTGACTGCTGAGGAGCTGCTCTCTGTGGTCGGGAGGAGGTAAGTTAGGGCACTCTGTGCAGGGAAGGGGAAGTGTGTGGACGTGAGAAGGGGAGCTGGAGGATGAGCAGAGTTAAGGCTCACTCCTAGCTGGAGCGCATGGTCCGGATTCCGGTCTCCGAGTTTGTAGGGACACTGACGTTCATGCAGCCGAAACCGGAGGAAGTAGCAGTTGTAAATGCTCTGTACCAAACTAAGACTTGGAGACTCCAGCATCGACGTGTGGGAGCCAGAAGGAAAAGGCTACGGCTGCCTGCCATACGAGAAAGTTCCAAAAGAGAGTCAACAGGGGGAACTTCATTGAACTCAGCCCTGCGAATACCTCAGAAAAGCGCTAGAACGGAGGCCACACTACCTATCTGCAGAGAGAGAATTCCAAATTGGCTTCCAGGCTGACTAACTCCTCCATCTGTACCCTGGGTCCTGGACGGCACTTACCAAGTACAGGTAAAGGAACTGCATGACTGTGTCTGTCATCTTTCTCCTGCGCCTGGCGCACGGGTCTGCTACATCCTGCACTGCACACCATCTACCAACTCTTTCATCTGCCCTGCGACTACAGCCCTACCTGTGCAGGGCTTCTACATCTTAGCTGCACCACAACATCTGTCCCAGAGAAGCGACACTGCAGCGCTGGTCAATCTAATCAGAAACCACAGGTGGCGTCATGTATCATTCACCTATAAACGTAATTCACCCCTTTGCATGGACACCCAGGGCCACGGAAAGGGTCACCACCACAGTGACACATCCCTGTGAGACACCGGCCCGGTACCAATTAACCCCACTGCCCTGGCTGGCCACCCACACTCCATGTCTGATTCATCTTGGACTTGGGAATTCACGATTTGACTTGATAACCCAGGCATGGTATGATAGAAAGAGCTACATGGACTAATGTGAATTGTGGCCTGCTGCATCATTCACTTTTGGTGGGGGTGAAGGACACAAGGAAAGGGGTTCTTCCTGACCAGGAGCCAGCACTTGACGACTCAGTGCTTGCATTTTTTGAAACTTCAGAAGAGGAGGCGATAGAGCTGGAGGCTGTGTCAGCAATGTAAGCCAAAACTTGTTCCTGAAGCTCCGGCTTTAAAAGCAGTTTACCTACTCCCAGAAAAGGGAGCCCACGAGGCCTTGTGGAGCCAGAAAATGACGCCGGCTCACCACCTCCTGCCTTAGGTGCTATTGTGCTTTTGCCACAACCAGCAGAAGAACCACCACCAACACCACCATCAGGACCAGCTGGCAACCCCCGCCCAATTCCACGGCCTATTCCACCATACTTCTTCATTTTTTTGAAAAAGGTACCCAAAATAACAACAGCTATATGGTACTGTTAAACAAGGTAAAGGGTCTATAGAGTATTGGTGAGAATTTGAATCTCAATGTAGATTGGAGGACGCTGAACTATTGTCTCAGGCCCAGTATAGATTACACCGCAATGTGACAGGCAGAAATTGGCTGGTGTATGAGAAGGCAAAAGCTGTATAGAGTATTGGTGAGAATTTGAATCTCAATGTAGATTGGAGGACGCTGAACTATTGTCTCAGGCCCAGTATAGATTACACCGCAATGTGACAGGCAGAAATTGTCTGGTGTATGAGAAGGCAGAAGCTGTATAGAGTATTGGTGAGAATTTTAATCTCACTGTAGATTGGAGGACGCTGAACTGTTGTCTCTGGCCCAGGACAGATTACACCGCAATGTGACAGGCAGAAATTGCCTAGTGTATGACTAACTACAAGGTGTATATAGAATTGGGCAGAATTGGAATCTCCCTAGAGTGTAGGTCTGTAAGAACGGACAAACTCCTTGGCTTTTTCTTACAGGGTCACACACAGCTTCAATTTGGCCGCTGAACTATTGTCTCAGGCCCAGGACAGATTACACAGCAATGTGACAGGCAGAAATTGCCTAGTGTATGACTAACTACAAGGTGTATATAGAATTGGGCAGAATTGGAATCTCCCTAGAGTGTAGGTCTGTAAGAACGGACAAACTCCTTGGCTTTTTCTTACAGGGTCACACACAGCTTCAATTTGGCCGCTGAACTATTGTCTCAGGCCCAGGACAGATTACTCGCAATGTGACAGGCAGAAATTGCCTAGTGTATGACTAACTACAAGGTGTATATAGAATTGGGCAGAATTGGAATCTCCCTAGAGTGTAGGTCTGTAAGAACGGACAAACTCCTCGGCTTTTTCTTAGAGTCACACACAGATAGCTTCAACTTGGCCGCTGAACTATTGTCTCTGGCCCAGGACAGATTACTCGCAATGTGACAGGCAGAAATTGCCTAGTGTATGACTAACTACAAGGTGTATATAGAATTGGGCAAAATTGGAATCTCCCTAGAGTGTAGGTCTGTAAGAACGGACAAACTCCTCGGCTTTTTCTTACAGAGTCACACACAGCTTCAATTTGGCCATGACAACAGCCGGTACACGGTACTGTGTGAGGAGCGTACACCGCTGTACGGTGTGTGAAAAAATGAACGCTCAGTAACTCACCAGGACAAAACAATAAAATTTGGATTGCTTTGAAAAAAGCAGTTTGCTCAGCAGTGTGAAAACAGTAATGCAGCTATCAGGGAGCCTTAAAAGGCAGCCTAATAACCAACAGAGCTGATGCACCAAAATATAGCCTCCCCTTGCACTGCACAGTAACTGGTGTGTTGTACAGGCAAAATCGCTAGCAGCAGAAGTAGTTTTTGGTATCTTCTTCCCTGCCTAACGCTCTCCCTACAGAATCAGCAGCAGCAGCAGCTCTCCCTATTCTGAGATCAGCATAAGTAACATGGCGGTCGGCGTGCACGCCCTTTTATACCCCCTGTGACGCCACACAAAGCAAGCCAATCACTTGCATGCCCTTCACAAACATGGTGGTAACTGCTGCCTATGTCATCACGTTGCCCACAGTGTCCGTTCTTCCTGATTGGCTGAAAAAGGGCGCAAAAGCATCTTTTGAAACGCGACTTTGGCGCGATGGTCGCCGACCTTGTGGCCGACCTCACGCTACGGTCGGGTTTTGTTTCATAAAACCCGACTTTGGCGAAAGTCGGCGACTTTTGAATTTTTTCGACCCGTTTCGCTCAACTCTATTGGAGACCATAAAAGACCTGGATCGAGCGTCTGCTTTCAGATTCTTGTCACCGGGACGGAAATGAAGCACAAAATCGAACCGGGCAAAGAACAGTGACCATCTGGCTTGTCGGGGGTTAAGGCTTTGTGCTGACTGGATGTAAGCCAGATTCTTGTGGTCGGTGTAGATTTTAAACGGATGAACAGCTCCTTCCAGAAGATACCGCCACTCCTCCAAAGCCAACTTGATGGCAAGTAGCTCTCTGTGACCAATAGTGTAGTTTCTCTCGGCGGTTGAAAATATCTTAGAGAAAAAACTGCAAGTGAGTAGCCGACCGGAGGAAGATCTCTGGGAAAGAACTGCCCCGACTCCATCCACCTCGAGGATGAAAGGCTTGTTAATTTCAGGATGATGGAGTACGGGAGCGGTAGCAAAAGCGTGTCTCAACGAAAGAAAGGCATCTTCGGCCTCCGGGGACCAGAGGTGAGGGTTGGCTCCGTTACGGGTCAAGGCGGAGATAGGAGCGGTCAAAGAAGAAAAGTGTGGGATAAATTGCCGGTAATAATTAGCAAACCCAAGGAATCGTTGGATCGCCTTGACTCCCTGGGGACGTGGCCATTTGAGCACGGCGGACACTTTTCCAGGGTCCATGCGTAGACCCGAGCCGGAAATGATGTATCCCAAGAATGGAAGGGACGATTGCTCGAAGGCGCACTTCTCGAGTTTGGCATAAAGACGCTGCTCTCTTAAGCGTAGTAAAACTTGGAAGACGTCTTTTCTGTGGGTAACCAGGTTCACGGAGAACACAAGGATATCGTCCAAATACACCACCACACAGGAGTAGAGGAGGTCTCGAAAGACGTCGTTGACGAACTCCTGGAATACCGCGGGAGCATTGCAGAGGCCAAAGGGCATGACTAAATATTCATAGTGGCCGTCTCAGGTATTGAAGGAGGTCTTCCATTCATCTCCGGGGCAAATGCGGATCAGATTATACGCCCCGCGGAGATCCAGTTTAGTAAAGACTCATGCTCCCCGTAGACGGTCGAATAGCTCCGGAATGAGAGGCAACGGATATTTGTTTTTGATGGTGATATCGTTGAGACCCCGGTTATCAATGCAGGGACGAAGGGAACCATCCTTCTTCTTGACGAAAAAGAACCCTGCTCCTGCCGGTGAAGACGATTTGCGAATAAAACCTCTGGCCAGGTTCTCTTGGATGTATTTGGTCATGGCCAGGGTCACGGAGGGAGATAGAGGATAGATCCGACCACGGGGTGGTGTAGAACCTGGGACCAGGTCGATCGGGCAATCATAGGGCCGATGCGGCGGCAGAACCTCCGCCTCCTTCTTGGAGACATCAGAGAAGGCCCAATAGGCCAAAGGTAATCCTGTAGAGACTGGAGTAGAAGGCATGACGTTCTTTGGTTGAACGGCAGACAGACATCGGGCTTGACACGACTGTCCCCAACGCAGGATGTCCCCAGACCACCAATCCAAGACAGGCTCATGAGTTCTCAACCAGGGCAGACCCAAGAGGATGGTATGAGATAACGAAGGCAGGACATAAGACTATCCTCTCTCGGTGTAAGGCTCCAATCTGCAGTTCCACTTCTTCAGTGACCTGAGTGAAGGACATCCGCAGGGGTCGACCGTTGACTGAAGCAATCTGCCGAGGAGTCTCCAGGGATCGGACAAGGACCCGGAGTCTTTTAACCGCCTCGAACTGAATAAAATTGCCGGCAGCACCTTAATCAATGTAGGCCCACTCAGAGGAATGTTTGGAGCCTATGTGCAAAAGAACGGAGAGAATCAGGGGTAGAGAGGAATCACAATCACCTAGGGAGGCCTCTCTTACCTGACCTAGGCGGAGGCGTTTCCCAGGCGTATAGGACAGGAGCGGAGGAAGTGGAATTCACTCCCACAATAGAAGCAGAGCCCCTGATCAATCCTCTCTCTCCGACGCTCCTCCACCGGCTTGAGACGATCCACTTGCATGGGTTCCGGTGCAGAAGCCGCTGAGGACGTCACTGAGCGGGAGCGAGGTGGACTACGAGCGGCTGGCAGGACGTGAGACCTCCTCTCTCTAGCAGCCTCTTGAGATTGCTCCTGAAAGCGGAGGTCGATACGGGTAGCCAAGGAGATCAAATCCTCCAAGGAGGCTGGAGTAACTCGTCCCGCCAACTCATCTTTAACTCGACCAGAGAGCCCCCGCCAAAAAGCTCCTACCAAGGCCTCGTTATTCCAACCCAATTTAGAGGATAGGGTGTGAAAGCGTATGGCGTACTGGCCTACCGAGAGCGTGCCCTGTTGGAGATTAACCAGCACTTCGATAGTGGAGACCAAACGTCCCGGTTCATCAAACACCTTCCGAAAGGTGTCCAAAAAATTGGAGAGTTGGGAGACAATGGGGTCGTCTTGCTCCCAGAGAGGATTTACCCAAGCTAGAGCCTCCCCCTCCAAGTGGGATACAACAAAGGCCACCTTGGCCCAATCCATAGGGTACTGCAGGGGGGACAGCTTGAAGTGGAGCAGGCATTGGTTTAGGAACCCTCTGCATAATTTGGGATCACCATTATACCGTGGAGGTTTCGCCAAGCGGGGTGAGGGGTTGCCGCCTGGGCCGGAGCAGAGGCCGCGGACTGGAGAGCCAGGAGAAGGTTATCCACCGAGGCCATATAATTTAAAATATGGGCCTGAGTGTCGCGCTGCTCAGCGAGCTCCTGCTGGAGGCCCGCCATTTGGGAAGCGCTGGTGGGATCAGAGGACTGAAGGGAGGACAGACGAGACTCCATAGACTAGAGGAAGGACATTATCCTCGTTTGGTTCTCTCGCAGGAACAGGAGTTCCTTTTGGGTCGGGGTATCAGCGGGGTCCATGGCCTGACTATACTGTGAGACTGGGGACCTTCGGAGTGAACCCTCAGGACCACGATGACGAACCTTCCTCGGGCGAGCTGACCAGGTGGACCACCCCCTATAAAGGGAGCGTTAGGGGCAGACACAAGGGAGACTATCGCCGCGGAAGCTGATACCTGGGAACAGCCGGGTGAGTATGCAGGCAGGGAAGTGCAGGCGACCAGATGGGAGATGGCAACGGCCACAGGGATGGCTGCTGAGACTGCGGGAACGGCGGTGGACGGCAGACGTGACTGGCAATGGCGGGCGGCAGGAACCGGTACAGTACGAGACACAGGAGCAAGAAGACGGAGGCAGGAACGGACTGGATCTAGGATGGAACACAGGAAAGTAACAAACAGGAAGAACAGCGGAGGCCACGGAGTGGTACACAGCGCAGAGACAAAGAGGACCGCAGGAGCACGTGGACCCGATACCATAAAAGATAGTCAGGCAGCGAGCATAGGGTGAAGCTGCCTGATATAGGGCACGCTGGTGAACTTCCAGGTCAGAGTGCAGCTGTACCATGGGGCCAGGAGATAGGACACCAGGTCTAGGGGGCGTATCTAGCTGTACGCCTGTGTGAAGGAGCAGGGGCCGGCCACAGGAAGGATGATTGACAGGTGCCAGCTGAGGGGGCGGAGCGAGAGGACCGGATACGCCGGAGAGCCCCAGGCGGTGTGGAGGCACGGAAGTCGGCGAGGACCGAAGGCGCCGCAAGCAGTGGAGCCGTAGCATCGGCAGATGGAGCGGCAGTAGCAGGGACAGCGGCGGTCGGGACAGCGGCCGCAGAGCGGACCAGAGCCAGGGAGGTGAGCGTGCAAGGCGCCGGGGAAGAGGTGAGTGTGACAACCTGGGTCCAAAGCTGGGGTTTTTTCTCCGCCAAAGGAGTAGCATAAATACCCCTCAATGGGATAGGAGTCCGCAGGGGTATCATGGGGAAAACCACAACGTTTAGCAAAGTCTAAATCCATCAGATTCAAAGCTGCTCCTGAATCAACAAAAGCCTTAGCGGAAAATGTAGACAAGGAGCAGATCAGGGTAGTCACCAAAAGGAACTTAGACTGTACACTGCCCACCGCAAATGTGTGAGCAAAACGCTTTTCTCGTTTAGGGCAGACAGCAATAGTATGAGAGGCGTCCCCGCAAAAAAAACACAACTTATTACGCCTTCTAAACTCCTGACGTTGCGTCCTAGACAAAACCCTATCACATTGCATGGGTTCAGAAGTTCGTTCGAAAGGCGGCAAGGCCTCTCATGTAGTTTTACGTTCACGTAAACGCCGATCAATTTGAATGGCCAATGACATAGAGTCGTCAAGACCAGAGGGAACAGGAAATCCCACCATAACATCTTTTACGGTTTCTGCCAAACCCTTCCGAAAGAGAGCTGCTAGCGCATCGTCATTCCATTTAGTAAGGACCGCCCACTTTCGGAATTTTTGACAATATAACTGCAGAATCCTGACCCTGATTCGATGCCAATAAAGTTTTCTCAGCTTGATCAATAGCATTAGGTTCATCATATAACAACCCCAAGGCTTGAAAAAATGTGTCCACATTAGCCATAATAGGATCTCCAGGTGTCAAAGAAAAGGCCCAATCCTGGGGATCGCCGCGTAGCAGGGAGATGACAATTTTAACCTGCTGCACAGAGCTCCCCGATGAGTTGGGTTTCAAACCAAAAAATAGTTTACAATTATTCTTAAAATTCAAAAATTTAGACCGATCCCCAGAAAACATCAGGAGTAGGGATTTTTGATTCAACAGCAGATGATTGAGCGAGATAGGAAGAAATTCCCCGCACTTCAGCAGCGAGTTGCTCAACAGGATCAGACAATTGCTTAGTCTCCATTTAGACAAAAAATATCCTCCTACAGCCCCAGAAAAAAAAGAGGAAATATATATATATAATATAAATTTTAAATATATTTTCCTTCTTTAGAGTACCCTAGAGTCTACAGTTAGGCTGGTGATTCTGTTATGAATGGGCACAGAGGAGGATAGCAGGCCCAAGCTAAGCCACAGAAAACCAGAGAGGTTGGTAACTAAGCGGATGCAGACCCCTGATCCTGTCCACACAACTAGCAGTAGCTGTGGAGCTTGCCTACAATGATCCTAGATGCCTCGGCACAACCGGAGAGCTAACTAAGCCTAAAGCAAGAAAGGGGAAATCTAAACTGCCGACCCCAAAGGAATAGATAGCCCCCAAACATATATTGTCGGTGCGACAAGATAAAAACACAAACGCAGGCAGAAAAATAGACTGGGCAAACGATGGGGCCCACACTGACTAGACAGGAAAGGAAAGACACTGTCTGCAATCACAAAAAAAACCTGCAAAAAGTCCAACACGTCTGATGCACAAAAACATTGAAGTCGCACGACTTCACCCCCACTATATCAGCACTCTGGTATATTCTGAAAGCAAAGCAAAAGAAGACCAATATAACAGGGGACCAAAACAAACTGGCACATGCAGTAACATATGGGCTGTGATTCAGCAGGCTCACCCGCACAAAGCAGAGATAAACAAAACCAGATCTAATGCAAACAGAATAACAAATGAACCACTTAGCTGAACATGCAGGAAAGAGCAGGAGACATCAGACCTCAGAAGGAACAGGAAGAAAATCACCAGCAGGGATAGAGGGTGTCAGCTCCAGTCATCTTCCTCATTATCAGGTGGCAAGCCTCTGTCAATCAGATCAGCTCCACCACCCTCAGCAATCACCAGAGGGAAGCCAGAGAGAGAATTCACAACAGACTCCCAAGTGAGATCCTCATCACGAAACAATCACTGACCTCAGGGAGACCAGTCAAAGAAAACACTGCGGTAGCTGGCAAAGGCACCCAGTCAGTGAAATCCTAGGTGCAATGCTCCCTGGGAAATACGAATATGCATATAAAGTCCGTGGAGTCTCATATAAGAGTTTCAAACAAGGGACAGCTGTTTTGGGGTGTTGCCCCTCATCAGTGTGGAGTAGGATTCTGGCTAGGTGGGAGCAAGGCCTAGTAGACCAACATCACGAAACAATCACTGACCTCAGGGAGACCAGTCAAGGAAAACACTGCGGCAGGGGGCAAAGGCGCCCAATCAGTGAAATCCTAGGTGCAATGCTCCCTGGGAAATACGAATATGCAAATAAAGTCCGTGGAGCCTCATTTAAGAGTCTCAAACATGGGACCAGCCAGATCTTCCTCCAGGGAAGGACCCAGCCAAGGGATGGCTCCTTTCTGAAACCACCATTACCACCATATTATGTGGCCCTTTAAGTCAATCCTGCTTTGAGCAGGGGGTTGGACCAGATGGCCCAGGTCACAAGGTCTCCTTCAAAAAGACCAGGCGACCGCATAGAAGGTTTGCCACGCATCCGGAGTTCGAGGAGCTAGTTCAGAAACATAGGGAACACCCGGATAAGCGTTTTGCAATGCAAAAAGCGCTGCAAGCTAAGTATCCGTTTCCTCCTGAACTCCATAAGGGATGGGTGGAGTCGCCAGTAGTGGACCCACCGGTATCTCGTTTAGCGTCAAGATCGCTATTGTCGATACCCAGCGGTTCTTCTATCAAGGACCCAACTGATCGCCTTATAGAGGGGCTTGCCCGCTCGGTGTATGAGGCAGCGGGGTCGGCCCTTGCCCCCTCCTTTGCGGCTACTTGGGTGGCTAAGGCCATGGTTTCGTGGGCGGACGCTCTGCAGAATGCCCTCCAAGACAGAGACCTGCCTGCGGAGGTCTTGGAGGTGACAAATCAGATCTTAGGGGCAAGTGATTTTCTCGTCAGCGCATCTCTGGACGCGGCCGAGTGTTCTGCGGTGGCAGCAGCAAATGCGATCGCCATTAGGCGAGCATTATGGCTGAGATTGTGGAAGGCGGATTCTATCTCCAAAAAGTCCTTGACCTCATTGCCTTTTCAGGGCAATCGGTTGTTCGGTGAGAAGCTTGATAAGCTTATCTCAGAAGCCACAGGGGGGAGGAGTAGTTTCCTCCCGCAGCAGAGGACTTGGCCAGCATTCAGGCAGAGACAGAGGCGTTTTCGGCCTTTTCGTAACCCCTGGAGGGGGTCTTCGGCCAGAGCATCTACCTCCGCAAATGATGGTCAGATTAGGGAAAGGCAAATCTCTTACAGAGCCAATCCGCTGGGTAGAGGCCGAGGCCGTTTGCCCAGAACAAGGGGGGCCAGATCCCAAAAGCCTCCAGCAAAATGACTCGAGGCGCTTAGTACCTTCGGACGACAGAGTGGGCGGACGCCTACTAAAGTCCAGCCACGTTTGGGTCGCAGTGGCACGCGACGCTTGGGTGGCAGAATTGATATCGTCCGGGTACAAGATAGAGTTTCTCGGACTCCCGCCACGGCGATTCTTCCGTCCCCGGCTTTCTGGAACAGAGTCGCAGGCGGAGAGTTTGTTACAGGCCATAATGACGCTACAGCGCAACGGGGTCATTGTCCCAGTACCGAAAAGCGAAGAGACACAAGGTTTTTACTCCAACCTGTTTTCGGTCCCCAAAAAGGACGGGACAGTAAGGCCAGTATTAGATCTAAAAATCCTAAACAAATTCATCAGAGTCAGGCGGTTCCGGATGGAATCCCTCCGTTCGGTCATTGCAGCCATGGATCCAGGGGAGTTCCTGGCCTCGATCGATGTGCAGGATGCATATCTGCACATTCCGATTTTTCCTCCACACCAGAGGTTCCTGCGTTTTGCGATCGGAGGGCGACATTTTCAATTTGTTGCTCTGCCCTTCGGTCTGGCCACTGCTCCCAGAGTCTTTACGAAGATAATGGCGGTGGTTATGGCCATCCTGCATGCTCGGGGCATAACGGTACTACCTCACCTGGACGACCTTTTGGTAAAGGGGCCGTCCTTTCAGGCGTGCCAGGAGAATGTCAGTATCACGCTGGATACCCTGGCGCGTCTAGGCTGGTTGATCAATCGGAACAAATCGTCCTTGGTTCCAGCCCAGAGAATTGTATTCCTAGGCATGGTTTTCAACACCTCCCGGGGGCTGGTGATCCTCCCTCAGGACAAAGCGCGAAAGATCAAACAGGGGGTACGGAACCTTCTACAGCCAGGCTCCAGATCCATCCGGTACGGCATGAGTGTGTTGGGCAGAATGGTGGCGGCGATGGAGGCAATCCCGTTTGCCCAGTTCCATCTCCGTCCGCTTCAGCATGCGCTCTTGTCAGCATGGGACAGAAGGTTGCTATCCCTCAGTCATCGGTGCAATTTGTCTCCGCTGGTCCGACAATCACTCCGGTGGTGGACTCGCGACTCGTCTCTTGTCCAGGGGAAACCCTTTCCCCCGGAACAGTGGTTGGTGGTGACGACCGATGCAAGCCTGCAAGGTTGGGGAGCAGTTTTCCAGAGTCACACAGCCCAGGGGCGGTGGTCCATTCAGGAGATAATTCTCCCGATCAACATTCTGGAGATACGGGCAATACGATTGGCCCTGCAACATTTTCAGTGTTTCCTGAGACACCGGCCGGTGCGCATTCAGTCGGACAATGCTACAGCAGTAGCATATGTCAACCATCAGGGGGGCACGCGCAGCCAAACAGCCATGCGCGAGGTTGGACTGGTACTGCGTTGGGCCGAAAAGAACCACGTGGTAATTTCAGCGGTGCACATTCCGGGAGTCGAAAACTGGGCGGCAGATTTTCTCAGCCGACAGGGGGTCGCGGCAGGGGAATGGTCCCTGCACCCCGAGGTTTTTCAACAGATCTGCCAACGGTGGGGGACACCAGACGTGGACCTTATGGCATCCAGAGAGAACGCCAAAGTGCAAAGGTTCGTCGCTCGATCCCTCGACCCGCAGGCGATCGCAGCAGACGCTCTGGTGCTTCCATGGAGCCAGTTTCGTCTCCCATACTTGTTCCCCCCGCTACCTCTGCTTCCAAGGGTCATCAGAAAGTTAAGGAGAGAGAAGGTTCCAGCAATTCTGCTAGCGCCAGACTGGCCTCGGAGGGCCTGGTATGCAGATCTGGTTCAGCTAGTGGTGGACGTACCCTGGCGTCTACCAGATCGACCGGACTTGCTGTCCCAGGGGCCGATCTACCATCCGAACTTAGGGGCCCTGTGTTTGACGGCGTGGCCATTGAATCTTGGCTGTTAACACAGGCAGGATTCAGGCGCGATGTGGTGGCCACGATGGTGAGTGCCCGAAAACCTTCCTCGGCGAAGGTATATCATCGGACTTGGGAAGTTTTTTTCCGTTGGTGTAGGGATCGCGGAGTGGCTCCTCTGGTTTTTTCAACCCCCAACGTACTGGCTTTTTTGCAGGCAGGGCTGGACGCAGGGCTGGCTCCGAGTTCGCTCAGGACGCAAATCTCGGCCCTGTCGGTCCTTTTTCAACGAAAGGTCGCTTCGGTCTGGCAGGTTAAGACGTTTATGCAGGGGGTCGCACATTTAGTACCCCCCTATAAGGCGCCGACGGAATCATGGGACCTGAACTTGGTGCTCAGAGCCCTTCAGGAGCCCCCCTTCGAACCCTTACAAGAGGTCTCCTTACCTTACCTGTCCAGAAAAGTCGTTTTTCTGGTAGCTATTACGTCTATTAGGCGGGTTTCGGAATTGGCGGCTTTATCTTGTAAACCGCCGTTCTTGACTTTTTATAAGGATAAGGTAGTTTTAAGGCCAGCTCCCCCCTTCTTGCCGAAGGTTGTCTCTGCATTCCATATCAACGAAGACATTGTCTTACCTTCGTTTTGCCCGGCACCGGTGCACAAGGTAGAAAAGGCTTTGCACACACTGGATCTGGTAAGAGCTCTTAGGAGGTATGTGACAAGGACAGCATCTTTCCGCCGGACAGACTCTCTATTCGTGATCCCAGAAGGGAGACGGAAGGGGCTTGCTGCGTCCAAAGCGACTTTGGCCAGATGGGTTCGCCTGACGATTCAGGAATCTTATGAAATCAGTGGCACGCCGGTTCCGGCAGGGATCAAGGCACACTCGGCTCGAGCAGTGGGTGCCTCATGGGCACTGCGACACCAAGCTTCAGCGGAACAGGTGTGCAAAGCAGCTACCTGGTCCAGTTTGCATACGTTTGTCAAACATTATAACGTACATACCCAGGCATCCTCGGATGCAAGCCTGGGAAGAAAGATTCTTCAGGCAGCAGTTGCGCACCTCTAATCAGGGGCGCAAAGTAGCATGGATTGGGTGAGCTAAGATCCCGCCCAGGGACTGCTTTAGAACGTCCCACAGTCTCTGTGTCCCCCAATGAGACAAAGGAGAAACATGGATTTTTGTGAGTACTCACCGTAAAATCCTTTTCTCCGAGACGCTCATTGGGGGACACAGCACCCACCCTACTAGCCAGTTGGCTTTTGCTTATTTTAAGTTATACAAATCCTTATGTAAGGATCAGGGTGGTCCCTTTTCCAGACGTATAATTTCTTGCCTGAGTTTAAGGCGCGTTCTCCTACTGCTTATGCACTAAACTGAGTTACGCCCGGTCTGGGGGCGAGGGTGTATGCGGCGGAGGAGGAGCTAACTCTTTTTTTGTATACTTAGTGTCAGCCTCCAGACGGCAGAAGCACACACCCACAGTCTCTGTGTCCCCCAATGAGCGTCTCGGAGAAAAGGATTTTACGGTGAGTACTCACAAAAATCCATGTTTCTGAAAGGAGCCACCCCTTGGCTGGGTCCTTCCCTGGAGGAAGATCTGGCTGGTCCCGTGTTTGAGACTCTTAAATGAGGCTCCATGGACTTTATTTGCATATTCGTATTTCCCAGGGAGCATTGCACCTAGGATTTCACTGATTAGGCGCCTTTGCCCCCTGCCGCAGTGTTTTCTTTGACTGGTCTCCCTGAGGTCAGTGATTGTTTCGTGATGTTGGTCTACTAGGCCTTGCTCCCACCTAGCCAGAATCCTACTCCACACTGATGAGGGGCAACACCCCGAAACAGCTGTCTGTGGATGGATACCTGGCCTTGGTATTTCCCTTGTCATATCTATAAACTCGTAAAGAGCTGGATATTGACTTAAAGGGCCACTTAATATGGTGGTAATGGTGGTTTCCGAAAGGAGCCACCCCTTGGCTGGGTCCGTCCCTGGAGGAAGATCTGGCTGGTCCCGTGTTTGAGACTCTTAAATGAGGCTCCACGGACTTTATTTGCAAGTGAGATCCTATCAGACTAAGGCTCCCAGTTCATGTCAAAGCTGGTACAGGGTCTCTGGTGCAATTGTGGAGTACGTGCGATCCGAACGACACCATATCATCTTCAAACAAATGGACTTTGTGAATGATTCAATGGCACGCTGAAACGTGCTAAGGACCCTTCACTGACAGGGATGCAGACTGGGAGAAGTACCTACCCCATCTCCTATTTGCCTATCAGGAAGTCCCCCAGGTTAGGACATATGGAACAACAGGGGTTCCTGTATCTTCAACTTGCCCTTCCCAATATTCTTTTAGCAGGGTTAAAGGTCCTCTGACCTTTCTTCCATAGAGGAGCTCAAAGAGGGAAAACCCCTGTTGTTCCATATGTCCTACAGCTTCGGGGAACCTTGGCTCAACTTGCTAGTTTTGCTTAGGATCATGTGTGGATGGCTCAAACCAGACAGAAAACATGGTATCACCGCAAAGCACGCTATCGAGAGTTTGCAGATGGACAACAGGTCTTAATGATTGTTCCCTATCATCAAAATAAACTGCAGACAGCATGGGAGGGTCCCTTCCGGGTGTTCAGAAAACTTAATGACACTAATTACCTCCTTGCTTTAGATGATCAGGGTTTAAGACAAAAGACTGTCCATGTGAATATGATTAATGAGTACCATGACCGGACCCCACCAGTGATAGCCAGATGTCGGCTTCCTCCAGAAGACTGTCAGGAGGAGGAGGACTCACTACTTGATCTTGTGGAAGCCGCAAGAGCCCCATCCACTGTGGAACATGTGCCTCTGAGAGATCACCTGGATTCCTTACAGAAAAAAGCGAATGCTGGGGGTGCTCCATCAGAGACAGGCTGCTTTCTCATCCCGACCGGGTCGAACCACATTAACCTGACATCATGTGGACACTCCGGGCATCTGTCCCATACAACAGGCTCCTTACTGGGTACCAGAATCAGTTGGAAACTCTATGTAGCAGGAACTGGAGGAGATGTTACAGCTTGGGGTAATTCAGGCCTCCCATAGCCCTTGGGCCTCCCATGTGGTGTTAGTACCCAAGAAAGATGGGAATACTCGATTTTATGTGGACTACAAACAACTAAATGACCATACCATTAGTGATCCTTATCCAATGCCCCGCATTGATGAACTTCTAGACCAGCTAGCTGGGGCCCGATTTGTCACTACCTTGGATCTCAGGGATATTGAGAACTTGTAGACCAGCTAGCTGGGGCCCGATTTGTCACCTGGGATCTCAGTAAGGGATATTGGCAAATCCCTCTAACAGAGGGAGGGAGAGAAAGGTCAGCTTTTATAACCCCCTTTGGTCTATATGAATTTCTAAACATGCCTTTCGGAATGAAGAATTCCCCTGCAACCTTTCAGAAAATGGTAGACCAGACCCTCCTGGGATGTGGCAATTTTGCTTGTGCCTACTTGGATGATATTGCCATTTTCAGCCAGACGTGGAAGGAACACATGAACCACGTAGCAGTTGTTCTTGACCGGATTCTTGCAGCAGGCCTGATCATTCGACCTGATAAATGCCAATTGGTGATGAGTGAAGTCCAGTACCTAGGGCATAGAGTAGGAAGAGGGAAGCTACGTCCTGAACTTGCAAAATCCAGGCTATTAGAGATTGGCCTGTACCCCACACCAGGAAACAAGTTATGGCTTTTTTGGGCACTGCCAGTTACAACTGAAAGTGTTTCTCATTTCAGCACTGTGGCCAAGCCTCTTACAGACCTCACCAAGAAAACAATGTCCTGGGTATTGACTTGGACTCTAGCCTGTGATGAGGCTTTTAATCTGCTGAAGGACGCCCTGGTTTGCGACCCTGTTCTGGCTGCTTCAGACTACAAGAGGAGGTTTATTGTGCAGACGGATGCCTTTTCTTATGGACTGGGGGCTGTACTCAGCTAGGTGAATGCAGCTGGGGAGGAGCACCCCATTGCCTACCTCAGCTGGAAACTGCTGGACCAAGAAGTGGCCTATGCAACCGTTGAAATTGAATGCCTGACTGTAGTATGGGCCCTTAGGAAACTAAGTCCATATCTGTATGGTTGAGAATTCACTGTGATTACTGATCACAATCCACTCACTTGGTTGAACAGAGTTTCCGGGGACAATGGACGCTTACTACGATGGAGCCTGGCTCTTCAACCCTATAACTGTACAATGTAGAAGATGCAGCCAACACCAAAATGTAGATGGATTGTCCAGGCAGGAGGAGCCCTGAGTCCTGTCAGCCATGACCACGTGTACTTGACCAGTAACCTGTAGAGGTCACTAGTCCATTCACAATTTGAGGGTGGAAGGGGTTGTGACAGCGTGTCCCTCCCCCGGCCTGTGTTCCTGGACTGTAATTTAATCAGGCATAGATCCATCTCACTTGTACTGCATCTAGTGGGGGATTCTGTCTTTGTTCTTCTCAGCATGGAACTCATCCAATACACAAACCTGTAAGACAGAACGGAGCCAGTAGCTTTTGGGAACTTTTCAATGTAGCCACATGTTAAAAGTTGTTGTGAACCTCCCCCATCGATGGGCTGATCCCAGGACATAGGACAATAGACTCATATGTGGTGACATGGGAAGGACTGGGATCTTATGCTGAGGTGAGATCCCCTTGACCGTGCGTATTGTTAGAAGTTGCCACGTGGGACTGTGTTGTGTTTGAATTGATCCAAGGACTATTTCTATTTTACTGGCGTCGGATTGCCAGGTGGAGCCCCCGGATCTGCTCCCTTTGTGTGGACTCATTTGAGGCGCATTGTGGACTCATTGTACCTTCAATTGTGCTGCCTTGTTCCAATAAATCGCGTTAGATTTTTTTTGGCCTGTTGTCTCTTCCTGCTCTGTACCATACCCCGTCACTACCGGTAAGTAACTAAGCATTTATTTTCTCAACAATGTACACTCTGCACCCCATCTTGACTGAAAACAGCAGAAATGTAGAAATTTTTGCAAATTTGCTAAAGAAAAACTGAAATATCATGAGTATTCAGACCCTTTGCTCAGACACTCAAATTTAAGTCACATACTGTATATTTCATTGTGATCCTCCTTGAGATGGTTCTACTCCTTCCTTGCAGTCCAGCTGCGTTTAATTAAACTGATAGGACTTGCTTTGTAAAGGCACACACCTGTCTGTATAAGACCTCACATCTCACAGTGCATGTCAGACCAAATGAGAATCATGAGGTCAAAGGAACTGACCAAGGAGCTCATAGACAGAATTGTGGCAAGGCACACATCTGGCCAAGGTTACAAAAGAATTTCCGCAGTACTCAAGGTTCCTAAGAACACAGTGGCCTCCATAATCCTTAAATGGAAGAAGTTTGGGACCACCAGAAGTCTTCCTAGACCTGACCATCCAGCCAAACTGAGCAATCGTGGGAGAAGAGCCTTGGTGAGAGCGATAAAGAAGAACCCCAAGATCACTGTGGCTGAGCTCCACAGATGCAGTAGGGAGATGAGAGAAAGTTCCACAAAGTCAACTATCACTGCAGCCCTCCACCAGTTGGGTCTTTATGGCACACTGACCCGACAGATGCCTCTCCTCAGTGCAAGACATATGGAAGCCCGCATAGAGTTTGCTAAAAAACACATGAAGGACTCCCAGACTATGAGAAATAAGATTCTTTGGTCTGATGAGACGAAGATAGAACTTTTTGGTGATAATTCTAAGCGGTATGTATGGTGAAAACCAGGCACTGCTCATCACCTTCCCAATACAATCCCAACAGTGAAACATGGTGATGGCAGCATCGTGCTACGGGGACGTTTTTCAGCTGCAGGGACAGGACGACTGGTTGCAATTGAAGTAAACATGAATGCGGCCAAGTACAGAGATATCCTGGATGAAAACCTCTTCCAGAGTGCTCTGGACCTCAGACATGGCCGAAGGTTCACCTTCCAACAAAACAATGACCCTAAGCACACAGCTAAAATAACAAAGGAGTGGCTTCAGAACAACTCTGTGACCATTCTTGACCGGCCCATTCAAAGCCCTGACCTAAACCCAATTGAGCATTTCTGGAGAGACCAGAAAAAGGCTGTCCACCAACGTTCACCATCCAACCTGACAGAACTGGAGAGGATCAGCAAGGAAAAATGGCAGAGGATCCCTAAATCTAGGTGTTGAAAACTTGTTGCATCATTCCCAAGAAGAGTCATGGAGTCATGGCTGTACTAGCTCTAAAGGGTGCTTCTACTCAATACTGAGCAATGGGTCTGAATACTTATGACTACATGATATTTCAGTTTTTCTATTTTTAATTTGTAAAAATTTCTACATTTCTGTTTTTTTCAGTCAAGATGGGGTGCAGAGTGTACATTAATGAGAAAAAATGAACTTTTTTGAATTTACCAAATGGCTGCAATGAAACAGAGTGAAAAATTTAAAGGGGTCTGAATACTTTCCGTAACCACTTATAATAAGTGAGTACACTTATATACTGTATAGCACAGTCTCTTAGTATATAGAGTAATGGGCAGCATGGTGGCTCAGTGGATAGCACTGGTTGTTTTCAGGATTGATAGCACAGGTTGTTTTCAGGATTTCCTTAGTATTGCCAAGGTGATAATTGCATCACCATTGAAATACAAGGGAAATCCTGAAAACATGACCTGTTGGTGGGCCTTGAGGACTGGAGTTGGGGAACCCTGTCTTAGTTTATAGTGTATTAACTTCTTATGTATAGCACAGTGCCTTAGTATATAGTGTACTCACTTATTATGTATAGCAGTCACTTATTATATAGTGTACTCACTTATTATGTATTGCAGTCTCTTAGTATATAGTGTATTAGCTTGTTATGTATATCACAGTCCCTTAATATATAGTGTACTCACTTATTATGTATAGCACCGTCCTTACTTTACATAGATTCCTCTCTTATTACATACAGTCATATGTTAAAGTTTGAGCACCCCTATTATTAATGTTAACCTTTTTTCTTTATAACAATTTTGTTTTTTGCAACAGCTATTTCAGTTTCATATATCTAATAACTGATGGACTCAGTTATATTTCTGGATTCAAATGAGGTTTATTGTACTAACAGAAAATGTGCAATCTGCATTTAAACAAAATTTGACCAGTGCAAAAGTATGGGCACCTCAACATAAAAGTGACATTAATATTTCGTAGATCCTCCTTTTGCAAAAACAGCCTCTAGTCGCTTCCTGTAACTATTAATGAGTTCCTGGATGAAGGTATTTGTGACCATTCCTGTTTACAAAACAATTCCAGTTCAGTTAAGTTTGATGGTCGCCGAGCTTGGAGAGCCCGCTTCAAATCATCCCACAGATGTTCAATGATATTTAGGTCTGGGGACTGGGATGGCCATTCCAGAACATTGTAATTGTTCCTCTGCATGAATGCCTGAGTAGATTTGGAGCGGTGTTTTGGATCATTGTCTTGCTGAAATATCCATCCCCTGCGTAACTTCAACTTCGTCACTGATTCTTGCACATTATTGTCAAGAATCTGCTGATACTGAGTTGAATCCATGCGACCCTCAACTTTAACAAGATTCCCGGTGCTGGCATTAGCCACACAGCCCCAAAGCATGATGGAACCTCCACCAAATTTTACTGTGGGTAGCAAGTGTTTTTCTTGGAATGCTGAGTTTTTTAGCCTCCATGCATTACGCCTTTTTGTATGACCAAACAACTCAATCTTTGTTTCATCAGTCCACAGGACCTTCTTCCAAAATGTATCTGGCTTGTCCAAATGTGCTTTTGCATACCTCAGGCGACTCTGTTTGTGGCGTGCTTGCAGAAACGGCTTCTTTCGCATCACTCTCCCATAGAGCTTCTCCTTGTGCAAAGTGCGCTGTATTGTTGACCGATGCACAGTGACACCATCTGCAGCAAGATGATGCTGCAGGTCGTTGGAGGTGGTCTGTGGATTGTCCTTGACTGTTCTCACCATTCTTCTTCTCTGCCTTTCTGATATTTTTCTTGGCCTGCCACTTCTGGGCTTAACAAGAACTGTACCTGTGTTCTTCCATTTCCTTACTATGTTCCTCGCAGTGGAAACTGACAGGATAAATCTCTGAGACAACTTTTTGTATCCTTCCCCTGAAAAGCTATGTTGAATAATCTTTGTTTTCAGATCATTTGAGAGTTGTTTTGAGGAGCCCATGATGCCACTCTTCATAGGAGAATCAAATAGGAGAACTACTTGCAAGTGGCCACCTTAAATACCTTTTCTCATGATTTGATACACCTGGCTATGAAGTTCAAAGCTCAATGAGGTTACAAAACCAATTTAGTGCTTCAGGAAGTCAGTAAAAGGTAGTTAGGAGTGTTCAAATCAAGAAAATGATAAGGGTGCCCATACTTTTGCACCAGTCAAATTTTGTTTAAATGCAGATTGCACATTTTCTGTTAGTACAATAAACCTCATTTGAATCCAGAAATATAACTGAGTCCATCAGTTATTAGATATATGAAACTGAAATAGCTGTTGCAAAAAACAAAATTGTTATAAAGAAAAAAGGTTAACATTAATAGGGGTGCCCAAACTTTAACATGTGACTGTATAATACCATCCCTTATTACGTACCATCCTCTCTAGTTATGCATGGTGCCGTCCTTTATTATACAACTTCCTCTGCTGTTATGTACAGTGTTGTCCTTTACATAGCGTATTCTTGTTATTTTTCTTAACAAGAGCACTGTGTAATAAGGGACTGTAAAATACATAATAAAGGAGACTATGTAAGATATATATGTGTGTGGCTATAATATATATTTATGTAGCTTTGTCGCCATTAAAAGGAGGCGGCCCCAAGCTGTCAGTGTCCACACTTGGGTCCATCATACACTGGGGCATCATACAAGTGCTTCTCACTAAATTAGAATATCATCAAAAAATTCATTTATTTCAGTTTTTCAATACAAAAGGTGAAACTCGTATTCTATAGACTCATTACAAACAGAGTGATCTATTCCAAGTGTTTATTTCTGTTAATGTTGTTGATTGTGGCTTACAGCCAATGAAAACCCAAAAGTTAGTATCTCAGTAAATTGCAGGGTTCTTTTTTATAATTACTCCAAAGACTTTGCTAGCGATATCGCTTAGTGTGACAGTACCTTTAGTCTGCTTCAGTGGGATTCACAATCATGGGGAAAACTTCTGAATTCACAGATGTCCAGAAGGCAGTCATTGACACACTCCATAAGGAGGGTAAGCCACAAAAGATCATTGCTAAAGAAGCTGTCTGTTCACAGAGTGCTGTATCCAAGCATATTAATGGAAAGTTGAGTGGAAGGAAAAAGTGTGGTAGAAAAAGGTGCACAAGCTACCTGAATAACCACAGCCTTGAAAGGATTGTTAAGAAAAGGCCATTCAAATATTTGGGGGAGATCCACAAGGAGTGGACTGCTGCTGGAGTCATTGCTTCAAGAGCCACCGCACACAGATGTATCCAGTACATGGGCTACAAGTGTCGCATTCCTTGTGTCAAGTCACTCATGACCAATAGACCACGCCAGAAGTGTCTTACCAGGGCCAAGTAAAAAAAGAACTGGACTGTTGCTCAGTGGTCCAAGATGTTGTTTTCAGATTAAAATAAATTTTGCATTTTATTTTTAAATCGAGGTCCCAGAGCCTAGAGGAAGAGTGAAGAGGCACACAATCCAAGCTGTTTGAGGTCTAGTGTGAAGTTTTCACAATCAGTGATGGTTTGGGGAGCCATGTCATCTGTTGGTGTAGGTCCACTGTGTTTTATCAAGACCAAAGTCTACCAAGAAATTTTAGAGCACTTCATGCTTCCCTCTGCTGACAAGCTTTTTGGAGATGAACATTTCATTCTCCAGCAGGATTTGGCACCTGTCCACACTGCCAAAAGTACCAATACCTGGTTTAAAAACAATATCACAGTGCTTGATTGGCCAGCAAACTCTCCTGACCTTAACCCCATAGAGAATCTATGGGGTATTGTCAAGAGGAAGAAGAGAGACACCAGACTCAACAATGCAGACGAGCTGAAGGCTGCTATCAAAGCAACTTGGGTTTCCATAACACCTCAGCAGTGCCACAGGCTGATTGCCGCCATGCCACGCCGCATTGATGCAGTAATTGATGCAAAAGGAGCCCCAACCAAGTATTGTGTTCATTTACTGAACATACATTTCAGTAGGCCTATATTTCGAATTTTAAAATCATTTTTTTAAGCTGGTGTTATAAAGTATTCTAACTTACTGAAATAATGACTTTTGGGTTTTCATTGGCTGCAAGCCATGATCATCAACATTAACAGAAATAAATACTTGAAATAGATCACTCTGTAATGACTCTTTATAATATGAGTTTCACTTTTTGTATTGAAGAACTGAAATAAGTTAACTTTTTGACGATATTCTAATTTAGTGAGAAGCACTTGTATATGAGGCCCATTATGTATGGAGCATTTTATGAGGCTCAACATGGAGCATTATATGGGGCCTATTATATATGGAGCATCATATGGGGCCCATTATACAGGGTGGGCCATTTATATATGGATACACCTGGGTGGGCCATTTATAAAGTTGGATCCAAAATGGCCGACTTCAAAATGGCCACCATGGTCACCACACATTTTGAAAAGTTTTCCCCCTCCCATATACTAATGTGCCACAAACAGGAAGTTGATATCACCAACCATTCCCATTTTATTTAGGTGTATCCATATAAATGGCCCACCCAGGTGTATCCATATAAATGGCCCACCCTGAATATGGAGCATCATCTGGGACTCATTATATATGGAGCATCATATGGGGCCCATTTTATATGGAGCATCATATGGGGCCCATTATATATGGAGCATTATATGGGGACTATTCTGTATGGAGCATTATATAGGGCCCATTCTGCATGGAGCAATATATGGGGCCCATCATATACTGTATGGATCATTATATCAGACTCATTCGACTGTGTGGAGCAATATATGGGACTCATTATACTCTATGGGGCCCATGATTTACTTTATGGAGCATTATATGGTGCCCATAATACTGTTTGGTCAATAAATGTGGCTCATTATACTGTATGGAGCATTATATGGACTCATTATACTGTAAGAAGCATAATATGTGCCTCATTATACTGTATGGAGCATTATATTGGGTCCATTATTCTGAATGGAGCAATATATGGGGCTCATTATACTGTATGGAGCAAAATGTGCATTCTGTATGGAGCCCTATGTGGTGTCCATAATACTGTATGGAGGACTATAATGTCTGGTTTCTGACCTATTGTAGAATTTACAATAGATATCACTTATGTAATGTAAGAAATTAAATTTTTGGAATGAAGGCAACTGTTACCACTCACCTTTCGTGTCTACCTTTTTTCCTCATAGATTGTAAGCTTGCGAGCAGGGCCCCCATTCCTCTTGGTATCTGGTATGATCTATGTGTTTATTGTTATGCTGTAATGTCTATCATCTGTACAAGGCCCCTCTGAAATGTAAAGCGCTGCGGAATATGTCGGCGCTATAGAAATGCAATTATTATTATTACCTATATTTCTCTGCCGTCTGTGCATCATGATTTGTGGTATGTGTTAAAGGGGCCCACTGAGACTCTTTCACCTGGGGCTCACCTTACTCCCATCCCAATTCCCCATCTCCTTCATTGTCCTCTCCCCACCTCTTTTATTGTTATCTCCCCCACATCCATCATTGTTCTCTTCCCCACACCTCATCATTGTCCTCTACCTAACCATCAACATTGTTCTCTCCCACCTCCCTTATTGTCCTCTCCACCACCCGATCATTGTTCTCCCTCACCACACCTGTGCCTTCTCCTCCAGCCTCATTATTCTTCTCCACTACCACACCTCAGTGTCCTCTCCCCTTGCTCATTAATGTTCTCCCCCACTACCACATCATTTTTCTACCCCACCACACCTCAGTGTCCTCTCCCCAGTGTATTTCTTACAAAAAAACAAACATCACCACTCACCTCTGTCCGTTCCCCAGCAGCATTTTCATCGCCAGCAGCTTTCTCTCTGACAAAGGCATACACTGCCTGCTGACGTCATCAAGCTGCGAATGCCTGTGTCATGAATAAGAAGAAAGTGCAAGAAGCAGAGCATGGATCGCTGCAGGCCCGCTACCATTTTCTCCTGTAGGCAGTTGAGCTGCAGGGATCGCTTCTTGCCCGCTGCACATGACAGCAATCTGGTCATGGGCATCACGGAGCCTTGGGCTCTGAGAAACAGATCAGATTGCTGTGAGAATTAGTTGCCCTGCAGGGGCCCCCCTCAACCTCTGGGCCCCGATGCAGCGGCGGTATGTCTGCCCCTGTGATACATGTTCATGATAGCCAAGATACATAATTAATAAAAAGTGCCTGTACAATATATATCTAGGATATTACTTTAATAGAATAATGAGGATCATTATTCCTCTTCTCTCCTTGCAATCACTGTCCTGTTTTTCTTCATGACGCATCCTACATCATACACACAGCGCCCCCGATGGCGCTCCTGCGCAGCCTTATTTCACTGTGCCCTGCTGAGGGCAGAGCAAAATAATGTATTGAACATGCATCAGTTTTACTTCCGGGCCATTGGAGCTTTTTTATTGTTTCCCAGCGCTTATGCAGAATGTCACGATTCATGCTGGATTGTGACAAATAAAAGCACATGTAACCTTTTTTTTTCCTTTAAGCTGTTGGCTTAAAGTTAGTTTTGCCCCCGGTGGCCATTAGGGTCATTACACAGTGGTGTCTTTAGTTCTAGTTTTGCCCCCGGTGGTGGCTAGTATTATTACACGGGAATCACTAGCAGGTGTTATGGCTCTGGCTCTTGCCTATAAAGGAGAGTCAGGTGGTTTCACTCACTGTTGGTGATATTGGTCATTTCCAACCATCCTTGGTGGAGGAACGAGCTAGAGAAGAGTTCCTTGCAGCTCAGTCAGAGTCCTGGTGTGGAAGGAGCAACAGTGAGGGGTTCCTTGCAGCTCTGACAGAGCTTTGGTGAAGTAGCAGCTATTCAGGAGGAAAGCTGCACTCAGGTGCTGGACTCTTGCTGGGAGCAATAGCAACAGAGCAAAGCTATGTGGTTTTTCCCTGTTTGTAACTTTCCTTATGTGTGTTTTAGTGCAGTGGTGGGATTAGTTTCTGCACCGTCCAATTCATTAGAAAGGGATAGGTGCAGGGCGAGCTAGGGTTTTCAGGTATCCTGCTCGTCGCCAGATGCGGAACCTGCCTAGGGACCGTCAGGAGTGTAGAGACACTGAGTCAGGGGAGTGCAGGAGGTCTCCACATCCCCGTTCCCTATTGCAGGGCCCTCCATTGTATCGGTTTCCCTGGTGTTTCCCTTATCTCTGTAAATTCGCCCTGCTGGTGGCGGTGTATACAATTATACATGTAACTATTGAAATTCGCCCTGCTGGAGGCGGTGTATCCAGGGTCACAGGTGTCATAGAAATTCGCCCTGCTGGAGGCGGAGTATCCAGTCACACGTGACATCACATTATCACCAACCTCAATATTTTTCTCTGGTGAGCCATGGGCCAAGTTCAGACCAGTGAGCAGTTGCTGATGGTCCTCACTGAGATGAGTGAGGAGCTGAATGATGTGTTTAAGCAGCACCTGCAGCGGAATTATGGGTCTGAGGCCTACCCTCTGCCTCAACTAGAGGGTCCATTTGCGGCTTTGGTGAAGATACGCCTTGGAGTCCCTGCTGGGGAGCAGGACTTGCTTATACAGGCGGACGTACCCAGGCAGGTGGGAGTTGTTGGTGTCCCCATGGTGCTGCCTGGTGTTCCCCAAGGTGAAGGGGTACGTCCCTGTAGTGAGCAGACTAATGATTTAGTCCTTGGCACTCACGCCGAAACTTCAGTAATATCAGAGAAGCCGTGTCCCCCTGGTCGTGTGGAGGAAGACGACCTGGGAGTGTATATTTCCTCCTCGCCCTCAGAAGGTACTATGTTAGCAGAGGTGATGGTTGGCGAGGTACCTGAGGGCATACCGGTGCTTGTTAACAGTGGAGCAGAAGTCAGTCTGCTGGATGCTCAGTTTGTCCAGACTCATGGTCTGAGGTGTGAGACAACCGGACAAACCCATAAGCGTCCAAGCCATTGACTCTGTCCCACTGAGCCAGGTGGGATTAAACCAAGTCGTAGAAGACATTGTGCTGCATAGTGGACATCATGATGAATCCCAGTCATACTATGTCTTGGAGGGAAAGCTAGCATCTATCGTTTTGGGCCCCCCTTGGTCTAAAAAACACAACCCGGTCTTAGATTGGCGGACTAGGGAAATAGTCAGATGAGAGCAGTCGTGTGAGGGCTGCTGCCTAGGGGCTACTGTCTCTGCCGTCTCTCTGTAACTGGCCCCTTCCTCTCCCGTGGGAGCAGCAGATGTGCTGCAGGAGTGTAGGGGCAAGTCTCAGCCCTCGCCATTAGCCAACCCTGGGAGGCGCAGACCTCGTGGTGGAAGGGGTTGGAGGGTGGTGAGCCCCTTGGTGAATTGCGGGGGTGTGAGTGTGATGACACAGGGGGACGCCTCTGTTGTCAGTTCCAGTAAGAGTTCACCGTATTGTGACAAACTAATGTGTGGCAATAAACGTTCAGGTCTGGACCTGTGTGTGAACGAGCATGTACCGGTGGCCACCAAAAAACATCAAGTGGAAGTGTGTTGCGGAGTCTTGCCAGCTCGATTTAACCCCAAACATGCACATACACAACCCGTTCCCAAGGTCAGCGCTTTTGAGATGTGTGGTGCCTCCAGAACATACACTGCCAATACCAGCGGTGCTCGTTTGTCATGAACCTGAAGTTCAGGTAGTGGCTGGGGTGAACTCTGGATCTGGGCGTCCCCTATGTAGGTGGTTCCTTGATGAGGAGCGGTCTTGAGGGTCCAAAGGCCCCTCATTGAGGAAGGGTACTGTCACGATCCATGCTGGATTGTGACAGTTAAAAGCACATGTAACCTTTTTTTTTCCTTTAAGCTGTTGGCTTAAAGTTAGTTTTGCCCCGGTGACCATTAGGGTCATTACACAGTGGTGTCTTTAGTTCTAGTTTTGCCCCCGGTGGTGGCTAGTATTATTACACGGGAATCACTAGCAGGTGTTATGGCTCTGGCTCTTGCCTATAAAGGAGAGTCAGGTGGTTTCACTCACTGTTGGTGATATTGGTCATTTCCAACCATCCTTGGTGGAGGAAGGAGCTAGAGAAGAGTTCCTTGCAGCTCAGTCAGAGTCCTGGTGTGGAAGGAGCAACAGTGAGGAGTTCCTTGCAGCTCTGACAGAGCTTTGGTGAAGAAGCAGCTATTCAGGAGGAAAGCTGCACTCAGGTGCTGGACTCTGTTGCTGGGAGCAATAGCAACAGCGCAAAGCTAAGTGGTTTTTCCCTGTTTGTAACTTTCCTTATGTGTGTTTTAGTGCAGTGGTGGGATTAGTTTCTGCACCGTCCAATTCATTAGAAAGGGATAGGTGCAGGGCGAGCTAGGGTTTTTAGGTATCCTGCTCGTCGCCTGGTGCGGAACCTGCCTAGGGACCCTCAGGAGTGTAGAGACACTGACTCAGGGGAGTGCAGGAGGTCTTCACGTCCCCGTTCCCTATTGCAGGGCCCTCCATTGTATCGGTTTCCCTGGTGTTTCTCTTATCTCTGTAAATTTGCCCTGCTGGATTCGGTGTCTCCAGATACATGTGTAACTATTGAAATTCGCCTGCTGGAGGCGGTGTATCCGGCTGCACGTTTCCTTGTTTAAATTCGCCCTGCTGGAGGCGGTGTATCCGTGGTCACAGGTGTCATAGAAATTCGCCCTGCTGGAGGCAGAGTATCGAGTCACACGTGACATCACACAGGACAGTACTTTTCTCTGCCCTCAGCAGCTCACAGCGAAAACAACTGCTTAGAAGCGAGATTGTAGGTGCTCGGTGGATGACGAATAATGCATCATCGACATGAAGCAAGCTAGGAGAATGGTGACTTCAGTGAGAGGAGGTCACCAAGCAAGACCATGAACATAAGGATGAGTGACCTCATGGAGATCAACATCCAACACTGCGGAGACACCATCACATGTTTCTCAACGCAGTGATCTAGAGCAATGCCCCCATCCCTTATGGGAAATATGCAAAAGCATGTAAATCAACAGCCGCGGAGACACCATCACATGTTTCTCAACGCAAGCAATGACTAGCCAGGTCTTTCCCCGGGAAGGAACAACCACGGGAAGGGCAGTCTCCAATGAAGGAAACCACCTATGCCAAAACATGGTATCCATCCACAGACAGCTGTTTCGGGGTATTGCCCCTCATCAGTGTGGAGTAGGAAACTGGCTAGTAGGAGCAATGCCTAGTGAAAGGCTATGAACATAAGGATGAGTGACCTCATGGAGATCAACATCCAACACTGCGGAGACACCATCACATGTTTCTCAACGCAGTGATCTAGAGCAATGCCCCCATCCCTTATGGGAAATATGCAAAAGCATGTAAATCAACAGCCGCGGAGACACCATCACATGTTTCTCAACGCAAGCAATGACTAGCCAGGTCTTTCCCCGGGAAGGAACAACCACGGGAAGGGCAGTCTCCAATGAAGGAAACCACCTATGCCAAAACATGGTATCCATCCACAGACAGCTGTTTCGGGGTATTGCCCCTCATCAGTGTGGAGTAGGAAACTGGCTAGTAGGAGCAATGCCTAGTGAAAGGCTATGAACATAAGGATGAGTGACCTCATGGAGATCAACATCCAACACTGCGGAGACACCATCACATGTTTCTCAACGCAGTGATCTAGAGCAATGCCCCCATCCCTTATGGGAAATATGCAAAAGCATGTAAATCAACAGCCGCGGAGACACCATCACATGTTTCTCAACGCAAGCAATGACTAGCCAGGTCTTTCCCCGGGAAGGAACAACCACGGGAAGGGCAGTCTCCAATGAAGGAAACCACCTATGCCAAAACATGGTATCCATCCACAGACAGCTGTTTCGGGGTATTGCCCCTCATCAGTGTGGAGTAGGAAACTGGCTAGTAGGAGCAATGCCTAGTGAAAGGCTATGAACATAAGGATGAGTGACCTCATGGAGATCAACATCCAACACTGCGGAGACACCATCACATGTTTCTCAACGCAGTGATCTAGAGCAATGCCCCCATCCCTTATGGGAAATATGCAAAAGCATGTAAATCAACAGCCGCGGAGACACCATCACATGTTTCTCAACGCAAGCAATGACTAGCCAGGTCTTTCCCCGGGAAGGAACAACCACGGGAAGGGCAGTCTCCAATGAAGGAAACCACCTATGCCAAAACATGGTATCCATCCACAGACAGCTGTTTCGGGGTATTGCCCCTCATCAGTGTGGAGTAGGAAACTGGCTAGTAGGAGCAATGCCTAGTGAAAGGCTATGAACATAAGGATGAGTGACCTCATGGAGATCAACATCCAACACTGCGGAGACACCATCACATGTTTCTCAACGCATAAGGGATGGGGGCATTGCTCTAGATCACTGCGTTGAGAAACATGTGATGGTGTCTCCGCAGTGTTGGATGTTGATCTCCATGAGGTCACTCATCCTTATGTTCATAGCCTTTCACTAGGCATTGCTCCTACTAGCCAGTTTCCTACTCCACACTGATGAGGGGCAATACCCCGAAACAGCTGTCTGTGGATGGATACCATGTTTTGGCATAGGTGGTTTCCTTCATTGGAGACTGCCCTTCCCGTGGTTGTTCCTTCCCGGGGAAAGACCTGGCTAGTCATTGCTTGCGTTGAGAAACATGTGATGGTGTCTCCGCGGCTGTTGACCAAGCAAGACCAGTGACGCCCATCAGACGTTTGGTGACAGTTTCCCTTGAAAGCTTCATCATTATGTTTGACCACTTTCTCTCCCAGACCTTATTGTCTCTGGTCCATGTGGCTGGTGGTGTCAAGCACAGTGCACAGTGTAGGAAAGACTAAGTGCAACACGAAGAGATGAGGGAAAGGGAGCCCAACACTCGGGAAGGGGGGAGTGGAGACCCCTAGGCAGATCTAAAGTCACCATTTCTGTCCTAAATGTCCCTATATACAGTAGGTTCTGCACCTATCACCGAGCAGGAACCTAATCACTGGCTCACCCTGGCGATAAGCCCTGTTTAGGGAAGGATGGGATCAACACTAGTCAATCTCCACTACCACTAAAGACAGCTGGGATAGAGACACAAGAGAAACACTTATCTTGATAAGACTCAGAGATATAACACAGACGTCCTCCAGCAACACCAAAGAAGATGATAGCCAACTGTTATAGCTCCAAGCCTCAACGGGGGAAATGGAAATATCACCGGCGACTCCCAGCAGCAGGCTGTGTGTCTGTAAACACCCCGGTCCAGGTGTGTCAATTAGTGGTTAAGGCTGGTTTCACATTTGCGTTTTTTAGCGCTGGAAAAAAACGCTAACCTGCGCATGCGTTTTTTCCCCTATCTTTAACATGGGTGCGCATACTTGCGCGCTTGTAAGCGCATGTATGCGATTTTCATGCGCTGCGTTTTTTTGGGGTGTGCGATTGGATTTTCCAGACGCATCATGTTGCATTTTTTGGCCCTGCAAAAAAGCGCATGCGCACATATGCGCACGTTTTGCGCTAAAAAGGGCCATTATAGCCTATGGATGCACATATGTGCGCACTGGCATGCTCATGTAAGCGTTTTTTTGCATATGCGTTTTTTTTTTTTAACCATGGAATTTAGGGGTTTGAGTTAGAGTTAGGGTTAGTTAAGGGGGTTTAGGGTTAGGGTTAGGGTCAGGGTCAGGGTTAGGGTTGGGTTTTGGGTCAGGGTTAGGGTTTAGTATGGTTTGGTTAAGGGTTAGGGTCAGGGTTAGGGTCAGGATTAGGGTTAAGTATGGTTTTGTTAAGGGTTAGGGTCAGGGTTAGGGTTAGGGTTAGGGTTAGGGTCAGGGTTAGGGTTAGGGTCAGGGTTAGGGTTAGGGTCAGGGTTAGGGTTAAGTATGGTTTTGTTAAGGATTAGGGTCAGGGTTAGGGTCAGGATTAGGGTTAAGTATGGTTTTGTTAAGGATTAGGGTCAGGGTTAGGGTTAGGGTTAGGGTTAGGGTCAGGGTTAGGGTTAGGGTTAGGGTTAGGGTTAGGGTCAGGGTCAGGGTTAGGGTTAAGTATGGTTTTGTTAAGGGTCAGGGTTAGGGTTAGGGTTAGGGTCAGGGTTAGGGTTAGGGTCAGGGTTAGGGTCAGGGTTAGGGTTAGGGTCAGGGTTAGGGTTAGTTAGGGTTTAGGGTTTGGGTTAGGGTTAAGTATGATTTGGTTAAGGGTTAGGGTCAGGGTTAGGGTTAGGGTCAGGGTTAGGGTTAGGGTTAGGGTCAGGGTTAGGGTTAGTAAAGTCATGGTTTGGGTAGTGTGAGGGGCCACCTAAAAATGTTGGAAAAAAACGCAAACGCGGTAAAAACGCGCTAAAAACGCATATAAACGCATAAAAACGCTGCGTTTTTTTCATGCATGCTCATAAAAATGCTTGAAAAAAACGCAGCAGTTGTATGCTTATGTATGCGTTTTTTCAATGCGTTTTTTTGCGGGAAAAACGCGCTGCAAAAAAAAGCAAGTGTGAAACTAGCCTAAGAAATGTTGCCACTGGGCTAAAGAGTCAGAAGGGTTAAGAAGGTGTCTGCAAACCCAAACGCAGACACCTTCTGCAGCTAGATGCAGTGCAACTATCTGCAGCTTCTGAAATACCTGTGACAGGTGATCAGCGTTAGATCTGAGTCAGAGAAATATCACAGACTTTTTTATGAAAGAACTTGTTCAGTTTTGTGTATGTACTATGACAGGGTCATTGGCGATGTATGTGAGGGGAGATATGTTTCACGAAGGTTGCTATCTTCCATTATGTGAAATCCAGCATGTTATGTGCTGAGAGAGGTTAATTGGCCATGACTGGGTTGAGTTTTTTGTCAGTGGCTGTAAGAGATGAGCAGGAAGGCCACTCACCATATCTCCTCCCCAAGGGTGTGGTTGGTGAAGATAAATGTTCAGCTACTGTTTTTTGTATTTTTTTTTTGTCTGCCGTGTGTTTGGAGACAAGGAAGTCTCCAGTCAGTTGATCCAATTCTGAGCCGAAGTTTACTGTATCCTGAGCGGCCAAACCCCACAGGCTTATGAACTGTGCTATAAATTCTCTTTTGTTTTGCTGTTATGCCAGAAAGGCCGTGTTTATTTTGTTAAATCCTGCACTAGTTTATGTCATGCTTTAATAAACCATCAGAAGATAAACACAAGAAGCGATCCTGTGTCTACCGCTGAGCAGGGCCGGTTTTAGGCAAAGTGGGGCCCTAGGTAAAGTTTAAAATGGGGCCCAAATGCTAACATATTGCACATCACACAAAAGCATTTTGATTGTAGTTACATGCGTTGAGTTCAGGCCGCTAAATAAGTGTGATCGACAATATTTGTCGTTCAACACTTGTTTCCCAGCCTCTTTCCACTGTCTGAGAAAGAATGATGGGGCCAGAATTATTACTAATGGATCAATCTGTCCCCATAAAGTATCATGTTATCAGCAGCATATCTACAGTTTACACCCCATAGTCCTCCATATAATATAATGTGCCCCATAGTCCTCCATATATTAAAATACACTGCTCAGTCCTCCATATAGTATAATACACTCCTCATAGTGCTCCATATAGTATAATACACCGCCAGTCATTCATGTAGTACAATTCACTTCCCATAGTATAATGCACCCCGTAGTTCTTCACATAGTATAATGTATTCCCCATAGTCTTCGATACAGTATAATGCAGCCAACATATATTATAATGCAGCCACCCAATAGAGCATAATGCAGCCACCCCACAGAGTATAATGCAGCCACCCCACAGAATATAATGTAAGCCCCTCCATAGAATATATGGCAGCCCCCTCATAGAGTATAATGCAGCCTCCCATTGAATATAATGCAGCCCCTTATTTAGTATAATGTAGCCCCTCCATAGAATACAGTGTGGCTCTCCTCATATAGTATAATGCAGCCCTAATAGAATATAATGTAGCCCCCTCAAAGTATAATGAAGCCCCCCATACAATATAATCTAGCCCCCCCATAGAATACAATGTAGCCTCCTCATATAGTATAATGTAGCCCCCTCATAGAGAATGATGCAATAACCCCCCATAGAATATAATAAATATAATACAGCCCCCCATTGAATATAATGTAGCCCAGAATAGAATATAATACAGCCCACCTCCCCATAGAATATAATGTAGCCTCCCATATTATATAAGTTTCCCCCCATAGAATATAATGTACCCCCCATGGTATATAGCGCAGCCGCATAGTATATAGCACAGAATCACATGGTAGATAGCACAGCATCACATGGTATACAGCACAGCACCACATGGTATACAGCACAGCCCCACATGGTATACAGCAGAGCCCCACATGGTGTACAGCACAGCCCCACATGGTATACAGCACATCCCCACATTATTTATAGCACAGCCTCCCCCAGTACAGCACCATTGGATACAGCACAGTCCAACATGGTATATAGCACAGCCCCCCTCTCCCCCAGCACAGCCCCACATGGTATACAGCACAGCCACCCCCCAGCACAGCACCATGGTATACAGCACAGCCCCCCAGCACAGCACCATGGTATAGAGCCCCCCTCCCCCCAGCACAGCACCATGGTATACAGCCCCCCCAGCACAGCACCATGGTATACAGCCCCCCCAGCACAGCACCATGGTATACATCTCCCCCCAGCACAGCACCATGGTATACAGCTCCCCCCCAGCACAGCACCATGGTATACAGCTCCCCCCCAGCACAGCACCATGGTATACATCTCCCCCCAGCACAGCACAGCTCCCCCCAGCACAGCACCATGGTATACAGCTCCCCCCAGCACAGCACCATGGTATACAACTCCCCCCCAGCACAGCACAGTGGTATACAGACCCCTCCATCACAGCACCATGGTACAGTACTCACTGTTTTAAAAAAAAAACACTCCTCACCTTCTCCTCATGCCCGCACTGCTCCCGGCTCCTGTCTCCTGCTCTGCCTGGTACACAGTGAGAGCGCGATGATGTCATTGCGCACCTGCTGTGTCAGAGGCAGAGCGGGGAATGATGAGAGAGGGAGCATCAGCTGACGCTCTCTCCTCCATCATTGCTGTGAACTCTACCGGCGTCATAGACGCCGGTACAGTTCAATGCGGCGTCGGGGGAGTCAGCGCTGGGGGCAGGCGGGCCCCCCTGCCTCACAGGGGCCCCATAACGGCTGCATGATGTGCCGCTAGCTGGGGGCCCCTGGGGAAGCGGGGGCCCTAGGCAGCTGCCTGGTCTGCCTGCCCCTAACACCGGCCCTGCCTCTGAAAACAGAGTGAGTCAGTCTGTCACAGTAGATAGTGAAGTTTGTTTTATTGAGCCTTTTATACATTCTCAAATTACAATATATGGAATATACAGTGGGGCAAAAAAGTATTTAGTCAGTCAGCAATAGTGCAAGTTCCACCACTTAAAAAGATGAGAGGCGTCTGTAATTTACATCATAGGTAGACCTCAACTATGGGAGACAAACTGAGAAAAAAAAATCCAGAAAATCACATTGTCTGTTTTTTTTTCATTTTATTTGCATATTATGGTGGAAAATAAGTATTTGGTCAGAAACAAGCAATCAAGATTTCTGGCTCTCACAGACCTGTAACTTCTTCTTTAAGAGTCTCCTCTTTCCTCCACTCATTACCTGTAGTAATGGCACCTGTTTAAACTTGTTATCAGTATAAAAAGACACCTGTGCACACCCTCAAACAGTCTGACTCCAAACTCCACTATGGTGAAGACCAAAGAGCTGTCAAAGGACACCAGAAACAAAATTGTAGCCCTGCACCAGGCTGGGAAGACTGAATCTGCAATAGCCAACCAGCTTGGAGTGAAGAAAACAACTGTGGGAGCAATAATTAGAAAATGGAAGACATACAAGACCACTGATAATCTCCCTCGATCTGGTGCTCCACGCAAAATCCCACCCCGTGGGGTCAGAATGATCACAAGAACGGTGAGCAAAAATCCCAGAACCACGCGGGGGGGACCTAGTGAATGAACTGCAGAGAGCTGGGACCAATGTAACAAGGCCTACCATAAGTAACACACTACGCCACCATGGACTCAGATCCTGCAGTGCCAGACGTGTCCCACTGCTTAAGCCTGTACATGTCCGGGCCCGTCTGAAGTTTGCTAGAGAGCATTTGGATGATCCAGAGGAGTTTTGGGAGAATGTCCTATGGTCTGATGAAACCAAACTGGAACTGTTTGGTAGAAACACAACTTGTCGTGTTTGGAGGAAAAAGAATACTGAGTTGCATCCATCAAACACCATACCTACTGTAAAGCATGGTGGTGGAAACATCATGCTTTGGGGCTGTTTCTCTGCAAAGGGGCCAGGACGACTGATCCGGGTACATGAAAGAATGAATGGGGCCATGTATCGTGAGATTTTGAGTGCAAACCTCCTTCCATCAGCAAGGGCATTGAAGATGAAACGTGGCTGGGTCTTTCAACATGACAATGATCCAAAGCACACCGCCAGGGCAACGAAGGAGTGGCTTCGTAAGAAGCATTTCAAGGTCCTGGAGTGGCCTAGCCAGTCTCCAGATCTCAACCCTATAGAAAACCTTTGGAGGGAGTTGAAAGTCCGTGTTGCCAAGCGAAAAGCCAAAAACATCACTGCTCTAGAGGAGATCTGCATGGAGGAATGGGCCAACATACCAACAACAGTGTGTGGCAACCTTGTGAAGACTTACAGAAAACGTTTGACCTCTGTCATTGCCAACAAAGGATATATCACAAAGTATTGAGATGAAATTTTGTTTCTGACCAAATACTTATTTTCCACCATAATATGCAAATAAAATGAAAAAAAACAGACATTGTGATTTTCTGGATTTTTTTTTCTCAGTTTGTCTCCCATAGTTGAGGTCTACCTATGATGTAAATTACAGACGCCTCTCATCTTTTTAAGTGGTGGAACTTGCACTATTGCTGACTGACTAAATACTTTTTTGCCCCACTGTATGATTGTAGCCAACTACTCTCTGCATTCTCTATTTGAAAATAATTTAGCAATATTATTATTTTATGATCGGTCTCAATAATTTATGCAATTTTTTTATAATAATAATAATTGAGATGTTGTTGCAATGTCGTAGCAAAATCAGCTATGTTATCACTTTATCTCACGATTGTCCGAAACACACAAAAAATTGCAGATGCTGTTTTTTCCATCTTTTATTCTCCAATATACTAAAAAGGAAGGCTAATGTTCATTTAATGTTCTTAAAATAGAAATCTACTCCGCAGCTATCTCATACTGCTAAGCCAATTTCCATCTCACCTTGGCCAAATTTTCAACTGTATGTGCTAGTGAAATTTTTGGAATCTTGCATTTTTAAATTTCACACTTCATTCAAAAGTCCCATTACTGGTTTGTCATGTACCACAACCAATACATTATTATATATTCCCAGTAAGGGTATGTGCCACACTGTGTCTCCTTCAGGTGGATTCCGTCTGCAAAAGAGTCCCCTAAAATGAACATAATGCACAGCAATGTCAAAACGATGTTGCTGTGCACATGTTCTATTTTATGTCACTTTTTTCAACCACTTCAGGGCTGGGAAACCCTGAAACTGCTAAAAGAAGTGACATGCTCAGTCTTCAGGTAAGTGTGGAGTAAAAGACACCAGTGGCGTTGCTTGGGAAAATTTGGTGGATGCACTGGTGTCTCAAAGAGGCTGTGGACACATACCCCAAGGGAACATTTAAAAACAGACATGTCAGCTATTTGTACATAAGGGCCCAGTCACACATAGCGATCTCGCTAGCGAGATCGCTGCTGAGTCACAAGTTTTGTGACACAACAGCGATCTCACCAGCGAGATCGCTGTGTGTGACAGCGATCAGCGACCAGCCCCCCTGCCGGTATCGCTGATCGCTGCAAGAAACCTCTGGACATTTCTTTCGTCGCTGATCTCCCGTTGGCCAGCATGCATCGCTGCGTGTGACAGGCGGGAGACCAGCGATCAGCTGGTAACTAACGTACACATCGGGTATCTCAAGGACGCACTTCCCTTGGATACCCAATGTGTACGTTAGATACCAGCTCCCTGCATCAGCGCACTGGTAACTAACGAACACAGCGACGCCGCGCGCTCGGCGTCGCTGTGCTGATCGCTGGTGAAGCTGTCTGTGTGACAGCTCACCAGCGATCACATAGCGACTTACCAGCGAACCTGACACGTTGATATCATTGTCGGGATCGCTGGTAAGTTGCTATGTGTGACTCCAGCTTTAAACTACTTGCTATAGAAATGTCCCAATAGGAGCTAAATGACTGATCCCGAGTCAGGAGATACGTTATGGCTGTCATCTACATACTGTACATCCTTTATCTTGTCTTTTGTAAAAGTTCATACTATGTTTGAAGTGTAAAGTAAGAGGCAAGCGATTTTTCAATGTGATTTTTCTGAGTAAATTGCAGTAGAAGAAAAAGGTACAAATAGCACCAGAAAGTAGGTGAACAGCAATTTAACTACATTGAGCAGACATATTTTAAGTACATATCTTTGTGCTCCATAATTAAAAGATATAACATACTTTTTGTTTTCCAGCTCCTGAACCTATGGATCTTGATGGACCTGACCAAAAGGGATACATCAAAACAGAACTAATTTCAGTATCTGAAGTGTGAGTATTTCACAGATTACATTAAGAAAATAAATTTATATGTATACAGTACACTATGGCCAACAATATGTTGAGATTTATTGACATTTATCCTAATTAGTAGTTTTTTTAACCTTTAGGTAGTCGCGTAGGGTCTATTGGACTCTAAGTGAGTTTGTTTTAGTCATATTTCCGCAAGTATGGAAGGTAGATAACCGTCCATTTTAGTAGATTTCTAGCTTTAGTGCTCCTCCCACCTCAGTGCATTGGGAGATCCAGTGTCGACTACACATGCCACAGCAAGGTGCCTGAGGTTCATTGATTGCAAGAAATTTATGTTCAATGAGCACCATAAGATATTTGATTCTTGTGCCAAATAATTACTTGTTTTTTCACAGTACTTAAGTAGATGTTTAAATTTTGTTGATTACTAAAAGTTTTAAATTACAGTATATACTCGTGTATAAGCCGACCCCCGTATAAGCAGACCCCCCTAATTTTGCCACAAAAAACTGGGAAAACTTACTGACTCATGTATAATCCAAGGGTGGTGCTGCACAAGGGTTCATGGTGGTCCAAGAAGATGCTCCATAGATAAAACCCCCCCATATATTGATGCACAAGGGTTAATGGTGGCCCAACAAGATGCTCCATAGATAAAAAAAAAACAAAACATATGCTGCTGCACAATGGTTAATGGTGGCCAAAGAAGTGGCTCCATAAATACCCCCCACATGCTGCTGCACAAGGGTTAATGCTGGCTCAAGAAGATGCTCCATAAATACCCCCATATATTGCTGCTGCCGCAGTTAAAAAAAAAAAATGACATGCTCCCCTCTCGTCGCTGGGGTCCAGGTGCTGGGGTCGCCGCTTGTTCTGGCCCCCGGCACTGGCGATATTTACCAGTCCCCGATCCATCGCTGAGCGCCGCTGTGTCTGCCGGGTCTCTGCAGTGACGTTCAGCAGAGGGCGTGCACTGACTACCTCATCGCGCCCTCTGCTGAACGTCCCAGCCAGAGGACCCGGAGACACAGCGGTGCACGGCGGTGGAACGGGGACAGGTGAATATTGCTCTGCCCACCGTCATACTCACCCCCTCCTGGCGCACGGTCTTCTCTGCAGCCCCTGCTTCTCCCTCGGTCGTCGTCTTCCTGCATTCAGCGGTCACGTGGTACCGCTCATTAAAGATATGAATATGCGCATATTCATGACTTTAATGAACGGTACCACCTAACCCTGAACACAGGTGCAGGAGACCTACGGAGAATCGGGCTGCAGAGACGTGCTAGGAGGGGATGAGTATGGTCTCAGACACCCCCGCTCCCCCTTCCCCGCCGACCCCGGTATATGACTCGCGTATAAGCCGAGAGGGCGACTTTCAGCCTTAAAAAAAGGGGCTGAAAATCTCGGCTTATACACAAGTATATACTGTATCGATTAGCTGAGATGTTGTACCTTAAGTTCCTAAATAAAGTAAAAATTCTTCTTTAATATATGTTGATTATTTTTTTATATGAAAACTGGGGTCCCACGGACACCACATAACTAATAGTGTAAGTATTTTGGTGCTACTAACTGAAGTGTAATTGTAGCATTGCCAAGGACACCTTTGCCGCTGGTAAATGAAACGTCAGATCTACTAGATCTTACCTGGTCAAAAGTAAGTGTTATTGTGAAGTGAAAAAATGTAGGGTGACAGCAGTTTAGGCACAATTCGGTAGATTAGGGAAACTAACAGCACATGAAGTGAAAAGGTCACTTAACCTCTAATGCTTCACTCAGTTTCAGACTGCCTTTGGAAGTGCCATCAGTACAAAGACTATAGGTAGTGCGCTTCATAAGAAGAGATATCACGATAAAGCAGCTATGCAACACCATAATATCACTTTGTGCAATGCCAACCAACTGTCAGTTGGTTTGTTGTAAAGCATTCCATTTGTGGCCTTTGGAGATTGGAAACATGTTCTCTGAAGTGAATATGATAGCTTAATACTTGAATCCAGGTGGTTGGACACAATAGATGGAGCTTTGACCTCAAACCTGAACACATTTAGAATGAACTGTAATGCTCATTACACATTAAGCCTTTTTTTTGGACAACATCACCACCTGACTTTAAAAATGCTCTTTTGGCAGAGCAAATTCAAATTCCCACAGATACTAAATTGTGTAGTAAACCTACCCTGAAGAATCAAAGCACATTTACAGTAGCTGTATATTGTGACACCTGCACCCACTCACGTGGTAGGACATGGAAGGTTCTTAAGCAGCGAGAGAACAGTACGCCCCTGTCATTGGTTTACTCAGTTTGATAAGGCACAAAAAAGTAGATAGACCATTGCCCTTAAAAGATGTCCAAAATCCTAATTGCTGTACATGGAGAAACCTGCAGTAGCCGGCGACTGAAACATGTAACCGTAAGTAACGCTTGGTGGCACCTGTGTTCCACCTGCGTGTCACAGACCATAAATGATGCGTCGAAACTCCTGAGAATGAGTCCAGCTCACACTTTTAAAAGGTACACTGGGTGAACACTTTATCCGATCCATTATGTCCTGTTAACCGCAGACAGCGGCAGGACTTTTTTTCTAGCAATTGGCTTTTCTTGTAATGAAGTATTCCTGATCTCCTGATGAGCCCTAATGGATAGAAATGTGTTGAATGAATACTCTGAGCCTCTGTCTTGACTCCTCATTGATCATGTTCCAATACCCTGATGATTTTGTCTCAGTTTTTGGCCTTCTATTTGGGAGAAATCAATCCTTGTTTTCTGTTATATACATATAACGGATTGACATTTTGGTTTGATATGATTTAAATGCATCTTTACTATTCATATCGTATACCCAATAAACTTAATGTTAAATTGGGACTGACATATGGAAGATAGAGTTCCAGTTCCATTGAGATTGCATATAGAGGAACAGTGACTGGCATTGAGTCAATTGGATTCAGTTTTTTGTTTCACTTTTTCACGCTTTGTTGAGTACATAAAATAACTGCACTAGTCTTAGTGTATCAACTGATTCCTGGACTGTCTTGGACATATAGAGATAACTGGATCTACTGGATATTTTGTCTTTCTGACTAATTAATGAGTGTCATCTATTGATCTGTTTTTATAGTGTCAAGTTTTTTTTTTTCATTTTGGGCTTTGTTTAAACCTTTTAAATGTATTAAAGTTCAATTTTAGGTCCTACATGCTGATATACTTTGTTCATAATAGTCGGATATATCCTTTGCTAAATAACAGTAAAATTGGATGCGCTTCTCTTGCTCATATTGAGTCTGGTATGACAGGATTACTCACAACCAGGGATTGACACCAACCACTGGCTAACAGAAGTAAAAGACATCTTTTCTGATTGTGATTTCACTCAAAAGAAATGCGCTCCATCCTTTAACTCTGCTTTGAGGGAACTAACAAAAACTTATAAAAAATCAAATATTCTCCTGTTGGGAATCACAAGCATTAGAGAATTATATAAAAACTGGGATTATTCCTTGCCACATGAGGATCTCCTTAGCCCCAGGGTTTATATACAAAAACCCTGATCTCCTCACAAGGTGGGAAAGGGAAGTGACCAACAGTTCCTTAAAGCTGATGTAGATTCTATTGTATGAGGAATGTATTGCTTTATCTAAACTGAATTAAACCTTGAAGGAACAGGTAGAAATAACAAAAAAAAATTTCATCAGACCCTGATTTTGTCTCCAAGGAACACATTTTGGAGAATTCCTTGGAGAGATGTCAGTTTAAGGAAAAGAAGCACAATTCATTTGTGACCTTCAAGATTTCAAGGAAAATAAGGCATATATTACCTTAATTTCCCTCGGGATCAATAAAGTGTATCGTATCGTATTTATCCAGTAGGAAGAACTACCACACACATTGAGACAGAGTATTCCTGTCACGGTTCCACCCCTCAGTGTGTCTGGGATAGCTCAGTCATCCAATCTGGTACAGGGATGTGCTGAGCTGTCAGTGTGTTGATTGACAGCTTGACTATCCAGTCTGAGACTGGGAGGCGCTGGCTGTCTCCAAGTGTTCATTATCCCAGGTGATTATCATGCTACTTAACTGAGCTATTTCCCCCAGACCTCTGCCAGATGTACAAGTGAGGTTTGCCTCTATGTGGCTTGAGTTCTGTATGCTTGATCTCTCTTTGCCCGACCTGGGCCAACATTCTGACCATCCTTCTGTTTAACCCCTTCTTCTCTGGTCCATTATGCTTTTTGTATTCTTTCCTCGGAACGTTACCTGACTACGCTTTTGTCTCTTCCTTCTGTTGATGACGTATCATCTTAGCTTTTGACTTTGGATTCCTTGACCATTCTGACTCACAGCTTGGCCATGAGAAGGGACTAGCGTCACAATTCCTCCACAGATAATGAAACTTATGATTTAGATAACCCCAAGAGATCATTCAAAAGTAGACAAAGGGGGTGAGGGAGAAGCTATCAGAGGACTTTTAACAGACAAACAAAATCAAACAGACTTTTTTTTAGACCAGGATAATTTTTCTGGGAAACTGTCTCAATCCCACTCAGTCAGACTTATCCACACAGGTCCTAAATCTTTCCTCAAGAAGCCTTAACGAGGAAGAGATGTGTGTCCTAAGCAAAGGTCTGTCCTTTGTCCCCACCTCGGACTTCGACAGATTTGAAATCATTAAAACCATCCATCTCTTCACTCGAAAATTAAAATGGCGAAAATATTTTGTAAAGGAGGATAAACGGGCCTGTGTGGATCTGGGAGTGTCAGACTGTATGCTACAGAACATTGGCCTTCTCTGCAATCTAGCAGACACTAATCCCCCAATTCCTTGGATGAGGGGCCATTCACTGAGCTAAACAAAAAGAGCACAAGCATGCCACCTGAACAGAGTGACCCATCACTCAGACATTTTTATACATTTAGCGACTAAGGAGTTTGAGGATTTGGATACCACATTCATTAAAACAATATAGAATCTATCTAACTGAGAAATAACCTGCCTCAAAAGGCTGGAAAAAGACAAGGCGATTACTATAAAGCTGACAAGGGGGCAATGTTGTAGTACCGAACACATCAGATTATCATCAGATGTGTATCTGAATACTTTTCTGCCCAATGATGAAATGATGACAAAAGTATTCTAGGAGTGATACCTTTATTGGCTAACCAGAAAATAGTATGTTTGCAAGCTTTCAGAGCACAAAAGCTCCTTCTTCAGGCTATTTTACAAATAGGTAAATAAGAAAAAAGCACAACATTTAAGGGATACTACAGTAGCTCATTTGTTCGTGAGGTGGGAGGTGTGATGCCTCCTAAAGATAAACCAAGGAAATCCAATTAGGCTTTTATTACAGGGGAAGAGTCTTGAGGAGATCATTTGCATATTCCCAGTGCCTTCTGGGATAAGTGAAGAGTCTCCGCGAGCTCAACGATCACTGGGTTTTGGCCGTTGCAGCTGAAAAGAGGAAATCGGAAAAACCGCTCATCTTTCATCGTTTTTAAGAAATCTCAAGATGGAAGAGGCCAGGAGCCATTTGGTGAGCTGCATTTCTTGCTACATGTTCAAAGATTTACCAGTGGAAAAGCCAAACTTCACATGCCACAAATGCAAGCTTGTGACCCTGTTGGAGGAAAAGTTGCAAAATCTCGAAGAGAGGTTAGCTACGTTGAAGATCATTAAGGAAGGTGAAGAGTTCTTGGACAGAGCAGAATTATCTCTTCATGTTACAGAAAGAGAAGAAATTCGAAGTGCACCTGAAGAAACAGAGGATTGGAGACATGTGACCCAGAGAAGCAGGAGGATCAGGAGGCAGTCAGCACCAATACTGCTCAGGAACCAGTACCAGGCTCTCACGCAGGAAAACGATGAAGAAATACATCAGGATAAGACTTTGCCAACAAACAGCAACCTTGTACGCCTTCAGAGTCCTCCTGGATGGAGAAAGAAAAATGTTGTGAAGAAGAAACGGAGAGTGGTGGTCATGGGGGATTCCCTGTTGAGAGGAACAGAGGCCGCTATCTGCAGACCGGATATAACTTCAAGAGAAATGTGCTGTCTTCCAGGTGCAAAAATTAAAGATGTGTCTGACAGGATATCAGGACTCTTCAGACCTACAGATGACTACCCATTCCTGCTACTACATGTGGGGACAAATGACACCGCAAGAAACGACCTGGAAACCATCTGCAGAGACTTTGAAGACTTAGGCAAGAAAGTGAAAGAACTGGGAGCGCAGGTGGTCTTCTCTTCCATCCTCCCAGTGGATGGCCATGGAACAAGGAGGTGGAATAAGATTCTGCAGGTGAACAACTGGCTACGTCGATGGTGCCGTCAGCAACGATTTGGATTTCTGGATCACGGAGTGAACTACTTATACGATGGACTACTTGCTAGAGATGGGGTGCACCTTACGAAGACTGGAAAGCAGGTATTTGGAAGTCGCCTTGCTACACTTGTAAGGAGAGCTTTAAACTAGAACAACATGGGAAGGGAAGCAAAAGACCAGAAAAAGCCATACACCTGACAAATGCTACTGAGAACTCTGCTATTAGAAGTGGAAAGGAAGAACAAAGACGAAAGAATCTAATTAAAAAAAATATTGGAGAAAGAGAAACCAATCACAAACTAAAATGTTTCTATACTAATGCACAAAGCATGGGCAACAAACAAGGAGAATTGGAACTACTAACACAGGAAAAGAAATATGATGTCATTGGAATCACTGAAACTTGGTGGGACAATACACATGATTGGAATACAAGACTAGAAGGATACAACTTATTTGCAAGAAACAGACTTGATAAACGAGGAGGGGGTGTCGCATTGTATGTTAGAAACGCGTATATCTGCACAGAGATTGAAGCTTCAGAGACTGGGAGTTCTGTGGAAACTGTTTGGGTAAGAATACAAGGACAGAACAATGGAAAGGACACCATTGTAGGCATTTACTACAGGCCGCCTGTGCAAGCTGAAGATATGGATGAACTCTTTATGCATCAAATGGCCAAGTTCTCCAAAAAATATGACATAGTTGTCATGGGAGATTTCAACTATCCAGACATTTGTTGGGAATCTCTCTCAGGCAAAACTAACAGGTCAAGGAAATTCTTATCCTCTCTTGCTGACAACTTTATCTTCCAAAAGGTAAAGGAGAAAACAAGGGGAACTGCTACCTTGGATCTAATCCTTATAAACAGGGAGGAAATGGTTGAGGAGGTAAAAGTGGCTGGGACCCTAGGAGGTAGCGACCATGCTATTTTAGAATTTTGGATAACTAGAGGCGTAAGACCTGTGAAGACTCAGACGTCAAGGTTAGATTTCAGAAAGGCAGATTTTAAGGGATTCAGAAAGAGAATTGGAGGGATCCAATGGCTGGATATCCTTAAAGACAAAAATGTCCAGGAAGGATGGGAAATCTTGAAAAATGAAATTCTCAAAGCACAGTTGTTAACAATTCCGAAAAGAGGGAAGAATAGGAAGCATTTAAGGAAACCAGGATGGATGAACACAGAACTTAAGCACATGCTAAAAAGGAAGCAAAAAATGTTTATAAAATGGAAAGAAGGAGGCATATCTAAAGAAGAATATAATGCTGTCTGCAGAACCTGCAAGGCACAAATCAGATTATCTAAAGCTGAAAATGAATTGAGGCTTGCAAGAGATGTCAAAAGCAATAATAAAGGATTTTGGGAATATGTCAAAAGTAAAAGAAAAGTCAAAGATGCTATAGGATTTTTACAGGATGAAAATGATGAAATGGTAAGACAGGATGTTGAGAAGGCTGAACTTTTAAATTCCTATTTTGCATCTGTTTTCTCTCAGAAAGGAAATGTAACATCAACTGTTATTCACTGTCCTATTAAGGGAATAGAAGAATCCAGGATATCTATAAACAGAAAGATAGTGAGGAAACACTTAGCTAACCTAAATGTATTCAAGTCTCCAGGTCCAGATGAATTACACCCCAGAGTACTGAAGGAGATAGCAGAAGAAATTTTTGAACCCCTCTCCATAATCTTTGAAAATTCTTGGAGAACAGAAGTGCCAGAAGACTGGAGAAGAGCAAATGTTGTTCCTATCTTCAAAAAGGGGAAGAAGGTGGACCCAGGCAACTATAGGCCGGTGAGTCTGACTTCTATACCAGGAAAGATCTTTGAACAAATTATTAAACAACATGTATGTCAATACCTGGATAAGAATGAAGTGATTAAACAGAGTCAGCATGGGTTTGTAACTAATAAGTCATGTCAGACTAATTTAATTTCCTTCTATGATGGTATTACTGATTGGGTGGATCAAGGAAATGCTGTAGATATAGTATATCTTGACTTCAGCAAAGCATTTGACAAAGTCTCTCATACAATCCTTATTGAAAAAATGACTAAGTATGGAATGGACAAAGCAACTGTTAGGTGGATTCATAACTGGCTTAGTGATCGGACCCAAAGAGTGGTCGTAAATGGCTGCACATCCAGTTGGAAGAATGTCTCAAGTGGGGTACCACAGGGCTCTGTCCTGGGCCCTGTATTGTTCAACATCTTTATCAACGATTTAGATGAAGGAATTGAGGGTAAACTGATTAAATTTGCTGATGACACAAAGCTAGGAGGGATAGCTAATACTAGAGAAGAGAGAGAGAGGATTCAAAAAGATTTAAATAAACTGGAGAAGTGGGCAGCAACTAACAGAATGGTTTTTAACAGGGAGAAATGCAAAGTACTACATCTGGGCAATAAAAATGAAAAAAGCATATATAGAATGGGAGGAATAGGGCTAAGTGACAGCACATGTGAAAAAGACTTGGGTATACTAATAGATCACAGACTGAATATGAGTCAACAGTGTGATGCAGCAGCAAAAAAGGCAAATGCAATTCTAGGATGTATTAACAGAAGCATACAGTCTAGATCACGTGAAGTAATTATTTCCTTCTACTCCTCTTTGGTCAGACCTCATCTAGAATATTGTGTCCAATTTTGGGCACCACATTTTAAAAAAGACATCAACAAACTGGAGCAAGTTCAGAAAAGAGCGACCAGAATGGTGACCGGTCTGCAAACCCTGTCTTATGAGGAAAGGTTGCAGGATTTGGGAATGTTTAGTTTGCAAAAGAGAAGACTGAGAGGAGACTTAATAGCTGTCTACAAATATCTAAAGGGCTGTCACATTGTAGAAGGATCAACTTTATTCTCATTTGCACAAGGAAAGACTAGAAGCAATGGGATGAAGCTGAATGGGAGGAGACACAGATTAGATATTAGAAAAAACTTTTTGACAGAGTGATCAATGAGTGGAACAGGCTGCCACGAGAAGTGGTGAGTTCTCCTTCAATGGAAGTCTTCAAACAGAGGCTGGACAGACATCTAACTGGGATGATTTAGCGAATCCTGCTTTGAGCAGGGGGTTGGACCAGATGGCCCAGGAGGTCCCTTCCAACTCTACGATTCTATGATTCTATGATTCTACAAATGGAAATACAGTGGGAATGATGTTCTTAGTTATCTGGAGTCCTTCTGATGGAGGTGTGAATTGTATCCATGTAGTGAGTCATAAATCCAGGTGTTAAATTGAGTCCTAGTGTCAGAGTTGAACATCTTTATCATTTTGAATTCCCAAATTTTTCTTTCTCTGTCATCCTTAAAATTACCTTTTAGTATTAAGACTTTTAAGTCCGTCATACAGTGTCCAGGTCCAGAGTAATGTTTTCCCACAGACGTGTCCATTTCATTCCTGATTGTGTGTCTGTGTAGATTCATCAATGTTTGTAGTTTTTGCATGGTTTCCACAATATAGATACTTCCAGGGCACCCCGTACATTGTATTATGTACACCACGTTGGAGGATGTGCATGAAAAGGAACCCATGACCTTATAGTCCTGATTTGTGTTTGGTACGCGGACTATATTTGTTTCTTAATAGCTGGGTTGAATGATAGAATCATAGAATCGTAGAGTTGGAAGGGACCTCCTGGTCCTTCTGGTCCAACCCCCTGCTCAAAGCAGGATTCACTAAATCATCCCAGACAGATGTCTGTCCAGCCTCTATTTGAAGACTTCTATTGAAGGAGAACTCACCACCTCTCGTGGCAGCCTGTTCCACTCATTGATCACCCCAACTGTCAAAATGTTTTTTCTAATATCTAATCTGTGTACAAGTTTTGCATTTTATTGTTACATGGGAATGTACCAGACACTGAGGTGATGAGAGGACACTTCTGACAAAGAGATTCCTTAAGTTAGGGGGCTGTTTGTAGGAGAGAAGTGGCAGTTCTGGGAATATGTCTTTCAATTTGTGGTCTCTGTGGAATATGGGTTGGAGATCAGCACCAATTTTCCTAAAGATGTTCATGTGGGGTTGTATCTGAGTTGGGAAATATGTTTCTTTTGGATAAAGTGATATGGAAGAGGTAGATATGTTTTCTCACAGCGAATATTGGACTTGTGTGAGAAATGTAGTCTTGTATATGCCGGTTGGTCTCCCCAACATAAACGAGACCGCAGGGATATTTGATAGCGTATACAACAAAGGACATGTCGTAAGTAAAAAAAAAACATATATTGATACCTTCCCCAATATGTGGGTGAAAGAAGCAATCACCCTTTTGTACGTTTCAACACTGTAGACAGTGAAGACAAGGGAAGGTCCCCTTCTTAGGGGTGTCTAGAAAGGTATGCAAAGATAATTTCCTAGTGCAGCCTACATCTGCCCTTACGAGCTTATCACGTAGATTCATTCGTCGTCTAAAACTTGGTAGAAAGGGAGATTTGAACTCAATTTGGGGATAACTGGCTTTAAGTAAATGCCAGTGCTTCTGGATACTTTTGTGTGTATGATACATAAATGGATTTGATGTGTGGATTAAAGGAATCCTGGTACCAAATTCCTTAGGTGACCTCCTGAGGGGCTGTCCCGTATCAAGGAATTTGTTATGAACTTTGTCAAGTCTAGTGTTTCAAGTTACTGGATTGTAGACAATTCTGGTGACCTGTCCTAATTATGAGATAGGTATGGATTTCTTGGTAGCTTTAGGATTAGGGTGGCAACTTGAAAATAATAATTATTATGATCTTTTTCTGTCACAAAAAGACTGCCTTCGTCTTTCATAATTGTGGTATCTAGAAAGCTCACTGAGTGAGAATCATAGTGGACAGTGAACTGTAATTAATGCCAGACTTGATTGAGTTCCTTATAAAAGGAGAAAAGGGAGTCCAACGAGCCCTCGAATGCAGATGTCAATATAGCTTCGCTAAATAATGGCATTGATTTAAAAAAATGGGGTTACTTTAGATAAACCATTCCTCAAAGTGGGCCATATAGTAGTTAGCATAAGGTGGAGCTACGTTGGACCCCATAGTTGTGCTCTGTTTTTGCAAAAAGAAATCATCACCAAAAAGGAAAAAGTATTCACAGAGAATCAGGTTAAGAAGTTCCATACAAAACTGAATGACATTGTGATCATTTAGAGATTTTGATAACTCCCTTACTGCTTTCATACCCTTTATCATGTTGTATTGAAGTGTAGAGGCTGTTTACATCCCATGTAACTTAAAATGAGGTGGTAGAAACCTGTCTTGTCTTTTTTTATAATATTAATGAAATCGCCTGTCGAAGGTAAATTACCTGGTGTGCTTGAACAAAGGGGTAACAAACTTTTCAAGCAATATCGATAGGGGAGATAAAATGGAGTCCGTAGATGCAACTATGGGACGTCCCAGGGGCTTATCTAGACATTTATGTACTTTCAGTAAAATGTAAAAAATCGGCGTAATGGGATGATGGTTGATCAGAAACTCATAGACTTTTTTATCTATGGTATTAGTGTCTAGATAAGGCCTAATAGAGTGCAATGGAAGAGGTGGGATTGGCGGAAAGAGGTTCATACATAAGGGTGTCGGATAGTTGTCTACGAATCTCAGCAAGATAATGTTTCTGATCCACAATCACTGTCGCCCCGCCTTTATATTCTACTTTTATTTTAATTTTATTATTTGGATTTTCTTCTTTTTCCCACCATTTGGCATTATTCCAGCTTTTTCTTTTGACTTTGGAGGTTATCCTCATCATTTTATTTGATTTTAATTTAATTTTTTTTTACTCTTTTCAGCAATGTTATTCTTTATTTTTTTATTTGTTTATTTCATATGTTATATTTTTTTCAGTTTATTTTTCCGAATTTTCCTTATATAGAGGTTCTCACTTTACATGCCTTGCTAAGTCCTATAGGTATCCTGGATCTCAATATTGTCCCCTATTTGATATTTCCATAGCTTCCAATAGCAACATTATAACAGCAAAAACCTATGAATGATGTTGAAAGGAGGCGTCTATGAATGGAGAATCTGAATAAATAGCTACCAATTAACCAATTAACAGCAACATTATAACATCTACTACATTAAGGTACTGTCACACTTAGCGATGTACCAGCGATCCCGACCAGCGATATGACGCAGTCAGGATCGCTGGTGCATCGCTAAGTGGTCGCTAGTGAGCTGCCACACAGGCAGATCTCACCAGTAACATCGCTGGGGACGGGGGTCGCTACTTTCCTGTCACACTAGGTGATCCTGCATCCGGCTCCACGCGTCGCTCGTCTCTCCACAGGAAGCGCCGCAGGAAGCTGACAGCGAGAAACAGTCCAGCCTGTTCTCGCGCGATCAGCGATAACCAGCGGGGGAGCGGGTTGTAGGTAAGTATCAGACACAGCGATATCGCTAGCAATATCGCTATAACGTCACAAGTTATAGCGATATTGCTAGCGATATCTTAGTGTGACAGGCCCTTTATACCAGCAGGCTCTGGTTTCTGTATAGACAGATGGCTCTAAACATTTTTCCTAGCTATCAACTATATAACCCGAATGCAAATAAATGATGGGCATGAGTCTGTCTCTATTTTCCTCTGGAAAAAAATAACTAATATTTTGGGACATGTGCCTTTTCAGTCCCTAAAATAATTTTGCCAGATTGACCAGCGCAAAGCACGGTGGAATTGTATTAATAATTTTATAATAAATGATTAAAAGCTACTTTTTATCTTAATAATCCACTTGGTCGGTGATTTTCAAATTTTTGGATTGTTTACATCTTGGTTATATTCTGTGATATTTTCAGAAATGTCCTAATAAAGTTTTTTTTTTATTTTTTTATTTTATAGACATCCTTCCCGACTGCAGACTGCAGAATCACTTCTGCCAATGTCACCAGATGAATATGACGATCTTACCAAGCTTGTTGGATCAGCTGAATTTGATCTTGTACGTTGTTTATAATGGAATTATGTTTTCAGACATTTCATTTCATTTTCTCATATTGTATTATCATAGTTAGTATTCTAAATATTCTCAGTATGGGATTACAAAAATATGAAAGGGTTTTACTTTTCCAGGTGCATTCCAAGTGATTTTTTTTAGTGACAAAAAGTCAGACATAGAATGCTAATTAATCCATTAATGTATGATGCTAACTGAGGATGTAATCCTACATCATACAGCGTAGGTGCTAGCTGTGTTGGAATAACCACTGCAATCAGAGCTCACACACCGCTCCCGTAACTTTAGCTCCCTAAATGCTGCAATTGAACTTGATCGCAGCATTCCGGGAGCCATCAGAGGGATGACAGCCCCTCTGCCTTTGGATCGGAGACCCCGCAGTGTGACGCGGGGTCCTGATCGTTGCCATAGTGACCCAATGTCGTCATGATGACATCCAGGTCACCAGAGCTCGGAAAGTTGCTTGATCATGTGCAGTGAATGATCAGCAACTTTCTCTGTCAGTGAAAAGCTGCTGCATCACCATGCTCTAGAAGCGATCAGCCTGCAAAAAAATTATAGTCCCATAGTGGAACAAAGTAAAATAAATTAAAAAAGAAACAATTTTTTTTTTTTTAAATAACTGTAAAATATTTTTAAAACATAATTAAAAAATAAAGATATTGTATCTACTGTATAAATAAATATTTGTATGAAAAGAATATAAGCAATAAAAGTACACATATTTGGTATAGCTCTGTCCGCAACGACCCGACCTATAAAACTGTCCCACTAATTAGTGAACATCATAAAAAGAAAAACAAAAAAACAATGCTTTATCATCATACTGCCGAACACTAAATGGAATAAAACGCGATCAAAAAGACAGATATAAATAAACATGGTACTGCTGAAAACATCATCTTTTTCCCTTCACCCATGACAGCACCACCTGAGAGAGGGATCCGCCCCGCCAGGACAGGAACCTACTGAGACATAAGGGGCGGCACCTCTCCCCCGCTTCAGTTGGGTTCCTGTCCTGGAAGGAACCCCACTGTCGGCGGTGCCTGTCATGGGCGAAGAAAATGGACCCAGCCCCGTCCCGGCGCAGGAAGAACAGGTGTCTCACCTGCAGCGCCGGCCTTCGGGGGCTGGATGCGCAGTCCCCGGGGTTCCGGGTTCGTGCGGGCGTCGGTGAGATCCCCGGGGGTCTGCGGGAAGCCCCCACCGCGCCGCCCTCCCCTCGCGCACGCCGCATCTCGATCCCCATAGCAGGGGAGAGACGCTGGCTTCTTCCGGCCGCTGACGTCAGCGGCGCATTGCATGCTGGGTGCGCCGGCTGACGTCAGAGAAGGGCAACGGTTTAATGGCGCCAGGTGCGACGCCGGCCGGCTTTCTGAAGCGGCGGTCGGCAGTCGCAGGGGGGAGGGGAGAGACGCTCACCTGAGCGGAGGCGCAGTATTTAAAGAGAGAAGGCGGCAGCAGACGGCGGTGCAACATGGAGTCAGAGCAGGAACGTTCAGCGTCCCTGCCTCCCTCTCAGCCCTCTGGCAGAAAGCATGGAAGCCATTCCAGCAGCAGTCGCCCCAGCCGCAGGTCGGGGGATTCATCAAGATCCAAAGAACGCAGGTCACGTGCCCCGACGCAGCCTCCGAGTCCGGTACCCTTGATTTCGGGTGGTGAGTGATCTTCGTGAATGTTAGCATATGTTAATAGGGCTTCTGTTGTATGCTTCACCCTGTAGGAAAGGCCTAGGAAAGCGGGAAGCAAGAAGAACAATAGGGATTGTGCTATATGTAAATCTCCCCTAGCAAGAGATTGGCAAAAAGATCTCTGTGCTGGGTGCATTCAGCGGACTATGGCGGAGGAAGCGCCTAGTTTCGCAGCCAATCTGATATCTGCCCTAAGGTCAGAAATGGAAGGCTCAATTAAGACCCTATTGAAAAAAGGGAAAAAAACCAGGAAGGATCCCCCTAGTTCCCCCTCGGATTCCGCGTCAATGTCATCTCAGGCGGAAAAATCATCCTCCTCAGACTCCTCAGACAGCGACATGGGGGGTAAACCATGTTTCCCTGTAGAAGACACAGACGCCCTTCTAAAGGCCATTAGAGCTACAATGGGCCTACAGGAAGAAAAGGCGGCTAAAACCCTAGAGGATGTTATGTGGGGGGCTTCAGGAGAGGAAAAAACAAACCTTTCCAGTAAACGAGAAGATCCAGGCACTTATTGAGAAAGAGTGGAAAAAGCCCGAAAAATCGGGGGCCCTTCCATCCACTTCTAAGAGACGATATCCCTTCGAGCATAAGGATGCAGAGATATGGGACAAAATCCCCAAAATAGATGCAGCAGTGTCCAGATCCTCCAAAAGGTCGGCCCTGCCCCTGGAAGACGCAGGAGTTCTTAGAGACCCACTAGACAAGAAGGCGGACTCATATTTGAGGCACGCATGGGAGGCGACAGCAGGAGGACTAAAACCGGCAATAGCGGGCACTTGTATGGCACGCTCCCTCGTGATCTGGCTGCAGCAGTTAGAAGAAAAGCTGGCTTCAAGGGTCCCAAGAGAGAAAATCTTATCGGAGATGTATCTCTTGCACGGGGCAGCAGCCTTTTTGGCCTATACCTCGGCGGACTCTATGCGGATGACAGCCAGGGCAGCGTCACTATCAAATGCTGCTAGACGCGCGTTATGGCTTAAGGGCTGTCCGGGTGACCTTCAGTCCAAGGCCAAATTATGCTCTCTCCCCTGCGACGGTTGAATCTTGTTCGGCAAGAACTTGGACGATATACTGGAGAAAGCAGGCGATAAGAAACAAGGCTTCCCCAGATTCCCTATGGATCAGAGGAGACAGCCCTTTCGGAGGGGGAGATTCAATAGGGGGCGCCCTCCCGCTGACAGGAGAAAATGGGAGGATAAAAGAAAAAAAGAATCGGGATTTATGTTTGGTGGAGGCACCTCCACCTCAAAAAAGTCGCCACAGTGACGCCAGTATTCCAGTGGGGGGGAGATTGGCACTCTTTTTCCAAACCTGGGAGAAGATCTCCTCCAACGCCTGGATCCTAACCATCCTAACAGAAGGCCTGAAAATTCCCTTCATTCGTCAGCCAAAATCCGTGGTCGTCATCACACCCATCAGGAAGGTGACCGAAGAGCAGGTAGCCTTAGAAACAGAGATCCTGAGCCTGATAGACAAGCGGGTACTCTCCGAGGTACCACGCCTACAGGAAGGGAAGGGGTTTTATTCGCCCCTTTTTCTGATAAAAAAAACCCGATCAAACTTTCAGGACAATCATAAATCTCAAACGGCTCAATCTATGGATGAGGAACTCGACCTTCAAGATGGAATCAGTAACTACGGCGGTGAAGCTGCTACATCAAGATTGCTTCATTGCCGTAGTCGATTTAAAGGATGCGTATTATCACATCCCTATCCACCCAGATTACCAGAAATACTTGAGGGTAGCACTTTATATTCAAGGCACACTAAGGCACTTTCAGTTCAGGGCTCTTCCGTTTGGCATATCTATAGCCCCGAGAGTTTTCACCAAGGTCATAGCGGAAGTGACTGCCTTTCTCCGGATTCACGATACGGTCATAATACCATACCCGGACGATTTTCTCATAGTAGGCAGCTCAGAGGACCACTGTACAGCGCAGTTGACCCGGGTGATCAACACCTTGCAGGAATTAGGGTGGATAGTCAATTTCAAAAAATCAAAATTGCAACCCCTGAAAGAACAGACCTTCCTAGGATTCGTACTAGACTCAGAAAAGCAAGAGTGTCTGCTCCCAGAGTCCAAAATAGAAAAGGTGCAGAATCTGGCCTTCACGGGCCAAAACCAACCACGTATGACTTTAAGAAGAGCAATGTCCCTGCTAGGTACCCTAACATCCTGTATTCCGGCGGTCAGGTGGGCTCAGTTTCACACCCGGCAACTCCAGTCGGAGATACTAACAGCACAAAGATCGCTAAGAGGGCGTTTAGAAGGAAAGCTGGAGCTTTCCTTAAAAACCAGAGACTCTCTCAATTGGTGGCTGGACAAGAAAAATCTGACCTTGGGAATACCGTGGGACAGACAAACGTCAGATATAATCTTAACAAATGCAAGCTCCTCGGGGTGGGGGGCACACCTAAGGGGCATCATAGGTCAGGGTTCCTGGACGCGTCAAGAAAGGGAAGCATCCTCCAACCTGAGAGAAATGTGGGCAGTGAGCAAGGCCCTATGTCACTTCATTCCGCTACTCCAGGGTCGAAATGTACGCATCATGTCAGACAACAAGGTAGTAGTGGCATACATCAACCACCAAGGAGGGACAAGATCACACTCCTTAATGGAAGCGGCGACAGACATTCTGAGCAGAGCAGAAGAACACCTACACTCCTTGACAGCCTTACATATAAAAGGGGCAGAAAACATAGAGGCAGACTTCTTGAGTCGCAATACCCTGAAGCAGGGGGAATGGGCGCTAAACCGGTCCATTTTTCAAAAAATAACTCAGCTTTGGGGGAAACCGGTGATAGACCTCTTTGCCAACAAACACAACAGGCAAACAGAAAGGTTCTGCTCTCTAAACCCGAGAGAAAATCCATGGGCAGTGGACTCATTGCACATCCAGTGGAACTTCAGGCTAGCTTATGCGTTCCCCCCAGTGGCTCTGATCCCAACAGTTGTCAGAAAAATCAGAAAAGATCAGGCCAGGGTGATTCTAATAGCTCCATTTTGGCCAAAAAGGCCCTGGTTTGCTCTGCTACGAAGGATGTCCCTCTCCGATCCATGGGTTCTGCCAGAAATCCCGGACCTACTAGCTCAAGGTCCAATATTCCACGCTCAGGTCAAAGGATTCCATCTGACGGCGTGGAATTTGAAAGGTCACTTTTAACGGATAGAGGGTTCTCCCCCGGGTTGGTGGCCACCCTGCTAAAGAGTAGGAAACCAGTGACGACTAACATCTACGGCAGAACATGGAATAAGTTCCTGCAGTTCTTAGGTAGGCCGTTAGGAAAAGATCCCCCGATTAATGCCATCCTGGAGTTCTTACAATCGGGGTTGCAGATGGGGTTAGCAGTGAACACGCTTAAAGTTCAGGTGTCTGCACTAGGGGCGCTCTACAACTGCAAATTGGGTAGCCAGATTTATTAAATCCTGCCATAGAGCTAGGCCTATCCCAATACCCCGGATAGCCCCCTTGGATTTAAACCTAGTGCTAGAGGCCCTTACAAAAGATCCGTATGAGCCATTACATCAGCTACCCCTAAAGTTTCTGACCCTAAAAACAATCCTGTTAGTGGCCCTCACGTCAGCCCGCAGGATAAGCGATTTACAGGCTCTCTCAGTAAATCCACCTTATACGCAAGTCTTTCAGGATAGGGTAGTGTTAAGAACAGACCCCGCTTATCTGCCCAAAAAAAAAAAAAAAAAGAAAAAAGAACACTCCAACAATATATAATGAATAAATCATATAATATATGTAATTTAATATATTAGCAATGTGTTCCTTTAAGGCTAGATGGCAGACCATCCGGTATCAATGAGACAAGGAAAATTACCAAGTGATGTACACGAACCACAGTTGATGAATGTGTATATAGACAATATTAATAAAAACCAAAGAAAATATGACAAAAGGCACCCGTAGGTGTATTAATGCTCTAATAGCATATTGTATTAATCTCCACACTGTACACAAGGGATTTTTGTATAGAATATAGATTCGGCATAAATAGTAGAGTCCCCAAATAAAGCAACAGAAATGTGTAAAAGTGCAAAGAAAAATATATATTAATAAATGCAATAATAAAATTGACAAATGTGACTGTATCCAAATATATAATGTGATGCACTAAAAGAACAAAATAAAAAAATTGTATATGAAAAACACATATATATTAGTACAAAAGGTGAATATACAAAAAATGTGAACAAGGTTTAAACTGCTGGGATGATAAAGTGAAAAATAAAAAAGTGCTGAAAAACAGTAAAGAGATCTCCCTGACGAAGGAGTTCTTCCGAAACGCGCGTCGGGGCGCGTTATTCTGGCAACCCGTTTCTCACCACTGTCTTCTATCCAGCCTTGGGTAATATGTTATGCTTTGTTCGGTTATATGCACCTTTTTCCTCTGGGCATTAGATATTATGTATATTGCTCCATATGAGTGAATGCCATTCTTTGCTGGCCCATTTTTACTTCATAGCGCTACAAGGCGGTCTTTTGTATTAAGCCATATGTTTTACTATTGAGTGCCAGCTATTTCGTTCACTGCATAGTGATTTGCACAAGCTCTTTTTCTGAGCTGGCTCACTCTCTATAATCAGTGTCATATGGCAGCCCATTTCAACACATGGGGTTATATACTTCTTGTATTATAAGAGCGCTGGATTTCCTTTTTATTGCGCATTGAATGCGCTGGATTTTATTTCAGAAAGGGCTTGATATCTCACTCATTTCATAGTATTCAGTGTCCAAGTTCCCCATGTATACTGTTTTTCAGCACTCTTTTGTGAGTTTTTTATTTTTCACTTTATCATCCCAGCAGTTTAAACCTTGTTCACATTTTTTGTATATTCACCTTTTGTACTAATATATATGTGTTTTTCATATATTACAATTTTTTTATTTTGTTCTTTTAGTGCATCACATTATATATTTGGATACAGTCACATTTGTCAATTTTATTATTGCATTTATTAATATATATTTTTCTTTGCACTTTTACACATTTCTGTTGCTTTATTTGGGGACTCTACTATTTATGCCGAATCTATATTCTATGCAAAAATCCCTTGTGTACAGTGTGGAGATTAATACAATATGCTATTAGAGCATTAATACACCTACGGGTGCCTTTTGTCATATTATAACATTTTTACATGTTTTTTATTCATTGTAGTCGCATATTGTGTCTGAATTTATAATAAACATTATTTTTGTCATATTTTCTTTGGTTTTTATTAATATTGTCTATATACACATTCATCAACTGTGGTGTAACGGTCAACGTGTGACTGGACACAGCGCCTCCAGCAGGGCGAATTTATGACACACGTGACCCTGGATACAGCGCCTCCAGCGGGGCGAATTTAATTAATACCGGGACGTGCAGCCGGATACACCGCCTCCAGCTGGCGAATTTAAAGTACACGTAAAACTGGATACCCCACCTCCAGCTGGCGAATTTAAACAATAAGGGGAAACACAAGAACAATTACAGTGGTGGGCCCTGTAATAGGGAATAGGGACTTGGAGACCTCCTGAGCTCCCCTGAGGCAGCATCCCTGCACTCCTTACATTCCCTATACAGGCTCCGCACCTGTCGCCGCACGCGAACCTCATGCCCTGACTCGCCCTGAACCTAGTCCCTCGCTAGGGCATTGGCCGGTGCGGAAACTAATCCCACCACTGCACTAGATCACACATAAGGAAAGTCACAAACAGGGGAAATAGAAAACTTAGCTCTCTCTGTGCTAATGCTCCAGCACAGAGTCCAGCAACCGACTGCAGCCTTCCTCCTGAATAGCTGCCATCAAGTTCAGTCAGCGCTGCAAAGAACTCCCTTCTGTGACTCCTTCCACACCAGGACTCAGATTGAGCTGAGCAATCTCTCCAGCTCCTTCCACCACCAAGGTTGGTTGCAAATGAACAACTATCACCAACAATGATTGCATACCCTGAGACTCATTTATAGAGCCTAACACCTGATTTATAATTACAAATTAAACCTAACACTAAGGTGCGATACCACTCCCCACCACCGGGCAACTTAGAATGAAAGACACCACGTGTGATAATTCTAATGGCCACCGGGGGCAATCACGTCACACTTTGCACTTGACAAAGTTAAAAAAAATTCACTTTGTCCAGTTTAAAACTGTCAGATCATGACAGTACCCCCTCCTTAATGAGGGGCCTCTGGACCCTCAAGACCACCCCTCATTAGGGAAACACCTACAGCGGGGACGCCCAGACCCTGAGTTCACCCCGCCATCACCTGAATTCAAATTTATGACAAACACACAGCTGGTATTGGCAATAAAGTTTATTTTGGAGGCACCACTCATCTCCACAGCGCCGACCTGGGGAACGAGTTTATGTATGTGTATGTCTGTTTGTTATGAGCTGATCAGGCTCCACAACACACTTCCACAAGATGTTTTTTGGTGGCACCCATACACGCTCGTTCACACACAGGTCCGGACCTGAACGTTTATTGCACACATTCGTTTGTCATAAAATTGGTGAACTCATTCTGGACCTGATAACAGAGGCGTCCCCCTGTGTCACCACACTCACACCCCCGCACTACACCATAGGGTACACCACCCTCCAACCCTTTCCACCACGAGGTCTACCCCTCACAGGGTTTGCTAGCGGCGAGGGCTGAAACTTGGCCCTACTCCCCCGCCGCACAATCGCTGCTCTCACTGGAGAGGAAGGGGTCCCCTGTAGAGAGACGGCAGAGACAGTAGTCCCAAGGCAGCAGCCCCCACACGACTGCCCCCAGCTGACTACTTCCCTAGCTCGCCAATCTATCCCCAGGTTGTGTTTTTTCAGCCAAGGGAAGCCTAAAACGATAGGTACTGGCATTCCCTCCAAGACGTAGCATGACAAGGACTCCTCATGATGTCCTATACGCAGATGGATGTTTTCTACGACTTGGGTAAGGCTCCCCTGACTCAGTGGAACAGAGATAGTGGCCTGGATGCTTATAGGTTGGGCCAGCGTCCTACACTTCAGGCCATGAGTCTGGACAAAACGAGCATCCACCAGACTGACTCCTGCTCCGCTGTCCACAAGCACCGGTACCACCTCCGGTACCCCGCCAGCCAACACTTCTGCTGACATAATACCTTGGGAGGGCAAAATGGAGGAAATGTACACTCCCTGGTCGCCTCCCTCCAAACGACCAGGGGTCTGCGGCTTCTGAGATGACACAGATATTTTGGCACGTAATGGGCACGCCTTAAGGAAATGACCAGTCTGCCCACAGGAAAAACATGCCGACACCACTCCCTGAACCGTAGGCAGGCCTGAACACAACCCAACACCTCCTACTTGCATAGGTTCGTCCGGAGATCCGGAGACTTGGCACGCCCTGGGCAGGCTCCCATGAAATGGCCCGGCTTCCCACAGGAAAAGCATACCCCCCCACCACGGCGAACCCCAGGCAACCCCCTATTTGTATCAACAACACCGGGCTGCCTGGGTTCCATCAACCGTACCGGGGGGTCCTCACCCCCGGAGAGGACTACAGGGGGCACATTTTGTGTATGTCTTTCCCTAAGGCGTCTATCCACCCGGATGGCGAGGGACATGGCGGCCTCCAGCGACCTGGGGGCGGCGTACTGCACCAGAGTGTCCTGCAACTTAGGAGACAGACCCTGCACAAATTGACTCCTAAGTGCAGGGTCATTCCACTGAGTGTTAGTGGCCCATCTCCTAAACTCAGAGCAGTACTCCTCAGCAATCTGGGCTCCCTGTTTACACCTACGGAGTCGGGATTCCGCCAGAGAGACGCCATCAGGATCCCCATAAACAAGCGCCAAAGCCACAAAAAACTCGTCCACGGACTCTAAAGATGGTGAATCGTCCGGCAGGGAGAAGGCCCGGGATTGGGGATCCCCCTTCAAAAGGGACATAATGATTCCCACCCGTTGCTCTTCGCTCCCTGAAGAACGAGGGCGCAGCCTGAAATATAATTTACAGGCTTGCTGAAATACCAAGAATTGATCTCTCCCTCCAGAAAACTGGTCTGGGAGAGATATCTTGGGTTCTGGCTGAGCCTGTGCCTGAATCAAACCTCCAAAGCCCACCAACATCTGCAGTTGCTGCACCATCTCACCGCGCAGCCCCCTAATCTCTTCAGTAAAGGTCTGCAGTACCTGGGTAAAGGTTTGCATTAGGTCCATGGCTCAGCAGAAAAAAATTTTTTATGGTTGGTGATAATGTAACGGTCAACGTGTGACTGGACACAGCGCCTCCAGCAGGGCGAATTTATGACACACGTGACCCTGGATACAGCGCTTCCAGCGGGGCGAATTTAAATAATACCGGGACGTGCAGCCGGATACACCGCCTCCAGCTGGCGAATTTAAAGTACACGTAAAACTGGATACCCCGCCTCCAGCTGGCGAATTTAAACAATAAGGGGAAACACAGGAACAATTACAGTGGTGGGCCCTGTAATAGGGAATAGGGACTTGGAGACCTCCTGAGCTCCCCTGAGGCAGCGTCCCTGCACTCCTTACATTCCCTATACAGGCTCCGCACCTGTCGCCGCACGCGAACCTTATACCCTGACTCGCCCTGAACCTAGTCCCTCGCTAGGGCATTGGCCGGTGCGGAAACTAATCCCACCACTGCACTAGATCACACATAAGGAAAGTCACAAACAGGGGAAATAGAAAACTTAGCTCTCTCTGTGCTAATGCTCCAGCACAGAGTCCAGCAACCGACTGCAGCCTTCCTCCTGAATAGCTGCCACCAAGTTCAGTCAGCGCTGCAAAGAACTCCCTTCTGTGACTCCTTCCACACCAGGACTCAGATTGAGCTGAGCAATCTCTCCAGCTCCTTCCACCACCAAGGTTGGTTGCAAATGAACAACTATCACCAACAATGATTGCATACCCTGAGACTCATTTATAGAGCCTAACACCTGATTTATAATTACAAATTAAACCTAACACTAAGGTGCGATACCACTCCCCACCACCGGGCAACTTAGAATGAAAGACACCACGTGTGATAATTCTAATGGCCACCGGGGGCAGTCACGTCACACTTTGCACTTGACAAAGTAAAAAAAATTCACTTTGTCCAGTTTAAAACTGTCAGATCATGACATGTGGTAATTTTCCTTGTCTTATCTGCCCAAAGTAGCATCAGATTTCCATGGGGGCCAGGAAATTGTCCTTCCATCTTTCTGCGAGAACCCAAAAAATCTGGGGGAGGAAAAGTTCCATAATCTGGATGTTAAGAGAGCTCTCGTAGAATACATATCTATGACTAGCCAGTGGAGGAGGTCCCAGTCCCTATTCGTAGCTTTTCAGGGTGCCAGGAAAGGCTATGGGGTTTCAAAAGGGACTATTGCTAGATGGATTAGGGAGGCCATTAGTGTAGCCTACACAGCTAGTGGTATCCCGATTCCTGACGGCATCAAGGCTCATTCCACCAGAGCCGTGGCGACCTCCTGGGCCGAAAAAGCAGAGGTATCGATCGAACAGATTTGTAAGGCCGCTACCTGGGCCTCACCTTCAACCTTCTTTAAGCACTATAGGTTGAATCTATCCTCCTCTGCTGACTTAACCTTTGGTAGAAGGGTGCTGCAAGCGGTGGTCCCTCCCTAAGGTGTTTAGAATCTCCAAAAATCTCTCAGGTGGTGCTGTCATGGGTGAAGGGAAAAACCACCATGGTTACTTACCGGTAGCCGGTTTTTCCGGAACCCATGACAGCACCCATATATTCCCCCCCTTTTCACCATATGGGTGTGCACAATTAGTAGGGTGTTTTTTGAGTGTTGTGGTGTTGGATTAAACATGTATCTAATGGGGGGCGTGGCCTAGCACCTGATGTGAGCGGTCGGCTTCTGGAGCTTCTCCGCTGTGACCCGGCATTTATCCTGACGATAGGACCCCTCTGGAGGCTGGTGATTTTCTGGGCGACGGAGGGAAGACTTGGGAGGTCAGCCCCGATGGGTGAGGCGGTGGGGAGCTGCAGAGATGGGCCGGAGAAGGCAGCAGGACGCCAAGACAGGAGCGGGGATCCGGACCCAAGATGGCGCCGACAGCGTGGAGGCGGCAGAGAGAGCGGACGTGGCAAACGCCTCATATGCAAAGAGGCTAGAAGTGGCGGCCAAGCTGGAAAAGTATGCCTGGGTGGAGGGAGCACGGCAGGAGATGGCTGAAGAGAAGGAGGAACAGGCTGGAGAGCAGAGGAATGAGCAAGGAGAAGGCTCTGAGGATGATACGGTACAGGGGGGGCCGGAGGGGGAAGAAGATGGAGGGGGAAAGGATGGTGTGGAGCAAGAGAATGTGGAGGAGCTTATTACAGGGGAACCCACTTTACGGGACATTTATGAGTTGATCAGGTCATGCAAGATTGCAATAACAACGCTAACTCACAGAGTGGATGGCACTTTTACAGAAGTTAATACAATAAAGGCAGACATGGGCAAAATGGATAAGAGAATGGGAGAGGTGGAGGAGAGAGTGAGTGTACTGGAAGACCATATCTCTAAAATACAAAAGTCCCACACTCAGTGTCTGCAAAAATGTGCTGCTCTGATTAATAAGACTGATGATCTGGAGAATCGTTCATGGAGAAATAATGTAAGATTAGTGGGTATCCCTGAGAAGACTGAAGGAAATGACCCTACAAAATTTATTGAAAACTGGCTCCAGGACAAGATAGGCGTTGATAACCTGTCTAAGATGTTTGTGGTGGAAAGGGCTCACCGAGTTCCTATGAAACCCCTTCCGATGGGATCCCCCCCTCGTACGGTCCTTGCTAGGATCCTGAACTATAGAGATAGAGATGCCATATTGAGGTGTGCTCGTACGGCTGAAAACATGTGTATTAATGGCCAGAAGATCTCTATTTACCCAGACTACTCGGCTGAGGTACAAAAACAGAGGATGAGCTATGGAGGGGTTAAAAGGAGATTGAGAGATTTGAAGTTGATGTACTCTCTCTACCCAGCGAAATTGAGAGTTGTAGCTCTAGGGACGGTTCACTTTTTTTCCAACACCAGAAGAAGCCAATAAGTGGCTGGACTTAAATCAGCAGAAGCTCTCGGCTAATAAAGAAAGAGGGAAGTGAAGGGACGAGGCTGGAAATGAAGAAGATGCTGCCGTGTTGCTGCCCTTGGACTCTGGTTTAATAGTTTATTGTGGTTTCCGGAGGACTTATTGTCATAATGTTGTTTTATATGCGGAGGGGTGGGGGAGATGTTTTAGTAACAGCGGATCGCAGGTACTGTGGAAGGGGTAGCTAGACACTGGACTACCTATTCTCTGGCAAGAGAGGTGAACGACAACAGCAGATTAGTTATGGGTTATTGTGTTAAGAAATATTGGGGGGGGGGAGGGAGGGGAGGGTTGGGGGCTGTTACGGGGAAGTGAGACTTACAGTTTGCTGGGAACAGTGTCCTATTTTAAGGGGTCAGGAATTGGTACTTGTAAGGTTTCATGGGGGAGACACAATTAAAGTTGTTAGCTGGAATATAAGAGGACTGTCGGAGGGGAATCGGAGAATGGCAATAATGGAGTATGTGAGAAGACGGGGCCCGGAGGTCATTTGTCTCCAGGAGACACATTTGCTTGCAGAAAAAGTAGATGTGTTAAAAAGAAGGTGGATAGGGAGGTCTTATCATTCTACGTATTCCTCGTATGCTAGGGGGGTATCGGTGTTGATTGCGGCGTCTACGCCCTTTGAAGAAATTGAGAGCCATATAGATAGAGATGGGCAATATGTTCTGTTATTCTGCAAAATTTATGGGCAGCCACTATGTCTTGCGGCTGTCTACTTCCCACCCCCATATTCGGGGAAAAAGGTACAAGAAATATTTGAATTATATAAACGGGGTATGGGGCTACCCATGTTAATCATTGGGGATGTCAATAATGTGATGGACGAAGGGTGGGATAGACATAAGAAAGATTCAAGCAAAGGTATTAAAAAACTGTCGAAGTTTGGAAATTATATGACGGAGATGGGGATGGTAGACCTTTGGAGGGTGAGGAATGAGAGCATAGTTTGTTACTCCTGTTATTCGGCAACTTATGGCTCCCTCTCCAGGATTGATCTGGCACTGGGAAATGTATTAATGACGCGCTTGATCTGTGGAATAGAATATCTGCCGAGGGTGATTTCCGACCATAGGCCTATAGAGCTCTTGATTAGACGGACAGGTGGGAGGCAGGGGCGGGGGGTGGGATGGAAATTTCATCCCTTGTGGCTTGAACATATTGATATGGATATCATTAAGAAGGAAATCACAGAGTACTGGCAGTTTAATGAGGAAAGTGCGGAGAGGCGGGTGGTTTGGGACGCAATGAAAGCTTTTCTGAGGGGTCTTCTTTTTAGGGAGATTTCTAGATGTAAATCCAGGACTAGGTTGGAAGATAAGGAGATCATAGAGGACTTGGAAAGAGCAGAAAGGGATATGGTGTTGGACCCATCAGAAACAACTAAGTGTAGTCTAAAAGAAGCTCAGGAAGCGGTTAATAAGCTATATATGAAAAAGGCGGAGAGAAGAAGGGCTTTTCAGAAATTACAGTTTTTTGAGGATGGGGAAAGAGTGGGGCACTTACTTTCGGTGGTAGCTGCTGCACAGAGAAAATCAGGGTATGTGTACAAATTAAAAACGGGGGAAGGGACTGTATTGACGGAAGTAGAGGATATTTTGGGGGAGTTTAAAAGTTTTTATGAGCAGCTGTATTCATCTGGGTTGGGAGATATAGTGGGGAATCTGCTATTATGTCAATGGCTAACAACCAGGCTCCTGGGGCTGATGGACTCCCGGTTGAGATATATAAGAATTTAGTGGATATTTCAGTGGCCAAATTAAAAAAAGTTTTTGAGGAGGTGTTAAGGGTGGGAGAGCTGCCGGCGTCCATGAGAGAGGCGATAATAGTAGTGATTTTAAAGGAAGGAAAGGACCCGGAATTGGCGGAGTCGTATAGGCCAGTTTCGTTATTGTCGGCGGACGTTAAGATTTTAGCTAAAGTATTGGCCGGCCGGCTGGCAAGTGTGGTCCAGGGTCTGGTCCATCCTGATCATGAAGGGAGTAGAATTGTAGTCTCATTGGATGCGCGTAAAGCGTTTGATAGTGTTGAGTGGTGCTATCTTTGGGAGGTGTTGAGATCTTTTGGTTTCGGACCAACTTTTGTCTCATGGGTGAGGCTACTGTATTCTTCTTCGACTGCTAGGGTGAGAGTTAATGGGGGGGTCTCTGGGAGTTTTGGTTTATATAGGGGGACTAGGCAGGGGTGTCCGCTGTCGCCGCTGCTTTTCGCGTTGGCAGTGGAGCCCCTGGCACAGACAATCAGGAATTCGACTTTGGTTAGGGGGTTCCGATATGGCATGATAGAGGAGAAAATAGCCCTATACGCAGATGATATGCTATTATTCTTAGAAAATTCTGGAGAGGCATTGGAGGGGGTGATGAACATTCTTAGGGCATTTGGGTATGTATCGGGTCTGGAGATTAATTGGGCAAAGTCAAATATCTTGCTGGTAGATGAGGGGGGCAGGGATATTCCGATGGCACTGGAGGGTAGCAGGTTGCCGGTGGTTCAGCGGTTCAAATATCTGGGAGTTCAGGTGTCTCTTCCTCTTTCGAGTTATGTCGATTTAAATCTGTCCCCATTGTTGGACAAATTTAGGAAGAAAGTAGGGGTGTGGTGCAGGCTGTGCCTCTCTGTGTGGGTAGGATAAACTTAACTAAAATGATTCTTATGCCCCAATTGTTATATATATTACATAACTCCCCCGTTTGGTTGCCCCGAAAGTGGTTTCATACCATCAATTCTATATTTCGTGACCTTGTTTGGGGGAAAAAACAGCCAAGAATTAGGCTGGAACTCCTGCAGAGGCCTAAAGATGGGGGGGGACTGGCTCTTCCGAATCCTTGGATTTATTTTTTGGCAGCACAGGGTCAACAGTTGAGAGGATGGAGAGAGGAGAATGGATTGGGTTCGGTCCAAAGGATTATGGGTTGGTTGGTGGGAAGGGACCCATTGGTTCAAGGTCTGGAGGCAGGGAGTTTTGGGAAGCTAGGTGCGACCTATCCTACTTTGATGCTAGTCCACAGAGTTTGGGAGGCAATTAAAAGGACAAGAGAAGTGGGAGCATTAACAAATCTCTCCCCAATTTGGAATAATGAAGTACTACCCAAATTTATTAATATGGGGGAATTCAAAAATTGGATATCACTAGGTATACTATATGTAGATCAGATTCAGGATGCACGGGGGCTGTTGTCCTTTGAGACTCTGCAGGGGAGGTATGGGTTGCGGGAGACCAGTAGGTTTCAATATGGACAGCTGAGACATGCCTATCTGGCGCAGAGTAAAATCATGGATATGAAAATTAGTAGGGATATTCTAGTGGACTATGTCTGTGCGGCGGGAGGAACGAAAGGGGTAGTTTCAGATATTTACAGGGATTTGTTACATACCTTTCTTAATAGATTTCCCATTAAAGCAAAAGAGAAATGGGAGGAGGAGTTGGGAAGGATAGAGGAGGATATATGGGAAGATGTCATGGCGTATATTCCTCAGTTGTCACTAAGCGAGCCGGGTAGACTTTCACAATATTATGTACTTCACAGAGTATATAGAACTCCAGATAGGCTTTATAAGGCAGGGTTGAGACAGACGTCTGAATGTCCTAGGTGCCGGTCTGAGGGAGCGGGGATTCTGCACATGCTATGGCAGTGTACGAGACTGAATACATACTGGTCGGAGGTGGGAGAAGCAATTGGGAAATCGTATAGATGTACAATCACATGGGATCCTGTGGTATGCATTTTGGGGTATGTAGAGGAGATCCGAGTTCCAAATCATCATAAACTGGCCATAGCTAGATTATTGTATGTTGCACGTAAATTGATTGCCAGACATTGGTTGAGTGGGGAGCCCCCGACTCTGCGGGAATTTTATAGACAGTCTGATGTAGTGATTAGAATGGAAAAGGATATTTATAAGAAAAGGAAAAGTGTGAAATCTTTTGAATCACTTTGGAAACCATGGGTGGAGAGAAACTGATTCCGGAGGGATGCTGTTTTAACGTGTAAGCAATGGGTGTCTCATTATCGTTTATAGAGGATTTAAGGGAGGGAACTGGGGGATTGGTTTTAAAATGTTTGTAAACAGATCTATGCGCCTTTTTTGTTCCTTTTTTGGACACAATTGTGTGCAATGTCAATTTGAATGCTGTTAATAAAAATTATCTGATTTAAAAAAAAAAAACATCTAACTAACCGGGAAGTCCTCTCAGTGCTCTGTAACCCAACTGAAGCGGGGGAGAGGTGCCGCCCCTTATGTCTCAGTAGGTTCCTGTCCTGGCGGGGCGGATCCCTCTCTCAGGTGGTGCTGTCATGGGTTCCGGAAAAACCGGCTACCGGTAAGTAACCATGGTGGTTTCCTGCAAAAAACAAGCCTCCATACAGCTCCATCAGCGGAAAAATACAAAAGTTATAACTCTCAGAATAAAGCGATGCAAACATAATAATTTTTTTCTATAAAATAGTATTTATTGTGTAAAAGCACCAAAACATAAAAAAGATATAAATGAGGTATCGCTGTAATTAATACTGACGCGAAGCATAAAACTGCCTAATCAATTTTACCACACACTTGGAATGGCATAAACCCCCCCCTAAGAAAAAAAAAATTCACGAATTGCTGATTTTTGATCATTCTGCCTCTCAAAAATCGTAATAAGAAGTGATAAAAAAAAGTAATGTGCCCAAAAATGGTACCAATGAAAACATCAACTCATCCCGCAAAAAACAAGCCCTTACATGATTCTGTTAGCCTAAATCTGTAAAAAATTATAGCTCTCAAAATGTGGTGATGCAAAAACTATATTTTGCAATAAAAAGCATCTTTTAGTGTGTGACAGCTGCCAAACATAAAAACCCGCTATAAATATGGTATCGCTGTAATCGCACCGACCTGAAGAATAAAGTCGCCTAATCACTTATACCATACAAGGAACGGCATAGAAAATAAATAAAACCAATTCTTCATATGCTATTGACTTTTTCATTTTGCCCCCAAAGATCTTTTTAAGGCTCGGCGCACATTCAGGAGGAACCTCTGGAGGAAGATGGAAGCGCTGTGGACGCCGTCTGACCTGTGATCCGGCGGTGTCCGTTTTTTAGGATTGCATAAAAGTTCCGTCAGCCACAGTTTTGTGCACTTCTGAAAAAAAGGACACCGCTGAACAGAGGCCAGATGGAGTCCAGAGTAATTGTGCTGCCTCATTATAGTGAATGGATCCATCGGGGGTTTCATCTGAATCAAGTCACTCAGAGACTTAGATGGAAAGTAAGTGCTCAATGTAGAGCGCTGGATAATTGTGATCCCTGATGGGTTTGATCTATATCTCTCAAGGGTAGAACTTCAGATATACCGGATGGTAGCCAGATTAGTAAGCTTGTTGCCCAGGAAATGTGCAGATCAACACAGAGACAGGGTGTATCTGTATCAAAGATGCTGTCCAAGCACATTTTTAATGAAAAGATTTGCTCATATATACCCTTTTCAGTGGGTGTTAACGTTACATAACTATATTTCATTGGACAATAACTTAATCAGCAGTAAGCATAAACGGTTTTCAACCAGTCAGATTCTTGTTCCTTGTATGTTAATCATTAGATGTCATTAATGCATTCGGGAAATTCCAGAAAAGGTGAAGACAGGTATTAGTTATACAAAACCCTAATATTAGTCTCATTAACCTGCCTTAGTAAGGGTTCATAGCCCCTTTATCTATGATTCATCTAATTCTAAGACTGTGTCCCCATTAGCTACCTAGCCTGATCATTAGGCCTACGTGTAACTTGTGATATGCCCATTAGGTACGTGAATCATAAGAAGTACGGAGGTGAGAGGCAAGAATAGCTTAAGTAATGAGAATAACAAGATTAGGTAAGAGGTGATCTTTTCTCTGAGAGCTCATATATGAAATGTTTCATATAAGTATGGGGAGCAGGACCCTAAGAGTCTATGAAGGGACCCCAAAGAATCAGGGTTTCCCTATCAGTCCCCCCTTTTGAGAACAGATATGACTCTCTCACCCTCCTCCCTCCAGGTACTCCAAAGGCCTAAGCGCCAGTGTTGGGCTTATCATTATTTTCTTCACCAAATTCCCTGAAGTGGGTTGAGAGATCATATCTCATTCTCAACCCTATCAATTCTTGGGGGAGTGTTCACATATTTTATTGTGTCACTGAAAGGTGTTGGGCCTAGCTTGATCTGCTATTCCCCTTATTGTATCTCTAGTGTAATTTATAAACCTCTGTTGATTATAGTAAATGTAATTCATCCAGTCCACATTTTTCTTAAAATCAAATCTAAAAGGAGCTGCTGTCTTTAAAATGTCATTTTGGTTTCTCTGCATCTGTCACTTTTGGAGCAAGGCTGTCATCATCAGTAGGAACAGGATCATCACTCTTCCGTTCCAGGGCCTTGCAGTGGCTGGCATGGATCCAAGTGGGTTTTCCTTCAAGCTTTACTGATGTGGATATAGTGAGGAGGACTTGGAATGGACCGTCGAACCTGGGCTCCAGTGGTTTCCGTGTGTGTCTTTTAACTACCACCCAATCTCCAGGCTGAAGAGAGTGGGTTCCTTCTTGACTCTCTGGGTAGAATAGAATCAAAAACTTGTTTATGCACGAGCGAGAGCCTCTTCTGGAGGCTCTGGACATAGCTGGTGAGATTGTCACACTGTAGCTGCAGTGTCTGTGGGAAGTATAGGCCTAACCTTGGCGCTGACCCAAACAAAACTTCAAAGGGGGACACTTTTGTCTTTCTATTAGGTGTGTACCTAATGGAGAACAAAGCTAGGGGTAAACATTCTGTCCAAGGTTTCCCCAATTCCTCACTTGCTTTTTGAATCATTAACTTAAGTGTCCCATTCAGCCGTTCAACCTCACCACTTGCTTGGGGTCTGTAGGGTGTGTGGAATGCTTGTGTGACCCCCAACATTTGCATAACATGTTGCATTACCTCTCCAGTGAAGTGGGTACCTCTATCGGACTCTATGGTTTCAGGTAGTCCGAACCTACAGAAAATTTCTGACATCAGCTTGTTTGCAGTAGCCCTTGCAGTGGCTTTCGGCATCGGGAAGGCTTCTGGCCACCCTGAGAAGAGGTCAACACACAAGCACATATTCATACGTTGCTACTGGGGGGTAACTGTATGAAGTCAATCTGCAGTCGTTGAAACGGGTAGAGGGGCTTAGGTATGTGTTTCTGTGGTACTTTCACTACACCTCCTGCGTTGTGTTGTGCGCATGTCAGACATGCCTGTTTGAACCTAGCAGCAACCGTTGTGAAACCTGGGGCGACCCATTGCTTATCCATCAAAGAACACATGGCTTTTTTAGAGAGATGTGTTGGTCCATGGGCTGCTTGAGCCATGACGGGATACAAGGATCTAGGCAGACACACCCGCTGTCCCACCATCCACAAACCTTCATGGTCCCAAGCTCCAGCTTTCGACCAGACCTGTTTCTCTTCCCCGGTTGTTTGCCGAGTCAGAGCCTGCAAGATACTCAAGTCAAAGTGGTTACACTCAGTGCTTACCATAACCAGTGGAGGTGCCTCAGGGGTCTCATTATGCCTGGGTCTTCTGGCTGCTTCCTTGGCAGCTCGGTCCGCTTTGTCGTTTCCTCTTGCTTCGGTGGTATTAAGCTTTGTATGTGCCTTTACCTTAACTATGGTGACCTCTTAGGGCAGCAGCAACGCTTCCATCAGCTGTTTGATGAGGTGCCCATGTTTAATAGGAGTGCCTGTTGATGTAAGAAAGTCTCTTGCCCTCCATATAGGACCGTAGTCATGGGCCACCCGAAAGCATACCTTGAGTCTGTGTAAATATTGTAACGTCTACCGTCAGCCCCTTTAAGCGCTTCAATGAGTGCCGTCAACTCCGCCTCTTGTGCGGACATATGAGGAGGGAGTGGTTCTGCTTTTACTACCTCATGCTGTGTTACCACTGCATACCCAGTGTAGAACCGTCCATCTTCACCGATGCATCTTGATCCATCTATGAAAAGCTCAACATCTGGATTAGTGAGAGGTACATCAGAAACGTGAAAAACCTGCTGTCTCTTGAGCCATAAGGGCCATACAATCAATTTTGCAAACACAGTGGTTTGCCTTGTCCCTCTTCCCCCCTTTTGAATCCACCACATTAATGGGAATGAGAGTGGTTGGATTCAAAGTTATGCATCGTTTCAGGGTGACATTGGGAGGCATGAGAAGTGCACACTGCAGTCTGAAGTGTCTGGCTACAGAAATGTGCTTAGGTTGAACTTGGTTAAGAATGCTGTGTAAATCATGTGGAGTGTAGATGGTTACAGAGTAGTCCAGTATGATCTCTGATGCTTTATCAAGAAGGAGTGTGACAGCTGCTACTGCTTGGACACAAGATGGGGCTCCTCTTGCTACAGGGTCCAAGCGGGCTGAGTAGTATGCCACAGGCCTGTTTTGTTGGCCATGTTTTGGGCTAGGACCCATGTAGCATGTCCTTGCATTTCTGTGCAGTACAGGAGGAAATGTTTGGCATAGTCTGGGGTGCCTAGAGCTGGAGCAGAGACAATTGCTAGTTTGAGTGAGTAGAAACTGTCTAGTGCTTCCTGATTGAGTTTGAAAGGTTGAGAGGGCAGACAATCATAGAGTGGCTGCATGAGAATGGATGCAGAACGAATCCAAGGCCTACAATATGATGCCAACCCCAGGAAGGTACGTAGATGTTGAACCCCTGTAGGTGGTTTTAGCACTTCAGTCGCCTTTTTCCTGTCCTCTGTCAAGTGGCGTGCACCCTGTGATATGCAATGTCCGAGAAACACAACTTTTGGCTGACAAAATTGTAACTTTTCTCTGGATGCCTTACACCCTTTGGCAGCAAGATGCAGAAGCAGTGAGATTGTAGCTTCACAGCATACATCTCTATTTGGGGCACAAAGGAGTAGGTCATCAACAAACTGAAGTAAGACAATTTCAGCATGTTTGATGTCCCAATCTTGCAAAATGAATTGTAGAGCAGCAGAATACAGGGTTGGAGATTTTTGGGCTCCTTGCGGGAGCACCAACCAATGTATACTGTTGGTCCCTAAAGGTGAAAGCAAACAGATACTGACAGTCTGGATGCAAAGGAACAGAAAAGAAAGCATTTGCTAAGTCGATGCAACTGAAATAAGCAGCTGTTGAAGGGATCTGTGACAGGATTGTATGCGGATTCGGGACCACCGGTGTCAGTAATTCAGTGACAGCATTTATGGCTCTGAGATTATGAACCATCCTGTAAGTAACTGACTCCCCTTTCCTGCCTTTCTTTTTCACTGGGAACAAGGGGGTGTTGGCTATAGATTTCGTGAGCTTGATTGCCCGAGAGGCAATTAGTTCTGTAATGTTTTTGCTTATGGCCTCCTCCTGAGCAGCAATTAGTGGATACTGTTTTAGCTTCGGGGGCTTTTCTCCTTGCTTCAGGTTAATCATTACAGGAGAGACTGGCATGTGTCCAATGTCAGTTTTAGACTTTGACCATAACGAGTCTGGAATCTGCGCTAACTCCCTATCGTCTTCTGAAGGGGCGGGGGAGTCAGAAAGATACATACAGGCTAGAACTTTGCACAGTGCGCGTTCAGAGATTCCAGCCATCAATTTCACAGTACCGTCAGTTTCGTACAAGATATGTGCCTCTATCGCTTGCAGTACATCAGAACCAAGTAAGTTTACGAGTGTTTTGTCACTAACTAGCAGCTTAGTCAGGCATGTGTGGTCAACCAGTCGAAGGGGCAATGGTTTAGTCAATTTACATTCCTGTATCAATCCCTCAAACCCTTGAGTGTAAATGGTCTCGTCGGATATGTCAGATGGTTTTACATGTTCCTGGCGGATAACTGTTTTGGCTGCCCCCGTATCCACCAGGAATGGGATTTTTCTACCATCTGGGAGATATACTGAGACTACCCCTTGTGGGCCTGATCTTGCACGTGAAGGTGCCCTAAGGGGGTAGATGGCTACAGGGTTGCCTGTTTCCTATTGTGGGTCTTGGGCCGGGACGTCCGTATTGGCCTGGTTCTCTTTCCTGGGTGATCTGCACTGGCGGCTAATATGGCCTATATTGCCACAGTTATAGCATTCAATCTATCTGCGGTCCTTTCTGGCTGGGTTAGCCCTCTGACCTGTGAATGTCATTGGATGCATACTGTATCTGTATTGGTTTTATCTTGTGATCTAACTCAACACCTTTTGCCACTCGTACTAAGTCTTCTATGAGGCATGTCCTCCAGTCGGGCTTAGCTGCCTGCACCCTCTGTTTGAGCTGTGATCTAAGCCCTGCCATGAAAGCTCCATGGTAAAGTTTCCTTCCCGCTTCTCCCATGTTGTCATAGCCCAGATCTGCATATCTCAGCTTCAAGTTCCCCCAGAACTGGTCTACCGTCTCCTTAGGACCCTGTACCACATCCAGAAGGGAGATAGTGGATTCCCCCACCTTCCCCTGACACCATGCGTGCAGACCTTTCAGGAAATGCATCCCTGATTTTACAGCCCTTACGTACTGTGCTCCTAGTCTATTCTCTGCACTGTATGACCTCCCAGCCTTTTTTATGTCCTCTAACACTGACTCCATTCTTGCATCCCCAATCTTCCCCCTCAGGAGGGATTCTAAGTCCATCCACGTGCAGGTGTAGGTATTGTTTAATCCTACCATCCATCTGTAAAAGGCCATTGGCAAGTCAAATGGGTCTGGGGCATCCTTGATCAGTGTCATTTGGTCCTTTGGGCTCTACGGTCTGTAATGAGACATAGTAGTTGTCTGTATAGTCGGTCGTGTAGGAGTAGATGCTGCAGATGCTGCAAAACCAGTCGTGTCCATGGTATGAAGAGTGGGTTGATAGTCCCCGTCTTCCATTGTAATCACTATACTGTCTTCTGGTTTTACCACTGTTTTGTTGTACCCAGGGACCTGAAACTGAGTCTGACCCTGAAGGACTGGATATATCCCTGTGCCCTTTTTAGGGTCTTGGTCTCCCGCAGGCAGAACATTGTTCACGCCAGTCGGGGTTTTGCTGTCCACACACACAAGTCCTTCCCTCTGGCCCTGCCGGAGCAGGAGCCGTGGGGTGGGCCTGATATGGCGGAGGTGTTTTCACTTTCCTTATATACCTCACTCCTTTCGGAGTCTCCTCCTTAACCCAGCAACCTTCTCTCTTCATTTCCTTTGCTACTTCTGCCCAAGCCTTTGCTTGTTTTTTTTAACTCATTGTCCGCAATCCATCCCCTGCTCGTTACTAGAGCAGACTCCCAGAGAGAGTAGTCCAGTGGATCACTCTCCATTCCTAAACCTTTCAACAGCTTTCTTGCGTCTTTCACAGCAAACTTTCCTTTTCTTTTCTCTACTATCTCACACGCCTTACAACCTTCCTGGTGCTCTGAACTTTCTGTGTTCCCCATTTCTGTCTGATCTCTCTGTATCCTTTCCTCTTTGTCTGCCTCCTTATCTGGTTGCTACTTACTATTCTCTTAAATACGTGCTGTCATTCATGCCCACTTTCTCCTGGCCCCAACTTCTTTCTCTCTTTGCTTGCAATTCCTTAACCTATACCGACTGCACTTCGCTAATTCGATGCATAGGCTTGCATGCCATTGTTACAAGGGGTTTCCGCTTTATGTCTGACTTGCGTGACCTAAACTGGCTTCCCAGTTGGTAGGTGTCAAGACCCGTAGAAACCTGATAAAGAAGCTTATTTATTTAGTGGTTTGGCCAACGTGACCACACCCGGTCACCTCCCACTAAATCTCTATGGGCTCAGTAAGACATGGCACTTCTCTGAAGTTAATCCTAGTATATTCAGCAATTCTATGTATCAACCAGAGAGCAAATCCGACTAACTATAGGCAGACTAATATCACCCAAATTTTCTCATAATCTTCTAATCCCATATGGGACAAGACAGAAACTGGACAGACTTACACCATGGAGGGTACGATCATGCATAACCCACACAGTTGCAGCTTCCCCAAAGTATTAGCTAGGTTGTTGCAAAACCATAGGTCACCAGAAAACACGGACAGGACAGGCTCGACTACGTGTAATCCAATCTTTCTGCATAGTTCCGCAACAATAACAAAATATCTTGGTTTCAGCTTATCTCATTCATTCAGGTGTGACTATGTGTTTTGACTTCCTAATGTTCCGCCACTCTATTTCTGGTGCCAATTGACCAGTTAGCATACCTAATGTTATGTAAAATGTTCCCAATAAAATCAATCCACAAGAAAAGCAAGCCCTCACTCAGTTTCGTCATCTATTAACGGAAATATAGGGTGCTTCTAAGTTACTGGTAGCACAAAGGTTCTGGAAAAACGAAATGGCTCCTCCCCTGCCAAAAGAAATTCAGTAAATTCTCTGCTTCCAAATCCAAATGCCCCCTCCCTTCTGAGCCCCACAGTATATCTAAACCACATATTTTGTCCACATTTGGCATTTCTGAAGCGATGAGAGCCCACCTAAATTAAGGGTGCATACCTCCAGAAGCATGGGCTGGTCATTATGTACTGGTGTCTGCAACATACTGCTGACTGCAATGGCAGTTTGCAATTTTCACTTCACAACATTCATTTCTGCTTGTTTCTGGAAAATACCCAAGGAGTCAAAATCGTCCCTACACCTGTAGATAAATTCCCCAAGCGGTATAGTTTCCAAAATTGGGTCACTTGAGGGGAGGATTCTGCTCGTCTAGCAATTAGGGGCTCTGTATATGGAGTCTGTAAACTGTTCTAGGAAAATCTGCGCTCCAGGAGGCAAATAGCACTCCGTTCTTCCCGAGTCTCTCCATATGGCTAAGCAGCATTTTATAGCCACATATGGGGTATTGCCACTTTCAGGAGAAATTGTGGGACAAAGTATGGTGTCAGTTTTACTCGCTTCTTGTGTGAAAATGTAAAATCTGGAGCTAAAACAAAATTTTGGTTGTAAAAATGTTATTATTTTTTCTTCACTGCACAATGGTATAAAATTCTGTGACACACTCATGTTGTCAATATAATCACTGCACGGTAGATGAATTCATTAAGAGGTATAGTTTGTAAAATATGGTCACTCATCGGCTCTTGCAGTAGGTCATGGCACCTGCAATCCATAATAGTAAGATCTGGCCTTCTGAACTTTGCACTGTGCCTGAAAAATATTTCCCTAATTACATGTAGGGTATTGGCGCACTCAGGAAAAATGGACCTTAGTTTGTTTAAAAAAAAAATCCTATCAGCCCTTAGAAAATTACAAACTTGGGGCTAGAGCAACATTTTAGTGGTAATAATGTAATTTATTCTTTCTTCACCGCTCAGTGGTATAAAATTTTGTGAGGCACATGTGGTGTCAATATGATCACAGCACCCCTAGATGAATTAATTGGGGAGTGTAGTTTGTAGAATGAATTCACATATACTGGGTTTCTGTTGTTCTGGCACCTCAGGGGCTCTGCCAATGTGACATGGCACACTGAAACCATTCCTGCAAAATCTGAACTCCAATATGGGGTCTCTTCCCTTCTGAGCTTTGCACTGTGCCTCAAAAGTAGTATTCCCCATATATGGGATATCAGAGTACTCCGGACAAATTGCTCAACAAATTGTATTGTGCAATTTATTTCTCTTGTTAGCCTCATGAAAATGCAAAATTTTGGGCCAAAATAACATTTTGTGGGGAAAATGTGATCTTTTTTATTTTCACAGCTCAATATTCTAAACTTCGGGGGTTCAAGGTGCTTACCACGCATCAAAATACATTCCTTAAGAGGTCTACTGTAGTTTCCAAATTGGGGTCACTTGTGGGGGTGTTTACACAGTTTTGGCATGTCAGCGGCTCTCCAATTGGGACATGACATCTGCTAATGATTCCAGGAAATTTTACATTCAAAAAGCCAAATGACGCTCCTTCCCTTCCGAGCCCTGCCGTGCACCCAAGCAATAGTTTTCTCCCTCAGATTGGGTATCGGCTTACTCAGGAGAAATTGCAAAACAAATTGTATAGTGCAATTTCTCCTGTTACCCTTATGAAAATGCTATATTTTGTGCTAAAATCATATTTCTGGGGAAAATTCAAATTTTTTAAAATTTTTACGGCTAAACGTTATAAACGTGTGTGAAGCACGTGAGGGTTCAGTGTGTTCACCACACATCTATATCAGTTCCTTGAGGGGTCTTGTTTCCAAAATGGTGTCACTTGTGGTGGATTTTCACTGTTTAGGAACATCAGAGGCTCTCCAAATGCGACCGTTGATTGTTCCAGCAAATTTTGCATTCAAAATGTCAAATAGCGCTATTTCCCTTCCGAGCTCTTCCGTGCGCCCACATAGTGGTTTTCTCCCTCAATATAGGTATCAGCATGCTCAGGAGAAATTACAGAACAAATTTTGGTGTCCATTTTTCCCTGTTACCCCTTTCAAAATAAAAAAAAAAATTGGATCTGAAGTAAATTTTTGTGAAAAAATTTAAATGTTTATTACACGCTCCAAAAATTCCTGTGAAGCACCTGAAGAGTTAATGAACTTCTTGAGTGTGGTTTTGAGCACTAAGAGGTATGCAGGTTTGAGAATGGTGTCACTTTTGTGTATTTTCTGCCATATAGACCTCTCAAAGTGACGTCAAATGTGATGTGGTCCCTTAAAAAAATGGTTTTGTAAATTGTGTTGGAAAAATTGCTGGTCAACTTTTAACCCTTATAAAAAATTGGTTCCAAAATTGTGCTGATGTAAAGTAGACATGTGGAACATGTTACTTATTAACTACCGTATTTTTCGGACTATAAGACGCACCGGACCATAAGACGCACCCCAATTTTCAGAAGGAAAATAGGGGAAAAAATAATAATGTGTCAAATGCGGTTCAATCTTACAGTCCGAATTCAGCTTACCTGGGAAGGGATCCGGCACCGGTGGAGGAGTGGTCATTCAGTGCTCCAGGCTGGTGTGGTGGTGGCGGCGGCTCTGTGCTGGGGCAGCTGGGCTGGGCTGTGCTGGGGCAGCTGGGCTGTGCTTGGGCAGCTGGGCTGGGGCAGGTGGGCTGGGCTGGGGCAGGTGGGCTGGGTTTGGGCAGCTGGGCTGGGGCAGCTGTGCAAGGCTGGGGCAGGTGGGCTGTGCTGGGGCAGATGGGCTGTGCTGGGGCAGGTGGGCTGTGCTGGGGCAGGTGAGCTGTGCTGGGCTGGGGCAGGTGGACTCTTTGGGGTGAGGGTGGTGGTGGGCTGTGCTCCGGCGCAGTGGCGGCGTCTCCGCCAGCATTTCCTCGAAGCCCGGGCAGGGCCGAGATTCTCGGCAATGAGATCTCGCCCCCCCGAGATCTCGGGACGAGATCTGAACCTGCGCATGCGCCGTCCCCGGACCGGCGGCCATCTTCCCGGCGTCCATGTTCCCGGAGGCCACCGCAACATGGCAGCAACCAGCAACGGATGTGCGGTGGCCTCCGGGCTTCGAGGAAATGCCGGCGGAGCCCCCCACGGAGCACAGAGAGCCACTACCCCTGCACCGGAGCACAGCCCGCTGCCACCACTGCACCACAGAGCCACGCGGTACCCGCACCAGTCATGGACGGATGTACCAGTAAGTATATTGCGACCATAAGACGCACCCCCCATTTTCCACCAAAACTTTGGGGGAAAAAAGTGCGTCTTATGGTCCGAAAAATACGGTATTTTGTGTGACATATCTGTGATTTACGGGCATGAAAATTCAAAGTTGGAAAATTACGACATTTTTGAAATTTCCCCCAAATTTTCTTTTTTTTTCACAAATAATTGCAAGTTATACCAAGGACATTTTACCACTATTATGAAGTACAATATATCACGTTAAGACAGACTCAGAATCACTGAAATCCGTTGAAGCGTTCCAGCGTTATTGCCTCATAAAGTGACAGTGGTCAGAATTGTAAAAATTGGTCTGGTCATTAACATGCAAACCCCCTACGGGGTTAAACATAAGTAGCACTTTGTATATAGGACACTGATACTTTACATTTTTAAGTTCAGCAGAATTTGTTGGGATTCCTAGCCTTTGTATCTGTGATGGTACATTTTCTGGGTATTTTCATTTTTCCTTGAACTGTCACTTTAGTTATGTCATGGTGAATGAGTAATGGGGGGATTTTACTTTAAGTGACAGATTGATATTTATGAACATTTTTTTTTTTTTTCACAAATATTTTACTTTATACCCAAGTTTCTTTCTGTGCAAACAAGGGAAACAGTGGAAACAACTGTTTGGGTGCACTGTAGGGCTTGAAAAAGAAGTAGAGCCATTTGACTTTTTGAATGGAAAATTTGCTGCAATAATTAGCAGAAGACATGTTGCTTTTGGAGAGCTCCTGATGTGCATAAACAGTGTAAACACCCCACAAGTAACCGCATTTTGGAAACGAGACCGCTTAAAGGAACTTGAGCTTCTTGACCCCCAGGTGCTTCACAGAAGTTTACAATGTTGAGCCTTGAAAATAAAAAAATCACATTTTTCCCACAGAAATGTTCATTTAGCCCCAAATTTTGCATTTTCACAAGGGTACCAGGAAAAATTTCACCTTACAATTTGTTGTGCACTTTCTCCTAAATGTGCACTAATACCCCATATGTAGGGGAAAATTACTGCTTGGGCGCACGTCAGGGCTCGGAAGGGAAATGGTGACATTTGACTTTTGGAGATCAAAATTGGCTGGAATCATTAGCGGATGCCATGTCACATTTGGAGAGCCCCTGATGTGCCTAAACAGTGGAAACTCCCCCCCAAGTTACCCCATTTTGGAACTAAAACCCACAAAGAATGTATCTAGTTGTGTAGTGAGCACTTTGAACCCTCATTTGTTTCACAGAAGTTTGTAATTTAGTCATGAAAATAAAAAATCTAATTTTCCCCACAAAAATGTTTTTTAGCAGCAGTGTTTTATTTTTACAAGGGTAACAGGAGAAAATGGAACCCAAACTTTGTTTTGAAGTTTCTCCTGAGTACCCAGATACCCCATATGTGGAAGTAAACTACTGTTTGGGCACACGCCAGGAAAGGAAGAAGTGATGTTTTGTAACGCAGACATTGAAGGAATGGTCTGCGGCTGTCATGTTGCACTTGGAGGACTACTGATATGCCTAAACAGTGAAAACTCCCTACAAGTGACCCCATTTTCGAAACTAGACCTCTAAAAGAGATTATCTGGATGTGTGGTGAGCACCTTGAGCCCACAGTGCTTTACAAAATTTTATAATGTTGATCTGTGAAAAAGAAAAACAAATGTTCCTACAAAAAAGTTTGTTTTGTCCCCAAAATTTTTTTCATTTGCACAAGGAAAGCAGGAGAAAATGGACCACAAAATTTGATGTGCAATTTCTCTTGAGTACAACGATATCCCATATGTCATGGCTAACTACTTTTGAGGCACAGTGCAAAGCTCAAAAGGGATGAAGCGCCATATAGGAGTTTAGATTTTGCTGAACTGGTTTGAGGGTGCCATGTCACATAGGCAGAGCCCTTGAGGTGCTAGAACAGCAGACCCCCCCCAATTAATTCATCTGGGGGTGCAGTGACACCACAGTGTTGCAGAATTTTATACCATTGGGCAGTGAAGAAAAAATGGTTACATTTTTACCACCAAAATGTTGTTTAAGCCCCAGATTTTATATTTTCTCACTGGGAGTGGGTAAAAATTGCACCAAAATGTGTCACACCAAAATGTGTCACACATTTTCTGCTGAATGTAGAAACACCCCATATGTGGCTGTACAGTGCTGCATAAATGGAGATGGAAATTTCATTCTCCAGCAGGACTTGGCACCTGTCCACACTGCCAAAAGTACCAATTCCTGGTTTAAAAACAATAGTATCACTGTGCTTTAATGGCCAGCAAACTCGCCTGACCTTAACCACATAGAGAATCTTCAGGGGTATTGTCAAGAGGAAGATGAGAGACACCAGACCGAACAATGCAGATGAGCTGAAGGCTACTATCAAAGCAACCTGGGCTTCCCTAACACCTCAGAAGTGCCACAGGCTGATCGCCTCCATTCCATGCCGCATTGATGCAGTAATTGATGCAAAAGGAGCCCCGACCAAGTATTGAGTGCATTTACTGAACATACATTTCAGTGAGCCAACATTTCGGATTTTAAAATCATTTTTCAAGCTGGTGGTATAAAGTATTCTAATTTACTGAGATAATGACTTTTGGGTTTTCATTGGCTGTAAGCCATAATCATCAACATTAACAGAAATAAACACTTGAAATAGATCACTGTGTGTAATGACTCTATATAATATGAGTTTCACTTTTTGTATTGAAGAACTGAATTAAATTAACTATTTGATGATATTCTAGTTTTGTGAGAACCACCTGTGTGTATAAATAGTATTTATATAGGGTGTGGGATTGTCATAATGTAGATAGGAAGCTGTGGGGTACATTATATTACAAATAGAGAGCTGTAGGAGAGAATCCTACTATATATAAGGCTAAGTGCACACGTTGCAGAAAATTTCTGCTCAAAAACCTGATTCCCTTCGCGTTTTCCGCGCGTTTTTGTCACGGTTTTTGCCTGTTTTTTGCGCTGTTTTGATGCATTTTTTTCCACAGCGGATATAAACCAACACCATGTTTTTCTTGAGTGCTATATTCTCTTTATATATATCGGCGTCTGGTTAGCGCATGCGGCACTTAGGACAATCCCCTGACTTCACGTCCTGCTCAACATAGTGACGTTGTAGCGTTTCACGCTAGCATTGCAGGAGCGGTGGATGTTAAGTCAGTCTTTATGGGAGAAAGTTCAAGGAGCGGCGCATGCGCAATGAGTCACCAGTAATGCCGACATCACTTACACCTGTTTGCAGGGATATTTATTTAGGACTGCACTCACTTCACATACATATGTTGCCCCCTATTGAGGAAGCCATACGGCGAAACGGCGCTGTCGGGGTAGCCGGGGTACCTGTTAACCATTAATACCAGCGTTTACTTACATGTAAGTTTTTTGACAGCCGCAATCGCATTGTACTACGCAATCCTGTTCTATACAATTTAGCTGGCATCTGCAAGTGTATATTGAGAGTATCAGCGTTCATTGAAGGTGTAGTTTTGGGATGGTTACTGAGCACTGGGCAGACTATTATAATGATATCCATTACTTACCATTATATTATTATTGTTATGTTCAATATGTATATTCTCTCAATACAAAATACACATTTATAACTATATACTAGCAGTTGCAGTGTTCATTAAATATGCTATCTGTGGACAGGGATTATGCACTGAGCATTTTATATATTTATATCCCTTTGTAACCACATGTTATATATGTTATATAATATTATATGTACAATGTGCACATTTTTCTTGTAATTAACATATAAATATAATTTTCTATGTATATCTTATGAGCTGTCATTTAGCTTCTCTAATAGGAACTAAGCGCATTATTTATTTCCTACAAAAGAGAGATTTTTTAGCGCTTAATTTTTGTTCCTTGGAGATTATAATACGCGTTTTTTTTACTTCTTCAGTGTGAATACTTACCTTGGCATATTTTTGGAAATTTCCTTGTCTTGCTACTATTTTAATCTTTGAATAATAAATTGGGATTTTATATGTAATTTTGGTCTATGCCTTCTTTTTCTTGCATTATTTTAGTGTAAGATTCAGTTATATTATACTCTATAAAGAGCTGTGTGGGCACTCAGAGGACATTATTTGTTATAAGTGGGGACACTATTAGTTTTGATAGGGACAATCAGGTTCTATTATTTATTTTTTGAGGGTGGGCATTGATAACTATAAGTGGACACTCAAGGGTATTTGTTGCTGGAAGGGCGCATTTGGGATATTATAGCCTTTGCACAGTAGAGGCATTAATACTTTCCATGGGACACTTTAATTTTTTGGGGAGAATCATAGTAATGACACAATTTTTGAAATATTGGGAAAAGTGAACAACCTGAATCAGAAAGATTGTTAGCTGTAAGTTACTATACATAACTGTACTGTACTGTAATGTTCGGCGGGACTAGAACCTACCAATATACAGTTACTGTAAGATGGTAATATTGCTCTTTTTAGTAGCGTTTTTTTTTTCCTTTTTTTATTTAGTAACAACTTAATGTGTTTCAGTCATTATGTAGTAGAAGGTGTATGGTGGTGTCATTGGTCTGATTAGAGTGTTTTGTTATGTAGAGGTAATGGTCACATTATATTATGTATTTGCGGTGTTGTGGTGATGGTTGTGGGCATTGTGCAGCTGTATTGTTTTGCCCTTTTTATAGTAGTAATTTTTATAATATTGGTCTTTGCATTGTGTGTTTTTGGTTAGCAACAGCAGTATACTGTAATTCTGTATGTATAGATGCTATTTTAAATGGCTATAGGGGGTCATATGGGGAGACATGCACTTTGGGCCCCTGATCTTTTAGAACCCTAGCAACGCCCCTGTTGTAGTTACATATCCTTGTTTCTGAAGTTGTATGTAGGTTTGTAAGTAAACTCAGTTATGGTACCATACAGTTGTGGTCAAAAGTATTGACATCCCTGCAATTCTGTCAGATAATACTCAGTTTCTTCCTGAAAATGATTGCAGTCACAAATTCTTTGGTATTATTATCTTCATTTAATTTGTCTTAAATGAAAAAACACAAAAGAGAATGAAGCAAAAAGCAAAACATTGATCATTTCACACAAAACTCCAAAAATCGGGCCAGACAAAAGTATTGGCACCCTCAGCCTAATACTTGGTTGCACAACCTTTAGCCAAAATAACTGCGACCAACCGCTTCCGGTAACCATCAATGAGTTTCTTACAATGCTCTGCTGGAATTTTAGACCATTCTTCTTTGGCAAACTGCTCCAGGTCCCTGATATTAGAAGGGTGCCTTCTCCAAACTGACATTTTTAGATCTCTCCACAGGTGTTCTATGGGATTCTGGTCTGGACTTATTGCTGGCCACCTTAGAAGTCTCCAGTGCTTTCTCTCAAACCATTTTCTAGTGCTTTTTGAAGTGTTTTGGGTCATTGTCCTGCTGGAAGACCCATGACCTCTGAGGGAGACCCAGCTTTCTCACACTGGGCCCTACATTATGCTGCAAAATTTGTTGGTAGTCTTCAGACTTCATAATGCCATGCACATGGTCAAGCAGTCCAGTGCCAGAGGCAGCAAAGCAACCCCAAAACATCAGGGAACCTCCTCCATGTTTGACTGTAGGGACCGTGTTTTTTTCTTTGAATGCCTCTTTTTTACTCTTGTAAACTCAATGTTGATGCCTTTGCCCAAAAAGCTCTACTTTTGTCTCATCTGACCAGAGAACATTCTTCCAAAATGTTTTAGGCTTTTCAGGTAAGTTTTGGCAAACTCTAGCCTGGCTTTTTTATGTCTCGGGGTAAGAAGTGGGGTCTTCCTGGGTCTCCTACCATACAGTCCCTTTTCATTCAGATGCCGACGATACTTTTGGCCACAACTGTATCTAAGCAGTAAGCTTGATTCTGGTACTATATCGATGTAGTAATCTAGATTCTGTAGACTGTAAGTAGTAGACTGTAAGTAGTAGACTTATTAAGCTCTGTTCTGCTCCCATATCTCTGTAGTAAGCTCCGTTCTGCTCCCATATCTCTGTGATAAGCTCGGTTCTGCTCCCATATCTCTTGTAGTAAGCTCAGTTCTGCTCCCATATCTCTGTAGTAATCTCGGTTCCGCTCCCATATCTCTGTAGTGAGCTCGGTTCTGCTCCCATATCTCTGTAGTAAGCTTGGCTCTGCTTCCTTACCTCTGTAGTATACTCGGTTCTGCTCCCATATCTCTTGTAGTAAGCTCTGTTCTGCTCCCATATCTCTGTAGTAAGCTCAGTTCTGCTCCCATATCTCTGTGGTAAGCTCGGTTCTGCTCCAATATCTCTGTCGTAAGCTCAGTTCTGCTCCCATATCTCTGTAGTAATCTCGGTTCTCCTCCCATATCTCTGCAGTGAGCTCGGTTCTGCTCCCATATCTCTGTAGTAAGCTTGGCTCTGCTTCCTTACCTCTGTAGTATACTTGGTTCTGCTCCCATATCTCTGTAGTAAGCTTGGCTCTGCTTCCTTACCTCTGTAGTATACTCGGTTCTGCTCCCATATCTCTGTAGTAAGCTCTGTTCTGCTCCCATATCTCGGTAGTAAACTCTGTTCTGCTCCCTTATCTTTGTAGCAAGCTCTGTTCTGATATCTAATATCTCTGTAGTAAGCTCGGTTCTGATCCAATATCTCTGTAGTAAGCTTGGTTCTGTTACCATATCTATTTCATAAGCTCAGTTCTACTCCCATATCTCTGTAGTAAACTCTGTTCTCCCATATCTCTGTAGTAAGCTTCGTTGTGCTCTCATATCTTTTAGTAAGCTCAGTTCTGTTCCCTTATCTCTGTAGTAAGCACAATTCTGCTCCCATATATCTCTAGTAAGCTTGGTTCTGGTTTGATAGCTCTGTAGTAAGCTCGGTTCTGCGCCTTTATGTCTGTAGTAAGCTGGGTTCTACTCCCAAATCTATGTAGTAAGCTCCTTTCAGTTCCCTTATCTACGTAGTAATCTTGGTTTCAGTCTTGTGCCCATGTAGTTAGTTTGCTTCTGTTACAGTATATAAAGAGAAGGCTGGTAGTGCAATAAGAGACTGCGCTGCTGTAGTAGAATTCAAGATATCTTTATTGCCAACGCGTTTCATGAGCCAGTCCCAGCTCACTTCATCACTGATGAAGTGAGCTGGGACTGACTCAGGAAACGCGTTGGCAATAAAGATATCTTGAATTCTACTACAGCAGCGCAGTCTCTTATTGCACTACCAGCCCTCTCTTTGTACCAAGTCCTTGGACCTCGTGCAGACTGCTGCAGCTGTTTTATGTGATTATAGGTGTTGTGACTCTCACAACCCTATCAGGTGAGCCTAACATTTGCTGTGCACTCATCTACTTTCCATACAGACCTACGCATTGGAAGCACCCTGTCTCCCCCTTTTTCTTTCCACAGTATCTATATAGGCAGTAAGCTTGGTTCTCCTTCCATATCTATGCAGCAAGCTCCGTTCTGTTCCATATCTATGTACCAGTCTGTTTTTAAAGCTTGTTATCTCTGCTGCTTTAATGCAGCTGCCAGAGAGAAGCAGGGCAAAGGTTGACCATCGCAACTCCAGGGCCACTGCCTTGTGATTGCCCCCCAGGCTGAAAATTGCGAGCCAGCCCCTGCATAGAGACTTTGTCTTGTTGCGTTGATGCTGTAGAGCACTGAGCAACTCCTCCTGCTTGTGCACTGCTGTTTTCGCAGTGGTTGCTGCATGGTGGCACACCTTTTAGGCTAGTGACCCACTGAAAGGTTCACCATGATATGGTAGTGGGCTTTTATAGTCTTATCAGAATTTCAAGGAAAAGTAAGCTGCACATCGGTCCAAATACGGACGGATGTGCCACTTACTACTCTTCCTTGAACCTTTGGCTGAGCTTCACCAGCAGGACCGGCACCTGACACACAGATTTCAGCCTCCAATACTGGATGACATGGCGTGATAAGCTTCAAAAATCCCCCCTTCTCCCCAAGTCTTATCAGAATGTTTTAAACTAAGACCCTCATGTTCAGTTTTGTAATTTTTTGTCTAGTGGCATTAGATCAAGGTATGATTTTTGAATGTGCTATCTGTGTATTTTTCTACTGCTATAGTATATTTGGTATCCCTCTGTCTGTTAAAGTCCAATCTATCAAAATATAAAATTAAGTAACCAAAATGGTAACAGCATAAGGAGAAAAAAAATGAAATGCCAGAATTGTTTTGTTGATTGATGCATCTTCTTAAAATATTACAGTAAAAAAGAGCTGAAAAGTCACATGTATTCAAGAAAGATATCCATAAAAATGTCTGCTTGCCATGCTAAAAAAATCAAGTCCTCAAATAGCTCTATCAACAGAAAAGTAAAACCATTGTCATTGTCAGATATCAAAATATACAACACAAAGCAATTTTATTTTTACAAAGTTCCAAATATTTTTCACCACTAAAGTAAAAGAACATTTTAAAAATGATGCATGTTTGGCATCACTGCAGTCATGCTAATATTAGAGAATCAATTGTAAGTTCATTTACACCGCACAATGAATACCATCAAAGGAAAACCCCATAAACAATCGCAGAATCACATTTTTTTCACAGTTTTATCACACAAATGTTTTCCCCAATTTACAGTACATTTTATCTATAATAATAAATGCCCTAAGCAGCTTCCGGTTGTAACAACTTCCGTCCAGTTGTAACCGGTGACGTCACCACACACACACGCACATGTTAACCCTCAACACACCACACCGCCTCAACACACACTCCTCTCACCTTTCACCTCCACTCATGTCCACTCACTCTTTCACTCCACATACGTTCCTTTCTCTCACTCCGTTTCTCATACTCACACCGTCATCGTCGCTGCCCCGACATCTTCCTCCGCCGCCGCGATCCAGACGTTCTCCAGGCCGCCGACATGTTCTTGCGGGACGCCATCTTGGATTTCGTGAAATCCCGCGATATTAAAGATGGCGTCGCCGCAACAACATGTCGCTGGCGTGGACGACATCGGGATCCAAAAAGATGGCGTCGGCGAAATCTTGCGAGATTACGCCGACGCCATTTTGGATCCCGATGTCGCCATGCCAGCGACATGTTGTTGCGGCGACGCCATCTTGAATATCGCGGGACTTCACGAAATCCAAGATGGCGTCCCTCAAGAATATGTCGCTGGCGTGGGCGACATCGGGATCCAAAATGGCGTTGGCGTAATCTCGCGAGATTTCGCCGACGCCATCTTTTTGGATCCCGATGTCGTCCACGCCAGCGACATGTTGTTGCGGCGACGCCATCTTTAATATCGCGGGATTTCACGAAATCCAAGATGGCGTCCCGCACGAGCATGTCGGCGGCCTGGAGAACGTCTGGATCCTGGATCGCAGCGGCGGAGGAAGATGTCGGGGCAGCGACGATGACGGTGTGAGTATGAGAGATGGAGTGAGAGAGAAAGGGTCGTATGTGGAGTGAAAGAGTGAGTGGATGCGAGTGGAGATGGTGAAAGGTGAGAGGAGTGTGTGTTGAGGGTTAATATGGCAAGAGGTGTGATGCTATCGCATCCTCCCGATGCGATAGCATCGGGCCATAATCTAGTAGTAGCATAAATAGTGTCATTCAAGACTACAACTTGTTCCGCAAATGTCCAGTCCTCATGGTTATGTTTTTGGAAAAATAAAAAAATTATGGCTCTTGGAAGAAGGGTAGAAAATAACGAAAACACAAATCGTCCAACCATGAAGAGGCTAAGCAGGCAAAATAATCTATTTTTGTTTGTTTTACAGATGCATTCCTACAACAGCTAAACATCTTGAATACCAGCTTGAAAAAAGTCAGCACTGCAAATGTAATCTTTAAATCATTAGTAAAATAAAATATCGAAATAAATAATATGCTTCTTGCTAATGTTCTTTGATATTATGTGTGTGAACAATGTACTTCACATATTGGATAAGTAGCATTTGTTAATAACTTACATCTAGTCTTTGTTGATATGTCCATTAAATAAATAAAGAACATAACCTTTGTTGCAACTCATTTACTTGTAATTTATTGTGAATGAGCCGATGTTCCAAACAGAATAAAAGTGCAAATATAAAATTTGATTCAATATCTATTGAATAGATATTAAAGCAAATAAACAACTTTGCAAATATTCTTCAATAAAAAAAATATAATTTTGTTCCTATGTGCAGCCGTTGTCCATGATTAAATGTAGTATGATCATGCAGTCATATTTTCTACTATTTTGAGTACTGTAACATGAATAGCTAAAACCACACTGGAGGATCCCATACAGGTACTGTCACAGATTTACCGCGACAGAGAGGAGCCAGAAGACCACAGCTTTTGATTTCTCCTACTCTTGCATTGGCTAGAAGCACTTCACCTTCGTATTAAATTGTGTAAACGTCTTTGGGCGGTGCATGGGTTAATCTGCTCTGTTGAGCACTCCTGGAGCGAAGGCTCTCATCTGTGCACTGTTAGCCACTCCCATCTCCTATACAATCTGGGTCCTGGCTAGCACTCTTTGTCAGAGTGGCTTTTGCTGCATGGCTGGAGGTGGTTGGTGGTGATTTGAGTAGGCAGGTAGTGGATTTATCTGAGACTATTGCTAGGTTTTGAGTGTGTGATAATTCCCTTCTCCTCCTTTGGTTTAACCCCATCCTCCACTCCCCGATGAATACCTATGTTATATGTGTATGCATATTTATATGTTTGGTATTTTTTGTTAGCCCTGTTGGTATTACAGTGTTAGTCTGGTCTATTACAGTACACTACTACTCCCCTCTTCCCTGGGTGGGGGAAAGGTGCAGACTGATGGTGGATTTAGGATCTAAGGCAAGGTATGTGGCCCCAGCACCTTCACCATCAGGAGTAACCCAGGGAACAAGGCAAGCTAGGGGCCTCTAGCATTAGGGACAGAAAAGAAGGAAAAAATAGAAGCAGTTTAACGGCACTAAGGACATCAGTTCCACATGCATTTCAATGATGGATCCTTACACACTGAAGACTAGCAGTAACAAGCAATTGGTAATTGGTTCTTAGCATCAGAAATATACAAATATAGCAACATTCATAAAAAGAAAAATGATGCGGCACTCACCAAATTGCTGAAATGGTAACGATGTCTTTTATCTTTGATTACGCCATTAATGGTTCAGACAAAGCTATTCAGACATGCAGGTATAAAGAGGCATGTGGGGAAGGAATTTGGTGAGTGCCGCATCATTTTTCTTTTAATGAATGTTGCTATAGAGGATAGAAGGCCCTGTTCCTTGGACACACAACAACAGAGTTGTGACATTAGCTTTGACCGAAACCATTTTTGCTCCATTATAATAAATCCTATCACTGCTCTAACAGGGCAACCGCAGCAGCTCAGCCTGGAGGTAGAAGATCCACGCACTGTTGTTTTGCAGCACCCCTAGCACATCATGTTTGAGGACCATGACTCCCAGGCAACCCTTAGTGGAGCCCAAGATCACTTTTCCTAATGGGTTCTATGGGGGGCATGACAAGTTTGTTGTTTTCAGGGAGGCCTGTAAACTATACTACAGATTACATCCTTGTTCCTCAGGATCCAAGGAGCAATGGGTGGGGCTAATAATCTCGCTCATTCAGGCTGACCCCCAAGCATGGGCATTCTCTCTCCCGTCTGACTTCTAGTCTCTCCAGACAGTGGAGGAATTTCTTCTGGCGCTGGGTAATATATATGACGACCCTGATTGTGTCTCCCTGGCTGAGTCCACACTATGTAAAGTAATATTTAGTGTGCACACTGTCAACCAATGAGATGCTCATGGAATGGCTGTAAAGCACTCAACTCTAGACTATCAGAATTCACTCTACACTCTTGGGTTTATGATGAAAAGGTTTTATTCAAGTCCGTGCACAAAGAATTGGGAGCAGATCAAATGATGGTACAGAAAGGCAACTAAAAATTATAACAGACGTTTCCACCCATCCCAGGTTTTAATCATTAAGTCGCAAGAGAAAAGACCACATGTGAGAATTTAAACATGTAGCATGAGTCAGACAATATGAAACTTGGAAAAATTATAAAGATATAAACGAACATTGATCAAGGATGTTGGTCAAGACATGATGTAAATGAGCAAAAATCAGCATAAAGGGTATGAATTAAAAGTGGAAATGGAGCAGTAGGTGTCCACTCTTGTGGTAGTTGTGGAACAATCTATCTCAATTGTTAGTCAAAAATAATGTAGAAGAAAAAAAGGGAGGGAAATAACATTCATAAAATGAGGTGTTTGAGAACTAAAAATATACTAGTAGTATGTTGTATAGAGTGGGTGCCTAGGTGGCATACAAGGCTGACTGGTGTATACATTGTTGTGGACAGAAGCAATATACAATCAGTATCAATTGTTTAACTGTTTTCTGAAGGTAGCAGAGCAAGTTATCACATTAGTGTTAGGCTGTGTACCCACATAAGCTTTTTTTTTTTTGCATGTTTTAAGCGTTTTTACCAGCAAAAACGCTTACAAGAAGCATCCCATTCTTTTTAATGAATTCTGCAATTTTTGTGCACATTGATGCATTTTTACGCAGCATGCTCATTAATTTTGTAGAAAAAAAACACATTTCCAAGTATATTCTATTAGCAGGTGGATGCTCCTGTATAACACGCTTCAAAAACGCAAAAAAGCGCAAAAATTACACAAAAAAGTGCAGTTTTCCTGGGAAGGAGTCCATTTTTTCTGCATACGTGGGTACATAGCCTCATGGAAAGGGGAAGGATTTCCCCATGGGATCCACAATGAGGTTTCTAAGGGTGAGAGAAGTGTTGATAAACAAGAACCTGCTGGCTGTAGAATACGTCACCCCTATATGTAAGCTGAGTACCTGGATGGTGGTGAAGAAAGGTTGCTGGGTGACCTGCTGTGGGGATAGAAGGTGAGCAGGGGGATAGAAGTAAGTATAAAGAATTGTAAGTTATCCCAGGTTCAATGGTAGCGCAGGGTATGCATTACCTGATCTGGAGAGCTTGTATAGTGGCACTCCCGCGCCTTGCTGCACTGCTGGCGTGGTCATGGATGACTGGGTGAATGTATAAATAGTGGTAAGTACCGCTATACCAGAAGTGCGTCGTCCGGACAGGAAGTGACGCGGCGCCACTGAGAGAAGTGCAACTACGCATGTCTGCCGGTTGCTATGGAAGCGCTGATGCTTCCAGGTGAAGTGAAGGTGTATGGCAATATATTGGTAGCAAAGGGGGCGGAGTTCCCTTCTGTGGGTCCTGTAATCGATGTGGTTCCATAGAGTGATGTCATGTGGTGATATGTGAATAACAGGAAGGCAGAGACATCAAATGTCGCGCATGTGTGGTAATGGAAATGAGAGGGGAGCATGAGTTCCCCTCTTGAGGTCATAGGATGATATGGGGATATGAAAATAATGCGGTAGGGGACTTAGAGCATGGTATTAGGGGACCATGAAAAGTAGTCAGATATGTGGAGCTATATGTATAGGCTAGTGTGAAGTTAAGTAGGATTTAGAACATCCCAAGGGGTAGCTGATTAGCTAGAGGGCCAGCATGCTTAGAGAAGTGTAGCAGGGAGGATCAGCGTGTGTGTAGGAAAAGAATACTAGGGGTTAGAGAATAATGGAAACAATTACAAGTGCCAGTAAATCTCCCTGCTGAGACCCTTAGGTGTCAGAGTCTCCAGTGTTTGAATCCAAAAGGTTCCTCTGGATTTTAGGAGCTTAATGTGCTTGCCCCCTCTTCTTGGTCTAAGGATCTGTTCGATCATCTGGAATCTTAATTAAGCCACAGTGTGTCTGGCCTTGGACAAATGATCTGGTAGAGGTAGCCAGGTCTTGCCACAATGTATAGTAGACTTGTGGCTAGCTATACGTTCCCTAATATGTTGAGTGGTTTCTCAGACGTAGGGAAGACCACAGTGGCATTTTACCACAGACGACAAAGTTGGAGTCACGTGTGGTAAACTTTGATGGGAAAGGTTTTACCTGTCATAGGATAAGTGATATTGTAGGAACTCTGGTGTCCCTTGCCAGATGCAAAAGATTGCATCAATATAATGATTATAAATCACAGTGCTCTGTCTGAATAATTTGTTGTTGTATACGTACTGTTCCTCAAAACTGTTCATGTAAGCGTTTGCGTAGGCTGGTGCTACATTAGACCCAATTGCAGTTCCCCGTGTCTGGACATAGAATATGTCCTCAAAAAGAAAGAAGTTCTCAAGTAATACCAATCTAAGAAGATCAAGGCAGAGCTGAATGGAATTAGCAGATATACTGGATGCTATTAGGAGGTGTTCTACTGCATCATTGACTTTATCATGGAAAATTGAGGTGTATAGGCTGTTCACATCAAATGTAACAAGTAGGCTTTCTGGTGGAATAGAAGCGAAACCCTTGATAGTGTTCAGGAATTGACCTGTATCCAGCAGGAATGATTGTATGTTTTTTTACTAGCAGCATTAGGATTTTCTCTAGGTAAATGGAAGGGGGCGATAAGATGGGGTCAGTCAAGGCCTCTATTGGCCTGCCGGGAGGATTTGAGAGAGATTTATAAATTTTTGACAATGTGTAAAAAACTAGTGTGACTGGGTGTGGGGGTATTTAGAAAGGTAGCTGTTTTTTAGTCGATGGTTTGATTAGGAAGGTACGTCCTAATTAGTGTTTGAATTTTATTGTTTAGCATGCTAGTGGGGATTACTTTATATTTGTCTGAGTCAGCTAGTTGGGGGTGTATCTCATTGGTGTACATACTATGATCCATCATGACAGTGGCACCTCCCTTGTCTGCAGGTTTGATTAGGATTTGTTTGTTGTTTTGTAATGATTTGAGGGCTTATTTTTTTTCTCTAGTGTGAGGTTCTGGTGAGTAGGAAAGAACTCCAATTGTAGTTGGTGCTTTATTTGTTTAACCCCTTTCTGACATATGACGTACTATCCCGTCCATATGCCCTGGGACTTAATTCCCAAAGACAGAACAGTACGTCATAGCGATCAGCGGCGCCCCCGGGGGGAGCGCCGCTGATCGCGGCCAGGTGTCAGCTGATTATCACAGCTGACACCAGGTACTATGTGTGGGGGGCTGTCACGGACCGCCCCTGGCACGTTAACCCCTGGCACACGGCGATCAAACATGATCGCAGTGTACCGGAGGATCAGGGAAGCATCGGCAGAGAGGGGGCTTCCTCCGTGCTTCCCTGAGACCCCGGAGCAGCGCGATGTGCAGCGCTGCTCCGGGGGCCGCCTTCCCTGCAGGTCCCCAGATCCAATATGGCCGCGGGGGCCTTCAGGGTCCTGCAGGGAAGCGGCTTCCTCTGCCTGCAGAGCGCAGGCATGAGGAAGCCTTGTGCAGCGCCTGTCAGATCGCTGATCTGACAGCGCTGTGTGACGTGTCTGATCAGCGATCTGACACATGACAGTGATGTCCCCCCTGGGACAATGCAATGAAGTAAAAAAAAAAAAATAATAAAAAAAAGTGTAAAAATTTATAAAAAAAAAATCGCTAAATAAATAAAAAAAGAAATCCCTAATAAATTCATTTTTTGGAAATAAAAAAAATAAAAGTACACATATTTAGTATCACCGCATCCGTAACGACCTGCCCTATAAAACTTTAATGATAAGTAAAATATGACTTCGCTGGAACATTCCAGAATCTCCCATTGTTACACTACAGATTATACTTCTGCTTGTCACACGCTGCAGATGTGATCCCCCCTCCTTCCCCCTTAGCAGTTGTGTGTGTCTCCTCTGCCTGCCTCTGTAATAGGACACCAGGCATTTCCTGTGTCAGCAGCTCTCTCTCTCCCCCTTTCACTCTCCCTGCACAGCCAGGGAAAGGATTTCTTTTGTTCCCTGCCATGCGGCTGGAACAGGTATGGGAAATATTAAAAGAAGCCATAGCGCGCACCTTGTATGCGGCAGAGATATGAAAAGTACATTTCTGCAAAATGCATCGACCCAGCGTTCTGGCCCATAATTTTCACGGTTCCAGCACCCACAGAAATCGAGAACTGGATTTCTCCTAAATGGTGTGACATAATTACTGCATGTTTGGTCTTGAATTATTGTCCTCGACAGGCTAAAAAGAATGATACCATGTGCGTGCTTATACGAGGTACCCTCTGCGAGATATAGTCAATATAACTTTTGTAGTCAGAATTGTGACTCCTAGACCAGGGGGAGGAACATACCAGACGGCCCCTTTCATGATGTCACAAACCCAAAGCTATAAGGTACTCCCTAAAATTGGTCATTCGAGCTGGATGTTTCATGCCAAAAGGACCCCAGATGCAGGGAGACGTGGCCCCACCTCCCCACATGGTCAGCCTACAGACCATCTAAGCAACTGTAAGTGTTGATCTATGTTAATCCCTTTTATTTTATATTTGCATTGTACATACTAATGTCTCAACTTTGTAACATTTTTTTTATCTGTGTAATCACTGCCCACCCTTTTGGGAATAAATTATAAAACTTATTAGTCTGTCTTCATGCTGTAAAAACGAACACGTGCCTTTAAGATAATTACACTACTGATTGGGTTGGCTTCAAACCCCTCTATTAAGTTTATAACTTAAGCAGAGAAATCTGGAGCTGGTGGCGGCAAAGTGTGTATTGGTTGGTTGGACTAGCTGGCAGTGACGGAAGGGTTTTATAAGCTGATTGTGTGGCTGCGGCCAAAGCATGGATAATTCCCTCACTGCAGCGGCCTAACCGCCGGTGCACAACAAGCAGCCCGTCCGGCAGCTAATTATCCTAGGTGTAGTTCCCTGACTGTCCTGAGGGTAAGGGGGCGCCGGAGAGCTGCGAGTTCCAAAGTGGAACTGAAAGGTGGGATATACATAAATCCCCATAGTTCGTGGAATATTGTTAGCAGTGGTGGGACATCCAAAATAACCCCCTGCGATAAATTGTTAGGGCAAGACTAGCTTGCTGTTTTTGTCACATGGTGCCGGCGGTGGGATAACTAAGATAAGCCCCCTGCGCCTGTGATAGCCGTGTGTCGGCAGTGCATCACATCCCTCCATCCGTGACATGCCAGTGTCAGCGGTGGGATCATGACACTGTCCCACTAGTTAACCCCTTTATTAAACCCCTTAAGAAAATAATAGAAAACAAAGCAAAAAATAATGCTTTTTCATCATACCGCTGAACAAAAAGACAAATAACCATGGTACCGCTGAAAACGTCATCTTGTCCCACAAAAAACAAGCCACCACACAGCATCATCAGCGAAAAAATCAAAAACTTATAGCTTACAGAATAAAGTGATGCTAAAATAATTACTTTTTATATAAAATTGTTTTCATTGCATAAAAGCGCCAAAACATGAAAAAAACGACATAAATGAGGTATCGCTGTAATCGTACTGAACCAAAGAGTAAAACTGCTTTATCAATTTTACCGGACGCGGAACGGTGTAAACGCACCCCCCTAAAGAAATTAATGAAATGCTGGTTTTTGTTCATTGTGCGTCCCAAAAATCGTAATAAAAAGTGATCAAAAAATGTCACGTGCCCAAAAATGGTACCGATAAAAACATCAACTCAATCCACAAAAACTAAGACCTTACATGACTCGGTGGGTCAAAACACGGAAAAATTATAGCTCTGAAAATGTGGTGATGCAAAAACTATTTTTACAATAAAAAGCATCTTTTAGCGTGCGACAGCTGCCAAACATAAAAACCCGCTACAAATAGTCAATCAAACCCCCCTTTATCACCCCCCTTAGGGAAAAATAATAAAATTAACAAGAATTGTATTTATTTCCTTTTTCCCATTAGGGTTAGAGTTAGGGCTAGGGTTAGAGTTAGGGCTAGGGTTAGGGCTGAGATTAGGGTTAGGGGTGTGTTGGGGTTAGGGTTGGAGTTAGAATTGGGGGGTTTCCACTGTTAAGGCACATCAGGTGCTCTCCAAACGCAACATCGTGTCTGATCTCAATTCCAGCCAATTCTGCGTTGACAAAGTCAAACGGTGCTCCTTCCTTTCCATGCTCTGCCTTGCACCCAAACAGTGGTTTACCCCCACATATGGGGTATAAACCTACTCAGATCAAATTGTACAACTTTTGGCATCCAATTTCTTCTGTTACCCTTGGGAAATAAAAATTGTGGGCAAAAATCATTTTTGTGGGAAAAAAATGATTTTTTTTATTTTTATGGCTCTACGTTATAAACTTCTGTGAAGTACTTGGGGGTTCAAAGTGCTCACCACACATCTAAATTAGTTCCTTGGGGAGTCTAGTTTCCAAAATGGGGGTCACTTGTGGGGGTTTCAACAGATTAGGCACATCAGAGGCTCTCCAAACGCGACATGACACCTGCAGACCATTCAATCAAAGTCTGCATTCCAAAACATCACTACTTCCCTTCCAAGCCCCGACGTGTGCCCATACAGTAGTTTTCTCCCACATATGGGATATCAGCGTACTCAGGATAAATTGGACGACAACTTTTGGGGTCCAATTTCTCCTCTTACCATAGGGAAAATAAAAAATTGGGGATTAAATGATCAGGTTTGTGGAAAAAATATGATTTTTTTATTTACAAGCCTGGGCGTTATAAACTTCTGTGAAGCACTTGGGGGGTCAAAGTGCTCACCACACATCTAGATAAGTTCCTTGGGGGGGTCTAGTTTCCAAAATGGTGTCATTTGTGGGGGGTTTCCACTGTTTTGGCACATCAGGGGCTTTCTAAATGCGACATGGCGACCGATCTCATTTCCAGCCGAAAAAGTCAAATGGCGCTGCTTCTCTTCCAAGCTCTGCCATGTGCCCAAATAGTGGTTTACCCCCACATGTGGGGTATCCGCGTACTCATGACAAATTGCGCAATAAGTTTTGGGGTCCTGTTACTCTTGGGAAAATAAAAATTGGGTGTGAAAAGATCATTTTTGTGGAAAAAATATGATTTTTTAATTGTACGGCTGTACATTATAAACTTCTGTGAAGCCCTTGGGGGTTCAAAATGCTCATCACATACCTAGATAAGTTCCTTGGGGGGTCTATTTTCCAAAATGGGGTCACGTGTGGGGGGTTTCCACTATTTAGGCATATCGGGAGCTCTTCAAACGTGACATGGCGTACAGTCTGAATTCCAGCCAATTTTGCAGTGAAAAAGTCAGAAGGGCTGGCATGGCGTGGTGGAGTCACAGTGTATGGTGTCGGCAGGAGGTGTTTGCATGGCTTGGTGGAGTGGCGACGATGGTGAGAGTTGCACTCACCATGCAGGACCTGGTTGCTGAGAGCTGGACTCAAGCATGCTTGACTTTTTGGGCAGAAGCTGAACTCATTATTGGGACTCTGTTACTGGACTGCTGCAATTGGTGGTGGACTCTGCTCCAAGGCTGCACTATGGTGAAGGATCTGATTATGGTGATGGATGAGAAGATGCACACAGGTGGTGGGCTCTGTTGCTAGGAGCGTACGCAACAGAGCAAAGCTAAGTGGTGTTTCCCCTGTTTTGTCATCTTTCCTCATGTGTGTTTTAGTGCAGTGGTGGGATTAGTTTCCGCACCGACCAATTCCCTAGTGAGGGTTTAGGTCAGGGCGAGCTAGGGTTTTTAGGATCCCGTTGCGCGCCCGGTGCGGAACCGGCATAGGGAACGATAGGAGTGCAGGGACACTGGCTCAGGGGAGCTCAGGAGGTCTCCACTTCCCTATTCCTTATCGCAGGGCCCACCATTGTTAATGTTTCTCAGGTTTCCCTTATTGTTTAAATTTGCCTTACTGGAGGCGGGGTTTCCAGACTTGTATATACGTGTAATGTCTAAATTCGCCAGTTGGAGGCGGTGTATCCAGCTGCACGTGTTTATTATTTAAATTCGCCCCACTGGAGGCGGTGTATCCAGGGTCACGTGCGTCACATGGGTTCGCCTTGCGGTACTCGCTGCGTCCAGGCACACGTGACCGTGACAGCAGCTTTACCATCTGAGACAATAAAGAACCTCATCTCCAACTACCACAAAAGACTTCAAGGTGTCATTGATGTTAGAGGGGGCAATACACGGTATTAAAAAATGGGGTATGTGAACTTTTGATCAGGGTCATTTGGCTTTCCTCTGGTGACTCGGCCATGCAGCCCATTTTTCTTCAAGTGCCTCCTTATTGTGCATCTTGAAACAGCCACACCACTAGTTTTCAGAGAATCCAGTATTTCAGCTGATGTTATTTGTGGATTTTTCTGTGCATCCTGAACAATTTTCCTGGCATTTGTCACAGGTTACAGGTGAGGATGTCACATTTAGTAGCCATTCAAACCCATTTGTGTCAACTTATGTGCATGTTATCAGGCCAAAATCACCCGGGTATGTAAATTTTTGATCAGGGTCATTTGGATATTTTGGGTTGTCATTATGATTTAAAAAGAGAAAACAGTAGTTTGACAATAAATGGCTTCACCCAACCTCTAACCATGAAAAAAAAGGCAAAGAAGTGAAAAAATCTGGTGGGGTATGTAAACTTTAGAGCACATTTGTATTACAGGACCCACAAATGGGAACTCTGCCCTCTCCACTACCCATACATTACCACACCTTCACTTCACCTGGAAGCATCAGTGCTTCCAGAGCAACTGGCAGTCAATACAGTGGGGGAAAAAAAAGTATTTAGTCAGCCACAATTGTGCAAGTTCTCCCACTTAAAAAGATGAGAGAGACCTGTAATTGACATCATAGGTAGACCACAACTATGAGAGTCAAAATGAGAAAACAAATCCAGAAAATCACCTTGTCTGATTTGTCAAGATTTATTTTGCAAATTATGGTGGAAAATAAAAATTTGGTCATTAACAAAAGTTCATCTCAATATTTTTTTTATATATCCTTTGTTGGCAATGACAGAGGTCAAACATTTTCTGTAAGTCTTCACAAGGTTGGCCACACTGTTGGTGGTATGTTGACCCATTCCTCCATGCAGATCTCCTCTAGAGCAGTGATGTTTTGGGCCTATTGCTTGGAAACACGGACTTTCAAATCCCTTGTAAGGTAGCGCTGTTATTCAAGTAGGGGATACTCGCTTAGCCGCCACAAAACCAGATCCGGCACGGTTTTTCCATAAACAATCATAGTCCATGCAGTTTATTTAGCGTCATAAACCCATAGCAGCAACATAAACTTCATAACATCAGCATAGCGTCCATGACAGAGTTCAGCTCTGTAATCCCTGTGGTCACACAGGTTATGAATACACAGGCTCTTCAGCCTCAGTTATCTCACCCACGTCAGGGTTTCCTCATAGTTCCTTCATCATGCTGCAGACGTCCATTCCCTCCAGGGAATCATCAGGCACGTGCAGCCATTCAACACAGCGATCCTTGCTGTCAGGAAGACAGCCCCATCTCTCTCAGATGGGACCTTCCAAAACGGACCAACCAGGTCCCAGCATTCATCTCATGTGACCTATCCTGGCCACCTTATATGGTCCGTAGCCACACCCACCGGGTCACATGGCTATGACCTCATCACAGATCCTTGAACCACTCATACACACTTTATACTAGTGTTATTAAACACACCCCCTGGGTGGGTTTGTAGGTCACTAGTCCCTGACACATTGAAACAGCACCTCAACAGTATCACTGCTGATCAACACACACATATGTCTCCATCTCAAGGCCACCCACCTTGAGATACATAACGGTCATTCAGCTTGAGACACATTACAATCATTCAGGACACTGGAAATGCTTATACTCATCCTGGGACATCCACACAGCGCCCCCTAGTGGACACAGTGGTCACTACACCACATACCTCCCCCTCTGTTCATACTTGTGGGGTTGAACACACAAACTTACCCTAGGATCTCGCGACTGGGCACTCATTACACCTTGACCCACAGGTCGAGATAACCGTCTCCTTCCATCATACGGTCTCATCTCTACGTTAGGCCTCCACCGCCCCAGCGGTCAGAATATCGGCCCTGATCTTTGGCCCTCCAGTCACAGTCTGTCTGCATCATCAGACACTGTTTAGTCACCACACTCCTTTCTCTCACTGACCGGCTCTCCCGGTTGGTGCGGTCATAAGTCTTAATCGAGCCTAATGTCTGGCCTGAGACTGACCCATTCAGCGTCTCACAGGAACTAAGGTCTCTCAGCCTTGTACGGCCCGTCGAACTGCCACTCACTGACATTCTTCAGCCACCTGTCATGTCACTACTTGGAGGAACCCTTCGGGTCCTTACATCTTGGGTTGAAGGCGACCGCCACCCGTACCTCTTTATTGATTCGCCGACGGTCCAGCCTCAACTGCTCAATCTCTTGCAGGTACCCCACTCGATACTCCAAGAACATCCGAAAGTTTCTCAGGCTTTCCACGGAGCCAACCACCATGATGGGAATCCTACCCTCTTCACTGGATACCTGGTCTTCATCATCAGGAGGGATCCTCACCCTCACCACACCGGAGATATTTACAAGGTCTTGCATTACCTTCCCGAATCTTCCAATGATTCTCCCAATCAGACTTTTGGGAACCGGAACTACATCTTTCCGCAAACCCTGCCGATCCATAGCCTCCCTTGCTAACTCTAGGCGTCGAGCAGCTTTCATATTACTCCGCCTAACCAGCTGTTTGGTGTGAAGACATTGCAGATGCATGTTTTTCAGGACAGCTACTCGGTTTTATGTATCTTCTCTGGCTGATATTATCACCAACTGACGAGTCTCAGGCGCCCAGTGCACCTTACATGCTTTGACCGCCTCTTTGAAAGCCTCATGCACACCTTCCTCAGCACAGGCTTCTTGCATGTCCTCTGGTACATCAATCACAAACTTGAAGGTTGTGACCTTGCTCACTTCCAGGCCAGGAGGCTCTGGCTTTACCACGGACGCTTCCCTCACTACAGTTGACCCGACTGGGTGACTGTCTTCAGTTCTTAGCTCCTCAACTTCTCGAGATCTCATCTCTTCACGACCCTCTGCCAAGACGGGCACCAGCAGCTTCGTCCCACCACCAATTGGACCCGGCCGCTGTACATCACTGTCCAAGCTCTTCTCCCGCAGAAGACCACTTACAGTGTCTTTGAGCTCCAAGACTTCTTTCTCGAGCTCCTCAACCCTGTGCTCGGCCATTTGTCGCAGGACTCTTTCTCGTTCGAGATGTCCTTCCACTGTCTCCTTTAATCAGCTGTATCTCATGATCCTGTTCTCTTTTGGCCAGCACGTGTCTCACCACTACCTCTTTAATTATATTGTCAAAGGGTACCACTGGATCAGTCCCACCAGTCGAGTGAACCCTCCAGTTACCGTCCACCAATGTGTCTAGTCCTGTCGTCTCATCTCCCAGCCCACCATCCGTCATGTCATGAGACGTCAGGTCCGTAAGTTGGGTAGATGTACTTCTTCTTCTGGTCAGTTCTACCTCTGACCTGTCCACTTTAGGAGGCGTCACTGTCTCAGAGTCTGCTGGCCCCACTGTCGAAACGTCTCCATCGTCCTACCATACGTCATCAAACAAAACAAAGTCCCTGCCCCTCTCCAAGGCATAGACTAAGTCCCGTGGTATCCCGCCCCCTTGGCACTCACCACCTTTGGTCCCCTTGAACATTACTCTGACTACGGCATAGTTCACCGTGACCCCGTGTTTACAGCGAACCCTGATGTTTTTCTCGGCCAGAGATAAAATGAGAGGAGTTCCTGACAGTCACCTGACTCTCTGAGTCCCGTCTACCAGAGACTTCTTCCCAGTGCAGCATCACGGTGCACACCTGTGGCCCATCATTATCCAGAAAATACATGCCGCACTCCTCAAAAGATACACACACACGGCGGTTCCCCACACATACCCACTGAGGCAACCAGTGCTGCCATTTCCTCTTTTGACACACCGGCCCCTTTCTGGACCACCACCCTGCTCTGGGACTCCACCCCCTTTTGGGCTACCACCCCAATTTGGGCCACCGCCCCCTTTCGGGATTTTCCCATGTCCATTATACCGGTCTTCTCAAACCACAGTTCACACCACACAGTTTATGTCTCTTACGATACCACACAAGTCCTCGCTGGCACCACCACAGCTCCTGCAGTCACCAATCTTTGACACCACCGGCTGCCATTCACACACAGCTGCTGGTGTCACCTTCGTAACCCCGCCAAGTTACCGGAAGCAGCTTGTCCCCTTCGTAACCCCGCCGAATTACAGGAAGCCGCTTGTCCACTTCGTAACCCCGCCGAGTTACAGGAAGCCACTTGTCACCTTCTTGACTCCCACTGAGCCACCGCAGGCTGAGTTGAGAAAAGAAAAAAAACACACCTCACAAAACTCACGTGTCCTGTCTGTGTGCTATTCAAGACGTTCCGTCTCCGCCTGAGACTATCCAACACACAGGGCGCACTGGGTGCTATTCAGGGAGCGGCCCTCCTCCCAGGGTTTCCCAACACACCGGCCTTACCAGGTGCAGGGGCTTAGCGGGTGCTCTTCAGGACATCCATCTCCTCCTGAGACTGCCCAACACTCACGCCTGTCCAGGTCCAAGGTTATACCACATGCTCCAGAGATCTGATTCTTCTCCTAGAACCTCCCAACACTGACCCTCCAGGACCTTGCTCACTGAACCCTCCAGGTACACAGTCTTTCTCACTGACCCAGGTCAGTACCACACGAACACCAGTCCGTTACCTGTGTCAGCCACACAGGCCCTTGGGTACCTCTTATCCACAGAGGCACCCTAGCAATCACCAGTCTCTTTCTCACTGACCCAGGTCAGTACAACACGGCTTTCACGACCATCACCTGCTGGCCGCGTAGGTTCTCGGACCCCTCTACCGCAGAGGTATCCTATAAGTCTTTTCCACTGACCGGCTGTCAGTATATCACACGGCTTTCCAGACCGTCAGCCCTCTTGGCTCAGCATTGCCAGCACTGCACCATGTGCCTTTGGAAACCGTTGCCCTTAGCAACCGAATTTTGCAGTCCTCTTCCGTTGCTCCCAGCAACAAGGCCACAACACTGCCTATAGCATTCTCCACCAATTGTAAGATAGCGCTGTGATTCAAATAGGGGACACTCGCTTAGCCGCCACAAAACCAGATTCGGCACGGGTTTTCCATAAATAATCATAGTCCATGCAGTTTATTTAGCATCATAAACCCACAGCAGCAACATAAACTTCATAACAACAGCATAGCGTCAGTGACAGATTTCAGCTCTGTAATCCCTGTGGTCACACAGGTTATGAATACACAGGTTCTTCAGCCTCAGTTATCTCACCCACGCCAGGGTTTCCTCATAGTTCCTTCATCATGCTGCAGACATCCATTCCCTCCAGGGAATCATCAGGCACATGCAGCCATTCAACACAGCGTTCCTTGCTGTCAGGAAGACAGCCCTATCTCTCTGACGGGACCTTCCAAAACGGACAAACCAGGCCCCAGCATTCATCTCATGTGACCTATCCTGGCCACCTTATATGGTCCGTAGCCACGCCCACCGGGTCACATGGCTATGACCTCATCACAGGTCCTTGAACCACTCATACACACTTTATACTAACGTTCTTAAATACACCCCCTGGGCGGGTTTGTAGGTCACTAGTCCCTGACACATTGAAACAGCACCTCAGCAGTATCACTGCTGATCAACACACACATATGTCTCCATCTCAAGGCCACCCACCTTGAGATACATAATGGTCATTCAGCTTGAGACACATTACAATCATTCAGGACACTGGAAATGCTTATACTCTCATCCTGGGACATCCACACAGCGCCCCCTTGCGGACACAGTGGTCACTACACCACACCCTCCAAAGGTTTTCTATGGGGTTGAGATCCGGAGACTGGCTAGGCCACTCCAGGACCTTCATATGCTTCTTACGAAGGATCATTTTCATGCTGAAAGACCCATCCACATTTCATCTTCAATGCCCTTGTTGATGGAAGGAGGTTTGCATTCAAAATCTCACAATACATGGCCTCATTCATTCTTTCATGTACACAGATCAGTCACCCTGGTCCCTTTGCAGAGAAAGCCCTGTTGTAGCTGTTTTCATTCTGACCAAAGTCAGGTCTGCCAGATCACCAGTGAGGCCAAATCAGGAGTTTATGCCCTTATTTTACAAGCGCTTGGAGACAAAAGAGACTGCACACACGGGTCGTGGCACATCACTTTATCTGACATAATGAAACACAAGGCAATCTTTTATACCATTTATACAATATGTAATTATATGGAGCTCATGTGGCCCCCATCGCTTACACCAGGGTCATACCTTGTTTACCATGTACCCAGAACATGTTACTGACAATTGAGAACATATATGATAACAAGTATAGTCTCCTTGAAGCAGAGACTAATAGTCTGCAGTGTCATCAGAATAAAAAAAAATAGCAATGAAAGGCAAAAGGCTATTGAAGAATTAAAGGGAGTTAAAGGGATATAAAGGCAAACCATTAACCCTTCTATATCAATTCCCCCCTTTTGTAAATGGTATAACCTTTGCCACAGGGCCTATCAGCAATGGCTATCTGGGGTTCTATGATACACTACAGAAGGTTCAGCCTTAGATTCTTTTTTCAAACATACATTATTCAGTAGCTTAAGTAATACATATATTAGCACTTTTACAGCTACATAAAACAATAAGCAATACAACAAAATTTGCATACAAGTCTGTACAATGCCAAAAATCCATCCTGCTAGGCCATTAAACCAATTTGCTGGATTTAAAAAAGAGAATGTGTTACCCCACCAGGAGTCTCTGTTTGCACTGTATTATTTTTAACCATTGGTCTCTAAGTTCACCTATTTTGTCTATGCTGGCCCTGATCTGGAGATTGCCAGCAGGGTCGATATAATTACAACAGGTGGGACCAATTATTTGACACATTCCTCCTTCTTTTGCTGTCAGGTAATCTACAGTCATGGCCAAAAGTTTTGAGAATGACACAAATATTATATTTTCACATGATCTGCTGGCCTCTGGTTTTTATGTGTGTTTGTCAGATGTTTTTGTCACATACAGAAATATAATTGCAATCATATTATGAGTAACAAAAGGTTATATTGACAGTTAGAATGAGTTAATGCAGCAAGTCAATATTTGCAGTGTTGAACCTTCTTCTTCAGGACCTCAGCAATTCTCCCTGGCATGCTCTCAATCAACTTCTGGATCAAATCCTGACCGATAGCAGTCCATTCTTGCAAAATCAATGCTTTTATTTTGTCTGGATTTGAAGGTTTTTGTTTGTCCACTCGTCTCTTGATGATTGACCACAAGTTCTCAATGGGATTAAGATCTGGGGAGTTTCCAGGCCATGGTCCCAAAATCTCTATGTTTTGTTCCCTGAGCCATTTAGTTATCACCTTTGCTTTATGGCAAGGTGCTCCATCATGTTGAAAAAGGCATTGTTGATCGCCAAACTGCTCTTGGACGGTTGGGAGAAGTTGCTCTTGGAGGACATTCTGGTACCATTCTTTATTCATGGCTGTGTTTTTAGGCAAGACTGAGAGAGAGCCCATTCCCTTGGCTGAGAAGCAACCCCACTCATGAATGGTTTCAGGATGCTTGACAGTTGGCATGAGACAAGACTGGTGGTAGCGCTCACCTGGTCTTCTCCGAATAAGCCGTTTTCCAGATGTCCCAAACAATCGAAAAGGGGATTCATCAGAGAAAATGACTTTACCCCAGTCCTCAGCAGTCCACTCCCTGTACCTCTTGCAGAATATCAGTCTGTTCATGATGTTTTTCCTGGAGAGAAGTGGCTTCTTTGCTGCCCTCCTTGAGACCAGGCCTTGCTCCAAGAGTCTCCGCCTCACAGTGCGTGCAGATGCACTCACACCTGCCTGCTGCCATTCCTGAGCAAGTTCTGCACTGCTGGTAGCCGATCCCGCAGCTGAAACACTTTTAAGAGACGGTCCTGGCGCTTGCTGGTCTTTCTTGGGCACCCTGGAGCATTTTGGCAACAAGGGAACCTCTCTCCTTGAAGTTCTTGATGATGCGATAGATTGTTGACTGAGGTGCAATCTTTCTAGCTGCGATACTCTTCCCTGTTAGGCCATTTTGTGCAGTGCAATGATGACTGCACGTGTTTCTTTAGAGATAACCATGGTTAACAGAAGAGAAACAATGATGCCAAGCACCAGCCTCCTTTTAAAGTGTCCAGTGGTGTCATTCTTACTTAATCATGACAGATTGGTCTCCAGCCCTGTCCTCATCAACACCCACACCTGTGTTAATGGAGCAATCACTGAAACGATGTTAGCTGGTCCTTTTATGGCAGGGCTGCAATGATGTTGAAATGTGTTTTGGGGGATAAAGTTCATTTTCTAGGCAAATATTGACTTTGCAAGTAATTGCTGTTAAGCTGATCACTCTTTATAACATTCTGGAGTATATGCAAATTGCCATTAGAAAAAATGAAGCAGTAGACTTTATAAAAATTAATATTTGTGTCATTCTCAAAACTTTTGGCCATGACTGTAGTACTATAGTATGTTGGTTAGTAACTATGATTAATTGTCGCTGTATTGTTTTAGTTTCATTAAGAACTTCAAGAATCTGGAAAATCTGATCATCCAGGTAGTCGATAGCTTCCACTAATTTATCCCACATTTGTGTTATGAAGGGGTATATTAGCATACTACTGAATATTTTATTTGTTATCCCCATTTCTACTAGATGCGGCCTACCATTTGGCCGGGGCTTATTGTCTGCAGCTCTTCTATACAAAGTATGAATTGGAACTGCTGCTGTGTCTATTTTACTATGAGGAACTATGAAAGTGGCTGGTGTTGGTTTGGCAAAAGTGCAAACTCCTCTTATGTCTGGGCTCACCCACCTGTAGGCACGATGTCCGCAAACCAAGAATACTCCTTCTGGGAGAGCACAAACGTGACCAGGGGTCTGTATACATTGGTATAAACTCAAAAGTCCTGACATAGGCTTATGGGCACACCAAGTATTATTCAATTGTTTTCCACTTATACCAGATGTACATTTACCCCTTAGTTTCCTTTTTATTTTACCCGTAGATGCTCTACAGCCTTCAACACCATTTTGGTATACCGTCTCATTAACCTGTGATTGATCATGCGTGTATATACGGAAGTAATTATTGTCCTCACCACAGGTATTTGCTCCAGTGTGTTGAAGACTGAACCACAGTCCAGCATTGGGAATGGGGTCTGAGTGAGGGATTTCCGTTCCCCTCCTGGCGACCATATTTCTGATGTCTGAATCATATTCCCGCCACCACATTTGTACCTTAGGCCGCGTTATATTAAACTGAAATCGGGGATTAGAGGCCCATCCGATTATAGCCAATGAGGCAGATATATCACGGGGCACATCTTTTCCCAAAAACCTAGACTGAGTCCAAGTCTCATTGTGTATGCTGTGTGGGGTTAATACCTTCCATGGCTCCAGAGGTAAGGCTAAGTACGGATTAGTCCTTGCAGACAGTGGGCTGTGTGTACAGATCCAACAGCCTTTCGGTTTCTCTCCTTCCATGTCCTTTATGAGAAGTGCATGATGCCGAATAAGTTTGTTTTCCCAGTCAGCATTTAAGAGTTTATCCTGTGTCTCTGTAGAGTGCAGTAACCCTGTCACTGCCAGCAAGGTGATTAGGAGAACAGTCATTCTGCTGTTGAAAGGACCTTCTTGCAGTGACTGGCTTGGATCCAGGTGGGCTTTCCCTCAAGTTTTACTGAGGTAGATGTGGTCAGCTGGACTTGGAAGGGGCCGTCAAATCGTGGGTCCAGGCTCCTTCTCACATGTCTGCATATAACCACCCAATTGGCTGGATTCAGCTGATGCACATCTGCACTGCCCATTAGGATCTGGAATGGATGAGAACACATGTTTATGTAACACATTAAGTCTTTCCTGTAAGGCCTGGACATAGGCTGTCATAGATCCATGTTGCATTTGCAGCACCTGTGGGAAGTACAGACCAGTCTTTGGTGCACTATCAAACAGGACTTCAAAAGGAGACAAACCTGTCTTTCTATTTGGAGTGTGTCTGACTGAAAAGAGTGCAAGAGGCAAGCACTCTACCCAGCTCTTTCCTGTCTCTGCCATAGCCTTTTGAATTTTCAGTTTAAGTGTCCCATTTAGTCTTTCCACTTTCCCACTACTTTGTGGCCTATATGGTGTATGAAATGCTTGCTGTACACCCAGGGCCTGCATGACTTCCCTCATTATTTATCCCGTGAAGTGTGTACCCCTATCGCTTTCTATGGTTTCTAGGACACCATACCTGCAGATCAGTTCTTTCATCAGTTTGTCTGCAGTCATTTTAGCAGTTGCACATTTTACCGGATAGGCTTCCGGCCAACCAGAGAAGAGATCTACACATACTAGGATGTATTCATATTCTCCTACCTTGGGTAGCTGTATGTAGTCAATCTGCGGTCTCTGAAATGGGTAGAGAGGCCTAGGTGTCGCTTTCTTAGGGACTTTTACTGTCTTACTTGGGTTGTGCTGTGCACAGATGAGGCATGATTGTACGAGTTTCGTGGCTGCGTAACTGAAACCAGGAGTGATCCAGAAGGCATCTACCATGGCACACATGTGACTTTTTGAGGCGTGAGTAGTTCCATGTGTTGCTTGCGCCATGATTGGGAACAGGGACATAGGTAGGCACAAATTCTCCCATACTCCATTTGAGTTCAGCTCAGCTCCCAATCTCCCCCAGTGTTCCTTCTCTGTTTGGGCAGCCTGTTGCTAGAGGGATTTCAGGACATCTAGGCTCAGTGTGGCTGGAATACACTGACTCCCTGCCACCATCCACTGCTCCCTAGGCCGCCTTGCTGCTACTTTAGCAGCCTCGTCCGCCCTTCTGTTGCCATCTACCTCCACGGAGTCACCTTTTGTGTGCTCTTACCTTGACAATGCCAACCTGGACTGATAACATCAATGCCTCCCACAATTGTTTCACCAGCTCTGCATTTTTAATGGCCTTACGGCTGATGTAAGGAATAGGACCATAATCATGGGCTATTCCCCATGCATAATTCGAATCTGTGTAAATATTAGCGACTTTACCTGCAGCGGCTCTACACGCCTCAGTGAGTGCCTTCAACTCTGCCTCCTGTGCTGACATGTGAGGAGGGAGTGGTTCAGCTCGGATTACCTCATGTGAGGATACTACTGCATATCCAGTGTAGAATCGTCCATCCTGGTGGTATCTGGAGCCATCTACAAAAAACTCAAAATCTGCATTAGGAACAGGTTTTTCATGAACATGTGCAAACCCCACTGTCTCCTGACTCATCAGTTCTATGCAGTCATGTTCATGTGTCATGTCAAAGTATTCTTCCTCACTTGCTAATATGGTCACCAACTCCCCCTTTTCTGAATCCACAGGCAAGAGGGTGGCTGGATTCACAACGCTACATCTTTTGAGGGTGACATACTCAGGAATTAGTAGAGCACATTCAAGTCGGAGCTGTCTGGCCATAGACAGATGTTTTGGTTGAACTTGTACAAGTATGGAATGGATGTCATGTGGGGAATAGATTATCAAAGGAAACGTCAGTGTGATCTCACATGCCTTTCCTAGTAGTAGTGCAGCTGCTCCTACCGCACGGACACACGTATGTGACCTTCTGATCACTGGGTCTAATTGTGCTGAGTAGTAAGCTATTGGTCTTTGTTTCCCTCCATGTTGTTGTGTCAGTACTGCGATAGCATGTCCTCCCTGCTCTGTGCAAAACAAGAAAAATGGCTGGTCATAGTTGGGAATGCCTAAGGCTGGGGCTGACACAATGATCAGTTTGAGAGAATGGAAGGAATCAATTGCTTCTTGAGTGAGGTCATAGGGGTGTTGTAACAAATGGAAGCGGAGGCAGAGATGGTGAAGTTCACATTTGTTTTTATTTTTTAAGTGGAACCTCGGGACCACGGTCCAGGGGGCTCCGAAGGGGGCGTTACTAGTGAGCCCCGGGTACCCGTCGTAAAGCCCCTCAAACAGGGCCAGAATGGAATACCCGGAGGACACAGGTGCTCTCTCCAGTTAGACCCCGAACACGTGGCAGCTGTCCCAGCGGGACCAAAAGGAATAACAGTAGTTACAGCAGAGTCCGTAATGAGACGGGTCCTGTATCCGGGTAGTTGGTAAGGAGTCGGTTCCAGTAACCTTCACACAGTCCTTGGACTCGGACAGCTGTTGGTGGAATGGGATGGCTTTTGCCCAAATTGTTGCGGATATAAGCAGGAAGCACAGGGTACTGATACTCTGTGGAGACAGATAGCATTAGACAATGCACAGAGACTGCAGATGCAGCGCAGACAGGTTAGCATGAGAACCGGACATAGCAATGATTGATACTCGTTGCTGCGGCGCTCTCCCTCTGGAGGAGAGGCCAGAAATAGCAGCCAATGCGCTGCCACTGGATAATTGCATTTTTTGAAAATGCACGCCGTCCCTTTAAGAAGGCAGGAGAGCAGGCGGGCGGGCCCTAATAGCTCTAGTTACAGACCTGCTGACAGGATGCCAGGAGGTGGAGGCCGGAGGGAGGCCTGCATGCAGAACAGCAGCATGAGACCCAGCCCAGAGAAGGCCGGCTGCCGCCTAAGGACAGCGTGCATGGCTGGAGGTGAGTGCCCAGAAGAGAGGGCAGTGGCAGACCTGGACACAGCGCCAGGGCAGGGACGAGGTGTAACAGTGGCAGACCTGGGAGCAGCGCCCAGACGGGGACCGGGTGTAACAGTATCCCCCTCTTTACACCCCCTCTTCTTCAAGCCTGCATGGAATCTTTTAAGGAGAAGATGAGCCTGGATGTTCTCTCTAGGCTCCCAAGATCTCTCCTCAGGACCAAAACCCTTCCAGTCCACCAGGTAGTAGGTCTTACCCCTTAGTTTTTTCACGGCCAGGATATGTTTTACCTCAAAAACATCATCCTCTGAGACAGGGTCAGGAGTGGTGCCCAGATCCTTAAAGAAGGAGCTCAACACTACTGGTTTGAGGAGAGAAACATGAAAGGAGTTAGGCACACGAAGAGAAGTAGGCAACTTCAGCTTGTAAGAAACTGGATTGATTTGTCTCAAGATCTCAAATGGTCCGATGAACCAGGGACCCAATTTGTAGGATGGTATCTTTAAACTGATGTACTTTGAAGAGAGCCATACCTTGTCTCTGGGGCGAAAGGTAGGCGCATCCAAACGTCTCTTGTCCACATGCCTTTTCATACGCTGGGAGGCTTTCTCTAGAGCAGTTTTGGTGACCTGCCAGACCTTAGAAAAATCTTCGATGAAAGTATCAGCAGACGGAACGCCAGATGATCAGGAGATGGGAAGAGGTATTCCGGGTTGCAGTCCGAAGACAATCTGAAAGGGAGACTTTCCAGAAGATTCACTTACATGGTTGTTGTAGGAAAATTCAGCCCAGGACAGTAAGTCTACCCAGTCGTCATGATGCGCGTTGACAAAGCGACGCAGGAATCCAGCCAGGACTTGATTTGTCCTCTCCACTTGTCCATTGGACTGGGGATAGTATGCTGAGGAAAAATCCAGTTCAATTCTTACCAGTTTGCAAACTGCTCTCCAGAATCTTGAGGTGAACTTGACTCCTCTGTCTGACACGATGTGGAGAGGGAAACCATGGAGACGGAAGATGAGCCGGATGAACAGATCCGCCAACTCAGGAGCAGTTGGAAGACCGGGTAGCGGAACGAAGTGAGCCATTTTAGAGAAGCGGTCCACCACTACCCACACCACAGAACAGCCAGATGAGATCGGAAGATCTGTGATGAAGTCCATCACGATGTGTTGCCAGGGAGCGGACGGAATTGGAAGAGGCTGAAGCCTACCTGCGGGTAGGTGCTTGGCTGTCTTGTTACGAGCTCAGGAAGGACAGGCTGTTACGTACTCCTGAATGTCCTTAGCCATAGCAGGCCACCAGTAGTACTGGGAGATGAGTTGCAGAGTCTTTCTGACCGGCGTGACCAGCCAACTTGGATGAGTGACCCCACCGAAGGACACGAGTACGTTCAGAAGCAGACACGAAAGTTTTCCCAAGGGGAAGCCTGGTAAGATCAGCAGAGGCGACAGCGACTAACCTTGATGGTTCAATGATGTGCTGCGGTTCCTCTTCTTGATCAGGAGGCAGAAAGGCTCTGGAAAGTGCATCTGCTTTGATATTTTTATCAGCTAGGCAAAAATGAAGAACAAAATTAAAGCGAGCAAAAAACAAAGCCGAGCAGGCTTGACGAGGATTCAGCCTTTGCACAGTTTAGCGGTAAGCAAGGTTTTTGTGATCAGTGTATATGACAACCTGGTGAAGAGCTCCTTCTAGAAGATGTCTCCACTCCTGCAGAGCCAATTTGATAGCCAACAATTTCCGATCTCCAACGGAATAATTCCTCTCTGCGGAAGAAAAAACCTTGGAAAAAAAACAGGAGTGCATTCGCCTAGTGGGTGATTTCTGGGTTAGTACGGCTCCCGCACCTACAGAAGAGGCATCGACCTCGAGAAAAAATTGTTCATTGGAGTTAAGACGATGAAGAACAGGTGCGACACCAAAGGCCTTTTTGAGAGAAACAAAAGCCTCTTCAGCATCAGGAGGCCAATCCTTGGGATTTTAACCTTTCCGGGTTAGGGCAGAGATGGGCGCCACTCGGGTGGAGAAGTTAGGAATGAATTGTCTGTAGTAGTTGGCGAAGCACAGAAATCGCTGTATGGCCTTCAGCCCAGATGGATGAGGCCACTTGAGTACATCCGATAACTTCTCTGGATCCATTTTTAGTCCTGTGGAGGAAACAATGTAACTGAGGAAAGGAAAAGAGGATTGTTCAAAGAGGCACTTCTCAAACTTGGCATACAGTCTGTTCTCCCTGATCCTCTGTAAGACTAGGCGTACTTGCCTGCGGTGCGAGACCAAGTCAGTAGAAAAAATCAGAATGTCGTCTAGATAGACGACAAGACAGGTGTAAAGCAGATCCCTGAAAATGTCATTGATGAATTCTTGGAAAACAGCAGGTGCATTGCTTAGACCAAATGGCATTACCAGGTACTCGTAGTGGCCATCACGGGTGTTGAAGGCTGTTTTCCATTCGTCTCCATCCCTGATTCGGATCAAATTGTACGCACCTCTGAGATCCAGCTGGTGAAGATCTTGGCCCCTCGGAGACAGTCAAACAGTTCTGAAATTAGAGGCAAAGGGTACCTGTTTTTTACCGTGATCTGGTTCAGCCCTCGGTAGTCGATACAGGGCCGCAAGGATCCGTCCTTTTTCTTCACGAAGAAGAAGCCTGCTCCTGCCGGTGATGATGATTTTCGGATAATTCCTCTGGCCAAATTCTCCTGGATGTAGTCCGACATAGCCTGAGTCTCTGCCTGGGAAAGAGGGTAAGCTCTCCCACGGGGAGGAGATGTACCAGAAAGAAGATCTATGTGACAGTCATACGACCTGTGGAGGGTGTGTTTCAGCTGCCTTTTTCCTGAAGACATCCGAGAAGGACCAGTAAGCGGATGGTAATCCAGGCAGGGTAGCAGTTTGGACTGGGGGTGAAACTGGTTCAATCCGCATTAAGCAACGGTCCGAGCAGGAATCTCCCCAATGTAGAATTTCTCCTGTTCTCCAATTAAGGACTGGTTCGTGTTTCTGAAACCAAGGCAAACCTAGAAGCAAGGGGCGAGACAAACCAGAGTACACATAAAAACGGATTCTTTCAGAATGCATAAGACCTACCCGGAGTTCCACTGGCTCAGTCTGGAACTGGACAGGGTTCGGTCAAAGGCTGGGCTGACCATCGACAACGGTCACCCACAACGGATTGGGAAGAGCCTGAACTGGTAAGTGGTAGCGATCCACAAGCGTCTGCTGGATAAAGCTCCCGGCGGCTCTGGAATCCAACAGAGTCCACAAAATTTGATTGCTCCGCAGGTCACGGAGACTGAGATCTGCAATGAAGGAGAGGAGTGTTCTCTACCTAGGGTGGCCTCTCCTACCGAGCCTAGGCACAGGAGTTTCCCGACTTCTTTGGACAGGAGCGGATCAGGTGTTCGGAACTACCACAGTACAGACAGCTTCCGTCTTGGCGACGCACCTCCTGGCGGCGGCTGGCCAGACTTACTCGATCTACCTCCATGGCTTTGGGAGAAGAGGATGAGGTAGCCGTCTTGAAAGAATTAGTCCAGGTGATAGGACCTCTTGTCTCGCTTAATCTCCATGGAACGCTCTTGAAAATGCAGATCAATCCGGGTCGCCAAGGAAATCAGGTCATCCAAGATGGTAGGCCTGTCCCGTCCCGCCAGCTCATCCTTAATTCTTCCAGATAGGCCCTCCCAGAAGGTGGCCAGCAAGGCCTCGTTGTTCCAGGATAACTCAGACGAGAGGGTGCGGAATTGAACAGCATACTGAGCCACCGTGAGGGTTCCTTGGCATAAGGGAAACAGGGCAGACGCGGTCGATGTGGCCCGGCCAGGTTCATCAAAGATCCTGCGGAAAGTCTTTAGGAAAGACTGAAGATCATTAACCAGCGGGTCTCCTCTCTCCCATAACGGATTTAGCCAGGCAAGATCCTCTCCTGCTAGATGTGACATAATGAAACCCACTTTGGCACGGTCAGAAGCAAACATGTGCCCCAAGATTTCAAAGTGTAGGGTATACTGATTGAGAAAACCCCGACACTGAGTGGGATCACCATGGAAGCAGGTACGAGCCGCAAGGCGAGGACCTTTGCTTGCTGTGACAGCAGGTACCTGGGTGCTGATACAGTGGCATGCAAAAGTTTAGGCACCCTTGGTCAAAATTACTGTTATTGTGAACAGTTAAGCAAGTTGAAGATAAAATGATCTCTAAAAGGCCTAAAGTTAAAGATGACACATTTGTTTTGTATTTTAGGCTAAAAAGTAATACACTGTCATTTTTTCACATTTTAAAAATTACAAAAAGAAAAATGGGCCGATGCTAAAGTTTGGGCACCTTTGGAGATTTGTGTGCTCAGATAACTTTGACCAAGGTTTCAGACCTTAATTAGCCTGTAAGGGATATGGCTTATTCACCCTCAATGTTAGGAAAGGCCAGCTGATGCAGATTCCACAGGTTTAGAAACACATAGCCTCCTCTAACCTTGTGCGAAAAAACAGCCACCATGGGTTCTTTTAAGCAGCTGCCTAGCACTCTGAAAATGAAAATGGTGGAGGCCCACAAAGCAGGAGAAGGCTATAAGAAGATAGCAAAGTTTTTTCAAGTTGTCCTTTCCTCAGTTCAATATGTAATTCAGAAATAGCAGTTTACAGGAACAGTGGAGGCCAAGATAAGGTCTGGAAGGCCAAGCAAAATTTCAGAGAGAGCTGCTTGTAGGATTGCTAGAAAGGCATATCAGAACCCCCACTTGTCTGCAAAAGACCTTCAGAAAGATTTAGCAGATTCTGGAGTTGTGGTAATTGTTCTACTGTTCAGAGACACCTTATCAAATATGGCCTTCATGGAAGAGTCATCAGAAGAAAACCTCTCCTGCACCCTCACCATAAAATTTAGCATCAGAGGTATGCAAAAGAACATCTAAACAAGCCCAATGCATTTTAGAAACAAGTCCTGTGAATCGTTGAAGTTAAAATAAAACTCTTTGGTCGCAATGATCAAAGGTATGTGCGAGAAAAAATTGCATAGAATTTCAGGAAAAGAACATCTCTCCAACCATTAAGCATGGGGATGGATCAATCATGCTTTGGAATTGTGTTGCAGACAATGGCACAGGGAACATTTCACAGGTAGAGGGAAGAATGGAGTCAATGAAATTTCAACAAATTCTTGATGCAAACATAACACCATGTGTAAAAAAGCTGAATTTGAAAACAGGATGGCTTCTACAAATGGATAATGATCACACACATCAAAATCCACAATAGACTACCTCAAAAGGCGATAGCTAGAGGTTTTTCAATGGCCCTCACAGTCCCCCAATTCGATCATCATTGAAAATCTGTGGCTAGTCCTCAAAATAGCAGTGCACGCAAGACGACCCAGGAATCTCACAGAAATGGAAGAATTTTCCAAGGAAGGATGGATGAAAATCCATCAAACAAGAATTGAAAGACTCTTGGCTGGCTACTAAAAGCGTTTACAAGCTGTGATATTTTAAAAGGGAGTGCTACTAGGTACTAACTATGCAGGGTGCCTAAACGTTTGCATTGGCCTATTTTCCTTATTGTAATTTTTAAAATGTAAAAAATGACAATGTATAATTTTTTTGGCCTAAAATACAGAGAAAATGTGTCATCTTTAACTTTAGCCCTTTTAGAGATCATTCCATCTTCAACTTGCTTAACTGGTCACAATAACAGTAATTTTGACCAGGGGTGCCCAAACTTTTAAATGCCACTGTAGATGAATCAGAAGCAGCCGGGTTCCGCAGAGAATCCATGCAGGTGAACAAGTTACGTAGATATGTTGTGATCTTGTCCTGTTGATCTCTTAAATGGGTCACCTCTTGGCACAGCTCCATGGTCGGAGGCCTCTGGGGTCCAGCGGATTCCATGGCCGGAGCAATCTGTAACGAATGGAAGTGGAGGCAGAGATGGTGAAGTTCACATTCATTTTTATTTTTTTAAGTGGAACCTCGGGACCACGGTCCAGGGGGCTCTGAAGGGGGCATGACTAGTGAGCCCCGGGTACCCGTCGTAAAGCCCCTCAAACAGGGCCAGAATGCAATACCCGGAGGACACAGGTGCTACCTCCATTTAGACCCTGAACACGTGGCAGCTGTCCCGGCGGGACCAAAAGGGATAACAGTAGTTACAGCAGAGTCCGTAATGAGATGGGTCCTGGATCCGGGTAGTTGGTAAGGAGTCAGGTCCAGTAACCTTCACACAGTCCTTGGACTCAGACGGCTGTTGGCAGAACGGGATGGCTTAGGCCGACATGGTTGCGGATATAAGAAGGAAGCACAGGATACTGATACTCTGTGGAGACAGATAGCATTAGACAATGCACAGAGACTGCAGGCGCAGTGCAGACAGGTTAGCATGAGAACCGGATGTAGCAATGATTGATACTCGTTGCTTCGGCGCTCTCCCTCTGGAGGAGAGGCCAGAAATAGCAGCCAATGCGCTGCCACTGGATAATAGCATTTTTTGAAAAATGCATGCCGTCCCTTTAAGAAGGCAGGAGAGCAGGCGGGCAGGCCCTAATAGCTCTAGTTACAGACCTGCTGACAGGATGCCAGGAGGTGGAGGCCGGAGGGAGGCCTGCATGCAGAACAGCAGCATGAGACCCAGCCCAGAGAAGGCCGGCTGCCGCCTAAGGACAGCGTGCATGGCTGGAGGTGAGTGCCCAGAAGAGAGGGCAGTGGCAGACCTGGACACAGCGCCAGGGCAGGGACGAGGTGTAACAGTGGCAGACCTGGGAGCAGCGCCCAGACGGGGACCGGGTGTAACAGTATCCCCCTCTTTACACCCCCTCTTCTTCAAGCCTGCATGGAATCTTTTAAGGAGAAGATGAGCCTGGATGTTCTCTCTAGGCTCCCAAGATCTCTCCTCAGGACCAAAACCCTTCCAGTCCACCAGGTAGTAGGTCTTACGCCTTAGTTTTTTCACGGCCAGGATATGTTTTACCTCAAAAACATCATCCTCTGAGACAGGGTCAGGAGTGGTGCCCAGATCCTTAAAGAAGGAGCTCAACACTACTGGTTTGAGGAGAGAAACATGAAAGGAGTTAGGCACACGAAGAGAAGTAGGCAACTTCAGCTTGTAAAAGACTGGATTGATTTGTCTCAAGATCTCAAATGGTCCGATGAACCAGGGACCCAATTTGTAGGATGGTATCTTTAAACTGATGTACTTTGAAGAGAGCCATACCTTGTCTCTGGGGCGAAAGGTAGGCGCATCCAAATGTCTCTTGTCCACATGCCTTTTCATACGCTGGGAGGCTTTCTCTAGAGCAGTTTTGGTGACCTGCCAGACCTTAGAAAAATCTTCGATGAAAGTATCAGCAGACGGAAAGCCAGATGATCAGGAGATGGGAAGAGGTATTCCGGGTTGCAGTCCGAAGACAATCTGAAAGGGAGACTTTCCAGAAGATTCACTTACTTGGTTGTTGTAGGAAAATTCAGCCCAGGACAGTAAGTCTACCCAGTCGTCATGATGCGCATTGACTAAGCGACGCAGGAATCCAGCCAGGACTTGATTCATCCTCTCCACTTGTCCATTGGACTGGGGATGGTATGCTGAGTAAAAATCCAGTTCAATCCTTACCAGTTTGCAAACTGCTCTCCAGAATCTTGAGGTGAACTTGACTCCTCTGTCTGACACGATGTGGAGAGGGAAACCATGGAGACGGAAGATGAGTCGGATGAACAGATCCGCCAACTCAGGAGCAGTTGGAAGACCGGGTAGCGGAACGAAGTGAGCCATTTTAGAGAAGCGGTCCACCACTACCCACACCACAGAACAGCCAGATGAGATCGGAAGATCTGTGATGAAGTCCATCGCGATGTGTTGCCAGGGAGCGGACGGAATTGGAAGAGGCTGAAGCCTACCTGCGGGTAGGTGCTTGGCTGTCTTGTTACGAGCTCAGGAAGGACAGGCTGTTACTTACTCCTGAATGTCCTTAGCCATAGCAAGCCACCAGTAGTACTGGGAGATGAGTTGTAGAGTCTTTCTGACCGGCGTGACCAGCCAACTTGGATGAGTGACCCCACCGAAGGACACGAGTACGTTCAGAAGCAGACACGAAAGTTTTCCCAAGGGGAAGCCTGGTAAGATCAGCAGAAACGACAGCGACTAACCTTGATGGTTCAATGATGTGCTGCGGTTCCTCTTCTTGATCAGGAGGCAGAAAGGCTCTGGAAAGTGCATCTGCTTTGATATTTTTATCAGCTAGGCAAAAATGAAGAACAAAATTAAAGCGAGCAAAAAACAAAGCCGAGCAGGCTTGACGAGGATTCAGCCTTTGCACAGTTTGGCGGTAAGCAAGGTTTTTGTGATCGGTGTATATGACAACCTGGTGAAGAGCTCCTTCTAGAAGATGTCTCCACTCCTGCAGCGCCAATTTGATAGCCAACAATTTCCTATCTCCAACGGAATAATTCCTCTCTGTGGAAGAAAAAACCTTGGAAAAAAAACAGGAGTGCATTCGCCTAGTGGGTGATTTCTGGGTTAGTACGGCTCCCGCACCTACAGAAGAGGTATCGACCTCGAGAAAAAATTGTTCATTGGAGTTAAGACGATGAAGAACAGGTGCGACACCAAAGGCCTTTTTGAGAGAAACAAAAGCCTCTTCAGCATCAGGAGGCCAATCCTTGGGATTTGAACCTTTCCGGGTTAGGGCAGAGATGGGCGCCACTCGGGTGGAGAAGTTAGGAATGAATTGTCTGTAGTAGTTGGCGAAGCACAGAAATCGCTGTATGGCCTTCAGCCCAGACGGACGAGGCCACTTGAGTACATCCGATAACTTCTCTGGATCCATTTTTAGTCCTGTGGAGGAAACAATGTAACTGAGGAAAGGAAAAGAGGATTGTTCAAAGAGGCACTTCTCAAACTTGGCATACAGTCTGTTCTCCCTGATCCTCTGTAAGACTAGGCGTACTTGCCTGCGGTGTGAGACCAAGTCAGTAGAAAAAATCAGAATGTCGTCTAGATAGACGACAAGACAGGTGTAAAGCAGATCCCTGAAAATGTCATTGATGAACTCTTGGAAAACAGCAGGTGCATTGCTTAGACAAAATGGCATTACCAGGTACTCGTAGTGGCCATCACGGGTGTTGAAGGCTGTTTTCCATTCGTCTCCATCCCTGATTCGGATCAAATTGTACGCACCTCTGAGATCCAGCTTGGTGAAGATCTTGGCCCCTCGGAGACAGTCAAACAGTTCTGAAATTAGAGGCAAAGGGTACCTGTTTTTTACCGTGATCTGGTTCAGCCCTCGGTAGTCGATACAGGGCCGCAAGGATCCGTCCTTTTTCTTCACGAAGAAGAAGCCTGCTCCTGCCGGTGATGATGATTTTCGGATAATTCCTCTGGCCAAATTCTCCTGGATGTAGTCCGACATAGCCTGAGTCTCTGCCTGGGAAAGAGGGTAAGCTCTCCCACGGGGAGGAGATGTACCAGAAAGAAGATCTATGTGACAGTCATACGACCTGTGGAGGGAGTGTTTCAGCTGCCTTTTTCCTGAAGACATCCGAGAAGGACCAGTAAGCGGATGGTAATCCAGGCAGGGTAGCAGTTTGGACTGGGGGTGAAACTGGTTCAATCCGCATTAAGCAACGGTCCGAGCAGGAATCTCCCCAATGTAGAATTTCTCCTGTTCTCCAATTAAGGACTGGTTCGTGTTTCTGAAACCAAGGCAAACCTAGAAGCAAGGGGCAAGACAAACCAGAGTACACATAAAAACGGATTCTTTCAGAATGCATAAGACCTACCCGGAGTTCCACTGGCTCAGTCTGGAACTGGACGGGTTTGGTCAAAGGCTGGGCTGACCATCGACAGCGGTCACCCACAACAGATTGGGAAGAGCCTGAACTGGTAAGTGGTAGTGATCCACAAGTGTCTGCTGGATAAAGCTCCCGGCGGCTCTGGAATCCAACAGAGTCCACAAAATTTGATTGCTCCGCAGGTCATGGAGACTGAGATCTGCAATGAAGGAGAGGAGTGTTCTCTACCTAGGGTGGCCTCTCCTACCGAGCCTAGGCACAGGAGTTTCCCGACTTCTTTGGACAGGAGCGGATCAGGTGTTCGGAACTACCACAGTACAGACAGCTTCCGTCTTGGCGACGCACCTCCTGGCGGCGGCTGGCCAGACTTACTCGATCTACCTCCATGGCTTTGGGAGAAGAGGATGAGGTAGCCGTCTTGAAAGAATTAGTCCAGGTGGTAGGACCTCTTGTCTCGCTTAATCTCCATGGAACGCTCTTGAAAACGCAGATCAATCCGGGTCGCCAAGGAAATCAGGTCATCCAAGATGGTAGGCCTGTCCCGTCCCGCCAGCTCATCCTTAATTCTTCCAGATAGGCCCTCCCAGAAGGTGGCCAGCAAGGCCTCGTTGTTCCAGGATAACTCAGACGAGAGGGTGCGGAATTGAACAGCATACTGAGCCACCATGAGGGTTCCTTGGTGTGATATACAATGTCTGAAAAATATGTTTTCTGTTGGACTGTGCTAGAAATCCTCCATCCTAGGACATTGTAAACTGTCAGTAGTAGGAATTCCTTCCCCCCAGGTTTTATCAACCCTGCCACTTCCTCTGGCAGAGCAGGAATGTTAATTATTATTATTATTATTATTATTATTATTATTATTATTTATTGTTATAGCGCCATTTATTCCATGGCGCTTTACATGTGAGGAGGGGTATACATAAAAACAAGTACAATAATCTTAAACAATACAAGTCATAACTGGTACAGGAGGAGAGAGGACCCTGCCCGTGAGGGCTCACAATCTTCAAGGGATGGGTGATAATACAGTAGGCGAGGGTAGAGCTGGTCGTGCAGCGGTTTGGTCGATCGGTGGTTACTGCAGGTTATAGGCTTGTCGGAAGAGGTGGGTCTTCAGGCTCTTTTTGAAGGTTTCGATGGTAGGTGAGAGTCTGATATGTTGTGGTAGAGAGTTCCAGAGTAGGGGTGATGCGCGAGAGAAATCTTGTATGCGATTGTGGGAAGAGGAGATAAGAGGGGAGTAGAGAAGGAGATCTTGTGAGGATCGGAGGTTGCGTGCAGGAAAGTACCGGGAGACGAGGTCACAGATGTATGGAGGAGACAAGTTGTGGATGGCTTTGTATGTCATGGTTAGGGTTTTGTAATGGAGTCTCTGGGCAATTGGGAGCCAGTGAAGGGATTGACAGAGGGGAGAAGCTGGGGAATAGCGGGGGGACAGGTGGATTAGTCGGGCAGCAGAGTTTAGAATAGATTGGAGGGGTGCGAGAGTGTTTGAGGGGAGGCCACAGAGCATGAGGTTGCAGTAGTCAAGGCGAGAGATGATGAGGGCATGGACTAGGGTTTTTGCAGATTCTTGGGTGAGGAATGAACGGATGCGTGAAATATTTTTGAGTTGAAGTCGGCATGAAGTGGAAAGGGTTTGGATATGTGGTTTGAAGGAGAGATCAGCGTCAAGGATTACTCCGAGGCAGCGAGCTTGTGGGACTGGGGAGAGTGGGCAGTCATTTACTGTAATTGAAAGGTTCGTAGGGGGGGTCACGTGAGATGGGGGAAAGATGATGAATTCTGTTTTGTCCATGTTGAGTTTCAGATATCTAGTGGAGAAGAAGGATGAAATAGTGGACAGACATTGAGGGATTCTGGTTAGTAGGGAGGTGATATCTGGTCCAGAGATGTAGATCTGTGTGTCATCAGCATAAAGATGATACTGAAAGCCATGAGATTCTATGAGCTGTCCCAGGCCAAAGGTGTAAATAGAGAACAGCAGGGGCCCAAGGACTGAACCTTGTGGGACTCCGACAGATAGGGGGCGAGGTGAGGAGGTGGTGTGTGAGTGGGAGACGCTGAATGTCCGGTCTGTTAGGTATGATGAGATCCAGGAGAGGGCCAAGTCTGTGATGCCGAGGGATGAGAGGGTCTGTAATAATAGGGAATGGTCCACTGTGTCAAAGGCAGCCGACAGGTCCAGGAGGAGGAGGACAGAGTAGTGTCGCTTGCTCTTGGCAGTTAAGAGGTCATTGGTGACCTTAGTAAGGGCAGTTTCAGTGGAGTGGTGTGACCGGAAGCCAGATTGTAAGCGGTCGAAGAGGGAGCAAGAAGAGAGATGGGAGGACAGTTCAAGGTAGACGTGTTGTTCCAGTAGCTTGGAGGCGTATGGGAGAAGTGATATAGGGCGATAGCTAGATACAGAGGATGGGTCAAGAGAGGGCTTTTTGAGGATAGGTGTGATGGAGGCATGTTTAAAGCTTGAGGGGAAAACACCAGTTGTTAGTGATAGGTTGAAGAGATGGGTTAGGGTTGGGATGAAGACTGTGGTGAGGTTTGGGATGAAGTGGGATGGGATCGGGTCGAGTGCACAGGTGGTGAGATGTGATCTTGAGAGTAGAGTGGAGAGTCGATCTTCTGTAATGGTGGAGAAGTTGGTTTTGAAGGTGGAGGGCTGGGAAGTCGGGAGGAAGGGCTCTGGGGGTTGTTGACCAAAACTGTCCCTGATGTTATCAATTTTCTGCTTGAAAAATGAGGCAAAGTCTTCAGCTGAGATGAGTGGGGAGGGAGGAGGTGCTGGGGGGCGGAGGAGAGAATTGAAGGTGTTGAATAACTGTTTAGGGTTGTGAGACAGGGAGGATATGAGAGATGAGAAGTAGGTTTGTTTAGCTGTGGCGAGTGTGGTCTTGAAAGTAGTGAGGGACTGTTTGAATGCGATGAAGTGCTCGTTGGAGTGGGATCTTTTCCATCTGCGCTCAGCAGCCCTGGAAGCTCGCCTCAGCTCTTTGGTCAGGCTGGTGTGCCAGGGCTGTCTGTTGATTTTGCGAGTTTTGGTATGTGTAAGTGGGGCAGCGGATTCCAAAGCTACAGCTATTGTGGTGTTATATAGAGCGGCAGCGTCATCCGCATTGTGTAAGGAACTTATATCTGTAAGAGGGAGGAGGGATTCAGAGAATGAGTGTAGGTCAAGGTGTTTAAGATTCCTGCGAGGGTGTGAAAGTTTGTGGGGTGGGGATTGTAGACATGGAGTGAAGAGGGAAGAGAATGTGAGCAGGTTGTGGTCAGAGAGAGGAAGAGGTGAGTTAGAGAGGTTAGATAGGGAGCAGAGGCGGGTGAAGATGAGGTCCAGTGTGTGGCCATCTTTGTGGGTGGCTGTAGAAGACCATTGAGTGAGGCCGAAGGAGGAAGTGAGAGATAGAAGTTTAGTGGCAGCTGAGAGGGAAGTGTCAATGGGGATGTTGAAGTCGCCCATGATGATGGTAGGGATGTCCGTGGAAAGGAAATGAAGTAACCAGGTGGTGAAGTGGTCAAAGAAGGTGGTGGCTGGCCCTGGGGGGCGGTAGATGACAGCCAGTTGGAGGTTGGAGGGGGAGTAGATGCGCACAGAGTGCACCTCAAAGGAAGGGAGGGTAACAGAGGGTGGCAGTGGGATTGGGGTGAAGGAGCAGGTATCTGACAGGAGAAAACCAACTCCTCCACCATGTTTGCTGCTGGGGCGGGGGGTGTGAGAAAGGTGGAAGCCGCCATACGAAAGTGCAGCAGGAGAGGCTGTGTCAGAAGGGGTGAGCCAGGTTTCGGTGATGGCGAGGAAGGAGAATTAGCAGGACACTTCCTGTCACACCATTTGGCTCCTCTTCTCTCAGCTGAAAGAGAAAAAAAGTGCGGGAAAAAAAACTCTTTGTTTGAAATCAGGAGTTAGAAGTAAACCTTTAAGAGCCTGCCCTGCAAAAGCCCTATAACATAGAGATATAATAACCATATCTCTGTGATCCGAGCGGTCCCAGCTCCGCTACAGTGTCACTTCCGAAGTCCTAACATGTCGAGAACCTGAGATATGATTTGCGCCCAAATGGACGGTCATATCGCATAGATGTTTGATGTTTTCTTGATGGGCTCATTACGCTGGGAAACATGATACCACTGATGAGTCCATACCAGCTTCTCCCATAAAGTTATAGCTAATCTAAGTTTTGTAGCCAAAACATAACTTAGATGAGAGAGGTGGGACCAACCCAGAATGCATCTCTCCGTGATGTCACAAAGAAAAGCCTATAAGGCCTTCCCTTGGCAAAACCAGCTCAGAAGAGCTCCAATCCTTGTGCTGACAAGAACTCCAGATGAGTGGAGATGTGTGGCTCCGCCTTCTTTCTCCGCCACATGGGTTTGCCTAAAGAGTCATGAACAACCGTGAGTGTACCTCTGTTTTTAATCCCTTTATTTTATATCTGTACTGTACATAATTAATGTCTCAATTTTATAGCAACTTTTATCTGTAACCACTGCCCTACTTTTTCGGGGAATAAATGCTAAAATTATTTAGTTCTGTCTCTATGCTCTAAGAATCGAACTATACGCCTTTGATAGATAATCGCTACTAATTCAAGGGGTTTGCCACGGACCCTCTTAATTTAACACTGTGAATTAAGTAACCGTGACTGGTGGCAGCACGTTGTGCAAGGCTATTGCGGCTTGCTGGCAGCACAGAAGGGTCTTATATTGCTGAATAAGGGGCTGCGGCCACAGCATTGATAATTCCCTTACTGCAGAAGCCTAATTGCCGGTTCACAACAGGCAGTCCGTCCGGCGACTAATTATCCTAGGTGCAGTTCCCTGACTGACCTGAGGGTAAGGGGGGCGCCGGAGAGCTGCGAGTTCCAAAGTGGAACTGAGAACGTGGGATATACATAAATCCCCGCAGTACTTGGAAGATTGATAGCAGTGGCGGGGCATCCAAATTAAACTCCCCCTGCGGCAAATTGTAGAGCGAGATTAGCTTGCTGGATATTTTTGTCACATGGTGCCAGTGGTGGGATAACTAAGATAAGCCCCAACTGTGCCTGTGATAGCCGTGTGCCGGCATTGTGTCTCGTCCCTCCGTCCGCTGATACACCCGTGTCAGTGGTGGGACTGTGACATAGTGGTGACACAGGGTCCGCTGTCCGTCGCGTTTTGGTGGCAGCGGGACCCCCATTAGTCCTCCGTATTTGGACGAACGGCGGTGGGCCGTTCGTCACATATTGGTGGCAGCGGTGGGATCATCCTAGAGCATTAGTGATTTGGTTTGAGCAATCAATCCTCTCACTAAAGACCTGCACGGTTCCTGCGAGAATCCTGCATCATAGGTTTTGGAGAACAGACTCAGTGGTTATTAGTCCTGAGACATTTTTGTGTACGTGCAAGTATCCCCTCCCGTTTCTTTGTTTTTCTTTCCTATCTTTTATTTGGCAACCATGGCTACGCGGGGAGAATCTTATTATAAGCAGCTTAATAAGGACACCCTGAGGTCCCTGTGCACGTCAAGGCAGATTGATGTCACCGACAAGACCAAAGCCCAGTTGGTCACGGCTCTAGTGCAATGGGAAGAGAGCCAGGGCGCAGAAGGCAGCACCAGTGCCGATGGTGCAGCCGCAGGGGTCCAGCTGGTGCAGTCCAGAAGCCAGGAAGTCCTGGACCCCTATCTGCAATTGGCCCTGCAGCAACTCCCTGCCGAAGACCATGTGGGACGTCTGCAGATGATCCAGCTATACCGGCAGGAGGCCCAAGCCGAACGCCAAGCTCAGAGAGCCCATGAGCTGGAGATGCTCCAGCGGGGGTGGAATGCCCCCACAGCCCAAAGCAGGGAGCCCAGCAGCGTCCAGACTCCTAAACCCCGGCCAGAGCATTTTCCCGTGATGGAAAAGGACGGGGACTTGGACACGTTTCTGCGAGCCTTTGAGAAAGCCTGCAGACAGTACCGACTGCCCGAAGACCAATGGGCCAGGTACTTGACCCCAGGGCTAAAAGGCAAAGCTCTGGAGGCGTTTGCTTCTCTTCCGCAAGCGCATGATGATGACTATCGCGCCATAAAGGAGGCGCTGATCGCCAAATATCGGCTGACACCTGAGATATACCGAAAGAAGTTTCGGCACCTCCAACGTGGCCCACACGATAGCTACAGTGATGTGGTGCAAGGACTCAGGACCCACTTTGACCAGTGGTTCCATGGACTGTCCGTTGAATCCTTTGAGCAGCTACGTGACCTGATGATCAAAGACCAGTTCCTGCATCTCCGCCCAGCTGAGGTCCGACAGTTCTTCCTGGACTGCGAACCAACGAATGCGGACAAAGCGGCGCAGATCGCCGACAACTACGAGGCCAAACGGAAGCCCGAGACGCGGAGGCCAGTCGCCATCAGCTGAAAGGGGGTAAGCCTGCAACCAACCCCAGTGCCCCAGCTAGCCGTCCCTCCGGAGGCCCAGTCCCTGTTGCCAACAACAGGCCGGCTATTGACAGTCGCCTGTGTCACCTCTGCAAGCGGCCTGGTCATTTCTTTTACACCTGTCCGGAAAAGCCGAAGAACCCCCCAGCCAAGGCCCCCGGGCCCAACGCCTCTGTTCTTTTGGTGGGAGGTGTGCTTGGGAGGGCTAACGACAACGTTCAACCTGTTCAGGTGGGGGCCCGTCTTGCTACAGGCCTCAAGGACACCGGGGCTGAACGAACCCTCATCCGTCCTGGACTGGCGGCCCCTGAAGAGTTTGTTGAGGGAAAAACCCTGACTGTCACCGGGATTGGCGGCACCCGCTGTCCCTTGCCAGTGGCCCGGGTTTTTCTTGATTGGGGTGCCGGGAGCGGGTTGAGGGAGGTGGGAGTGTCTGAAAATGTGCCCACTGATGTTTTATTGGGGACTGACTTGGGGAGGATGGTTGCATACTATGTCCCTGACACCCTTCCCCAAACTGATAATAAGGGTAACGTTATCCCTGATGATGTTGATGATGGGAAACTGAATGTGTTACCTGCTAATGCCTTGATGAGTAATGATGCAACTAACAACCATTCTTTCCCCAGGTATGATGCTGATGCTGATGTGAATGTACCAAAGCAAACTGATAACCATTCTTCTCCTAGGAAGGATGATGATGATGTTGATGTATCTGTGCCGACTGAACCCGTTAACCCTTTCTTTGAAGCGGTAGATGTGTCCACAGGTACCGAAGTGCTCAGCCCCGTCACTCTGCGGAGTGGGACGGCTGAGGAACCCCTGGCAGGAGCAAGCAACGGTGCTCAAGGAAATGGGGAGGTGCATGGGGACCATGAGGAAGGTAATGGCATGCAGCTGATCAGTGCCACCGAGGAAGGTAACTGGCCCATAAGTAGCACTGCTCCTGAAGTGTTGGGGGTGGATGGGGAGGTAGAGCCCAGGGCAGCACCGGCTGGTGGGTCTGTAGAAATCCCAAGGGAGGCAGCATACATAGCAGCTGTCACACGCAGTCAGAGTGCCCAGATCGTAGGTAACGCACTGTCTTCTGGACCCTCTGCTGCTACAGGAGAGACTGAACCAGAGGTGAACCCAGAGCCGGTTCCAGAGGGTCCCAGTAAAGAGGGGACCCTGACGTCACTTCTGGCAGCCTCCAGCATGGAGTTCCAGGCTGCTCTGAACTCAGATGCCAGCCTGGAGAAATTGAGAGGTCTCGCCAAGACGCCCACCTCCGAGTCTGATAAGGAGAAGGTGTTCTGGGAACGAGGAAGGTTGTACCGGGAGACAGTACCCGGAGATCCTAAAAAGGAGTGGTTGAGGGAAAGACAGCTGGTCGTCCCCTATCAGTTCAGAACTGAGTTGTTGCGGATTGCCCATGAGATTCCACTCGCTGGACACTTGGGGATCAGTAAAACAAAGGCACGGCTGTCTCAACACTTCTATTGGCCCAAGATGGGGACAGATGTAACACACTACTGCCGCTCCTGCGCCACCTGTCAAAAAGTGGGTAAGGCGGGGCCTGCTCTTAAGGCTCCCTTTATTCCTTTGCCGGTTATAGAGGAGCCTTTCCAGAGAATCGCGGTGGACATTGTAGGACCGCTGTCCGTCCCCAGCAGCTCCGGAAAGCAATACATTCTCACCGTGGTAGACTACACTACTCGGTACCCAGAGGCAGTAGCTCTGTCTTCAACCAGGGCAGATAAGGTGGCTGACGCACTGGTGACCATCTTTTCAAGAGTAGGATTTCCCAGGGAGATGCTTACCGATCAAGGGCCCCAATTCATGTCTCGCCTAATGGAGGCTCTCTGTGAGAAAATGCAGGTGACGCACCTGGTATCAAGTGCGTATCACCCACAGACTAATGGTTTGTGTGAACGCTTCAACGGTACCTCCCACACCTGCTGTTCGCTTACAGAGAAGTTCCGCAGGCCTCGACCGGGTTCTCCCCCTTCGAGCTCCTGTATGGCAGGCGAGTCCAGGGACCCCTTGGGTTGATAAGAGAATCCTGGGAAGATGAGCCAAACCCCACAGAAGTGTCCATCGTGGATTATGTCATGCGCTTCCGTGACAAGATGCAGACCTTGACGCAGTTGGTACATGACAACATGACGCAGGCTCAGGCTGACCAGAAGCACTGGTACGACCAGAACGCCCGGGAGCGGACCTACCAGGTGGGTCAAAAGGTGTGGGTGCTGGTCCCCGTACCAACCGATAAGCTTCAGGTAGCCTGGGAAGGCCCGTACGTCGTCCACCAACAGCTCAACCCGGTCACCTACGTGGTCACGCTTGACCATGCTCGGGGTAGGCGCAAGGCCTTTCACGTCAACATGCTGAAGGCGCACAACGAACGTGAAGCTTGCGTCCTACCGGTCTGCAATCTGCCAGAGGATGGGGAGGAAGATCCCCTCCTGGACATGCTGGCCCAGGCCAAGGCCGATGGGTCCATTGAGGACATGGAGATAAGTGGTTCGCTAACCATATCCCAGCGGTTGCAGTTGATGGCCACCCTGGAACTCTTCCGGCCCGTGTTCACCAACCGTCCTGGGAGGACGGAGTTAGCGGTTCATGAGGTGGACACCAGGAATCACGCCCCTTTACGGCGAACACCTTATCGGATCTCTGAAACGGTGCAACAAGTCATGCGCCAAGAGATCGATGAGATGTTAAGGCTGGGGGTGATTCGACGGTCAAAAAGCGCGTGGGCTTCACCTGTAGTCCTCGTGCCTAAAAGGGATCGAACCACCCGGTTCTGCGTGGACTACAGGGGGCTCAACGCCATCACAACCTCTGATGCCCACCCGATGCCGCGCATCGAGGATCTGCTCGAGCGGTTGGCAGACGCCAACTACATATCCATCATGGATTTGAGTCGGGGATACTGGCAGATTCCCCTGAGCCCTGAGGCGCAGGAGAAATCCGCCTTTATCACCCCCTTTGGACTGTACGAGTCCACGGTCATGCCCTTCGGCATGAAGAATGCCCCTGCCACTTTCCAGCGGATGGTCAACCACCTGCTTCGGGGACTGGAGGAGTACGCGGTGGCGTACTTAGACGATATTGCCGTCTTCAGTTGCACCTGGGAGGAACACCTTCAGCACCTCCAGGAAGTGCTCAAGCGTCTTCACCAGGCAGGCCTGACCATCAAGCCGGGGAAGTGCCAGATAGGCATGCACAAGGTCCACTACCTGGGGCACCGGGTAGGCGGGGGTTCCATGAGTCCGGAGCCAGAAAAAGTGGACGCAATCGTGTCCTGGCCCACCCCCAGGACCAAGAAACAGGTGAAGTCCTTCTTGGGCACTGCAGGGTACTATAGGCGTTTCGTACAGGACTATAGCGCCCTTGCCAAACCCTTGACTGACCTCACCAAGCAGAGGCTACCCCAAACAGTCAACTGGACAGATGACTGAGGCGGCTTTCCAAGCTTTGAAAGCAGCCCTGTGCAACTCTCCAGTGTTGAGAGCAGTCGACAGCAGTCGCCCGTTTCTGGTACAGACCGACGCTAGCGAGTTTGGCCTCGGTGCTGTGCTTAGCCAGGTCGACTCGGGGGACCAAGAGCACCCCGTTTTGTACCTGAGCCTGAAACTTTTGCTGAGGGAAGTGGCATACTCGACCATCGAGAAGGAGTGTCTGGCCATGGTGTGGGCACTGCAACGTTTGCAGCCCTACCTGTACGGGCGCGCCTTCACGGTGGTAACCGACCACAACCTTCTGAGCTGGTTGCACACAGTGTCGGGAACCAATGGAAGATTGCTCCGCTGGAGCCTTGCCCTTCAGCAGTATGATTTTACTGTAAAACACAGGAAGGGCAGTGAAAACGACAATGCCGATGGGTTGTCCCGCCGGGGCGAACCCACTGAGGTGCGCATGGCTGATTACCGAGAGGTAATGCCTCCTTAGCGCCCTCTTAAGGGGGGAGGTGTGATATACAATGTCTGAAAAATATGTTTTCTGTTGGACTGTGCTAGAAATCCTCCATCCTAGGACATTGTAAACTGTCAGTAGTAGGAATTCCTTCCCCCCAGGTTTTATCAACCCTGCCACTTCCTCTGGCAGAGCAGGAATGTTAATTAGCAGGACACTTCCTGTCACACCATTTGGCTCCTCTTCTCTCAGCTGAAAGAGAAAAAAAGTGCGGGAAAAAAAACTCTTTGTTTGAAATCAGGAGTTAGAAGTAAACCTTTAAGAGCCTGCCCTGCGAAAGCCCTATAACAGAGATATAATAACCATATCTCTGTGATCCGAGCGGTCCCAGCTCAGCTACAGTGTCACTTCCGAAGTCCTAACATGTCGAGAACCTGAGATATGATTTGCGCCCAAATGGACGGTCATATCGCATAGATGTTTGATGTTTTCTTGATGGGCTCATTACGCTGGGAAACATGATACCACTGATGAGTCCATACCAGCTTCTCCCATAAAGTTATAGCTAATCTAAGTTTTGTAGCCAAAACATAACTTGGATGAGAGAGGTGGGACCAACCCAGAATGCATCTCTCCGTGATGTCACAAAGCAAAGCCTATAAGGCCTTCCCTTGGCAAAACCAGCTCAGAAGAGCTCCAATCCTTGTGCTGACAAGAACTCCAGATGAGTGGAGATGTGTGGCTCCGCCTTCTTTCTCCGCCACATGGGTTTGCCTAAAGAGTCATGAACAACCGTGAGTGTACCTCTGTTTTTAATCCCTTTATTTTATATCTGTACTGTACATAATTAATGTCTCAATTTTATAGCAACTTTTATCTGTAACCACTGCCCTACTTTTTCGGGGAATAAATGCTAAAATTATTTAGTTCTGTCTCTATGCTCTAAGAATCGAACTATACGCCTTTGATAGATAATCGCTACTAATTCAAGGGGTTTGCCACGGACCCTCTTAATTTAACACTGTGAATTAAGTAACCGTGACTGGTGGCAGCACGTTGTGCAAGGCTATTGCGGCTTGCTGGCAGCACAGAAGGGTCTTATATTGCTGAATAAGGGGCTGCGGCCACAGCATTAATAATTCCCTTACTGCAGAAGCCTAATTGCCGGTTCACAACAGGCAGTCCGTCCGGCGACTAATTATCCTAGGTGCAGTTCCCTGACTGACCTGAGGGGGGCGCCGGAGAGCTGCGAGTTCCAAAGTGGAACTGAGAACGTGGGATATACATAAATCCCCGCAGTACTTGGAAGATTGATAGCAGTGGCGGGGCATCCAAATTAAACTCCCCCTGCGGCAAATTGTAGAGGGAGATTAGCTTGCTGGATATTTTTGTCACATGGTGCCAGTGGTGGGATAACTAAGATAAGCCCCAACTGTGCCTGTGATAGCCGTGTGCCGGCATTGTGTCTCGTCCCTCCGTCCGCTGATACACCCGTGTCAGTGGTGGGACTGTGACATAGTGGTGACACAGGGTCGGCTGTCCGTCGCGTTTTGGTGGCAGCGGGACCCCCGTTAGTCCTCCGTATTTGGACGAACGGCGGTGGGCCGTTCGTCACACTTGGCATAAGGGAAGCAGGGCAGACGCGGTCGATGTGGCCCGGCCAGGTTCATCAAAGATCCTGCGGAAAGTCTTTAGGAAAGACTGAAGATCATTAACCAGCGGGTCTCCTCTCTCCCATAACGGATTTAGCCAGGCAAGATCCTCTCCTGCTAGATGTGACATGATGAAACCCACTTTGGCATGGTCAGAAGCAAACATGTGCCCCAAGATTTCAAAGTGTAGGGTATACTGATTGAGAAAACCCCGACACTGAGTGGGATCACCATGGAAGCAGGTACGAGCCGCAAGGCGAGGACCTTTGCTTGCTGTGACAGCAGGTACCTGGGTGCTGATACAGTGGCATGCAAAAGTTTAGGCACCCTTGGTCAAAATTACTGTTATTGTGAACAGTTAAGCAAGTTGAAGATAAAATGATCTCTAAAAGGCCTAAAGTTAAAGATGACACATTTGTTTTGTATTTTAGGCTAAAAAGTAATACACTGTCATTTTTTCACATTTTAAAAATTACAAAAAGAAAAATGGGCCGATGCTAAAGTTTGGGCACCTTTGGAGATTTGTGTGCTCAGATAACTTTGACCAAGGTTTCAGACCTTAATTAGCCTGTAAGGGATACGGCTTATTCACCCTCAATGTTAGGAAAGGCCAGCTGATGCAGATTCCACAGGTTTAGAAACACATAGCCTCCTCTAACCTTGTGCAAAAAAACAGCTACCATGGGTTCTTTTAAGCAGCTGCCTAGCACTCTGAAAATGAAAATGGTGGAGGCCCACAAAGCAGGAGAAGGCTATAAGAAGATAGCAAAGTTTTTTCAAGTTGTCCTTTCCTCAGTTCAATATGTAATTCAGAAATAGCAGTTTACAGGAACAGTGGAGGCCAAGATAAGGTCTGGAAGGCCAAGCAAAATTTCAGAGAGAGCTGCTTGTAGGATTGCTAGAAAGGCATATCAGAACCCCCACTTGTCTGCAAAAGACCTTCAGAAAGATTTAGCAGATTCTGGAGTTGTGGTAATTGTTCTACTGTTCAGAGACACCTTATCAAATATGGCCTTCATGGAAGAGTCATCAGAAGAAAACCTCTCCTGCACCCTCACCATAAAATTTAGCATCAGAGGTATGCAAAAGAACATCTAAACAAGCCCAATGCATTTTAGAAACAAGTCCTGTGAATCGTTGAAGTTAAAATAAAACTCTTTGGTCGCAATGATCAAAGGTATGTGCGAGAAAAAATTGCATAGAATTTCAGGAAAAGAACATCTCTCCAACCATTAAGCATGGGGATGGATCAATCATGCTTTGGAGTTGTGTTGCAGACAATGGCACAGGGAACATTTCACAGGTAGAGGGAAGAATGGAGTCAATGAAATTTCAACAAATTCTTGATGCAAACATAACACCATGTGTAAAAAAGCTGAATTTGAAAACAGGATGGCTTCTACAAATGGATAATGATCACACACATCAAAATCCACAATAGACTACCTCAAAAGGCGATAGCTAGAGGTTTTTCAATGGCCCTCACAGTCCCCCAATTCGATCATCATTGAAAATCTGTGGCTAGTCCTCAAAATAGCAGTGCACGCAAGACGACCCAGGAATCTCACAGAAATGGAAGAATTTTCCAAGGAAGGATGGATGAAAATCCATCAAACAAGAATTGAAAGACTCTTGGCTGGCTACTAAAAGCATTTACAAGCTGTGATATTTTAAAAGGGAGTGCTACTAGGTACTAACTATGCAGGGTGCCTAAACGATTGCATTGGCCTATTTTCCTTATTGTAATTTTTAAAATGTAAAAAATGAAAATGTATAATTCTTTTGGCCTAAAATACAGAGAAAATGTGTCATCTTTAACTTTAGCCCTTTTAGAGATCATTCCATCTTCAACTTGCTTAACTGGTCACAATAACAGTAATTTTGACCAGGGGTGCCCAAACTTTTAAATGCCACTGTAGATGAATCAGAAGCAGCCGGGTTCCGCAGAGAATCCATGCAGGTGAACAAGTTACGTAGATATGTTGTGATCTTGTCCTGTTGATCTCTTAAATGGGTCACCTCTTGGCACAGCTCCATGGTCGGAGGCCTCTGGGGTCCAGCGGATTCCATGGCCGGAGCAATCTGTAACGAATGGAAGTGGAGGCAGAGATGGTGAAGTTCACATTCATTTTTATTTTTTTAAGTGGAACCTCGGGACCACGGTCCAGGGGGCTCTGAAGGGGGCATGACTAGTGAGCCCCGGGTACCCATCGTAAAGCCCCTCAAACAGGGCCAGAATGCAATACCCGGAGGACACAGGTGCTACCTCCAGTTAGACCCTGAACACGTGGCAGCTGTCCCAGCGGGACCAAAAGGGATAACAGTAGTTACAGCAGAGTCCGTAATGAGATGGGTCCTGGATCCGGGTAGTTGGTAAGAAGTCAGTTCCAGTAACCTAGACACAGTCCTTGGACTCAGACGGCTGTTGGCAGAACGGGATGGCTTAGGCCCACATGGTTGCGGATATAAGAAGGAAGCACAGGATACTGATACTCTGTGGAGACAGATAGCATTAGACAATGCACAGAGATTGCAGGCGCAGCGCAGACAGGTTAGCATGAGAACCGGATGTAGCAATGATTGATACTCGTTGCTTCGGCGCTCTCCCTCTGGAGGAGAGGCCAGAAATACCAGCCAATGCGCTGCCACTGGATAATTGCATTTTTTGAAAAATGCAAGCCGTCCCTTTAAGAAGGCAGGAGAGCAGGCGGGCGGGGCCTAATAGCTCTAGTTACAGACCTGCTGACAGGATGCCAGGAGGTGGAGGCCGGAGGGAGGCCTGCATGCAGAGCAGAAGCATGAGACCCAGAGGAGGCCGGCTGCCGCCTATGGACAGCGTGCATGGCTGGAGGTGAGTGCCCAGAATGGAGGGCAGTGGCAGTCCTGGGCGCAGCGCCAGGACGGGGACCGGGTGTAACAGGTCTGATGACAAGCAATCATAAAGTGGTTGCATCATTTGTGAAGCAGACCTTATCCAAGGCCTGCAGTAGGTCACCAAACCTAGGAAGGTGCGTAGATGCTGTTGTGACCTAGGTAGAGGGAGATTTTGAATTGCCTGTTTTCTGTCTTCAGTCAGGTGTCTCGTACCTTCGGCAATACAATGTCCCAAAAATGTCACCTTTTGTTTGCAATACTGTAATTTGTCACGTAAGACCTTGCAGCCCTTTTCTGCAAAAAAACATAGCAAGGAAACTGTAGCTTCCTTGCAGGACATCTGGTCCCGGCAGCAGAGCAAAATGTCATCCACGTACTGTAAAAGTACTCCCTGTGGATGAGGTGGTTGCCATTGCTCAAGGACCCCTGCCATTGCTGTTGAATAGATGGTAGGGGAGTTCTTACCACCTCGTGGGAGGACTGTCCAACAATATTGTTTACTTTATGAGTAAAGGAAAAAAGATACTGACAGTCAGGGTGCAGGGGTACAGAAAAATGCATTTGCCAGATCAATGACTGTAAAACATGTTGCCGTTGTTGGGATCTGTGACAGTATTGTGTGTGGGTTAGGGACAATTGAGGTCACACTCTCTGTAACATCATTAATAGCCCTTAAGGGTATGTGCACACGGTGCGGATTCTGCTGCGGTTCCACAGCGTTTCTGCACCTGCGGGTCCGCAGCAGATTCTGCTGCGTTGTACTGTACCTTTATTTCCTATGGAAATAAAAAAAAAAAGCTGTGCACATGCTGCGTTTTTTTCCGCGCGGTTTTGCTGTGGTTTACAAACTGCAGCATGTCGATTGTTTGGTGCAGAAACGCTGCAGTTTTACACCTCATCCATTATGAGGTGTAAAACCGCAGGGCAAAACCGCAGATAAACTGCAGGACTTTTGTCCAGTGGATTTACCTGCGGTTTTCTCTACAAAATCTGCAGACCCAAAAAACTACGTGTGCACATAGCCCAAGTCATGAACCATTCTATAAGTGTCAGGGGAACCCTTCGGTCCTTTTTTCTTAATGGGATACAAAGGGGTGTTGCAGGGGGAAGATCTTTGCACCAGAACCCCTGCCTTAACATACTCTTCAATATCTCTGCTCAGGGTCATTGATTTGGCTAGGCTCAAGGGGTGTTGCTTTAAACAAGGAGGAGTGGTTCCTTTTTTCAATTTAATCATGACAGGGGGAATGGGCAGCCGACCCACATCAGTTTTTCCCCTTGCCCAAACAGTGTCTGGCACATGTCCCATTTCCTCATCCTCAGGCATTTTGGTGTCAGGTGTTAGTTTCACTGCTTTTGTCATATACACCATTGCTGCAATCTTACACAAATGTTTATGTGAGAGGGGACTTGTGACTGTAATACCCTCAGGAGAGTACTGTATGGTGGCCTGGATCGCACTCAGCACATCTGCTCCCAGTAAATTTATAGGGGTATTGTCACTAACAATAAGTTTTCTAAGCACCTCTTGGCTATCTCGTAATTTTAGCCTTATTTGTTTAGTCACAGGGGCTTATGTCACTTGCCCCTCTACCCCCACACATTCCACAATCTCATTAGTAATCATGTCTGGCATTATCAAATCTTGTGTACCACAATCCCGGCTGCCCCAGTGTCAATCAAAAATTCTGCCTCTTTCCCTCCCGGCATTGTTATGGTGGTCATCAAGGCAGGACCAGGTCCGGAGGGGACAAGATTGGTCTGCTTACTCTCCTTTATAGGGTTTTTGCAATGGTTGGCATAGTGCCCATTCTCACTACAATTCCAGCACCTCACTGTTTCTATGTCCTTAGGTCCCCTACTCTGTCTCCACTGTTTTCCTTGTGTTCCAGCATTCATGACAGGTCGTCTTATTGTCCTTGTTTGTTCAACTCCTTTAGCCACCTTCAGGAGGAAGGTGATTATGATCCTTTGGATCAACATTTCTCCATTCAGGTCTGGCTGTCTGTACTGTGTCTCGTAAACCTTTGTTCATACCGTCAATGAATGCATTTACCAGTATTTTAACATCGAGTGGGTTTATGGGACTGTACCCCATGTCTGCCCATTTCAGCTGTAACCGTCCAAAGTACATCTCTACGCTCTCTCCTTTTTGCTGTGTCACGTCAATCAGGAGTACAGACTGCCCATTGTTTTAGTGATTCACAGTACATCTCCCCAGACCGTGCAGATTTATCATCCATGCCCCAAGCCTGATTCTTTGCCACATCTGTATGTGTCTTAATTATGTATCCTAGTACGTCACCTGTCTTTGAACTCACCAAGCTCTCTAGGTCTGCCCAGGTACACTTATATGCCCGCTGTATTTCCTTTATTTGTCTATAAAATGGGAAAGGTTGGTTTTCAGGGTTAGGAAACTGCTTTAGCATAGCTAGCTGATCAGAGGGGCTCCAGGGATAATACTCCTGTATCTGTCTTATTCTAGTCACCTTTCTCGGTCTCGATGTGGATGTTTCTCTGGTGATGTGTCTGGTCGTGGAGGTGACTATTGATCGGTGGGGGTGACATGCTGTTCCTCAGCTTCCTCTACCTCAGGACCACTGCTAGCTTCTTTCCCCAAAAGTCAATGCTCCCACTAGTGAGTCAGCTTCCTCTGTCACTACATGTGATCTTGTCAGGACAGGATTTAGTGCAATTTGCTTAGGTCGGGTTGCAGCACAGGTCATACAAGTGTTTCTCCAGTCTAAGTTTGGCTGACCACAGTGTTTAAAAGTTCAACTGTCTTGTCTCGGTCTCTGATTATGCAGAGGTGGGGTGCTAGCAATCATAGATTTTTGTGCATCAAAACAGTCATAATACACCTTACGTCCCACTGTAGACTCTACTTCCATACTGTTGTAGTTCCTCTGCCACACGACACCATTTATTCACTTGTTGCTCTTTCCTTTTGTCTTTTATCCAACCCCTATTCTCCTCTTTGAAACTGTGCCATTTCTGTACATCCAAACATCCACACTCTGGCATTTTTGCGTTTTTCAATATTGGTCCCACATCTTTCACTGCTTCCTTTCCTTCTCTGTCTTTTACAATCTGCATAGCTGTCTTTGATCCCATTGGGGGCACCGACTGTACACAGAAAAAGTTGCCCATGGCTTCAACTTTTCCTCCCGACAGCTCACTTCTGTTCTGAAATGCCCTTCTATGTGCCTGGACCTTTGTAGACCTACAGGATGTAACGAGAAGGCTCTCTGCCTCTCACCCGTTATATCAGCTGACTAGATAGGAATAGGCCTTTTTCCTTTCAGCCCAGCTCCATGGAACGTGGGAAGGCTGCTTTAACTTAGACAGCTCACCTCTGTTCTGAAATGCCCTTCTGTGTGCCTGGACCTTTGTCTTACAAGCCACACATAGCAAGTCAGAGTGAGCCTGCCAAGGTGTAGCCAGAAGGCTCCTTGCCCTCGCCTCTCACCCATAACAAAAAACCTGCTGACTAAAGTAAGAAGGCCCAGGTGTGATAGGCCTCTAACCTACTTTATCAGCCATACAGTTGGCTACCTCCTTTGTTCATCCACAGTCAGCTACGTATCAATCTCTCAACTTGAAGCAGGTGAATCTTTTACCAATCTTTCAATCACACTGAAGATCAAACAATCTTTCACAAATTTCCTTAAAATAGGCACAGTTCCTTTTCTCCCCTTTTGTACAGCACTGTTGCTTTAAACAAACCACAGATCTCTCAGCGCGTACCTCACGAAGGATAGAAATACAGAGAATTTTGAGCGCAGCTCCATGCCACCTCCCATTAGACACTCAGCGAAGATAAGAACGGAGCGGAGAGGAGAATTACACACAAGCAATTGCGCAGCCCTTTCATTCCCCCCTCCCATCAGAATTTTAGAAATACGTCCTTCACACCATAACAGGGTGCAGCAGTTCTTTAGACTTAATCAAAATCAATCTCTGCAAAACCCTCATCAATCTCTGGTGACCACTGGACTTCACTGTAGGGGCAAATAACTGTATAATGTGAGTAACCACACCTTGCCCTTTTCTGGCCAAATACTTCCAGAAAACTCTGCAATGTCATACCACATATAACACGAGCTATATCATTACTCAATTCATTCAATCTCAGATGTAGATTGAAATATCTGTAAAGTACCCGTCCTGGACCTTGCACAAGAACTGGAAAGGTAACAATGTTAGGAGTCCATGAAAACATTCTGTAGGGCTCTGCCCCTTGACTCAGTACCCCTAGAATTCCTCTGCAATCTTCACAGAATGGTGATGATTCATTCATGCGTGCTCATTCAGGGATTTTTTTTTCACTTTTCAGTGGTCAGTTGATTTTACAAAAAGAAGAGAACAAAAATCCCTTATACTCAATTACTCATCTCTCATCTTATTCAGAGGTTCTCATAGACATACATACAAGGATTCACACAGCCTGCCTATTCTGCACTTTGGAATTAACACCTTATGAACTACAGCAGTGTCCACTGACACTCTGAGACCACCAAAGCCAACTTCTTAACAAAAACCACAAAACCCAAAACCACTGCCCTATACAAATTTCCCACTGCACGGAGTCTATCCCAGCTCTGTGCAACACAGTACACCAGTACACAACCAGTTAGTACTGTATATTAGTATATTGCCAAAACAAATTGACAGATAATACAGATGACAATTATTATCTTATTACTCTATTATTCAACTCTCATACGGACATACTCACTGCTCACTGGTGATGTAGGTTCTTTTGAACTGTGTTGTACAGCCTTACCCAGAGAAATGTAGAGTCGAGAGAGATCGCAAATGCAAACAAAGTAAGAATAAAATTTCTCACCTTGCAGCTGCTAGATTTTGCAGTTCCGATCTCCCAGGAAACGGCCACATACGGATTCTGAATAGGGTGGTTTCCACGGTCCCGCGTTCGGGCGCCAAAACTGTTGTAGCTGTTTTCGTTCTGAACATAGTCAGGTCTGCCAGATCACCAGTGAGGCCAAATCAGGAGTTTACGCCCATATTTTACAAGCGCTTGGAGCCAAAAGAGACTACACACATGGGTCGTGGCAGATCACTTTATCTGACATAATGAAACACAAGGCAATCTTTTATACCATTTACAACAATATGTAATTATATAGAGCTCATGTGGCCCCCATTGCTTACACCAGGGTCATGCCTTGTTTACCATGTACCCAGAACATATTGTTACTGACTATTGAGAACATATATGATAACAAGTATAGTCTCCTTGAAGCAGAGACTAATAGTCTGCATTGTCATCAGAATAAAAAAACAGCAATGAAAGGCAAAAGGCTGCTGAAGAATTAAAGGGAGTTAAAGGGATATAAAGGCAAACCATTAACCCTTCTATATCAGCCCCAAAGCATGATGTTGCCACCCACATGCTTCACAGTAGGTATGGTGTTCTTTGGATGCAAGTCAGCATTCTGTCTTCTCCAAAAAAGACGAGTTTTGTTTCTACCGAACAGTTCGACTCTATTTTCATAAGACCATATTACGGTGGTCCCAGCTCTATGCAGGTCATTCTCTAAGTCTCCTCTTGTGGTTCTGGGATTTTTGCTCACCGTTCTTGTGATCATCTTGACCCCACGAGGTGAGATCGTGTGTGGAGCCCCAGATCGAGGGAGATTATCAGTAACATAGTAACATAGTTATTAAGGTTGAAGGAAGACTATAAGTCCATCTAGTGGTCTTCCATATTCTTATTATTGCTCCCACCGTTGATTTCATCACACCAAGCTGCTTGCCTATTGCAGATTCAGTCTTCCCAGCCTGATGCTGGGCTACAATTTTGTTTCTGGTGTCCTTCGACAGCTCTTTGATCTTTACTATAGTGGAGTTTGGAGTGTGACTGTTTGAGATTGTGGAAAAGGGTCTTTTATACTGATAAGTTCAAACAAGTGATGAGTGGAGGACAGAGGAGCCTATTAAAGAAGTTACAGGTCTGTGAGAGCCAGAAGACGTGCATGTTTTTAGGTGACCAAATACTTATTTTCCACCATACTTTGCAAAATAAATCTTGCCAAGTCAGACAAGGTGATTTTCTCGATTTGATTTCTCATTTTGACTCTCATAGTTGTGGTCTACCTATGATTTCAATTACAGGCCTCTCTCATCTTTTTAAGTGGGAGAACTTGCACAATTGGTGGCTGATTAAGGCTGGTTTCACACTAGCGTTTTATCGCGTAGCGCATCGTGCGCTATCGGGCGCACGCGCAATGTTCCCCTATCTTTAACATGGTGGTCGCAGGGTCTTGCGATTGCACGCGCTCATCAGCGTTTAGTGTGCGCTGCGCATTTTACAGGTGTGCGCCCAGACACGCCGTACGCTACATGTGGCATTTTTTGTTCCGCCTACATCGTTAAAAAAACCACGCGCACACGTGTGTGCACAGTGTGCACCCAAAAGTAGAATTAAAGTCTATGGGGTCGCTGACGTGCGCTTGGATGCGCGCACGCGATTTCAGTAAATAATGTCTAGACACTTGTCTAAACCTCCCCCTAAACAAGCAACATTTTTTGAGAGGAGTCTAGATAAAAGGTGTCTTCAGGGCCAGACCAATACTCTACAGACAGACTTGAAGAGACACGACAGCCTTCCAACTGTGGATTCAAGCTTCAGAAGCCAAAATGTGAGTATTCTTCAACATAATGTCTGTGTGTCCTATACAATTTTATAATGTACTAATGCATTTTTTGTTTAAATTTCAGCATGTCTTCTTCTGGATCGGTCTATTCGCCATCTCGGCAAGAACTGGCCCAAGCTGATCGTGAGGTGAGGATGTTGCTGCCTTTGGGTAAGTTTAGCTGCCTCTAGAAATGTGTTTTAATTTTTTTTTTCTCTTGTACAGACATTGGACATGGCCAGTGAAGGTGAAGTGCGGTAGCAATGTTAGTATGTAGTCTTTCCTTTTTTTTTCCTGTCTTTATTTTCATCTTCTCTGTTTATTTTTCTATCTTTTTCATTCTCCAAAATTACAAAGATTCTAATTTTTTATTTTCTAGGTTCCACAACGGGATGACGAAGAAGTGTACATCGACAACGAGCACCTGATCCGCCTTGTTGAGGAGTGTATCCCGTTGTGGGACAGCCGTGACCAGCAGTACAAAGACACAGTGGTGACCCGGCAGCTCTGGAATGAGGTGGCCGCAGCGATGATGGATGGCTGGGACAGCGCCTCTCCAAGTTCAAAAAGGGCATTCAGTAAGTATAAAGATGCTCTGTGATACTGCATTGATTTTTGGTCCAGATGGTGCTGGTGTGTTTGTGGCAAGATATATTCTTGCATCAAACACACCAATGCCTTCTGGAAAACAGTGATTGCTTTGTGTATTGAACTGCTGTCTTGAAGCTGCATTGATTTTTGGTCCAGAGTTTGTGGCAAGATATATTCTTGCATCAAACACACCAATACCTTCTGGAAAGCAGTGATTGCTTTGTGTATTGAACTGCTGTCTTGAAGCTGCATTGATTTTTGGTCCAGATGGTGCTGGTGTGTTTGTGGCAAGATATATTCTTTCATCAAACACACCAATGCCTTCTGGAAAACAGTGATTGCTTTGTGTATTCAACTGCTGTCTTGATCCTGTTTTCACTCTTGCTCCTGATGATACTGTTTTGGCTGCTGCATATATTCTAGCAGGAAACATAACAGTGTCCTCAAGATCAACAGTGACTGCATTGTGTATAGAATTTTTATGTGCTGCAGCATTGACTGTTTGCAAAGTTCTATCAGGTGTGTGTGCTGATAATTATCTTGCCTTCAATGCATTGTCTAACGTTTTTTCTTTTTCCCAACAGTGAACAAAATCCACACACGTTGGCACTCGATGAAGGACCGCTTCAACACTGATGCTAGTGCTGAGGGACAGGTTCGCAGTGGTTCAGCGGCAAGGCGCAGAAGAAAGTATGGCTATCATTGCGAGTTGGCTTTCCTGAGACTGGTCCTTGCCAGCAGAGCGCAAGTATTTTTTTTTTTGTTTTATTATTACTGTGGTTTTCTATTCCACAGCTGATGCTTCTTGTTAATGTGTAGGGTTCTAGCAGGATCTCAGGATGCAGTGACAAGACAGGGTATGACTTGTATAATGAACTTTTATAAATTGAAGCCACTAGGGCTATACTGAACAGACAAAACGGGGGAACAAGCAATCTGTCCTCGCAGGGACTCAATGAACTAAACAGGCCCTGAAGAAACAATGCCGGTGGGGCGCAACAGGCCCTGAAGACACTGTGTCGGTGGGGCGCAACAGGCTCTGAAGAAGCGATGCTGGTGGAGCGCAACAGGCCCTGAAGAAACGGTGTTGGTGGGGCGCAACAGGCCCTGAAGAAGCGATGTCGGTGGGGCGCAACAGGCCCTGAAGAAGCGATGTCGGTGGGGCACAACAGGCCCTGAAGAAGCGATGTCGGTGGGGCGCAACAGGCCCTGAAGAAGCGATGTCGGTGGGGCGCAACAGGCCCTGAAGAAGCGATGTCGGTGGGGCGCAACAGGCCCTGAAGAAGCGGTGTCGGTGGGGCGCAACAGGCCCTGAAGAAGCGGTGCTGATGAGGCGCAGTAATGACGCAGTCTCTAAATATAACCGTTCACCAACCTCTGCTCAGGGTCCCTTAGCAAACCGGACGGGGGCCTCTACTACCACCTGTAGCGAGGTGGCGCCCCCTGGGACCGGTGATGACAGGGCCGCAGCTGTGGGAGAAGGCAGGGGGGCAGTGTCCTGACCGCTGTAAAAGAATGGTCTGTCGTCGCAGTGGTCGCCTGAGGTAGCCGCCTTGTCACAACAGGGTGGGAAGCAGCGGGAGTGGCTATATGGGACAGTATGCGGGAAGCGACCGCCGGTGCAAGTCTCTCATGTGTCACTAGTCGGTGAGTCCGCAGCTTTCCCTTCACAGGCCCCTGTCGGTCTCTCCACAACACACCATCCGCTCCCTCGGTCCTCTCTGTCTCACACGGCTTCCTGTCTGTTGTCCTGCTCTCTGTCAACTGCCACTTCAGCGCGCCCCCTGCTCCTTTTAAGCTTGCCCCGCCTCCTGTTTCCCTGACAACTTCAGTCAAGTCTTTCCTTTTACTGTCCTCCCAGTATCGTTCCCTCAGGAGCCCTGATGGCGGTCCCCTGGGTACCTGTCCTTTCACTGTCTGGGAGTCCTCATCCCCACAAATGCATGATACTAATGTTTTCCCTTTCTTTCCACAGCACTGGGAGCAGTACCCTGCAACCTGTCCCAGGAGTGGTTCTTCATCGATCCACCTCGGACCCGTCCCAGCCATCCGACAGCCAGGAAGCATCTTGCAGGTCAGCAACACAGACAGCTGGTGACCAGGAAGCTGGTCCATCAGGTGTTCCCCTGTACCAGGTCTCTGTCACTGGTTATGCGGGCACTACTCACCTCGGACAGGCCTGTCTTGCCCGAGTTCATGTACTTGAGCGAGGCCTTTCAGGCCAGCTTCAAGGCGCTGTCTGCCAGAATGGAAAGCGGTTTTTCCCTGATGGAGCGTGGTTTTAACCACATGAAACTCCACTTCCACTCTGTCGACCAGCGCCTTGACCGTCTGGAGGCCGACCTCAACAGACCAGCGCACCATTTTTTCAGTAAAATTGAACAGGGCATGGCGGAACACCTTAGTCCTGAGCAACAGCTGAGTGTGTTACAGGCTTGCAACACTGCTTACTTGCAGGCTATGCAGCAGAATCGGTATGTGCAGCAGTCAGTGGTGTCATTTCCAACAGTGCCACCGCTGACTCGCTACACCTCCCTACCGACTTCTGCTGCATACCACTGCACGGCCACCTGCATTCCCAGCAAAGCCGAACACCACTACACCACCACAAGTCTGAGTGCTGCTGTACACTCCTCCGCCACCACCACTATGGCAAGCGTTGCTCCTGTATGGAGCACCAACACCGCCACAGCACCACCTGCTTGGAGCAAAACCACCACAGAACCTGCTTGGGCCACCGACACCACCAGTCAACATCAAAGGAGCACCGCCAGCACTCCTCATCATAAGAGCACCGCCAGCACTCCTCATCAAAGGAGCACCGCCAGCACTCCTCATCAAAGGAGCACCGCCAGCACTCCTCATCAAAGGAGCACCGCCAGCACTCCTCATCAAAGGAGCACCACCAGCACTCCTCATCAAAGGAGCACCACCAGCACTCCTCATCAAAGGAGCACCACCAGCACTCCTCATCAAAGGAGCACCACCAGCACTCCTCATCAAAGGAGCACCACCAGCACTCCTCATCAAAGGAGCACCACCAGCACTCCTCATCAAAGGAGCACCACCAGCACTCCTCATCAAAGGAGCACCACCAGCACTCCTCATCAAAGGAGCACCACCAGCACTCCTCATCAAAGGAGCACCACCAGCACTCCTCATCAAAGGAGCACCACCAGCACTCCTCATCAAAGGAGCACCACCAGCACTCCTCATCAAAGGAGCACCACCAGCACTCCTCATCAAAGGAGCACCACCAGCACTCCTCATCAAAGGAGCACCACCAGCACTCCTCATCAAAGGAGCACCACCAGCACTCCTCATCAAAGGAGCACCACCAGCACTCCTCATCAAAGGAGCACCACCAGCACTCCTCATCAAAGGAGCACCACCAGCACTCCTCATCAAAGGAGCACCACCAGCACTCCTCATCAAAGGAGCACCACCAGCACTTCTCATCAAAGGAGCACCGCCACCAATTCTCCTCCTCGGAGTCCCGCCAGAACTTCTGCTCAGATCACCGACACACTGCCTTCTTCTAGGAACACCGACACGACTACATCTCCAAGGATCACCGCCACTTCTTTGAGCACTGACACGATTTCGTCTCCTCATATGACATCCACCGCCGCCACTTCTATGAGCACCGACACAACTTTGTCCCCTTCTAGGAGCACCGCCACTGCCGCTTCTAGGAGCATCACCACCGCCACCTCAGAGCAGCAGAGTGGTGACCCGCATTCGATATTTTACAGGTCAACGCCATGCTCCACCATCTCCAAGCGGTCAAGGAAAGTAAGGCGGTCACACGGTGGAAATCGGTCCAGGCAGGATACTCCTGCGCCAAAGAAAAGAAAAAAAAAAAACAAAAAACAAAAAAAAAAACTTTGTTCGTCCATCCACCCTCTCCTCCTAATGGGTCTCAACCTGCCTCCATGTCCATTCCAGAGCTCCCTTCCCCCAGTATTTTCGTCGCCCCTTCTCCTAGAACTCCTTCCTCAACCTCCAGCCGTCCCTCGTCTCTCCACTCCCCCAAAGTATCCCAATCTTCCCCCAAACGTCATTCCTAATAAAATCTTTTTTTTTAAATAAATGTGCAATTCTGCTTTCAAAATATTTGGATTGGTTACTGTGTAAATCGCCGACTACACACACTGCGCCGTACACATAGCATTTTTGCCACCAGATATCTCCATTACTGAGACGTTTCTTGTGTCAGTCTTGGAGATTTTTGTGTCAGTCTTGGAGATATGTGTTGTCAAAACAACCAATCTATATGACTTGTCTTTTCCACAGCAGTCTCTACATTCTTGGAGTATTGCACAGACTGGATCCAGCAGGGTTCCCCAACTCCAGTCCTCAAGGGCCACCAACAGATCATGTTGTATGGAATTCCTCTTTTCTTTTTGCTCTTGTGAAGCAGTTATCAACGGAGATATGGATTTCCTTACAACATGATCTGTTGGTGGCCCTTGAGGACTGGAGTTGGGGAACCCTGCTGGATCCAGTCTGTGCAATATTACAAGATTGTAGAGACTGCTGTGGAAAAGACAAGTCATGAATTGAGCAGGGTTCCCCCAACTCCAGTGTTGAAGGCCAACAAACAAATCATGTTTTAAGTAATTACATTACTCTGGTGATAACTGCATCACCTGAGGAAAAAAAATTAAATCCTTAAAACATGATCTGTTGGTGGACATTTAGGACTAGAGTTTGGAAACCCTGGCATAGAGGATGGTGTTGAGTGCAAGGCATATCTATTGTTACCTTGCCTATTTTGTACTATCATCATTTAACTATTAGATATAAGGCAAGTAACTGTAGATGTACCTTATAATTAACCACATATTCTATTCTGTGTGTGTTGAAGAAACTGATTAATGATGGTGAAAATAAATGTTGTTATGTATACTTCACAAATACCCTGACCTTGTATCATCATCACTATCACACCTGGGCAGGTGAATACACATGAGTTTGAACCTGCAGCGTTGCTTAACTCTCCATATATTTGAAGACAAGTGTAGGGAAGCTGCAGTTTAATGTGTATTCTCCTGCCCATTTGTGATAAATTTGTGAAGTATTCGTCATTTCAGCATGACACTAGGCCTGGGTATTTTACCAGTGTGCTTTCAAAATTCAAGCCACAGTGCTGATCCTACAAATAATATTTATAGTTACATGTTTCGAAGTATACCAGTGAATCCAAAAATCACTATTTGTAAAATCTCCCCATGTAACACAAATATTAGTTGTATTATCTCCACGGTCGCTGTTAATTGAACACACTGTAGAGATTATAAAGGTAATACAACTTGTGTGTGTATGTATAGTTACCTACTCAGGAGTATTAGTGAATTCATGATGCACAAAACACAGCACCATAGATTCACTGATACACCTGGCTACTTGCTATTTGTATTGGGAGTGTAAAAACACAGAATGCACTCATTACAGGGATCAAAACAGTGTTTTTTATTAACATACCAACAAGACAATTTTTTTACACCATTTGCTCTTGCCATTCCACACATCCTACATCTGAGTTGAAGGAGGCCGCAAATTGGTCCCTCATTTGGCCAACTTCAACGGATGACCTGAGAGGGTGCTGTGTAAATTCAAGCAATGGGTTAGGAGCAACATCATCAAGATCTAAGTTCGGGTGTTCTCTAGCAATTACAAAATTATGTAGAACTACACACGCCTTCACCACCACATCCACTGTTTCCAGTTTCAGATTAATGGCTGTGCCAAGTATGCGCCATCTAGATACAAGTATACCAAATGCACACTCTACTGTTCTTCTGGCCCTGGTCAGCCCTCTAATTAAAAATTCTTTTGTTGTGGTCCAAGTCCCGGCTGGAGTAGGGCTTGAGCAGGTTTGTCTGACCCTGGTAAATATATATATATATATACACTCACTGGCCACTTTATTAGGTACACCATGCTAGTAAGGGGTTGGACCCCCTTTTGCCTTCAGAACTGCCTCAATTCTTCGTGGCAGAGATTCAACAAGGTGCTGGAAGCATTCCTCAGAGATTTTGGACCATATTGACATGATGGCATCACACAGTTGGCGCAGATTTGTCGGCTGCACATCCCTGATGCGAATCTCCCGTTCCACCACATCCCAAAGATGCTCTATTGGATTGAGATCTGGTGACTGAGGAGGCCATTTGAGTACAGTAAACTCATTGTCATGTTCAAGAAACCAATCTGAGATGATTCGAGCTTTATGACATGGCGCATTATCCTGCTGAAAGTAGCCATCAGATGTTGGGTACATTGTGGTCATAAAGGGATGGACATGGTCAGCAACAATACTCAGGTAGGCTGTGGCGTTGCAACGATGCTCAATTGGTACCAAGGGGCCCAAAGAGTGCCCAGAAAAAATTCCCCACACCATGACACCACCACCACCAGCCTGAACCGTTGATACAAGGCAGGATGGATCCATGCTTTCATGTTGTTTACGCCAAATTCTGACCCTACCATCCGAATGTCGCAGCAGAAATCGAGACTCATCAGACCAGGCAACGTTTTTCCAATCTTCTACTGTCCAATTTCGATGAGCTTGTGCAAATTGTAGCCTCAGTTTCCTGTTCTTAGCTGAGAGGAGTGGTACCCAGTGTGGTCTTCTGCTGCTGTAGCCCATCTGCCTCAAAGTTCGACGCACTGTGCGTTCAGAGATGCTCTTCTGCCTACCTTGGTTGTAACGGGTGGCAATTTGAGTCACTGTTGCCTTTCTATCAGCTCGAACCAGTCTGCCCATTCTCCTCTGACCTCTGGCATCAACATGGCATTTCCGGCCACAGAACTGCCGCTCACTGGATTTTTTTTCTTTTTCGGACCATTCTCTGTAAACCCTAGAGATGGTTGTGCGTGAAAATCCCAGTAGATCAGCAGTTTCTGAAATACTCAGACCAGCCCTTCTGGCACCAACAATCATGCCACGTTCAAAGGCACTCAAATCACCTTTCTTCCCCATACTGATGCTCGGTTTGAACTGCAGGAGATTGTCTTGACCATGTCTACATGCCTAAATGCACTGAGTTGCCGCCATGTGATTGGCTGATTAGAAATTAAGTCTTAACACACAGTTGGACAGGTGTACCTAATAAAGTGGCCAGTGAGTGTATATATATATATATATAATAGTGGAAAAGTTGTATGTTGATGGTAAGCGAGAAAGAGATAAAGACTAAGACACACTATAAATATATACGCAAAAATGAAGGATGGAAAACGGTAACGATAAGAGGTGTCCAGAATTGTGGAATCAGTGCTAAATAAGTGTATCACAATGCGTGCACATGACCACATCAATGCAATATATATTCAATATTGTGGCAATTAAGCTGAAAGGGTAGATAGAAAATCATAGATGGCACAGTGCAGGACGATTGCACACAAAATATTGATGATGATTAGAAAGTACATACCACTGGACAGCATAAAGAGCAAGCCATAACAGTGAAAACCAGATATGTCAAAACAGGAATCAAAGGAGGCAGAAGTCAAAACATACCATCATGGGTGAAAAGTATATTACCAAAGAAGGTCCAGGATCCAAGTGTGGCGCATACCCCGACGCACGATTTCGATATAATCCTTTGTCAGGGTGTGACGGCACACTATTTAACAGAAGTTTAAAAATGAGTCCAGGGACAATAAAACGAGACCAGAAGAAAAGCTGCATTTGTCACCTGACGTCACCCGGAAGTGCGCCAGCACCTGCGTCATGTGATCAATGACGCCAGGTCAGATGACCCGACACCATAGAAACATAGAGACGTGGGTAGCGGTCACTAGCCAGGGCACAGGCGGAGCAAGTGCCGGTTCAAACATATGGGCAAAATAGCAGTGTCAGGAAATTATAGCCAAGAGTAAGAGGTATCTGAGTTGCTGTTAAGACATCTAAAGAGGAGGAAGACATAAAGGTATATTTACAAACAAATAAAAAAATCAAGTGATCATGTATGTGTTCATGCCATTTTATAAAAAGGGAAAAATGTAATAAATAAGAATAAGGATAATAGATATAAGTGATAGTGGTGCCAACATGAAGAGATAACGTACAGCATCTTTGTTAGATAATATATGCTGTATATATGAAAAAAAAACATTTTTTGGCACAGCCAGCTCACCACTTTGAAGAAAACCAGGAATAAGTCCAGCCTGTGGTAGCAGTTCACATGGAAAATGGATTGGGATATATCCTAGCAGGTAAAGAAAACAGTATGGTTTGTCCAGCGATCAGTCCAATGGTAGGGTAAAATATAACTTTTATTTTTCCATTAAAAAGATTCCATGTTTCTTCAGTAACATTTTTGCAAATAGTCAATCCCTTTTGGACGACATGTTTTGACACTACATGTATCTTCCTCAAGGTATATGAATATACAAAAATGTGAATAGTGCCAGGGAGTGTGAATGGTGCATACAGTTGTGGCCAAAAGTATTGACACCCCTGCAATTTTGTCAGATAATACTCAGTTTCTTCCTGAAAATGATTGCAAACACAAATTCTTTGGTATTATTATCTTCATTTAATTTGTCTTAAATGAAAAAACGCAAAAAGAATTGTCCTAAAGTCAAATTGGATATAATTCCACACCAAACATAAAAAAAGAGGGTGGGCAAAAGTATTGGCACTGTTCGAAAAATCATGTGATGCTTCTATTTGTGTAATTTAGGCTAATTTCACACTTGCTTTTTTTTGCAGCGCGTTTTTCCCGCAAAAAAACGCATTGAAAAAACGCATACAAACGCATACAAATGCTGCGTTTTTTTCAAGCATTTTTATGAGCATGCATGAAAAAAAACGCAGCATTTTTATGCGTTTGCATGCGTTTTTAGTGCGTTTTTACCGCGTTTGCGTTTTTTTCCAACATTAGGTGGCCCCTCACACTAACCCAAACCATGACTTTACTAACCCTAACCCTGACCCTGACCCTGACCCTAACCATACTAACCCTAACCCTTAACCAAACCATACTAACCCTAAACCCTAGCTAACCCTAACCCTAAACCCCCTTAACTAACCCTAACTCTAACCCAAACCCCTAAATTCCATTGTCCAACTAATGGTAAAAAAAAAAAACGCATGCGCAAAAAAACGCATACATAAGCATGCCAATGCGCACATATGCGCAACCATAGACTTATAATGGGTGTCTTACTGTAAAAAAACGCATTGCGTGCGCATGCGTTTTTTTGAGGCAAGTCGGACGCCCAAAAAATGCAACAGGATGCATTTTGTGCGCCCGAGCGCATACCGCAAAAAAACGCATGCGCGGAAAAACGCATACAGACGCATGTGTATGCGCACATAAGCGCATCCCATGCAAAGTATAGGAAAAAAAAACGCATGCGTTTTTTAGCGCTAAAATACCGCGAAAAAAAACGCAAGTGTGAAACCAGCCTAACAGCATCTGTAACTTACCTGTGGCACCTAACAGGTGTTGGCAATAACTAAATCACACTTGCAGCCAGTTGACATGGATTAAAGTTGACTCAACCTCTGTCCTGTGTCCTTGTGTGTACCACATTGAGCATGGAGAAAAGAAAGAAGACCAAAGAACTGTCTGAGGACTTGAGAAACCAAATTGTGAGGAAGCATGAGCAATCTCAAGGCTACAAGTCCATCTCCAAAGACCTGAATGTTTCTGTGTCTACCGTGCGCAGTGTCATCAAGAATTTTAAAGCCCATGGCACTGTGGCTATCCTCCCTAGATTTGGACGGAAAAGAAAAATTGACAAGAGATTTCAATGCAAGATTGTGCGGATATTGGATAAAGAACCTCGACTAACATCCAAACAAGTTCAAGCTGCCCTGCAGTCCGAGGGTACAACAGTGTCAACCCGTACTATCCATCGGCGTCTGAATGAAAAGGGACTGTATGGCAGGAGGCCCAGGAAGACCCCACTTCTTACCCAGAGACATAAAAAAGCCAGGCTGGAGTTTGCCAAAACAGCTTTGGGAGAATGTTCTCTCGTCAGACGAGACAAAAGTAGAGCTTTTTGGGCAAAGGCATCAACATAGAGTTTACAGGAGAAAAAAAAGAGGCATTCAAAGAAAGAAACACGGTCCCTACAGTCAAACATGGCGAAGGTTCCCTGATGTTTTGGGGTTGCTTTGCTGCCTCTGGCACTGGACTGCTTGACCGTGTGCATGGCAATATGAAGTCTGAAGACTACCAACAAATTTTGCAGCATAATGTAGGGCCCAGTGTGAGAAAGCTGGGTCTCTCTCAGAAGTCATGGGTCTTCCAGCAGGACAATGACCCAAAACACACTTCAAAAAGCACTAGAAAATGGTTTGAGAGAAAGCACTGGAGACTTCTAAGGTGGCCAGCAATGAGTCCAGACCTGAATCCCATAGAACACCTGTTGAGAGATCTAAAAATGGCAGTTTGGAGAAGGCACCCTTCTAATATCAGGGACCTGGAGCAGTTTGCCAAAGAAGAATGGTCTAAAATTCCAGCAGAGCATTGTAAGAAACTCATTGATGGTTACCGGAAGCGGTTGGTCGCAGTTATTTTGGCTAAAGGTTGTGCAACGAAGTATTAGGCTGAGGGTGCCAATACTTTTGTCTGGCCCATTTTGGAGTTTTGTGTGAAATTATCAATGTTTTGCTTTTTGCTTCATTCTCTTAACTTAGCCATAACCACCGATATAGTGGAGGGTCGACAGTAAAACACAGGCAGCTGCTACACATCTACTCTGCTCCACCATAACTGGAATGCACAATTACGGTAGTTTGCATTAAAGGGTGCTATCAAAAGGTTAGGGAGGTGATAACTTAATGATAGGTGGAATCTGACCACTGGAAAGTGCACCGATCGGAAGAATGGGGAACTTTTATCCCTGACAGGACACTTATCTTCATTTTAAAAATGGAGCAGTAGATGGGATGTCTGACCGCAGCTCCATTTTGGGACTTCCAGAAAAAGCCAAGTGCAGTCCCTTAGGCAATGAATAGATCAGTGGTTGAGTTATACATGCCCCTCTATACCAATGGGGTAAGAGTTCACATTCTGCAGATCAGTGCAAGTCCCAGCAGTCAGACCCCCACCAATCTATAACATCACTTATCCTTTGGCCACGTTCACCAATTCAATGTTTGGTCAGTATTTTACAACAATATTTGTAAGGCAAAACCCGAAGTGGAACAATGAGAGGAAAAGTATAGTAGGAACACGTCATCACTTCTGTATTTATCACCCACTCCTGGTTTTGGATTACAATTACTTAGATAAAATACTGACCAAATACTGAATGTGTGAATGTGCCCTTAGGATAGGTGATTACTTGTTTTCACCATAGAACCAATGTAAGTGCATATTTGCTACTGTGTAATAGTCACAGGACAGGGAGGGGTTAAACATCCAAGTATTTAATCTCTATTGGAAATCAAGGACCTCCTCCTTATTGATATCAGAGAGAACAAGTGACCACCATGTACAACACAATCCCCTATACCAAGACCAATAATACCACATACAAAAGGAACAAATACCGCCACACCATGACCAGACCACATATTACCACCACATGGTGACCGAATTATATCACATACAGTGGACAAATATCACCACAACACGACCAGACCACATATTACCACCATAATAATTGAATAATACCAGTATTCGATCCCACGCATTGAAAATTTCATCCGAACCCTCTCACCCGGGACACTCCTCATTCCAACTACTCCCTTCAGGACGTCGCTTCAGAGTCCCCAAATGCAGCACCAACCGCCATATGAACAGCTTCTATCCACTCTCTGTTCAACAATTAAATCGTCATGTGTAGACTATATACTGTATCTGTCTTGTTAGATGTTACTTGTTGTATCTGTTGTTATATATTATGTTGCCTCTTTGCCACAAAGAATTCCTTGTATATATGTAATATGTACTTGGCGATAATAAATTTGATTTGATTTGATTGATACAGGTGGTTAATACATTCACATCATGACCAGACCACATAGTGACCGAATACCACCACATAAAAGAGAAATACCACCAAATCATGACCAGATCATATATTACCACCATATAGTGAGAGTACTACAATACTGTCATTAATAAACAGACTAATAACACTAATATTACCACTGGTGACATTATACACGGGAGCTCTGTATATAGTGTCAGTGTACAGGTAACACAGTGATCACCAGTGACATTATACACTGGAGCTCTGTATATAGTGTCAGTGTACAGGTAATGCAGTAATCACCAGTGACATTATACACAGGAGCTCTGTATATAGTGTATGGTGTACAGGTAATATACAGTGATCAGCAGTGACATTATACACAGGAGGTCTGTATATAGTGTCAGTGTACAGATAATACAGTGAAAACCAGTGACATTATACAGAGGAGCTCTGTACACAGTATACAGTAGATAGTGTAGGTGTACAAGTAACACACTGACTCACCAATGATGTCTGTAGTTGAAGTCTTTTATCTTCATCCAGTGCAGACCGTCATCACTTGTTCCAGCAAGTACTCATCTCTGCAGAAAATAACAGTTATCTATAGCTGATCACTTCCAGAGTACATTCCCCACTATTTTCCCTGACTTCTATACTATGTCAGATGAAGAAAAAAGACATAGTGCTGCCTTGCACAGTAGCAGGACCCCCCTTCTGTTCTCCCTCATGGAAGACAGTAATCTCAAAAGTAAATTAAATTACAGCAGTAATGTCCCCTACAGTAATTATGTCCCCAGTTGCCACCATAAACCAATAATGTATGTTCCTTCTCCTGACCTCCATACAGTAATTATGTCACCCCTTTATTTAACAAAGGTGCCAGATCCTGCGCCCCTTTATTTAATGTCCCTTCCCTGGGCCCCTATGGCCACTACCTTGCCCAATCACAGAGGGGGGATTTTCCTCACCTTCTTGCACTCCCCAGCATCCTCTTGTGGCTTCATATTCGGTGTGGTGGTTAAACTGGCTGCCGACTGCAGCTTTGACAGGGTGTTCTGCTCTGTGATAGGCCATGCGCTGACGTCACATAGCAGTAATATTGAAAGACCTCTGGAATATCATAGGATGCAGTAGTCATTTAACAAAATTGCTATGTGTCACCAACTCATGGTCTGTCACAGAGCAGAGCACCCTGTCACAGCTGCAGCCGACATTCATCTTGATGTGTGTTGTCACCAGCGTCAGCTCCAGGTTTTCGTGGACCTTGGGCAAAAGAGTATCAGTGGGCCCCTTTAACACATGCCATGATTCCTGATGCACGCATAAAAAATAATGGTATAGTACAATATATGGGTGCCAAATAGTCCTCCATACAGGATTATGGGCACCTCATAGTCGGCCATACAGTATTATGGGCACCTCATAATCTTCCATACAGTATTATGGGCACCTTATAATCCACCATACAGTATTATGGGCACCATATAGTGTGCCATACAGTGTTATGGGCACCTCAGTCTTCCTTTACAGTATTATGGGCACCTCATACATACAGCATTATGGGCAACCACATAGTCCGCCATACAGTATTATGGGCAACCACAAAGTCCTCCATACGGTATTATGGACACCATACCATCAGCTATCATCTTGTCAGACTCGCAATAAACAAACTCAAGTACACCACGTTCCACTAAGTCACCTAAGTGGTGATGTTTTACATCAATGTGCTTAGTCCTTCCACTAATCTTCTCACTGCTGGCAAGTTTAATGCATCCTTGGTTGTCCTAATAAATAAATGTTGGTTGAGCTAGTGGCTTGCCGAAATTTTCCAAAAGTTGTTTCAACCAAATTACTTCTTGACTTGCATAAGCAGCAGACATATATTCTGCTTCTGTAAAAGATAATGCAACTGACACTTGTTTTCTGCTTGACCAAGAAACTACTTCTTGATTTCCGATCTCTTGAATCTTTAGCCCAATCTGTATCTACATAACCTCTGAAAGTGAGATCTCCTGATGCAGATATTTTAAGATTTAGTCTTTGAGTTTCTTTAAGATCTTGAAGAATTCTTTTAATTGCATTCCAGTCTCTTTGGCGTGGCTTTCTTACACGTCGGCAGAGAACTCCAACTGTGGCTGTGATATCCAGACGAGTTGTGGTTGCTATGTACAGAAGCGCCTCCACTGCTTGTCTGTAACTCTCATTGCTGGGTAACTGATCTTCCTCTCCTTTCAACTTTAAGTAGGATGGATCCATTGGTGTTGACGCACCTTTTGGCTTCTGACATTCCAAACTGGTTTAGTATTACAAAAATGTTAGACCTTTGGTTGAGAAAACTCTCATCTTCCTCTCTCTGGATTTGGATTCCCAAATAATATGTCACATTTCCAAGGTCCTTAGTGTCAAAGTGCTGGTTGAGAATTTCACCTAGCTTTGCAATTTGTTTTCATTCTGGTAGCTCAGTAAGCTCCCATGTCTGGAGGTGGTAAAGGATCCTTTGTGTAGAAAGAGTGTTGCAAGTGCGCAATATAAATTAGGTATCAAGAATCCAGCAATTTTTTTCATTTAGAATTTATTATAACGAAGACATTCAACTCCTTCAACTTTCTCACCTACTTATCCTGCTTTTTTCACATCCCTGCCTATTAGTAACATAGTTATTAACGTTGAAGGGAGACTTTAAGTCCATCTAGTTCAACCCATATCCTATCCTAACTTGCCCTAACATGTTGATCCAGAGGAAGGCAAAAAAAACCCATGTGGCAAACAGTAAGCTTCACATTGGGGAAAAAAATTCCTTCCCGACTCCACAGACGGCAATCAGACTAGCTCCCTGGATCAACGCAATATTAAGGAAACTAGTGTATATACCCTGTAATATTATACTTTTCAAGAAAGGCATCCAGTCCCTTCTTAAATTTTAGTAGAGAGTCACTCATTACAACATCATATGGTAGAGAGTTCCATAGTCTCACTGCTCTTACAGTAAAGAATCCGCGTCTGTGAGTATGCTTAAACCTTTCCTCCAGACGTAGAGGATGCCCCCTTGTCCCCGTCACAGGTCTAAGAGTAAAAAGATCATTAGAAAGGTCTTGGTATTGTCCCCACATATATTTATACATTGTAATAAGATCACCCCTAAGCCTTCGATTCTCCAAACTAAGTAACCCCAAGTGTAATAACCTGTCTTGGTATTGCAGACCCCCTAGTTCCCTAATAACCTTGGTCACTCTTCTCTGCACCCGCTCCAGTTCAGCTATGTCTTTCTTATACACCGGAGACCAGAACTGTACACAGTATTCTAAGTGTGGTCGCACTAGTGACTTATATAGAGGTAAAATTATGTTCTCCTCATGAGCATCTATGCCTCTTTTAATGCATCCCATTATTTTACTTGCCTTTGCAGCAGCTGCCTGACACTGGCCACTAAATGAGTTTGTCGTCCACCCATACACCCAGGTCTTTTTCAGTGACTGTTTTGCCCAGTGTTTTACAATTAAGCACATAATTATACATCTTGTTCGTTCTACCCAAGTGCATGACCTTACATTTATCCCCATTAAAGCTCATTTGCCATCAGCCCAAGCTTCTAGTTTACATAAATCCTCCTGTAATATAAAATTGTCCTCCTCTGTATTGATTACCCTGCAGAGTTTAGTGTCATCTGCAAATATTGAAATTCTACTCTCTATGCCCCCTACAAGGTCATTAATAAATATGTTAAAAAGAAGCGGGCCCAAAACTGACCCCTGTGGTACCCCACTGCTAACCGTGACCCAGTCCGAGTGTGCTCCTTTATTAACCACCCTTTGTTTCCTATGCCTGAGCCAGCTCTTAACCCACCTACACATATTTTCCCCTATCTACATTGTTCTCATTTTATGTATCAACCTTTTGTGTGGAACCATATCAAAAGCTTTTGAAAAGTCCATGTACACAACGTCCACTGCATTCCCTTGGTCCAGTCCGGAACTTACCTCTTCATAAAAGCTTATCAGATTAGTCTGACAGGAACCGTCCCTCGTAAACCCATGTTGATATTGGGTCATAAGGTTATTCTTCTCCAGATACTCCAGTATAGTATCTCTTAGAAAACCCTCCAGGATTTTACCCACAGTTGAGGTTAAACTTACTGGCCTATAATTTCCAAGTTCAGCTTTTGTCCCCTTTTTGAATATTGGCACCACATTTGCTATACGCCAGTCCTGTGGTACAGACCCTGTTATTATGGAATCTTTAAAGATTAAAAATAATGGTCTATCTATGACTGTGCTTAATTCCTGCAGTACTCGGGGGTGTATCTCATCCGGGCCCGGGGATTTGTCAATTTTATTGATTTTTAGACGCCGCTGTACTTCCTGCTGGGTTAAGCAGGTGACATTTAATGGAGAATTTTTATCCCTGATCATGTTATCTGTCATGGGATTTTCTTGTGTAAATACTGTTGAAAAAAGTCATTTAGCATATTGGCTTTTTCCTCATCCTCATCCACCATTTCACCCAGACTATTCTTAAGGGGGCCAACACTATAATTTTTTAGTTTCTTACTATTTATGTAGTTAAAGAATATTTTGGGATTATTTTTACTTTCTCTGGCAATGAGTCTGTGTCTCAATCTTTGCTGTCTTGATTTGCTTTTTACAGAATTTAATTAATTTTCTGTATTTATTTAATGTCTCTTCACTACCTACTTGCTTTAATTCTCTAAATGTTTTATTTTTATCTCTTATTGCGCCCTTACAGCTCTATTTAGCCATAGTGGTTTCCTCCTATTTCTAGCATGTTTATTCCCAAACGGTATATATTGTGCACAGGTCCTATTCAGGATGCTAATAAACGTCTCCCATTTTCTTTGTGTATTTTTATGTCTCAGGATATCGTCCCAGTTAATTGCACCAAGATCATCTCTCATCCGTTGGAAATTTGCCTTCCTGAAGTTTAGTGTCCTTGTAACCCCTCTACTACACTTCTTATTAAAGGATACATGAAAACTTATTAATTTGTGATCACTATTACCCAAGTGACCCCCAACCCTTACATTTGATATGCGGTCTGGCCTGTTGGTTAATATTAGGTCTAGTAGCGCCCCCCCTATTGTTGGGTCCTGAACCAGTTGTGAAAGGTAATTGTCTCTCTTAGTTGTCAAAAACCTATTACCTTTGCTGGAACTGCAGGTTTCGGTTCCCCAATGTATTTCAGGGTAGTTGAAGTCCCCATAATAATGACTTCTCCTTGAGTCGCAGCTTCATCTATTTGCTTTATGAGGATATTCTCTGTTGCTTCCATTATTTTTGGAGACTTATAACAAACCCCTATCAGTAATTTATTATTTTTCCCCCCTCCCCTTATCTCTACCCACAGGGACTCTACATTTTCATTAGATTCATATGTATTATCACGAAGGATGGGTTTTAAGGATGATTTTACATATAAACACACGCCTCCCCCTCGCTTATTTGTTCGGTCATTTCTGAACAGACTATAGCCCTGTAAATTAACCGCCCAGTCATGGCTCTCATCCAGCCATGTCTCAGACATCCCCACCATGTCATAATTATGTTCCAACAACATTAACTCCAATTCCTCCATTTTGTTGGCGAGACTTCTGGCATTAGTATACATGCACTTTATGTATCTCTCTGTACCTCTATTCTTTCTTAAATTATTAACTGTTCTAACCCCACCCCCCATGCCACCCCCAATGTCATTATTTGTGCCCAGGTCTCTATCTGCACTGTCTTCCCCTCCTATAAAAGGAATGCCCTCCCCCCATCCCTAGTTTAACCCCTTCATCCCCAAGGGTGGTTTGCACGTTCATGACCGGGCCAATTTTTACAATTCTGACCACTGTACCTTTATGAGGTCATAACTCTGGAACGCTTCCATGGATCCCAGTGATTCTGACATTGTTTTCTCGTGACATATTGTACTTCATGTTAGTGGTAAAATTTCATTCAAATAACTTGCGTTTATTTGTGAGAAAAATGGAAATTTGGCAAAAATTTTGAAAATTTCGCAATTTTCCAACTTTGAATTTTTATGCCCTTAAATCACAGAGATATAGCACACAAAAAACTTGGTAACTAACATTTCCCACATGTTTACTTTACATCAGCACAATTTTGGAACCAAAATTTTTTTTTGTTAGGAAGTTATAAGGGTTAAAAGTTGACCAGCGATTTCTCATTTTTACAACACCATTTTATTTTTAGGACCACATCACATTTGAGGTCACTTTGAGGGGTCTATATGATAGAAAATACCCAAAAGTGACACCATTCTAAAAACTGCACCCCTTAAGGTGCTCAAAACCACATTCAAGAAGTTTATTAACCCTTTAGGTGCATCACAGGAATTTTTTTGAATATTTAAAAAAAAATGAACATCTAACTTTTTTTCACAAAAAAAATACTTCAGGTTCAATTTTTTTTATTTTACCAAGGGTAACAGGAGAAATTGGACTGCAAAAGTTATTGTGCAATTTGTCCTGAGTACGCTGATACCTGATATGTGGGGGGGAACGACTGTTTCGGCGCATGGCAGAGCTCAGAATGGAAGGAGCGTCGTTTGACTTTTTCAATGCAAAATTGGCTGGAATTCAGTTCGGACGCCATGTCACGTTTGGAGAGTCCCTGATGTACCTAAACAGTGGAAACCCCCTACAAGTGACCCCATTTTGGAAACTAGACCCCCCAAGGAACTTATCTAGATATGTGGTGAGAACTTTGAACCCACAAGGGCTTTACAGAAGTTTATAACGTACAGCGGTACAATTAAAAATCATATTTTTTCCACAAAAATGATCTTTTCACCCCAATTTTTATTTTCCCATGGGTAACAGGACCCTAAAAGTTATTGTGCAATTTGTCCTGAGTACGCTGACACCCCACATGTGGGGGTAAACCACTATTTGGGCGCATGGCAGAGCTCGGAAGGGAAGCAGCGCCATTTGACGTTTTTGGCTGGAATTGAGATCGGACATCATGTCGCGATTGCAAAAAAACCCCTGATGTACCAAAACAGTGGAAACCCCCCACAAATGACACCATTTTGGAAACTAGACCCCCTAAGGAACTTATCTAGATGTGTGGTGAGAACTTTGAACCCCCAAGGGCTTCACAGAAGTTTATAACATAAAGCCGTACAATTAAAAAATCATATTTTTTCCACAAAAATGATCTTTTCACCCTCAATTCTTATATTTCCAAGGGTAACAGGACCCTAAAAGTTATTGTGCAATTTGTCCTGAGTACGCTGATACCCCACATGTGGGGGTAAACCACTATTTGGGCGCATGGCAGAGCTCGGAAGGGAAGCAGCGCCATTTGACGTTTTTGGCTGGAATTGAGATCGGACACCATGTCGCGATTGGAAAACCCCTGATGTACCTAAACAGTGGAAACCCCCCACAAATGACACCATTTTGTAAACTAGACCCCCCAAGGAACTTATCTAGATGTGTGGTGAGCACTTTGAACCCCCCAGTGCTTCACAGAAGTTTATAACGCCCGGGCGTGAAAATAAAAAAATCATATTTTTTCCACAAACATGATCAATTAGTACCCAAATTTTTTTATTTTCCCAAGGGTAACAGGAGAAATTGGACCCCAAAAGTTGTTGTCCAATTTGTCATGAGTACGCTGACACCCCATATGTGGGAGAAAACTACTGTATGGACACACGTCGGGGCTCGGAAGGGAAGCAGTGACATTTTGGAATGCAGACTTTGCTGGAATGGTCTGCGGGTGTCATGTGTGTTTGGAGAGCCCCTGATGTACCTAAACTATTGAAACTCCCCACAAGTGACCCCATTTTCGACACTAGGCCCCCCACGGAACTTATCTAGATGTGTGGTGAGCACTTTGAACCCCCAAGTGCTTCACAGAAGTTTATAACGCTCGGGCGTGAAAATAAAAAAATCATTTTTTTCCACAAAAATGATATTTTTGCCCCCAATTTTTTATTTTCCTAAGGGTAACAGGAGAAATTGGACCCATTTGACCTGAGTAGGCTGATACCCTACATGTGGGGGTAAAACACTGTTTGGGGGCGTGGCAGAGCTTGGAAGGGAAGGAGCACGATTTGACTTTTTCAACTCAGAATTGGCTGGAATTGAGATCAGACGCCATGTTACATTTGGAGAGCCCCTGATGTGCCCAAACAGTGGAAACCCCCAATTCTAACTCCAACCTGAACCCCAACACACCCCTAACCCTAATCTCAGCCCTAACCCTAGCCTTAACCCTAACCCTAACCCTAGCCCTAACGGAAAAATGGAAATAAATACATTTTTTTTATTTTATTATTTTTCCCTAACTAAGGGGATGATAACGGGGGGTTTGATTTACTATTTATGGCGGTTTTTATGTTTGGCGGCTGTCACACGCTAAAAGACGCTTTTTATTGTAAAAATAGTTTTTGCATCACCACATATTGAGAGCTCTAATTTTTCCGTATTTTGACCCACCGAGTCATGTGAGGTCTTATTTTTTGCGGGACGAGTTGACGTTTTTTATTGGTACCATTTTCGGGCACGTGACATTTTTTGATCGCTTTTTATTCCGATTTTTGGGACGCAGAATGAACAAAAACCAGCGTTTCATGAATTTCTTTTGGGGGGGTGCGTTTACACCGTTCCGCGTGAGATAAAATTGATAAAGCGTTTTTATTCTCTGGGTCAGTATGGTTACAGCAATACCTCATTTAGGTCGTTTTTTTATGTTTTGTCGGTTTTATGCAATGAAAACTATTTAATATAAAAAATTATTATTTTTGCATCGCTTTATTCTGCGAGCTATAACTTTATTTTTTTGCGGATGATGCTGTGTGGCAGCTCGTTTTTTGCAGGACAAGATGACGTTTTCAGCGGTACCATGGACATTTATATGTGTCTTTTTGATCGCGCGTTATTACACTTTTTGTTTGGCGTATGATAATAAATCATTTTTTGCTTCGTTTTTTATTTTTATTTTTTAAGGGGTTCTCTAAAGGGGTTAACTAAAGGGACAGTTTTATAGGGTGGGTCGTTACGGACGCGGCGATACCTAATATGTGTACTTTTATTCTTTTTTTTTATTATTATTTCTAAAAAATGGATTTATTTGGGGGAATATTTTTTTTTTTTCTAATTTATTTGGCGATTTTTTTTAATTTATTTTAACACTTTTTTTTATTTATTTTTTTACTTTATTAAATAGTCCCAGGTGGGACATCACTGTCCTGTGACAGATCGCTGATCTGTCACATCACAGATCACTGTGACAGATCAGCAATCTGTCACAGGCACTGCAGAAGGCTTCCTCATGCCTGCGCTTTGCAAGCACTGAGGAAGCCAGCTTCCTGCAGGCCCCCGAAGGCCCCCGTCGCCATCTTGGATTCGGGGGCCTGCAGGAAAGGAGCCCCCGGCAGCAGCGCTGCACATTGCGCTGCCGTGGGGGGCTCAGGGAAGCACGGATGGAGCCCCCTCCCTGCCGATGCTTCCCTTTAACTCCAGGTACACCGCGATCATGTTTGATCGCGGTATGCAAGGGGTTAACGTGTCGGGGGCGGTCCGTGACCGCCCCTAACACATTGTGCCGGGTGTCAGCTGTGATAATCAGCTGACACCCGGCCGCGATCAGCGGCGCTCACCACGTGGACGCCGCTGATCGCGGTAGACGTACTATCCCGTCCATGGGCATAGGGGCCCGGGTCCCATGGACGGGATAGTACGTCGGATGTCAGGAAGGGGTTAAACACTCCTCCAACCTTCTAGCCATTTTCTCCCCCAGCACAGCTGCACCCTCCCCATTGAGGTGCAGCCCGTCCTTAGCGTAGAACCTATAGCCAACTGAGAAGTCGGCCCAGTTCTGCAGGAACCCAAAGCCCTCCTTCCTACACCAATTTCTGAGCCACTTATTAACCTCCCTAATCTCCCGTTGTCTCTGGCGTGGCACGTGGTACAGGAAGTTTTTCCGAAAATACCACCTTGGAGGCCCTTGCTTTAAGCTTACAGCCTAATTGTCATGGTCACGTGTGTCGGGACGCAGATGATACCGCAAGGCGGACCCATAACACACGTGACCCTGGATACACCGCCTCCAGTGGGGCGCATTTAA